>NC_060146.1:32290392-32915392 GCF_021461385.2 Schistocerca piceifrons | reverse complement strand
TTGTTGAGAACAAATTTCATTAGTGAGTAAATGTACTGTGAGGCTGTTGTAAGAATTCCCAATCTTTTGACAAGCAGTACTGCATGAAATAAACACAGAAATCAATGTGGAACATACGAAGAAAGTATCCATTAGGACAGTGTGGCACAATCTGGCATTAATGGGCTACGGCAGCAGACGACTGACATAAGTGCCTTTGCTAACAGCACGACATCGCTCACAGTGCCTCTCCTGGACTCGTGACCGTATTGATTAGACCGTAGACAACTGGAAAGCTGTGGCCTTGTGAGATAGTCCCAATTTCAATTAGTAAGAGCAATTAGTAGTGTTTGAGTGAGGCACAGACCGCACGGAGCCATGGACCCAAGTTGTTAACAAAGTACTGTGCAAGCTGGTGGGGCTCCACATAATTGTGTGGGCTGTGTTTACATGGAACAGACTGGGTCCTCTGGTCCAACTGAACCAATCATTGATTGGAAATGATTATGTCTGGCTACTTGGAAATCATTTGCTGTCATTTGAGGACTCTGTGTTCAGACCAATGATGGAATTTTTATGAATGACAATGTGCAGCATCACTGAGACATAATTATTCATGACTGGTTTGAAGACCATTCTGGACAATTTGAGGGAATGATTTGGCTTCCCAGACCAGCCAGCATGAATCCCACCAAACATTTATGACACATAATCGATAAGTCAGTTTGAGCACAAAATTCTGTTCCGGGAACACTGAGGCAGCATGGCTCAGCATTTCTGCAAGGGACTTCCAACAACTTGTTGAGTCCATGCTATGTAGAGCTGCAGCACTACGCCAGGTAAAAGGAGCTCTGACACAATATTAGGAGGAATCCCATGACTTTTTTCACCTCAATGTAAAAGTCTCATTTTGAAAAATACAGTTTCTCTGTTTTAATTATTGAACGGTCCTCATGCATACAGCAAATAATTAAGTACCCTTGGGAGAAATGCTGATTAGGATCGTGGAGGTGGGAGGGAAGATGAAGCTATGCAATGGGAAGGTTTATTTTGTCTTTGATCAACTAATATTTGTCAATTTAGGTAATAAATTTGTCTTAATCTATGTCGAAGCTACACATTTCTGAGAATGCCTTTGCTATCGGGTCTATGGCATGTACTATCCCAGATATAATCTAACGGCAACAATGTTACTCTGAAAGCTGATGTCACATTTTCAGCAACTTACTGGACTGCTTCAGCAGGTTGTTCTTGAGTATTTCCTTCTGGCGCGTCACGTTCTCGATTGTGCGCTTGTCCTGAATTGCCTGCTTCCTGGCAGCCTCCATATCCCGCTGCACCAGTGCCAAAGTCTCCATGGCTTTTGCCTTCTTCTGTTCTGCGTAGCCTCGTAGTTGGTCCATATGCTGGGCTTTTTTCAGGTAGCTGTCTTGCAGTTTGGAAGCTTTCGAGAGCTCATTGCGAACTTTTGTAAGCTCGTCCTCCTTCGTCTGCAAAATGAAAGAAATATAAACTGGTGACAAATTCAAATGGAATCCCCTTCACGATATGACACACGAACACTATGATTCCGCAGGGCACTCTCACTGATGACAGGTGGTAAATGCGATGATTTGAAATGTTATGCTGCAGGAGGAAGACGAGGGGTAGCTTTTACGCTGCAACTGTCACCTCAAAAAATATAGTTCTGCAATTAATTGTTTCCTTTTTTTCAGGTACTTGTCTGATGCATACATTTGTAGCATTTTCTTGTAAGTTTAATGGACACAACAGGTACACACAACAAGAGACTTTTGTCATTAATAATACAGTCTCTTTCACTATTTACTAGTCTGCCAATGCTGGCTATCTTTTCGATTCTGCAACTGTAGGAATCTCGTGATTTTGAGGCGAAGAACTCATCGAGCTGTGTACAGGGTGCATTTTCGTTCAGAAAGGATGTTCCTTGAAGGCTGTTCGGCAAACAGCAGAAAAGGTGAAAATTTGAGAGTGCGAGATTAGCTGAATAATGCGGGTGTGGAATGACTTCCCAACCCAACACTTGTACATTTTTTTTTATTTTTTTTTTTTTTTATTTTTATTTTTCCAGTCTAGCAGAATGCGCACAGGCATTATCGTCGAGTAGAATCACCTCGTGCAGCCTTTCCAGTTGGATTGTGTCTGCAAGACAGTTGTTGACAATAAATGTCAGCATGACAATTACAACTCAGGGAATCAATTCATAGGACACCACACTGTCACAGTTCCATCAGATGCATAACATTATCTTTTACAGATGTGCACAGATCTTTTGTACAGGGAGTTGCTGCTTTGTTTAGGCTCAATCATTCCATTCCAGTTCTTACATTAGCATAAAGACACCATTTCTCGTTACCAGTAACGATACAGGATAGGAATGGTTTGTGTTGTTCACAAGCCAATTGATGAAAAGCAAGCAGAGATGTATATATGGCCACCCACTGAGTTTTGTGATTTTAGCTTAGAGAATACAGTATCCATACAACCAATTTTTTAACCTTCCCCACTGCATGCAAATGTCACATGATGGTGGAATGTTCACATTTCATCACATCTACCAGTTCACAAGTTCACTGATGTGGATCATTGTGAATTAACACATTATCTCCATACACAGTGAAAATGTTTCTGGCTACCTCTACTGCTGCTACACCCTCTATTGAAACAGAAGAATATGTCAGAAATGTTCCACTTTCTCTTCACTTGTCACTCCATTTTCTAGCATCAACAGCTTCACTCACTATCTCCAAATGACAATATTTAAACTCTAATAGTAACAGTGAACTACAAATAAAAAATGGCAATTGATAAATAAACTCACAGCAACCAGAATACCAACATGCAAAACTAAAACCCTACCATCCTATGCAGCAATTAATAACATGCTGCATAAACACAGTGAAATTCTTCAGTTATTTCTGCACAAGCATAACATCACTTGATTTTCTGTGACCAGCCATCACCTACCAATACAAAAATCTCTGGGACAGTGCCTAAAATGTCATCTGTGTGTGTACACAGTAATAAAGAATGGGAAGGCAGACAGAACAAGAAATTATTGTAATGTGACTAGCTAGTATAGACTGTATGGCCAGCAGAGATTTTTTTTGTTCTTATTTAATCAAATTTTTACATTGTACACAAATTACAACATATTCTAAGCTTTACATCCTAATTAACTCCATATGAGCGTGGTGTTTTCCAAATGTACTTCTGACAAAAAAGCAATTCTGGTAGCTCATGTCCAAAGTTTTTGAAATCTTAACTTTTGCATTCTTGTAGAGATATTTTCACGGCAACTTCCATTGCCTAATCAAGAAGCGAAATACCAATTCTCATAAATTTAGCTTCAAAAATTTTTTAATGTAATGAAATGTTTTCTTAAAAATTTTCATCCCCTATTACACCCTCTCAGGGGGTGAATTTCCAGAACCACTGAAACACATTTTTTTTTTTTTTTAATTTCTAACAAAGAAGTCAAATACCAGTTATCATAGACATAGCATTGAAATTTCTTTGGTAGTTCTTTAGTAAAAATAATAATAATAAACCTTTCACTTCCCATTTTACTCCCCTAGTAGTTAAATTTCCAAAAACGTTGAAATAAATATATTTTTTTTAATTTCCTGACTGAAAAACCAAATAACAGTTTTCTCAGTTCTAGCTTCAAAATTCCATTAACAGTGACATACTTTCAAAAAGCCTTTCATCCCTTATTTCACACTTTTAGGAGTGGGATTTCAGACACTCCCTTCTTAAATGATGCCTGATGATGAGTCAGTGAATCGGTCTGACCCTATTTCAAACCCCCCCAAAGGTATGAATTTCCCAAAACAGTGAAACACGTATTTTTTCATCTCTACCCAAATACTAGTTTCAAAGCTTTAGCTTTAAAAATGCTTTTGCAATGAAATACTTTCATAAAATGTTTTACCCCTATTTCACTGCCTAAGGGGTTGACTTCCCAAAACCAGTGACATGAATGTGTTTTATTTCTAACAGAAAAGACAAATACAGATTTTCATAGTTTTAGCATCAAAAAGGCTTGCAAAATCTTCCATCCTCCATTTCACCTCCACTGGTGTTGAATTTCCAAAAACAGTGAAACACATTTTTTTTTATTTCTAAGAATGTAAATTTAAAATTTCATAGATTTAGCTTTAAAAATGCTTTCATAATAAAACAATACTGTGAAAAGGAACATCCCCTATTCCACCCCCCGAGGGGTTCGATTTCTAAAAACAGTAAAGCACGTACTTTTTTATTTGTAACTGAGAAGTCAAATACCAATGTTCATAGATATAGCTTTAAAAATGCTTTAATAGTTCTTTAATAATGACATTTTTTTTAAAAAAAAAAAAAAAAAGCTTTCACCCCTTATTTCACCTCTAAAGGGTTAAATTTCCAAAAATGCTGAAACATGTATTTCTTTATTTCTAACTGAGAAACAAAATACCAGTTTTCCTAAGTCTAGCTTCAAAATTGCCTTAATAGTGACATTTTCAAAAAAGCTCTTCATTCCTATTTTACCCTCTTTGAGTTGGAATTTTGAAAAATCCATTCTTAAACGAAGCCTACAGTATAAGATCCACAACTTCTCAGAATTTTCAGTTTCCATCCTCAGGGGATTTGGTGGGTCGATGATGAGTCAGTGAGTCAGTCACTCAGTCAGGACATTGCCTTTTATATCGTCACGTAGAAGAAGGTGTAATTAGATGAATGACGAACACTAACTTCACTTAACAAAGGTTTATTCAGCACTTGCACACACAAGAGCGCCGAGCGAACTGCCTCAGCCAGAACACATACAGTATATATACAGCTACAGAACATTCCAGTACAATGATTCTTGACATTTGTGGATACTTCTAGAATGTACTCAAACCAAATATAGAAATTAAAATTGTACAGTCCAGGTGAGTTTCAAACTTACGACCCTCCATGCATCAGTTTAGTATCAGAACCACTACGCCACAGTGCTACGCAGCGTCTTCTGTGAGACTGCTCCCTCGTTAACAGAACAGCGTCTCGGTGTTACATCCTCCTATCCCGGGAATGAGTCATCAGTCCTGCATACTCCGACTCCCAATGACTGATGCTCGCCCTGGTGGTGATCTTCTTAGAACTTCCTTTGCCGCTACGCTTATCATCATCTTTCTGCTTGCTGCCTGTCGCTGGAGATTCGAATTTACCCTGGGTTGCAGGATCCTTGTAGGGCTTCATTCGAAGGATATGGACTGCATCTCTGATCTTTCGTTGTCTTGTGTGGGGGTCAAAATCTTCAACTTCATAAGTAACACCACACAACTGTCTTGCAACCTTATAAGGTGCAAAGTAGCGCCTGAGGAGCTTCTCAGAGAGACCAACTTTCCAAACAGGAGTGAAGATCCAGACGAGGTCACCAGGCTGGTATACAACAGGGCAGTGGCTCGCGACTACATCTACATCTACATGGTTACTCCGCAATTCACACTTGTGTACCTGACAGAGGGTTCATCAAACCAGTTTCATACTGCTTCTCCACCATTCCATTCTCAAATGGAGCATGGGGAAAAGGAACACCTAAATCTTTCTGTTCGAGCTCTGGTTTCTCTTATTTTATTATAATGATCATTTCTCCCTACGTAGGTGGGAGTCAACAAAATATTTACGCATTCTGAAGAGAAAGTTGGTGATTGAAATTTCGAAAATAGATCTCGCCACAAAGAAAACTGCTTTTGTTTCAGTGACTGCCACCCCAACTCATATATCTTATCAGTGATACTCTCACACCTATTGCGCGATAACATGAAATGAGCTGCCCTTCTCTGCACTTTTTCAATGTCCTCCATCAATCCCACCTGGTAAGAATACCATACCATGCAGCAATATTCCAGCAGAGGACAGACAAGTGTAATGTAGGCGGTCTCTTTAGTGGGTTTGTCGCATCTTCTAAGTGTTCTGTCAATAAAGCGCAGTCTTTGTTTCGCCCTCCCCACAATATTATCTATGTGGTCTTTCCAATTTAAGTTGCTTGTAATTGTAATTCCTAGGTATTTAGTCAAATTGACAGCCCTTAGATTGTGCTATTTATCGTGTACACAAAATTTATCAGATTTCTTTTAGTACCCATGTGGATGACCTCACAATTTTCTTTGTTTAATGCTAATTACCACTTTTTGCACCATACAGAAATTCTCTCTAGATCATTTTGTAATTGGAATTGATCATCTGATGATTTTACTAGACAGTAAATTACAGCATCATCTGCAAACAATCTACGGAGGCTTCTCAGATTATCACCTAGATCATTTATATAAATCAGGACCAGCAGAGGGCCTATGACACTACCTTGCGGAATGCCAGATATCACTTCTGCTCTACTCGATGACTTGAAATCACGAATCCAGTCACACAACTGAGATGATACTCCATATGCACGCAATTTGATTAATAGTCATTTGTAAGGAATGGTATTGAGCCGTGTATCAACTCGTGCTACACTTTGTGTTTAGATTGCATTGGTTTTCCTTTCCTTCCCCTGACATGTTTGTTTGATATGTTGTCTGTCATTAAGTGGCTGCTTGGTTGTCTTTTCCCTCGGCTATCGATATCTGCATTTGTGAGATCTTTGACAGGTGGTAACCTCGCGTGGTGGCGCGGAAGTAGGGGTGTGGTGCGCAGAGAGAGTGTGGTGGAGACGGGAGGGCAGTGTGGCTCTCCAGCGCGGACCAGGCGTGGTCGTTTGTACGGAGTCGCCACGTGATGTATGTCGTTTGTGTGTAACGAGTGGGTCGAGTTGACGGAAGAGCTCCCCGCGTGTTGGTTGTATACAGAATCGCCCCACGAGTAGTTGCTGTTCATTTCGCCTCAGTGGGATATTAACTAGCTTCTTTACATTCTCTGTTTCAACACTGGAGTTTAAAAGGAGACACCTAACATGAAGGAGCGTTGCAGAGAAGACGTGAACTCCGGTGACAGAGCGTGTTGTCGCGTGACCATGGCGTGTTGGGTACGCTAGCGACGCATGCACATTTGGATGTGTGGATCCTTGCCATCGGCGGTCATGTACTGCCTGTTCGAGCATAATTGCAAGTTAAATTTGTGGAAAGTTTAATCATTAAGTAATAATTTTGTGTAACTAGCGTCTCTTCTGCCTTGTGGCCTCCAGCGACCGGGTTTCCTATCCCTGACACCGGTGTAAATGACAGTGATCTTTCCTCCTCCTCTCATTACTGTCCGATGGGAGGTGTAGTTTTGGCAGTTTAATTGTTTCGCTATTCTTTTTTAAATTCCTCCAAGTTTGTAAATTCCTTTTATTGCCACTAATCGTGTGTTTGCTGTGACCTGTTTAATTTTTTTAATGGCGGTGTTGGTAGCTTCACTACCTCACCGTACCTTATTAACAAAGTTCTGTATTTACTTTAGTAGCCTGTTTACTAATTTTCTTTAATTTTTTTTAAGTTGTTGTATTGCTATAAATTACTTGATTGCCATTAGCGGCATGTTTAAAAGGCTGCTTATTGCCGTACTGCTAGTTTCTGTAAGATACAAATAAAACATTTGTGAAAATCTCAACTCGACAGTAAACTACTAGAAATTTCCGTTTCCCAACTTGCGGTGTGCCTTGCAGTAACTGTAACCACTGTGTGTGTCAGCTCTGGTAGCAGAGCGTGGTTACGGTCTCTTGGTCAGTTGCTTACTGTTGAGTTCGAGAAATTGTTTCATTGTCTGATATCTTTGTGTGGTGCAAAAGCTGATTAGTTTGTTCTGTTTCAGCATCCTAGTAATTATGGAACAGCAAAAGTGCCCTCGAATAAACTTGTTGAAGAGGGAACATTTGTTGTATGAATTGGCCATCCACCAGCAGCCCACGGAAGGAAGTGTGTTGGAGCTGGTAGCGCGTTTACAGTCTGCACTTTCGTCTCTAGTGATCATCACGCCGGAAGTCAGTGGTGAGTGTAAGGCAGCAGCAAAATTCTTGGGTGAGGCAGTTGATCATCTCAGAGATACTATATCCTTAGAGGATGCTCACCCTATTGGTAGACAATTAGATAGGGTGTGGGAGCAGTTAGCTCAACTTGGTAATCGGTTACGTGATTTAGGGTCAGTTGAATTAAGTGGCTCAGATAAGCAGTCGTGGGTGGGGTTGCAGGAGAGAATAAGTGCATTGCAACTTGATCTTGCGTGCTTGTTTGGAACTAAGAAAGGGACTCCCTGAGTGAAGAGAGGAATTAGAGTTCTGTGATGGGACTAGTTGTGAGGGTGGGTGTGACTCTGTGAGTGCCGGACAGGCGGCATATTCCAAGTTACCTAATCTGATCATGTATTTGTTTAAGGATATCAGGGAGTTACGTATAGATCATCCTGAACAAATAGAAGATTTATTGTGGTTGTTGGTTCGGCTCGAACAGCATGCACAAGCATTGAGAGTTTCTCATCAGCTGATCTTGGAGCTCTTGTATCCATTAGCGGGAGATGAGTTAAGGCAATTTATCTTGCAAGCAATGGAAGGAGGTTTGTCTTTAACTCAGCTAAGGCAGCGGGTCATTGATAAAAAATTAACCAGAGGACTCCGGCAACAGCTGGAGTGTAGTTATATTTGGCGTAAGCAACGGAAGGACGAGGGGTTGTGACGGTATATTGATAGAGTCAGGTTAGCGTCATTGGCGTTGTTAGTAGGGCTTTCAGAGGAAGAACTGGTTTCGATAGTTTTAAGAGGCATGCGAGCGGTGGATAAATCTGATTTCGTCTTCAGGCAGCATCCTGTCAATTGGCAGGAGTTGGATGAGGCAGTGGGTAGTATCTGAGCATTGTCTCTTGAGAACCGGCTGCCCGATGAGGGTAGGAAGCATTTATTACAAACTGATCTACAGGTTAAGAAGACACGGGGAATTTGCAGCGATGTGAATAAGCAGGAGGATCGACGATGTTTCAGATGTGGAAGCATAGGGCATTTTGTTAGGGAATGTAGTGCTCCTCGAATGCCAGGTTGTTGGTAAAAGAGGAACTCGGAGTTATCGAGCCACGTGTGCCCAAGTGATTGCTGCCCCAATCTCCTCGTTGCCATATATTTGCTGTAGTGTGGGAGGTGAACCTCACTGTGAGATGTTGGATTCCGGAAGTTCTATTTCCTACTTGGATTTGCATTGGTACTTGGAGTTTGCGCATATTACTCGCCTTAGATCGATTCCATCCATGGTTCAGAGATGTCATTTGGCTGATGGGCAGCTGTTACCTCTGCAAGGATGGGTTCCTGGGGGTTTGTCCATGGGAGAATTTTCTTGGCCCATATATTTTGCCTTGGTGAAAGGATTGTTGGCTAACTTTATTCTTGGGTGTGACTTTATTAATAAAACTCATTTGGTTTTGGATTGTGCGGGGCATACCTTTTTCTTTAAGTTTAAACCTGAACTGAAGTTTGGTTTTTGTGAATGTAAGCAGCGGGTGCAATGTGCGGGTCCTAAGGCCTTGGCGGTCGAAGCAGGCAAGTCTGATCTGGGGCATCTCTCGGTGGAGTGGGCTTCTCGTCTTGATTTTCCCCAGCTTCTCTGTGGTCGACTAGGAGTTACCAAAGTTCTTCAGTATAAGATTCGCCTTAGTGACCCGATTCCTGTTAGTCAGTCTCCTTATCGTTTGTCACCACCTAAAGTCAAGGTTTTGAGGTCTAAAATATCTAAAATGCTCGAAGAGGGAGTCATTAGACCCTCGACTTCATCCTACGCGTCTCCGCTGTTCCTTGTGCCCAAGGATCAAGGGCAGGACTTCAGAGTTGTTGTTGATTATCGTCACCTGAATAACAAGGTGGTTTTGGAGTCGGTTCCTCTTCCCGACCTTGATAATTCATTCACTTGGTCTGCGGGTGCAAATTGGTTCACGTTCCTTGATCTTAATCAGGGGTATTACCAAATTCCTCTAATGGAGGACTGTAAGCATGTTACCACCTTTTGCACAGATGGGAATCTGTTTGAATTTAATAGGGTTACCTTTGGTCTTGCTACTGGGGCAGCTGTATTGATGCGATTGTTGGAAAATGTCTTAGGTGATTTGGTTTGTGTGTATAACTATTTAGATGACTTGGTCATCTATAGTAAGTCATTTGAAGAACATCTTGAGCATATCTGGCAGGTATTCATTAGGCTGCAGTGTGCCGGTTTGACAGTCAAACCCGAAAAGGTCACTTTGCTCGTCCGCAGGTCTCGTTTTTGGGACACCTGGTATCGGGCCAAAGTATACGTATTGACCAGGACCGTACAAAGGCCTTAAGAACACTATCACCCCCTAGAGATAAAAGGGGAATAGCCAAATTTATTGGCATGGCTAATTATTTTAGGCGCGCTTTGTCCCCCACTTCGCTCAATTTACGCCACCCCTTAATGAACTTCATCGGAAGGGAGTTAAGTTTGAATGGGGAACCGCACAGCAGGCAGCCTTCGGCCAGATCAAAGAAGCGATTGCCAATCCTCCGGTATTGTGCGTTGCTGATTTTAGTAAGAGGTTTATTGTGCAAACTGACACTTCTAACTCCGGGGTTTCTGCAGTTCTTCTCCAAGAAGGGGACGGGCAAGGTAGCCGCTAGCATATGCGTCGCGCTGGTTAACAAATGCTGAACTCAAGTATTCAGTGTATGAGTGCGAGGTGTTGGCGGTCCTCTTTGCCTTAGAAAAGTATCGATTATATTTGGAGCATCAACCCTTTGATCTTGAAACTGATAATCAGGCACTGTGTTGGGTTTTGGCTCGCCCACGTAAAACAGGGATTTACTGTTAAACATATCAGGGGAACTGACAATGTCGTGGCTGACATGCTAAGTCAGATGTTTGATAGTTCACCAAGCGTTGATCACAATCAGGTGAGTGGGGAAGAGGATTTTAGTTGTATGGTGTTGGCCTGTTCTCGGGGACATTTAGGCACCTATAAGACATTAAAGAAAGTGAAGGAATTTCTCACTTGGCCTTGTATGGAGCGAGATATAAGACAGATGGTAGCACAGTGTTGGGAACGCTGTATTGCTAAGCCTAATAATGCATTTGGGCAAGGGTTGTTCAGTTCGGAGCGTGAGGCTTATCCTATGGACAAATTGTACATCGATTATGTGGATCCGTTACCCCAGACTAACCAGGGTAATCAATATATTCTAGGTTTACTTGGCTTATAGCCAGTCAAAGTGTAAATGCTGTCACTACCATTGCTCATTTACTCAACATCTTCAATGTATTGGGACTGCCTAAACAATTGGTTAGCGATAATGTTCCTGCTTTTCGTTTGGCTCAGTTTAGAACGTTTACCTTCAAGAACGGGATACAGCATATTACCACAACTCTATATTACCCTCAGGGATCTTTTGCGGAAAGGGTGAACCACAATTTGAAATCCGCTCTTATTATTTACCATCACGATTCTCCTAGGAAGTGGGATTCAAATCTCTGGTGGATTAGTTTCACCTTTAACATGAATCCATCAAGGCAACCCCTGCTCCTCTGATGTTTACTTTTCTTGTTAATTCTCCCCTTACTAATTTGTGGAAGATTCAAGACCTAATTCCGGCAGTTATTACTCCCCAGCTTATTAAGGAGAGCTGGGGTAGGCCCAGATGTAATATTCTCGGAGCTCGTAACAGACAAGCCATTCGTTATAACAGGGGTTGGCATCAGTTTCAGGGCAAGCTTGGTGATCAAGTTTATATTCGTAATTACTGCGGGGGGGGGGGGGGGGGGGGGGAGGGGGGGGGGGTTGGGGGGGGGGGGCAGATGCACGAGTCAACAGGCTGGGAAAATTGACTCCTCGTTTTATTGGGCCGTGTACCATTGAGAGACGATTGGGTCCAGTGAATCTCTTCGTTCGGGACAATCAAGCGGGAAAGCAGTATCGAGTTCATCTGAGAAGATGTGAACTCCAGTGACAGAGCGTGTTGTCACGTGACCATGGCATGTTAGGTACACTGGCGACGCATGCGCAGTCGGATGTGTGGATCCTTGCCATCGGAGGTTGTGTACTGCCTGTTTGAGCATAATTGCAAGTTAAGTTCGTGGAAGGTTTAATCATTAAGTAATAATTTTGTGTAACCAGCGTCTCTTCTGCCTTTTGGCCTCCGGCGACTGGGTTTCCTGTCCCTGGCACCGGTGTAAATGAAGACAGTGATCTTTCCTCCTCCTCTTGTTACTGTCCGATGGGAGGTGTAGTTTTGGCAGTTTAATTGTTTCGCTATTCTGTCACGGGTTATGAGTAAATTCATGCTTCTTGTTGGTTGATCATGTGGTCACTCATTCAGGACTGAGTGGTGTAATGTTTTCTTGCACAAGGTTACCTGTCAGCAAGTTAAGCCATCTTATAACAAGATTTTGCTGGCTAAAAGTCGGTGCAGTGACCAGCCTGAGAGTGGAAACTGTGTTTACGGGAGTATTTAAATTGGTCAGTATTCTGTCTAGCCTGAGCATCCCTGAGTGGGTGATTTGTGGCCGTGTTACACGGGTCCGTCATATCTGTTATGTTCTAATGATATTCCAGGACACTTATGTTTAAAAAATTTTTAAATTCCTCCAAGTTTGTAAATTCCTATTATTGCCATTAATTGTGTGTTTGCTGAGACCTGTTTAATTTTTTTAATGGTGGTGTTGATAGCTTCACTACCTCACCGTACCTTATTAACAAAGTTCCGTATTTACTTTAGTAGCCTGCTTACTAATTTTCTTTAAATTTTTTAAAATTGTTGTGATGCTATAAATTACTTTGATTGGCGTTAGCAGTGTGTTTTAAGGGTAGTTTATTGCTGTACTGCTAGCTTCTGTGTTTTTTAAAAAAAATTTTAACTGTTGTGTTGTTATAAATTACTTGATTGCCATTAGCGATGTGTTTTAAAAGGTTGTTTATTGCCGAACTGCTAGCTTCTGTGTTTTTCTTTAAAAAACTTTTTTTTTAAATTGTTGTATTGCTATAAATTACTTGATTGCAATTAGCGGCGTGTTTAAAAGGCTGTTTATTGCTGTACTGCTAGTTTCTGTAAGATACGAATAAAACATTTGTGAAAATCTCAACTCGACAGTAAACTACTAGAAATTTGGCCCTGTTTCCCAACTTGTGGTGTGGCTTGTAGTAACCATAACCACTGTGTGTGTCAGGTATCAAAAGCCTTCTGGAAATCTAGGAATACGGAATTGATATGAGATCCCTTGTCGACAGCACTCATTACTTCATGGGAATAAAGAGCTAGCTGTGTTGCACAAGAACAATATTTTCTGAATCCATGTTGGTTATGTATCAATAAGTCATTTTCTTCAAGGTGATTCATAATGTTCGAGTACAGTATATGCTCCAAAATCCTACTGCAAATTGAGGTCAGTGATACGGGTCTAAAATTCAATGGGTTAACTCCTATTTCCTTTCTTGAATATTGGTGTGACCTGTGCTACTTTCCAGTCTTTAGCAGACCTTTCATCAAGCGAGCGGTTGTATATGATTGCTAAGAAAGGCACTATTGTGTCTGCATTAATCTGAGAGGAACCTGATTGGTATACCATCTGGACCGGAAGACTTGCCTTTCTTAAGTGATTTGCGTTGTTTTGCAACACCTAAGATATTTACTTTTACGTCACTCATGCTAGCAGCTGTTCTGGTTTCAAATGCTGGAATATTTACTTTGTCTTCTTTCGTGAAGGAATTATGGAAAACTGTATTTAGTAACTGCACTTTAGTTGCGCCATCATCGGTAATATTTCCATCGCTATCGTACAGCGACAGTATTGACTGTTTTTGCCACTGGCGTCATACACTTGGTGATCGTTTTCTTGAGCCTGCAATGTGCAGAGTCGAGCTAACTGCCGAGCTTCCTCAGCTCTGATTAACACCTGGTCGATGTAGTCATCGTCCACATCAACAGGATGTAACGGAAACACAGTGTCCATCGTTGTAGTCGCCTGATGCCCATGCACCAGGAAAAATGGCGTAAATCCTGTGGTGTCTTGTTTGGCGGTGTTGTAAGCAAACGTCACAAAAGGTAGCACCTCATCCCAATTGCTCTGCTCAACACTGATGAACACTGATAGCATGTTGGCCAAGGTCTTATTAAGGTGTTCAGTAAGCCCATTAATTTGTGGATGGCAGGCAGTCGTCATGTGATGAGTAATGTTGCACCAATGGTTTATCTCTGTCACAAGATTCGATTGAAAAACTTTCTCTCTGTCTGTAACTAATGACCTTGGGGCACCGTGTTTTAATCCAATATCTTCCACGATGAATTTGGCTACCTCGGATGCTTCGGCAGTTTTCACAGCTTTTGTAATGGCACAGAATGTCAGATAATCAGTGCAAACAATAATCCATCTATTGCCACTAGCAGACATTGGAAATCGGCCGAAGATTTCAATCCCAACATGATGGAAAGATGTTTCAGATGGTGTAATTGGTATGAGTCAGCCAGGTGGTTTCTGAGGAACTGCCTTTCTCCTCTGGCACTCTGGACAGTGCAACACATAGTGACGGACACTCCTAAATAAACCTGTCCAGAAACATCTCTTGCGGATTCTATCGTATGTCTTAATAAATCCTAAATGTCCAGCCTCAGGTGTGTCATGGAATTTCTGTAGAACATCTAAGCGCATGTGTTTAGGAATCACTGGTAGCCACCTCTTTCCAAATGGATCAAAGTTTTTCTTGCAAAGCAATCCATTAACTACCTTAAATTGTCCTTTCACATCCTCTCACCGATATAAAGCAAGCATAATTTGAGATATCTTGGAGTCCTTCTTCCGCTCAGCAGAGAGATCCTGGAGTGCAGTGAGACAGTTACTATCTTCATTAAATTCTTTATGGTCTTGCACAGTGTTTCTTGAGAGACAGTCAGCATCTTCGTGTTTTCTTCCACCTTTGTACACTATGATAATGTCATACTCTTGAAGACGTAAAGCCCACCTGGCGAGTCATCCTGTTGGATCCTTAAGACCTGTCAACCAACAAAGTGAATGATGGTCTGTAACAATTTGATTGGCCTTCCATAGAGATACTGTCGAAATCTGCACATGGCCCAGATCACAGCAAGACATTCTCTTTCTGTAGTTGACTAGTTTCTCTTGGCTTTTGTAAGTGTCCTAGAAGCATAGGCTATAACCTTCTCTTTTCCATCTGAAATTTGCACCAGAACAAGACCGATCCCATAGCCACTGGCATCTGTGTGTAGTTCTGTAGGTGCTCTCTCATCATACAGACCAAGTACAGGGTCAGTTGTCAGAGCTTTTCACAGTACATTGAAAGAATCTTGTTGAGCACCACCCCAGATAATTTAGCATCGGCTTTTAACAACTCTTGGGGTGGCTTGGCTTTGATACAAAAGTCTTTGGTAAAACGACAGTAATAAGAACACAATCTGAGGAAGCTTCTCACATCTCTAATACTTTTAGGAATAGGAAATTCCGTTATAGATCTCACCTTTTCTGGGTCTGGCTGCACGCCTTCATTTGACACAAGGTGTTTTCTGATTTCTTTTGCTCCAAAGACAGACTTTCTTGGATTAAGTTTCAGTCCACCTTGTTGGAGACACTTAAAAATGGCCCTTAGTCTTTTTATATGTTCATCAAATGTCTCTGAGAACACTATAATGTCATCTAAATAACAAAGACACATCATCCACTTCAGGTGACGTAGAAGATTATCCATCATTCGTTCAAAAGTTGCTGGTGCATTACACAAACCAAATGGCATTCCCTTAAACTCATACAGGCCCTCAGAGGTGATGAATGCAGTTTTCTCATGATCAGCCTCATCTACTTAGATTTGCCAATATCCTGAGTACATGTCCATGGTTGAGTAAAACTTCTCCCCCTTCAGACAATCTAGTGTATCGTCAATTCGTGGAAAGGGGTAAATGTCCTTTTTAGTTATCTTATTAAGCTTCCTGTAATCAACACAAAAGCGCCAACTGCCATCCTTTCTCCTGGCGAGGACCACTGGTGATGACCGTGGGCTCAGCGAAGGCTGAATGATGCCATTCTTCATCATTTTCTCTACCCCATCGTGAATTATTCGACATTCCATTGCTGACACACGGTATGCTCTCTGGCTTATTGGTTGATGGTCTCCAGTGCTAATCCAGTGCCTCACCGTCGATTTGTCTAATTTGCTCTTCCCCTGTGGATTGAAGCATTCAGAGAACTCTTGAAGAATGGCAAGAAACTTCTTCTGTTGTTCCTTAGTGAGATCCGGTGATAGCCAAGCTAGAAGATCTTGTCTCATAGTGGTAATACTAATTTCGCCCACAGACTCAGCATGGGAGGTTTCTATGACACTCAGCTGTTCTGCAATTAGTGGCTCAGCGTTTGCTATGTACATGCGTCTTGGAAGGATCTGTGTTTCTCGGCAACTGTTAACTATCCACAATTCCCTGAACTCATTCTTAAACGAGATGACAGAGGCTGGAATGACCAAGTTATTCTCCAGTGGTATGCTTCTCTTACATTCCACCACAAGATCTATGGGTTGATGCATGGCATGACACATGACACTTACCTTTCTAGTGCTGACTGCAGGAATGATCACTTCATCCAGCACACATACTCTCCACACACTGGGATGTGCATCTTCCTGTCCACAGTATGTCAACTCGTCTAGCATAATCTTCGAGCAACCACAATCTATAATTGCTTGAGAAACTTTGAAAAATTCTCATCTGAGAATGATGTCATGACTATACTCTTGTAAGACAACGAATTCTAAGGGCTGTGTATGGCCACTTACATCCACATGAATAGTACATCTTCCTGTAGGTTTTACATATTCCCCGTTAGCCACATTCAGGAGAGATGTTTTGTTGTCGACAAATACGGTTTTCTGCAACTGACAACGGTACTTCTCCAAAATGACTGAATGTGATGCTCCAGAGTCCACAAGAGCTTGGGCTGGTCAGCCATCCATGAAGATATCGTCGTAGTTTTCTATCATTCTTGTAGTGATCAACAGCAGAGGATTTTTCTCTTTGGTGGCCTCACCTCCAAGAAAGGTCGCACCCTTTATTTTTCCAGGTTGCAGCAGTTAGATGATCAGCTGGGGCTTCTAAACAGCAATGGAGACCTCGATCAGCATGTTGGGGAGCGTCCTCTCCAGCGGCTAGCTTGCTGCGATGGTGACCTACGTCGTCCTGCACCCGTATCTTCTTGTTCACCTTAGTTGTCCCGGGGTTGGCGTCGGCCAAGATCGGCCTGCTATCTTCTGGTGCGGGCATCATCAAATATCCGCCGCCTTTCTCGACAATAGTGCACCACATGTCCCGGTCGTCCGCAGTGGAAACATACTAGTTGGTTATCCTGGGTCCTCCAGACGTCACTCTTCCTTGGTGCCCAAACAGGTTCCTCATGTGGCATTGTAGGAACGTATCTCCACCCGGGTCTCGACTTTTTCACCATTTTAAAGGGAAATGAAGGATGAGAGATTGGGTTCAATGTATGTTCCACTTCCTCCCTTATGATCTCTTGCAGCGTCTTGGTTTTTTGCTCACCATGCAATCCAAGTGCCTTCTGAACTTCCTCTCTCAATATCTGATGAAGAACACTTCTGAAATCAGTTACTTCTTCCATCACAGACATCAATATGATGTTTGGAAGTTGTTCAAACTTCTTGCATATAATTCTTTTTTGATGCATTGTCTTGATATATTGGCACCATTTTATGAAGTCATCTGCTGTCAAAACCTCCTTCAGGAGTAGTGCTTGATACATGTCCTCAGTAACACCCTTCATGAGATGTGCAACCTTATCTTCCACCTTTATTCTAGGATCCACTATTTTACATGGCTCCAACACATCTTGAATGTAGGATGCTGTAGTTTTTCCTGGACGCTGTGCCCTGCACTTTATCTTCAGCCTTGCACTTCTATCATTATGTGTCGCCAAAATACTTGCGCAGTTCCACCTGGAATACTTCCCAGCTTGTGAACTTCTCCTCGTTGTTCTCATACCATTGCTTGGCAGTGCCCTCCATGTAGAAAAATACATTATCCAAACACACCGTGTCATCCCATTTGTTAAATTTGGCTATACGCTCATATACCTTCAGCCTCTTGTTTGGATCTTGGCCATCGTCACCAGAGAATCCGGAAGGATATCTCATGTGGTGGCTGCTGTCATCGTGATGTCCTCTTCTTCTTCTGTCGCCGGTAGATTGCGATCTGTTGAACATGGCTCGAACTCGGGTTTCTTGCCACGTCAACGGCGCCTCTGTCGTGGCCTGATGGGAGCCACTGTGTCGTCAATAATGTGCGCCATCACAAGTTCCAATACCAAGCGTCTCCACCAGAATAATGTCATGTAGAAGAAGGTGTAATTAGATGAATGACGAACACTAACTTCACTTAACAAAGGTTTATTCAGCACCCGCACATACATGAGCACCGAAAGAACTGCCTCCGGCCAGAACACATACCGTATACACAGCTATAGAACATTCCAGTACAATGATTCTTGACATTTGTGGATACTTCTAGAATGTACTCGAACCGAATATAGAAACTAAAATTGTACAGTCCAGATGAGTTTTGAACTCACGACTCTCCACGCAACAGTCTAGTATCACAACCACTACACCACGGTGCTACTCAGCTTCTTCTGTGACAATATACAGCAACTTAAAGTCAAAGACACAGTCATCCTGCTGAGAGCACATCTTTAGTGCATGTAACACTATCTGTGTGAATTTTGTGAATCAATTGTTTTAAAAAGTGCTGTACGGTTCACTCCTGTTTCAACTCTCCTCTTAATGCTTGTCTTGAATGCTTGTTATCTCTCTCATCTGTCTCCGGATGAAAGTTCATGTACTGTATTCAGTAATGAATTAATTACAATATACTGAAAATTGTGTTCTGTTTTATTTCATATGCTCATCTTTAACACTTGTTATCTCCCTCTTTACTCTCTGGATGAGAATGTTATGAACTGCATTTGTTAATGAATTAATTATAATATACTGGAAATTGTATTTGGTTTTATTTAACAGAAGAATAACTAATATGCTGCTCTACTAATTATAAATATTTTGGTTGGTGACACTTTAATCACACACCATTTGCATGCTATTGCTTCTGAATTACTATGTACATAATTCAAGCCTTCAGTCTATAAAATTAACTGAGTCCAATTACTATTACCTTAATGCGAAGCTGACTTTGCTTGTATCAACATTAACAACCACATTGTCATGTGGCACCAAACCCACTATTTTCCAGCTACAGCCATGGCTTTGAGAGTTGTAAACTTATGATGAGAAAAGCACACTTATGCCAATAAAGACAATCTTATATCATATGTTGAGGTTAGCAGCACCATCTATGTGACATGTTCCACCACTCAAACACTGAACTTTGAACAGTCGCATAATTTTCTTTCCACTTTATTTTGTGGAATACATTAGAATATGATCATTCAAACTTCACAAGGCAGGTAAACAATCAAGTCCCCCATATGCACACCGCCCCTAAGGCAACCACCCGAAATGGCTCAACGTACGCACTAACTCTATCGCAAGTAAGGTTCCGGATTTGAGACCCAACTCTTCGCACAGTTTTAACCTGTCAGGGAGTTACAAAATGGCACATAGTCTGGTGCAGAGTGAAATATCTCCCTAGTCTGTGGCTAAGCCATTTTTCTGTGACATCCATTTGTCCTGGAGTGCCAGTCTCATAAGATATGTGGGAGATATTCTGTGAAGTTTCAAAGATAGGAAAGAGGTACCGGCAGGACTAAACCTGGAAGGGCAGGTCATGAGTCATACCTGGATAGTCAGTTATTAAAAGAGTTTCCCCACAAACGACCTATAGTTTTAATCTGCCAGAAAGTTTCAAAAACAGTGCTCATTTCACTTAAGAATGAAAAATTCATTCTGGACACACGCATGGAAACACTAAGCACAATTGTACAGGTCTTCTTGAAAGACTGATTTGTCCTTTCAAACAGTGTACTGAGTTAGTAAACTCCAGTAAAATCCCACCTCCAAATTCTTAAAGAATCTAACTACCATGTATAAAAGTCATCTCCAGAACAGCATATTTTATAATGATATAATCTTGCAGTGACTATATCTGCTGTGTTCCAACATCAATTAGATGAAAAGCAGCAACTTTAAGAGCGTTACAAAAGTATGCTACTCAACAGCACTTACTTCTGTATAATCAGCTACAAAATATGCCTGTTAGCAGACTTAAATCAAGGATATCACCCTACCCAATGCAAGATGTGTCTCTTATACAAGACGTGTGCCAAGATTGGAGGGAGCTTTGGCAAAAGTTTCCTCTAGAAAATTTTTGCCTTATTACTGATCCTACAAAATGTGTAAGTGGATCTGGTCCTCACATGACACTGACAGCTCTGAATAAATTCAGTACAGGACCTGGTAAGTGTGCCACTGTCATGCAAACTACTCAGCACCTGACTAAAGAGTGGTTATTAACAAAATTACCTGGTGGACTTATTGAACTGCATTTGGTGATGCCAATATGTGTGAGACTGGTTAAGAGACCTAGATAACCTGTCTTAAAATTTTTGAGTGTTTGTTTTTATACTGTGTATTTTATGTATAATAACCATTTACTTAAGAAAGTAAAATGACAATGTAAACCATAAACAAAATAATAATAATAATAATACAGTGATATAATTTTGAGGAAACATTCAGTGGTATATGTGGATACCGTTTGCAAAAAGTGTTACAAACAGAACTGGTAGTAAAGTAATAAACAAACATCATGCTGGATGCTGAAATAGTACTGCATGAATAGTGAAAATGTAGTAAGTAGAAAACTTTTTTTCCTTTCATCAATTTGTGGGGAGTGTAGGCAAGGAAAATTTTCATGAAAATTCAAAATGATGTGTAAAGTTTGTTGTAATTTGCTAAGTGCTCACATTTTCAAACACTGGATGAATGTAGTGTAGGTAATTTGTGCACCACGTGTTATGCTGCTTCAAGACACGTAGACCATTTAACTGTAATATGAGGAGGGGTATCCAATACATAAGTTTCCCTATTTTACCAAAAAAACGTTATACACAATTTATCACGTTGAAATAATTGTATTGGCACTGTACAATGCTTGTTACTTTTCTACATAGTCATCAAGCTTGCCAGGCATCTTTGGTAATGTGATACAAGTTTTTCCAAACCAGTGTTGTACCGGGCCGGGTCCTGTGCTTGAACCAGCTGTTCACTGTTGCCGGTGTTTAAGTACTTAGCTCCAAGAAGAACTTTGAGTTGGGGGAACACGTGAAAATCATTCGGGACAAGATCTGGTGAATACGGAGGATGTGAAAACACTTGCCACACGAATCTTCCGAGCTCCATCTGGGTCGACGAGTAGTTTGAGGCCGAGGACTGTCGAGAAGTACAAGAACTTTGTAAGACAAAAGCCCCAGACATTTCCATTTCGTGGCAGGTTGCAGACTCCTCGAGACATTACAGTACCTCTCTGCATTCAATGTGTTGTTGTAAGGCAAGAAATGAAACCAAAACCCTCTGGCAGCTCCAAAAGATGTTCACCATAACTTTCCCTGTGAATGGGCAACATTTTACTTTGTTTGGGGCACTATCACCAGGTTTCTTACACATCGTGCCCTGATGTTTTGGCTCAGGAGTCAAATGATGAATTCTTGTCTCAACCCCAATGACAAGCCACTTGAAGAGCTGATCTCCCTCTCTGATTCATTTCCTGGAACATTCTGGTCGAATCCATCCATTGCTGCTCGCAGTATTACTCACAGAAAACATCTCGCAAAGACTTTGTGACGGTGAAGATCGTCTGTGAGGATCTTTGCGACGGATGAGCAGCCAGTTGTAGCACTGGGTGGTAGACACATCGGGATGTTATCATTGGCAATATGACAATTTTCCTCTACAATATTATAAACTGCAATAATGGCATCATCACCTGTCCCTGTGCGCTATTTATTGTGCACATCTCCACGCCCTTTCACAAACTGCACATGCCAACTTCAAACCATTTGCATGCTCATACAATCTTCCCCAGAGACACGGGTTAACTATCTATGGATATCAACAACTGACAGTTGTTTGGCTGTGAAAAAATGAATGGGAGAGTGCGAACTTACTTATCGGGTGATCCTCGTACTCGACTATCGAATGACACCTTTAACATATGAGGGCTGTCTGGAAACTTCTCTGCCTCGCCCAGAGATTGCAGCACTATTGACATGATATTTCCCCCCCTACATTCATACAAGTGTTAGTAGATGCAATGTAAAATTGCAAGTCATTCCAGCCAGCAGTTGACTGTAAGCAGTCGCTTGAAGCAATTGTGCTGTGCGCGGTGCTGAAAACCGAAAAAAAAAGTGTATTGTGCAGTGATTAAATTATCTGTAAAAGAATGTTTAACAACAACTTAAATTCATTTGTGGTACATAGACCTAAATGACGGCTCTTCACCTTCAATTTCCAGTGCGAATAAATGAGTAGCCGAGTTTAAACAGGGCTGTGAAAGCATCCGAGATGATCCGTGTGGAGGACATCCAAAAAGTGCAAGCACACTGGTCATCATTGACAGAGTGCATGATATGATTTTGGAAGACCAGCATGTAAGGGTGCATGAAATTGCTCATGCTCTAAAGATATCACAGGAATGTGTTGGTCACATCTTGCACCAGGAACTGAACATGAGAAAGTTAAGTGCAAGATGGATGCTGCATGGGCTCATTACAGATCACAAATGCATTCACATGACACTTTCCAAAAAGTGGACAGTGCATTTTAAGAAAAACAGAACTGATTTTCTGCATCGATATGCGAGAGTGGACAAAACATGGATTACCACTACACACCTGAATCCCAACAGCAGACTATGCAGCACATAGAAGCCATTTCTTCAGATCTATAGAAAATAAGGATGGCGTTGTAGACGGGAAAGATGATGGCCTCGGTGTTTTGGGATGTGAAAGAAATTTTGTTCATTCAGTCTCTCAAAAAACGCTGGAGAATACTTCCATCAGCTTCTAATGAAACTGGATGCAAACATTCATGAAAGCAGGCATGGCTTAAATAAGAAAAAATCAGCTTTCATCAGGGCAGTGAACAAAAGTGTCTTGGAAATGAGGAAATTGAGGGATGTGCACTATGAAGTGCTGGAACAAGCACCCTATTTCCCCATATTTGGCTCCCTTGGACTTTCATCTATTCTCAAATCTGAAGAAATTCCACACTGTAAGGTACTTTTCATCCAATCTAAAAGGCATTGCGGTTGTAGATGGTTACTTTGCAGCACATCCAGAGGAACACTATGGAGAGGAGATAGTGGCACTGGAACAATACTGGATGAAATTTATTGATATTAGAGGAACTTACATTAAAGAAAAAAAACTTCTTTGAAAAATTACATTCTTGTTTTCACTATCAGGGTAAGAACTTTTCTGACCACCCTCAAGATGATTATAGCTCTTAATGAGTAGATTATTTTTAAATTTGTTTAATAACTGCATGAAATATTGAAAATCAAATTTTTGTTGCCCCTGGAAGCCCTTAGTTCCACTTGAACTGTAGTTGTCCCTGAATGTGGTCAACTATAAGACAGTCCCCTAAAGAAAAATAGAGAAACTGATAGTATCAGATTACAAGATTAATTTACAATGATACAAAATTTATTAATGGCACATTTCTCTTGTTTTGAGAGTATGTGGTACCAACTTCATGCAGTTTTAATCATTTCATTTACAGCTATCTACCAGTGCCCCTCAGAAATATAACATTTGTGTGTCATATTTTTAGAGGCAGTAATTTTTCAATTTCCACTGGTGTATAAATGTTTTCTGTGTACAAACAAAATATATTACATCAATAATGGCATTACCCAAGTATGTGACAATATTTGTTACGACCAGGAAAAATAAATTAGGGCACCACCGGGAGAAAGAAATACCAGGGAGATGGCACTGGCCACAGTGTCACACGGTTACTGATATGAAATGTGTCCTCTTTGTCATTGTAATAGTTACGTTTTTTACAATAAACAGAAATTCCATGGAAAGGTGTAAAATAGTACAACAAATAACTGTGGCTGGCTAATCACTGGACTATAAAATGTTTGTGCCAACCATTCTGCAACACACTAAAATCTCCGGCTGGAGGCTTGCTTAATGTTAAAATGTGGCATTCTTTGATTTGCACATCACAGGTATCACAGACTGTGGAGCCTCAAGCCAATGAAAAAAGCCATAGATTAATGGACAGTATACTATTCTGAGGTGCGTCAGCATAATTCCATTCTGTGGGAAAGACTGGTAGGAGCCGTGCCGCGGCCAACAAGCTGGGTTCACCACCTGCAGCATTTACTTAGCCTACAGCAACATAAAATGTTCTATTTAGAGTTATTTAGACTTCAATTGTTAAAGGAAACCCAAAAATGTTCGAAGTTACAGAATATATAACAACCCGAGAATCTTAGTACATGTTACTGTTTACAATTTGCTTTATACAACTAACCTTTATTTCAGTGGTCTTCTCTAGATTTTCAGCTGTCAGTTTAGCAGATAATATTTGCTGGTGTTCATAATCGAGCGTTGTCTTTTGCAGCTGCGAATTCAGAGATTCGACTTGCTTTGTTAGATTCTCTACTTTAATCTGAAACAAAAAATATTCAGTTATACAATTTCACCATAATGAATAAAATTATTTTATGTGTGAGAGAAACAAAAATATGTAACAATTAGTGAAGAGGAAGACAGGTAAATGAGATGGGAGGTGTGATACTGTGGCAAGAATTTGACAGAATCTGCCATGTCTACAATATATTCTGGAAAATTGTCTTTAACCAAGCTGGGTTCACAACAAATAATAAACTGATCCGCAGTTTAAAGTGCTACACAATATCATTTGTATAGTCTGATAGAGCACTGAAAGACATTAGTCTAAACCAGGCATCTAGAATGGATGGTATTCCTTCAGAATTATTAAAATCTTTAGAAAAGCTAGCCATGACAAAAGTACTCTGCCATGAAAGTGCCAAAATACCCTAATACTTAAAGATGAAGGTAATAATCCCAAATTCTAAAAACAGTAGATGGTGATAGATTTAAATATTACCCAGCTATAAGTAATGATTGCAAAATACTGACAGGAATTATTTACAGAGGAATGGAAAGACTGCTAGAAACTGACCTCAGAAAAAATCATTTTGGATTCTGGATTCTGTGAGACAATACTGACACTATAACTTAACTGGAGAAGATATGACTGAATAAAGACAAACTTCCATTTATAGCATATTTAGATTTAGAGAAATCATTAACTGTGTAGGCTTCCATGTCCAGAATCAGTTAACATAAATGTTTACTGAGTATGGCACTGTGTCATAACATCACAAACTGTACTGTAGAAACTAATGTTTCACCCATGGTACAGGGGCTTTCTTCTGGATCTACTGGGATAAATCTTTTAACATTCTAAACTGGAATAATCTCTTTGAAATTCTAAAGGTAACACAGATAGATTATAGGGAGCAAACGGTTGTCCACAACTTTTATAAAGACTAGACTGCAGTTATAAAGGTCAAAGGGCATGACAGGAAAGCAGTAGCTGAAAAGGGAGTGAGACAGAGATGTAGCCTATCCTAAGTGTTATTCAATCTTTATATTGAACAAACATTAATGGAAAACTGTGAGTATGCAAAAGAGAATTAAAGTTCTGAGAGAAGAAATAAAAACTTTGAAGTTTACCGATGACATTGTAATTATGTTAGAGACGGTAAAGAACTTGGAAGATCACTTGAACAAAATGAAAAGCATCTTGAAATGAGGTTATAATGCGAATATAAAAAACAAACATGCAAGGATACTTGAGTAGATTCAAGTTAAATCACATGCTATTGAGGTGATTTGCTCAGGAAATGAAACACTAAAAGTTGCAGATAAGTTTTGCTATCTGAGTAGTAAAACAACTTGACAGCAGAAGTAGAGAGGATGTAAAATCCAGACCAGTATTTAAAAAAAAGCTTTCCTGAAAATGAAATATACTTTATCATCTTCTTCTTCTTCTTCTTCTTCTTCTTCTTCTTCTTCTTCTTCTTGTTTCAAATGGGTCTACTTTGGACCACACTTGTTCAATTGTTGGGCTTTGATCTTTGCCCAGTACTGTCACATCCCCTGTCAGTGTAACTCCCTTTCTTCTGACCAGGGGATACCTTTTCTTTGGGGCCTTTCCTGAAATCCTCAGACTTCCTTCAGGATGTGTCTCACAGAATGTCTGTTCTGGATATTAGTTATTCCCAGTACTTTAATGTCCTTCCAAGTTTCTGTCAATCAAGTGGTGCGAACCTTCTTGTTTTGCCAGAAGGTGAACAGATGGTTGGTCAATCTATTTGGAGGCAATCTTGCAACATGGCTACAGAAAGCTACCCTTCTTTTTCTTGCACAGTCAGAGAGCCTCTCGATATGTTCATAGAGCTCCAAGTTATGCCACCTCCTGAATTCCCCAGCTTCTTCTGCCAGGCCTAGGATCTTCCTGAGGATTCTCCTCTCTCTGACTTCCAATTTCTCCATCAGACTTCTCCGGTTCATAGAAAGAAATTCCACAGCATACAGGGCTTCTCGTCATATGACTGATGTGTAGTGCTTAAGTTTCAGGTTGCGTGACAGGCATTTCTTGTTGTACGTGTTTATAGCTAGTCAATAGGCTAGTTCCAACTCGTTGACTCCCATGAATAATGATGTTTTTTCTGGTAAGTTGGGTTCAATTAAATACTTAAATTTCTCAGTCCTTTTGATCTTTCCCTGGTCTAGTAACATCTCTTTGTTAGCCTCTTTGATGTCGGTGAAGAACTCTGTTTTCTCCAGCGACACTTGAAGACCCACTTTGGCTGCCTGTTTTCTGAGGCAGTTTATCTGCATTATTGCCATTTCAAGAGAATCGGCAGTCAGTGCCATGTTGTCTGCAAAAGCCAGGCAATCTACAATCAGACCTTCATTCTTACGGCCCAGGTAGACACCATTCTGGACACCCAAACTGGTCAGTTCTTTGCGCCATCCTCTCACAACCTTTTCGAGGACACAGTTGAAGAGAAGAGGTGAAAGTCCATCCCCTCGTCTCACTCCAGTTTTTATCTCGAAGCTTTTTGAGACCTCACCTCTAAATTTGCCTTCGAATATGTGTTTGTCAAGGTTGCTAGAATTAGTCTGTGGGTTTTGTTGTCTAGTCCTAATTCCTGGAGTATTTTGTTATGCATTTCTCTATCAACAGAGTCGTAGGCCTTCTTGAAATCAACAAAGACGACACGCAATTTGCGGTTTCGCATCTTGGAGTATGCCAGTACCGTTTTAAGGTTGAAGATCTGTTCAGCACACTTTATCATCTAATATACACTGCCAGTTTGAAAAGTGAAACACCAAGACTGGGAGGTGTGAAATTTATTCCACTGTTTAGGGATATGACACTACACAAATGATTAAGATTACAGACCTGTATAGGCACTGCAACTGTGGAAATTCAGTACAGAGTAGCATGGCCATGTGCTGCAATCAGAGCTGCTAGATGGAATCAAAGAGTGCCTGAATATGCTGCTGGGGAATACTCTGCCACACATTTTGTAGGTACTGCCATAAACAACAACTGTAGATTACAGGAGGACCTGAATGAAAAAGTTGCTGACCCACTATATCCTGGACACGTTCGACAGGTGACACATCAGGTGAATGGGTGGGCAAGGTAAGCAATAGTGTCCCTCGTTCTCCGAAGAAGGCTCGCACATTGCTTGCGACTTGTGACCGGGTGTTGAACTGCTGAAATATGGCATGTAGAACAGCCTGCAGGTGAGACAGTATTTCAGGCTTTAAAACTTCCCAGATATAGCAGTAGCTGTTCTGATTGCCCTCCAAATGTAGAAGTGATATCGCACGTTACAGGCAATCGCACACCAAATCGTCACACTCAAGAGTTCGTCAGCTACGTCACTCGACAATGCAGTCTGCTCGATTGCATTCACCACGGCATCATAAAACAGGTATGCTGCCATCACTGTATGACAATTTGAAATGAGACTCACCTGAAAGAAAGGGTTTTTTTCCACTCAGCACACGAGTGTCCAGAGTTCGTGTGCCCATTGCAGTCTGCTGTGTCGGTGGGTCCTAGTCAATAGAAGCCTTTGCAATAGCACACGTCCCTCCAGCCCAGTTCGCAGAGGACGGTGCCGAACTGTTGATGCAAAAATGTCCACACACATCGCAGTGCTCCGACATCGTACCAACACTGTGGACAAAACTGTTCTATCCATTACAGCCTAGCAGGAAAGGTGGCAGTCATCTCACATTGTTGTCACACAGTGTCATGCAGTACGCTGTCCACACTGTGTATGGCCCTCTTCTCTCTACAGGTTCCACATATGCCTCATTGCTGAAACAGTGTTCCCTGTGTGAGCTGCAATATCACAGAATGACAAAACCGCCTCTCGGAGACCAATCATTCTGCTCCGTTCGAATGCACTCATGTGCTGACATTCCACCCTGTGATGTCACTGAGGCATACTGACATTGGATTAACTGTTTCCACTTCGAACAATGGCTCTACACTGACTGAGCATTGCATCTGGTCTCGCCAAAGAGGGTGCTGTTGGGCTTATGTGCACACTAGCTCTTCGTCATTTAAATAACTAATTACGGTTCCATTGTTCCACACATCATCTTATGTGGTGTGTTGCAGACCATCACTTCTGAGTGTTTCACTTTTTACAAACAGTAGTGTAAATCTAAATGTTTGGAATATTTCCTGAAAGTATTTGTCTGGAATGTAGCCTTGCACAAAAGTGAAACAGATGATAACCAGTACAGGGAAGAAGACAGTATGGCTGATAAAACTGTAGAGGAAGACAAAGCCCTGACTACAAATCAATGTTGGTTTTGGATTTACATAGAGGCTTGCACAGGACAGTCTAGCATGGAAAGCTGTGTCAAATCTGTCTTCAGACTGAAAACCACAACAACAATAATTTAAAATTTTGATTTGGGAGTAAAGGAAAGCACTATGTTACATAAACCCTGTCATGGACGAAAACATGGATGTGGAACTATCAACAGACAGTAACACCAACTGCATGCAGGTTCTATGAAGCGCTAATCTACTAACCCCAATTATTGCACAAATATGTTCATATGTAAAATGATCGATATGCAGAGCATACAATAGCTTTTTCCATCATAGCTTAGTGAAGGATCTTGCCAAGAACCCAGAAATTTCTGTTTCTACATAAAACTACTAAATTCATCAAAGACTACTGTCCACTCACTCATTGACCACTCTGGTGTAGCAACAGAAGACAGCAATACGAGAGCTCAGTTCTTAAATTTCGAGTTTAAAACGTCATTCACACAGAAGGATTGTCCAGATATATCATTTTTGACTGTTGCACAGACTCGGATGTGGAGAACATTGGAATACACAATCCTGGCACTGAGAAGCGACTGCACGAGTTGAAAACAAACGAGTCCTCAAGTCTGGATGGAATTTGGATTTGTAGCGAGTACTCTGTACTACAGGTCCATTATCGAGCTTACATCTATTGCAAATCGCTTACTCGGTGCAAACCCTGAGTGACTGGAAAAAAGTGCAGTTGACTCCTGTGCATAAGAAGGGTAAGTGAACAGACCCTCAAAATTACAGACCCATATCATTAACATCAGTTTGCTGCAGAATCATTAAACATATTCTCATTTTGAATGGAATAAAGCTCCTCGAGATAAAAAAAACATCAGACCATGGATCAGCACTTGTGAAAACTCAGCTTGCCCTTTTCTCATATGCTGTCCTCTGATAGGTGAAGGGGAACAGGCACATTCTGTACTCCTAGGTGTCCAAAATATGTTTGACACTGTGCTCTACTGTGGATTGTTAACAAAGTACGAGCCCACGCTACAGTTTCCCAGATACATAAAAGACTATTTAAATTATAGGACCCAGTACACTGTCTTCAACAGTGAGTGTCTGTCAGAGCCGAGGGTATCATCAGAAGTGCCGTAAAGAACTGTGACAAGATTCCAAATGATTTGATGGATTGGGTGAGCAACAATCTGTGGCTATTTGCTGATGATGCTGTAGTATACGGAAAAGTATCATTGCTGAGTGACCGTAGAGAGATACAGCATGACTTTGACAGAATTTCTATTTGGTGTGATGAATGGCACCGAGCTCTAAACATAGAAAAATGTAACTTAATGCAATCCTCTACTGTTCAAATACAATATTAGGGGTGTGCAGGTTCACAAAGACATGTTGACTAAATACCTACAATATGTGATAAAAAGTATCCAGACACCCCCAAAAACATACATTTTTATGTTAGGTGCAGTGTGCTACCACCCACTGACAGATACTCCATATCAGCGACCTGTCTGTGTATGTGTGGATGGATATGTGTGTGTGTGCGAGTGTATACCTGTCCTTTTTTCTCCCTAAGGTAAGTCTTTCCGCTCCCAGGATTGGGATGACTCCTTACCCTCTCCCTTAAACCCACATCCTTTCGTCTTTCCCTCTCCTTCCCTCTTTCCTGATGAAGCAACCATTGGTTGCGAAAGCTAGAATTTTGTGTGTATGTTTGTGTGTCTATCGACCTGCCAGCACTTTCATTTGGTAAGTCACATCATCTTTATTTTTCCCACGTGGAATGTTTCCCTAAGATGATGTGACTTACCAAACGAAAGCGCTGGCACGTCGACAGACACACAAACAAACACAAACATACACACAAAATTCCAGCCCACGCAACCAACGGCCGCCCCGCCAGGAAAGAGGGAAGGAGAGCGAAAGACGAAAGGACCCGGGTTCCAAGGGAGAGGGCAAGGAGTCACTCCAATCCCGGGAGCGGAAAGACCCACCCTAGGGGCATGAAAGGGAAGCAGTGATTGGGAAGGGAGCGAGACAGGGTTGTAGCCTATCCCCAATGTTATTCAATCTGTGTATTGAGCAAGCAGTAAAGGAAACAAAAGAAAAATTCGGAGTAGGAATTAAAATCCATGGAGAAGAAATACAAACTTTGAGGTTTTCCAATGACATTGTGATTCTGTCAGAGACAGTAAAGGACCTGGAAGAGCAGCTGAATGGAATGGACAGTGTCTTGAAAGGAGGATATAAGATGAACATCAATAAAAGCAAAACGAGGATAATTTAATGTAGTCGAATTAATTTGGGTGATGCTGCGGGAATTAGATTAGGAAATGAGACGCTTAAAGTAGTAAATGATAACTGATGATGGTCAAAGTAGAGAGGATATAAAATGTAGACTGGCAATGGCAAGGAAAGCATTTGTGAAGAAGAAGAATTTGTTAACACCAAGTATAGATTTAAGTGGCAGGAAGTCGTTTCTGAAAGTATTTGTATGGAGTGAAGCCATGTATGGAAGTGAAACATGGACGATAAATAGTTTGGACAAGAAGAGAATAGAAGCTTTTGAAATGTGGTGCTGCAAAAGAATGCTGAAGATTAGATGGGTGGATCACATAACTAATGAGGAGGTACTGAATAGAATTGGGGGGAAGGGAAATTTGTGGCACAACTTGACTAGAAGAAGGGGTCGGTGGGTAGGACACGTTCAGAAACAACAAGGGATCACCAATTTATTATTTCAGGGCAGCGTGGAACGTATAAATTGTAGAGGGAGACCAACAGATGAATACACTAAGCAGATTCAGAAGAATGAAGGTTGCAGTAGGTACTGGGAGGTGAAACAGCTTGCACAGGATAGAGTAGCATGAAGAGCTGCATCAAACCAGTCTCTGGACGAAGACCACAACAACAACATATTGCAAAAACCAGATTTTTTTTGTATTTCACTGTCTTTGTCTTTTATATCAGTGATTTGTTGATAATATGCATGTTTGGGGCACGGAATATCCACACAAGCTTCTGGAACACATCCACGATTCACCTAAAGTTAAAATCTTTTACGCCATGTCCTCTTCAAAAGTTAATGGACCATTTTTCTTTGTGGAGAAAACTGGACATAACACAGCAACGGCTTATTCCACAAAGACAGTGGAGACTTCATTTTGTAATAAGATGCTACTCCACCATACTTTCTTTCAGATATTCATGATTACTTCAATGGTGAAGTGTCTCAGCACTGTATTGGACACGCATCCCATAGTGATTCTTCTCTTCTCCACTGTCCCCCATGGTGATGTGACATTAACTCCATGTGATTTCATCTTATGGGGTTATGTCAAAGATCATGTGTTTCTGCTTCCACTGCCTGTTAATTTGGAAAAGTTGCAAGGAAGGATAATTAATGCATTCACTGATATCGACTCTGATATGTTGGGATGTGTATGTTAAGAGTTCAACTGTCGTACTGACATTTTCACCTCACTAATGGTGCTCATATTCAGCACCTGTAATGTGAATTAAAAACTTGGAGAGATACTCTGTCCACTGATGTGTGTCTAATTTCTGCATGTCTTGCAGTTTTCATGTAGTTATCTGCTCAAACCCCATAGGTAATTAGGAACAACCCTGTATTTTCAATTTCATGAGGCTAACATTCTGATTCCCCGTTCTCCTTGAATCTCAGACCACAAATGCTTGAAAATAAGCAGATGGTACAAAACCTTTCTTGAGCAGTTCATATTCCAAATTTGAGAAAATCCAAGAAATTGTGGAAAAATAGAAGAAACTTATTGAAATTGTGGTGTCACCGCCAGACACCACACTTGCTAGGTGGTAGCCTTTAAATCGGCCGTGGTCCGTTAATATACGTCGGACCCGCGTGTCGCCACTATCAGTGATTGCAGACCGAGTGCCGCCACACGGCAGGTCTAGAGAGGCTTCCTAGCACTCGCCCCAGTTGTACGGACGACTTTGCTAGCGATGGTTCACTGACAAAATACGCTCTCATTTGCCGAGACGATAGTTAGAATAGTCTTCAGCTACGTCATTTGCTATGACCTAGCAAGGCGTCATTATCAGTTGCTATTGATCTTGTGATTCATGTACCGTCAGACCGACACTCATCATTAATGGATTAAAGTTAAGTATTCCACCAGCTATGTCCGTTTTTTCTAAAGTCTAATTTCCTTGTCCTGTTCCAGACCTCACGCCAGCCTGCGTGAGCTAAAACACGTGCCTTTCGGCTTCCTCTATGAACACTGTGTTGGCTCTCCTGCCAACACACAACAGAAATAACCAGAGATAAACAAATGATGAACAAAGTGATAAAACAGCAACAATGAAGATAAAGAAGTATTTGTGGGTCCAGAAAAAGGAAGCTGGAGTGGGGACAAGACATTTTAGTCTAATCCATGAAATGAAGAAAAAGGCGAACACTACATAAGATGGATTAATCACAGCATTTCAGTACCTTCTCTTCACATAAGGTTATCTGAAGTTTCTCCTCGCGATTCTGTGTTTGTTTCAGGTTTAAAGACAAGGCTGAATTCTCCTTCTCCTTGGATTCCACTTCTGCTTTCATATCTTTCAGATCTTGTTCCATGCGGTCTCGGATTCTCTGTTGCTTGCTCGCTTCTGACACATGGCCCTGTACATGAAGAAAAGAAAAAGGTTTTGAAAAAATAATTTTGATCAATTTACAGAAAATTATTTAAAACTCAATCATTGTTGCACAATGTTTCTATGCTAGTGTCTTCCATACACAAGTTTTGCAACCAGATATTGGCAAGAAACAATATTTGAAGGGTACTGGGAAATATAATGGTAACCCACATTAGATGAGTGGAGATATTCAACTGGAAAAGTTTAAAAAAGTATTTCATACATAAGATATTAATATTTTATTATTTGTGCTACAAACTTTGAGTTAATAATCTTCAGAATGCTATCTTTTCCTAGCTGTGGCGAACATATTACGTGGCATACCATTGTTTTCCTGCAACAAACACAGGACAGCTGAAAATCCTCACATTTCATCTGCAGATGCACCTATATACTCATCCTCATTTGTAAATATCTTCTTGGTTTTTATTGCTTTGTAGAATTTGTGATAAATAGATGGTATCCAGTTCAGTACAGATATGAGGTCTTGTTTCTTCTTTGAGTCAATTGTAACTGACCCAGAACACTTCTTTTGAAGACTTGTTCCTTCTAACAGTAGGGCAACCTCATTTGGGTTAACTGACCTTCTGTCAGTCTTCCCCATGAAATGTATTTGATACGAACAATATTCCTGGCGCATCTGCACCGAGAAGGAGCTCTACAGCATCTCGCAATAATACCTTATGCCCTTCTATTGAGGTATTCTTTTGACTAAATGTAGGTCTCATGTCAGTGATGCATACAAAATCTTCTGACAACATAACATGGACACAAAATGGTCGTGTTTGGCCACACTTAAGTTGTCCACACAGTCTTGAGGGGCACACACAAACTGCACATGTCGGCATACATACTGCTCCACAACAGCAAAATCTCTATCACTTGGCAACATGAAATGTCCAGAAAGTGAGAAGTGGTGCTCGATGTTGGAAAATCTTCCTTTTGCTATAAGCAGCATCCAAACAAACACAATGTTCCAGTTTTTGTTTTGCCCAGAGCAGTTGTCTTAAATTGCAATCAAAATTATTCCCTCACATACTGTGATCAAAATACTACAGCAAGCAGCTGCCTATTTGCTCTCAACCCCTTGATGCTACCATTTCATCCAAAAGAAAGAATGACCTGGTGACGAATTACAGGGATAAATGCTGAATCTTACAGAACATTGGACCTGTAGAGAGTTCAGAAGTGGGCAATGCCTGTTGTAGATCAGAAGTTATTAAATTGTTGTCTTTATCAAAAACTGCCTTCTCTGTTTGCAGTTTTATATTATCTTGACCTGCCTGGGCTTTTCTGAGATGTAACTCCTTCTGTATATTTATTTCTCTTCATCTTTCCAGGTCGTTTTTTCCTTCTATCAGTTGAATTTCATTTGGATCACCTGTTGGGGAAGTATCTGATATTGGCGGTTTGAATGAAATATTGTAATCTTGAATAAAAATGCGATGATACTTATCAAAATATACAGTCTTCGCTTTGATATCAGAGTAGTATTCATCTTTATAATGGTTGTAGCAACTTTGTATGGAATATTCCATCGACATATAGAATTTTTCACCATTATCTTTTCTACTGTAGTGACTTTTGTATTTTGGAATACCTTCTATATGTTTTTTGACTAATTGCGCATCTTCCTCTGAATAGGCATGTGGTCTATTCTTGTGTTTGCCTCTTCTATCTTCTGGTGGAGTAGTAGCCACTGTTCACATTTTGGATTGCATGTTTTCTACTCTACCTCTGTTGTGCGGCAAACCATGTATGCTTAAAAATGCAACTTTACAGACATCAGTGCTTCTGTCATCTTTTACAACATTGTATCGTACAGTGTTGTTACGCCTGCTAATTTCATTGCCCGTATATCTTCTTTTTATGGATTCCAGCTGCTTGGAACCAAACAAATAAGCATTTTGTCTATTGAAGTCCCCAGTGTTCCAGAATGGCTTGTTTATAAGCTGTATAAGTTTCTCCCTGATCCATTCAAAACACTTTTTAGAATACCTTCTTTTGTAGTACATTCAAGTTCACTATTCCTTGTAAGTTTCTTCTGTTGTTGTTTGTTCACTAGGTCTTTTTTTCTTTTTCTCGATGTTTTCATTGTGACGTCTTTATTCTCAGGTTCAGTTCTGTTATGATTCTCTTCACTCCACTAAAAAAAAAATTTGTATGGATAGTATAATATTAAAAAGTGCTGTTAACCAATAAAATGGTAATCTCATCAATGTTATGATGAATAAAATGATAACCCACAAATACAAGAATATTTCTTTTTGTAAACATCCCATGATTTACAGATGACAATGTAGTTGCAGTAAAAGATGTGTTAACTCTATCTTCGTATCAATATCTTGTAAAAAAAGTTGAATATGGAAATAAAATACATAACCTAACTAGCACAGATGACAATACAGTTGCAGTAAAAGATGTGTTAACTCTATCTTTGTATCAAGATCTTGTAAAAAAAGTTGAATATGGAAATAAAATACATAACCTAACTAGCTAGCATGAAGATAATGGTAACCAGCAAATAACAACATTATGTGGAAAACAAAACTTACTTGATTGCAGTAGAATTAATATAAGTAGAATCTTCCATCTCCTCATTTAAATCGAAATCTGGATCATTAATGTCATCATCAAAACAGTCAGAATCACTGGAATCACCACATGTGGGTTCCCACAGAAACAAATCAACATTGTGCTGCCATCTGTCATCGATAAGATGAACTTGTTACACCACCTAGCATAGATCAGGATTACCATTGTCTTACTGTACTCAGTTTGAAAAATTCAAATTTGAGGGTTACCATTGTCTTTCCCCATACCCTACATGTGTACTGCCTACAAAAGTAATGTAATGTTCAATAGAAACTACTTTATATCTCTAGAATGCACCTCCACTTCTTGAGTCAGCTCACTAATTCGTGCGTCAGCTGCAGACATTTCCTTTTCCAGCTCCGCTTGGTAATTCAGTGTGTTTGCCAATCTTTCCTTTATGACTGACAAATCGTTCAATAGCTTCTCTCTTTCTTTCATAAGACCTTCTTTACTCTTCGCAGCAGGACCAGACCTGCCACAATTCCATTCAGTTCAGTTGTTTGTTTGTTCCACAGAATGAGGCTGTACACAGTTTACACAATACATACAGTGGAGGCCAATGTTGGTACAATACAGTTATACACATTTTTAAACTAAATGAGCAATGAAAGGTTATCAGAAAATAACCTTCCCTAGTGTCATAAAAAGTTGACTGTAGATATTTAATGGTATTCACATATCAGCCATTCAGCTACTTCTGAACATGCTCACCATCATACCACATCAGCCCAAAAGGTTTTGAGTCTGGATTAATAAAAATTAGAGAAAAGTTAAGATAGTGGTTTTAATACTTCAGGTGTTCTACTTAGTCTCCCCCATTTGAGCACTATGCACAGAACATTCACACAGAAGTGTGAAACTGTCAGGCAAGTTCTTCTTTAGGACGTTGTTCAGCTCACTCGTCACATTTTTTGGAAAATAATTGTCTGTGGTTTGCATTTCAATCAACCTGAGGCTGGCACTCAGGTGTTGCTACCTTCTTCTTCTTCTAACACCCCTACCCTCCCACCTGCCCTACTCTGGGAGACAGGGTGTGTGGGACAAACTTTGCACACACTTTTCTCTTTTTCCAAAACATTCTTGAGAATGTCTTGACCACGGGATTTAGAGGATGTTGTGACTTGTGACATACTGCAGCTGCACATCCACTACATAACACTGCCTACTCACAACAGCCTGGTCAAATGCATATCTCTTGTTTCTATTGTTTACAGTTGCTGGTTCAAGCTGCCAACATAGTTATTGTGCTGATGTCTCTTGTACACCAGGAGTATCATTCCTCTCTCCTCTCTCAGGACTCTTTGGATGGACAATGTTTGTGAGATACTTCTCGTACCATGCTGTTGAGAACTATATAGATGTCTGTGAAAATCAAATTTATAGACAAACTACCAGTCCCAAATCAACGGCCTTGCCGCAGTGGATACACCAGTTCCCATCAGATCACCGAAGTTAAGCACTGTCAGGCGTGGTCGGCACTTGGATGGGTGACCATCCGGGCCGCCATGCGCTGTTGCCATTTTTCAGGGTGCACTCAGCCTCGTGATGCCAATTGAGGAGCTACTCGACTGAATAGTAGCGGCTCCGGTCAAAGAAAACCATCATAACGACCAGGAGAGCGGTATGCTGACCACACGCCCCTCCTATTCACATCCTTATCTGGGGATGACACGGCGGTCGGATGGTCCTGATGGGCCACTTGTGGCCTGAAGACGAAGTGCTTTTTACCAGTCCCAAAGATCTGAATTGCCTTTTAACCAAGCCTCAACATCCTACACTTCATATGAAAAAACAATGTACTCATTTCCTGTTATGGAATATTAATTAATATTTAAGATTATATTTATTATTAATGTTAATTAACAAAATTTCCACATATAGGCCAGTGGAAATACTGTCTTTCTAAAGTTTGTAATTAATGTGAAACTGAACAGATATTAAATGCACCACACACACACACACACACACACACACACACACACACATGCATATTCTGTGGCTTGAGGTTCAGATAAAACTACCAATACACATGCGATTACAATGCATTACAACTATGCACATGAGGTACACATTAAATTACAGTGTGTATCCTACATAACAACTGAGCAGTGCAGAGCAGCAAAATTATACTTTGTGCTGTGGGCCCATGTGGAAATGAATATTGTCGGAGAAATCTGACAGACAGCTGTGTGGGGCTACAGATGTAGATAAAGCTGGTTCACCCTAAGTTCAACACACGTCAGGAGCATCAATACATGCTAAAATCTCAATCGATGGCAGTGTTGCTTCAGGCCCTTATGGTTCTCAGTGCTTCAGTTTATATATTACTGTGGCTCTTCACCACTGTAAAACACTGAGAAGACTGAATTTTCTTCAGGTGCATGGAAATATAGAAATAAATGGGAGTGTGACAAACAATACAGAATGTATATTCAAACATTTTAAATGCAACTACTGCAGAAAATGGGTCAATAGGTTGTTCTCTAAGCATTATCACAAATCACAAAATTTTATCTCTTCCAAGTAGCCTACAAAACGGAACACTTCACTGTCCGATAATAATGGTGAGCACTTTTGCTAGCAGTTCCAGAAGAAACCATGAATACAGATGTCATTATTAATGCAAGTTGCTGTTATGATCATCTGCCACCATCAGTTAGAGGATGCTAAACCAAAAATTACAGTTATTTGTAGATTAGTTTAGATTTGGTAAACATTTCACTAAGTTATGCTACGTGTTTTCCACTAAGATGGAAAAAGTGCAGTATCATTTGGAATTTAGGTTTTGATTCAGGATGAAAAAACATACAAGGAGATAAAAGTGAAATTGTATGCTATTTATTGACCCTCCTCCACCGATGATAACAGGAAAGCACAGTATGTCCTAGATGAAAGTGGTCTCACATACATAATACATACATTCAGTCATAGAAAAACATCATTTTATTTAAAATCATACTTTTAAATACAGGGTGTCCCACTCAAACCTCCCCGATTTCAAGGACCCAGAAGAGAAAAACCACAGTAGATAAGACAATGAAAAATGCACCACATTGTAGAGCATCTCAAACAATTTATATTCCCCAATTTATATTCCCATGTCAGAAGTGCCAAGTATCGTCACCAGAGTGCAGCATAGTCACATGGAGTGAAAATGGCGACTCCACAGCAGCGCTCGCAAGCAGTAGTGTGGTTTCCAGAAACAAATTCGCCAATTACTGTGCAAAGAAATTATTGTCGTGTGTATGAATGTGATCCACCTGATGTGAAAACAATTAAGGAATGGTATAGGAAGTTTCTGGCAACAGGAAGTATTCTGAAACATTCTGACGTTGCTCGTTATGGTGTTTCAGAAGAGACAGTGAAGGACATCAGACAAACGTTTCTCAGAAGCCCACGTAAGTTAATTCATCAAGTATCTAGGCAACTTGATGTACCCCAATCAACATTGCATCGCGTAGTTCACAAACGTCTTCGTATGTGTGCTTAAGAAGTGCAAATTCTGCTATATCTGATGCCGAACGACAAACCATGCCAACAACAATTTACTGCGGATATGCTGCAGCATATTGATATGGATGCCAGCTTTCTGGAAAGATGTTTATTCTCAGATGGGGCAACCTTTCACCTATCAGGAAGGGTTAATGGGCATAATGTTCGGATTTGGGATTCACAAAATCCGCACGTTGTCATTGAATGTGTTCATGATAGCCCTAAACTAAATGTCTGGTGCAGGCTAATGTACGACAGGATTGTTGGACCATTTTTCTTTGTGGAACAAACAGTGAATGGGTCAGTGTATCTGGACATGTTGGAGCAGTTTGTGTACCCTAAGATACAAGACTTGCAACCCAACATCATTTTTCAACAAGGTGGAACTCCGTCAGATTGGTCAATGGCTGTTCGCAAGTTCCTGGATAGGAAATTTCCTAATCGTTGGATCGGAGGACCCATTGCCTGGCCACCATGTTCACCCGACACATTAAGTTGTTTGATTTCTTCATGTGGGGATTAGTGAAGGACAGAGTGTATACTACCAAAGTGGACGATATTCCTAAGTTGCGACATAGTATCACTAATGCGATTGCAACGATAAACAGAGGAAATGTTACAAATAACTTGCCAAGAAATTGAATATAGATTCGATATTCTTCGTGCTACAAATGGTTCACATGTAGAGGTGTATTGACGATAAATAAATAAATTTTTTGAGACGCTCTACAATGTGGTGCATATCTCATTGTCGTATCTACTATGGTTTTCTTTCCTGGGTCTTTGAAATTAGGAAGGTTTGAGTGGTACAGACTGTATTACAATTAATTTAAAAATTACACCTTATGTTGAAAATGGTCACCCTGCATCCCTGCACTTCTTTTTTTCTCTCATGAACTATAACATTGACTGTTTCAGTACTCCAGCATATGTTTCCTTGAGTTGGCCTATCGTTTTTGGGCTTCTTTCCTACACTTTTCCAGTTAAATATCCCCAAAGATAAAAAATCACAAGGTGTAGTCAAGAAAATGAGATTGACACAAACCTTTGCTTTTTGTGTGTTCCTTTGTGGAGGCTTCACAGATATGAAAGATTAAAGCAATGTTGGCCAAATACCTCTATCTTGCAGGAAGAAGCAGCACAGCCTTTCATGTTCCTTTAACTGAAGGTATTTAATTGGGTAGATAAAAAATGTACTCACCAACCGGCAGCAGAACACACACATAAAAGACTGTTGTGACTGGCAAGCATTCCGAGCTGTGGCTCCTTCTTCAGGCAGAAGGGTTGAAGGAGAAGAAAGAAGGGTCAGGAAAAGGACATTACCCAGTTATTGTCTGAGAACTATTTATTTCAGTCACAGCTACTGTATTTTCTTCTGTATAGAAATGTTTCAGTAATTTTTAATGTTTTTATTCGTATAAATTATGTCATATTATGTTCAAGCCACTGTAAACAAAATGTTAATAGCTACTTGAATTTCATGCAGTCAAAAGTTCAGCTTCTAAAGCTCAGCATTCTTGGAAACAATAAATTGTAATACAGTGGGAAAAAAACTGTAGGTATAAGCTCTTGAACAATTAAAGACAAATAAGATATTTAAATGGTTAAAAAAGTATTGAATTGATAACTGACTACCAGAAAATCTGCACCAAAACTGCAGTTATTTTGTTACAATGAGGAATTTGATCTCCAATGTAAGGGTTTTTGGTGGACCTGTCGCTGTTCACATAACTGGAAACGTGAAACCAAGAATTGTCACTCATAAAATACAGTGGAGGGTAACATTCACCATTGACAGTTTTTTAAGCAACACTTGTCCTCCTTTTCTTAATCAGCTGCAAGTAATGCCTGAACATATGATATGTGGTATGATTTCATGTGTGAGGACTTAAAAGTCATTCCACAATTAACACCTGTCCGTTGAAAAAGCCACCTGACAGATTTTTTCGGGCTACCAGTAATTTTCTGCAAAATGGTTGCAACCGCTTCAAGAGTTTGAATTGATAGCTTAGGTTAGGCTTTGATTAGAGGCATTGCCATTGGACCACCATTATGTTATCAACTTCTAAACACTATATTTTTCAGGAAAACTGGAGTTTGGGAATCGTTCATGACATATTTCACAAGTCTTATGACAAATTTATTTTATCCAGGAGATCTCTGAGATCAGGCTGCCTTTGTTTCTCAGCTTTACATGTTTGCTTAAGATGTCTAGGTCAGGGGAAACCCTAACTTCTAATCTAGACATCTTAAGCCAATACTTCCATAAATGGAGGTTACAGTCTAATACAAATAAAACAGATGTTGCAAGTTTTCATCAGTCCAGCAAATCACCACGCAGAGCTTTCGAAGTTTATTTTGAAGGATACAAACTTCATCATGAGATGCATCCAAAATACTTAGAGATTACCTTAGACAGAACAGTTTCTTTTAAGGAGCACTTGACACCTAAATCTGCTAAGCTCCGAAGAAGAAATAACATTCTTCATAAGTTCTGTCTCAATAGTTGGGGATTGTCAGCACTGTTTGAATACTGGCACTCGAACTGGTCTACTTGACAGCAGAGAACTGTGCGTCTGTCTGACTCAACAGTCCATATGTAGAGAGGTCAATGTACTACTTAATGAATCATGCACATTGTTAAGAGGAGCAATACAATCCACTCACATATACTGGTTACCTATCTTGAGTCCCTCCTGATACCAGCTGGGAGAATGCACTACTACATAAATACCATGAGACTCTTGATAACACCTAGCTAGAAAATTGAGTGATGAGCTCTCTGTGGTGTGATAAAATTCAGATCAAGACATCCCAATCTACGATTTTGCTGAGGATGAATTCAGTGCCACTGATGAGTGCAAATGCTTCTGGCAACAAAACAGCCCTCCATAATGCATGAAACTGCTCTGCATCCACGAGAAATGCCTGGATTTGAATAGCCCTGGGCAATATGCACTACTATGAATTGCACCCAAATGGGCAACACAGATATGCAGATGTAGAGAGGGAGTCAGGTCATCCTAGCTGCCTGGTTGATAAACAGTTGCTGGAAGGTATGATTTTTATTATGCAGGAAGGAGCTCCACCCCACATTGCTACACATTTGAAAGATCTCTTGCACTCATTGTTTGGTGAGGATCACTTGCTGAACAGCATGTTCGACATGCTCAGCCTTCTAGGTACCCAGACTTCCATCTGTTACCAGTTGTGGGGTTACCAAGTCTACTGTGATTATGTGACCTCACTAGGGTTGCTAAGAAAACAACATTCGACAGCAATTTCTTACCATAGCTACTGACATGTTGCACAGTGCTGTTCACAGAATTGTCCCTCGACTACACATACTGCTGATTAATGATGGCCGACATGTTGAGCATTTGTTATAAGGAATATAGTCTTTGCTAAAAATCATTTGTTATGGTCATTATTGCTTTTGTATCATATGAAGCACCATATGTTGGTCATTTTGTGCACTCGTTTCTGGTTTCAATAAAACCCCATGGCATCTTAAGCATGCGAGTCAATTTTTATCTCTCTACCTACATTATTCTGTGAAGTATCATTTCCTCACTAATTCTGTGGTGGGTGGGGGAGGGAGGCTCCTAGTTTCTTATCAATTCTCTTAATTTTCAGCATCCTTCCATAACATTACATCTGAAACATTTTGACTCCTTTTCCAGTTTTCAAATACGAAAGTAGTTTGGAAAGTAAGTTCCGTTTCGATTTTTCTCCACGGCACTGCTACGATTGCAGTTCTTCTGGAGCGCAGTAGTATGTCCAATACAAGCAGAATAAAATGACACATTTTGAGCTAGCTCTGGGTTGTGTGTCATTCTTAGTGATATTTTATAATGGCATTGTCGGTCTGAAATCCCACTGCGTGTGAACCGAGTTCTTCGAAGCATTTTCTGAATGCTAAGAATGTTAAACCAAGTGACATTCATCGACAAACCTGTTACGGAGGATGAAACTTAGATTACTTATGAGACCCATGAAATGAAACAGCATTCAATGGAATGGAGGCGCACTTCGTTCCCGTGAAAGGTTAAACCCAAGCAACTCTTGACACCACGAAAAGGAATGTTCACCGTGTTTTGGGACAGACAAGGCATTTGACTGACCAATTTTTTACCATGACATGAAACAATCAATAAGGATATTTATCGGGAGATGCTTAAGAAATTGCACCGCACAATACAGAGCAAGAGCAAAGGAGCTATCTCAAAAGATGTGGGTTTCATTGACAACAATGCCCGACCATACACTGCGAATGTGACTAAGTAACTACTCCAGAGCTTTGGCTGGGACATTTTTGGCCATCCTCCATTCAGTTAACACCTCTCTTCTAGCAATTTTCATTTCTTTCAGCATCTTCAGTCGTTCCTTGGTGATAAGTGCTTCAATAATGATGATGAGATAAAAGAACACATTAGAGCACATGGCTGATAACACAGGTATCAACATTCTATGATGAAGGAATGTATAAATGTATACTACACTATGAGAAATGCCTGGAAAATTATGGGGGTTATATTGAAAAGTAGTGTAGATGTTATAGATTTCCATGAAATGAATTGCTTTCTTTATTTGTATTCAATTCCTTTTTTGGGAAAAAACTTTTCGAACCACCCTCGTATTCCAAAATTTACATCCTTGCAGTACTGAGCTCCAGGTGCGTATTCTTCTCAGATCACGGCCTTTGTTTGATATTATAAGATTTCTTTCTATGAGGAATGTCCACTTCTTCCACGTTATATTGAAGCAGTACTGAAGCTGTTCATACCTTTAGTTCATTGTTAATTGTGGTGCTATGTGGCTGTGCTAGCATACAGATATGACAGTTCAATTAACACCTGAATAGGGCACAAAAAAATTGAATTGCAAAATAACGTGAAGCATCCACATCAGGAACAGACAAGCAATCTACAATTTCAGCATGAATAATTTTATTAGTGCCTCATGGCACAGTTCACACGTTTATAAGGAGGGTAGTGGTAGTGACCCACAAAACTATGTTGTCCAATCTTGTAGACTATTCTGAGCTCAAACAATAATCTTGAACAGCATGACCTCCTCAATACCAACCAGCATGGAGCCTGAAAACATTGATCATGTGATACCCAACTCACACTTTTCTCACTACATACTAAAAGCTTTGGATCAAGACAGTCAGGTAGGTGCAGAACGTCTTGATTTCCAAAAAGCATTTCACTCAGTACCACACCTACATTTATTGTCAAAAGTATGATAATATGGGGTATCAAGTGACATTTATGACTTGATTGAGGACTTTTTGGTAGGGAGGACAAGGTATATTATCTTGGACGGAGAAACGTAGAAGCAACTTTGGATGTGGGAAGTGTGATGGGACCCTTTCTGTTAATATTGTATATTAATGACCTTGCACACAATATTAACAGTAACCTGAGACTTTTTGGTGATGATGCAGTTATTTATAATGAAGTACCATCTGAAAAAAGCTGCATAAATATTCAGTAAGATCTTCATAAGATTTCAAAGTGGTACAAAGATTAGCAACTTGCTTTAAATGTGCAAGTATGTTCAATTGTGCATTTGACAACACAAAAAAACCTAGTATCCAACGACCATAATACCAGTGAGTTACAGTTGGAATCAGCCAAATCATACAAAAACCTGGGTGTAACACTTTGTAGGGATATGAAATGGAATGATCATGTAGGCTCAGTCGTGAGTAAAGTAGGTGGTAGACTTCAGTTTGTTGGTAGAATACTGACGAAGTGCAATTAGTCTACAAAAGAGGTTGTTTACAAATCATTTGTGCAATCAATGCCCATTCTGTAGCTTAGTGAAGGGTAAAAAACCGAATGTCAAATGAGCAGCAATGGGAGTGAAACTCAAGAAGGAGGGAAACTAAAAACAGAAGGAAGTCTCAGAAAACTGCTACTGAAGATGGGTTGGTTTCCTCGACAAAGAGCTTCAAATGACTGATGTCACCTCACTGACACTGATAAACTCAAGGACGCGATTGACTGATCGCCTGTCATCTGCTAAAAGGGAAGATATATCAGGCGACAGCTGTAAACGGGCATGTATCGTATTAAAATAGGGGCACTGAAGTGAAAGTTGTCTCATTGTCCATGGGTGAGAGCTGTGGGGACAAAGAGAGGGAGGATTGCCAATTAAAAGACATCAATGGCTAAAAAGACAGTTTCCTATCCAGAGTCTAGTTAAAATTACCTCCTCCCAAAGTCAAGGCTGAGAGGAAGAGGTCCAAGCATACGGAAGAGGTTTGACGTGCCGTCATTTATTATCGGGATGTGCAGACCAAAGTGTGTGCCATAAGAGAGCAACGTGATGACATAAAATGTTCTGTAGATCAGGAAAGGGAACCACACGAACAGTGGGCCGAGGAAGATAGACAGCAGCCTTGGCCGCTATATCAGCTGCCTCGTTTCAGCGGATTCCAACATGCCCTGGGAGCTAGAGGAATGCCACAGAGCCGCCTCCCAAGTGGAGCACATGGAGGCAGTCCTGAATCCGGTGGACCAGATGATGGACAGGATAAAGAGCTCGGAGCTTAAGAAGAGAGCTGAGCGATTCTGCGTGTATAATATACTGAATCTGCTTATGGTGACAGATGTATTGGACAGCCTGGAGAACAGCGTAAAGCTCCACAGGAAAAGCCAAACACTGGTTGGGAAGCCAAAATCTAACAGGGGTGTCACAAACATAGGCACTCCCAATACCATATGAGGTCTTTGATCCGTCAGTGTAAATAAATGTGGCACCCTCCATTTGTGCGCATGCCTGATGATAAACTATAGTGGAGGAGGAGCAGGGGAGGGGGGGGGGGGGTGTTATATTTGTTGGGTGTTGGGCAGCTGGCAAAGGTAATGGAGAAGGCAGGTCCAGTGGTGAAGCCAAGAAAGTTTTTGAAAATTGGAAGGAAAGGGAATGTAGTAGTTGACAGAAGTGGACTACTGGTGGCAGTAGAGAGGAATGGCGGCCTGCATGCCCTGAATCCAAGGAGGCATCAAAATCAGGGGCATGGGTCAGATGAACAGGCATGGAAGATAGATGACTACCGTAATGACTCAGAAGGACAGCTCGCCAATTGGACAGTGGAGGTTCTGCAGTCTCAGTGTGAAGGCTCTCCATGGGGCTGGTGTGAAAAGCTCCAGACACTATACACAATCCACGGTAGTGGACAGATGACAAAGAATAGATGGCCTTGCAGAGGACTAAACTATCTTTCCATAGTTCAATTTCGAGTGCAGTAAGGTGTGATATAGGTGGAGGAGGACCACTCTGTCCACTCCCCAGGAGGTACCACTCAGAACACGGAGGGTGTTGAGGCATCGCAGACAGCTAGCCGAAAGATATGAAATGTGGGAAGACCAGCAGCAAAGAATTTGGTGATATCCCTGAATGGAAAATTGACAGGGCCTAGATGTATGTAAGGCAGGTAAAACTCTGTATGACGCCAAAAATTTACACAGACGGTCTTACTGGGAGAAAATCAGAAGCCAGTTTCGATGCTCCACGAGTGGAGGCGATTGAGACAGCTTTGAAGACTTCGTTCGAGAAGACTGGTCCATTGAGAGCTGTAGTAGATTGTAAAATCATCAACAAAGAGGGAGCCCATGTCATCAGGAAGGAGATAGTCCATAATCGGATTTATGGCAACGGCAAACAGTACAACACTTAATGTGGAGCCCTGGGACACCCTGTTGTCTTGGGAGTAAGTACAGGAGAGGGCAGTGTTCACCCGCACCTTAAATTTGCACTCTGTCACAAATTCACGAATGAAAAACGGTAGCCGACCTCAAAAGCCCCAAGAGAACAGTGTGTGGAGGATGCCTGTCCTCCAACTTGCATGCCTGCTCCAGATCAAAAAATGTAGCTACCATTTGGTGTATCCTAAGAAAATTGTTCATGATATAAGTGGAGAGAGAAACAAGATGGTCAGTTGTGGAATGATACTTTCAGAAACCACATTGGACAGGTATTAAAAGTTTTTGGGACTCCAACCACCAGCCTAAACAGCAATTTACCATCCGCTCCAAAGCCTTACGTACACTACTCATGAGACAGATGGGGTGATAGCTAGAGGGGAGATGTTTGTCCTTTCCAAGTTTCAGAACAGGAATTACGATAGCTTCCTGCCATCTTCTGGGAAAGGTACTGTCAGTCCAAATTTGATTATAAAGGTGAAGGAGGTAACGCAGACTGCGGTATGATAAACGCAGCAACATACGGACATGTATGCCATCTGGTCCTTTGACAGAAGAGCGAGACAAAGAGAGTGGGTGTTCAAGTTCCCACATACAGAAAACAGTATTATAGCTTTCGGAATTTTGAGAGGAGAAAGCAAGAGGTCACACTTCTGCTGCTCGTTTCTTCAGGAAAAAGGCTGGCACGTAATTTGAAGAGCTTGAAATCTCAGCAAAATGTTTACCCAATGAGTTAGAAATTGTGACTAGGTCCACTAAGGTATCTTGCGCGTCAGTTAGCCCAGAGATTAGGGAGAAACTACACATGCAGGACAACCATCTAATTCGACTTTAAACTACAGATGAGGGAGTGGAGGTGTTAAAGGAGCTGGTAAAGAAGTCCCAGCTTGCCTTCTTGCTATTGCAGATGATGCAACAGCACCGGGCACGTAACTGCTTATAGCAGATACAGTTGGACAACTTCAGATGGTTGCGGAAAACACGAAGAGCATGTCTTCGCTCACATGTTGCATCATGGCATGCCTCATTCCACCAAGGAACTGGGGGACGCTGGGGTAAAGGGGAGGTATGAGGTATTGAATGTTCCACAGCTGTAAGAATAACTTCCGTTACATGAGTACCTGATTATCGATGCTAGGAAATTGACGGACATCAAATGTTACTAACGAGGAGAAAAGTTTCCAATCATCTTTGGTAAACTTCCAGCGTCTTGGGAGAACAGATGGCAGTTGTGGCTGTAATCAAAGAACACATGGAAAATGGTCACTTGAGTGTGTATCAGCAAGAATGAACCATTTAAAGCACTGAGCTAGCTGAACAGTACCAACTGAAAGAACCAAATGAGAGAAGGTTGCCGTAGAGGCAGACAAAAATGTAGGTTCCCCAGTGTTGAGGCAAACAAGATCCGCTTGTTGGAAGAGGTCAATCAATAGCGAGCCTCTTGGACAAAGACACAGAGATCCCCAAAGCGAGTGGTGAGCACTGAAGTCCCCAACCAGCAAATAAGGGGGTGGAAGCTGACCAAGGAGATGAAGGAGACTGGCTCTTGCCATTTGTGTGGACGATGGTATGCATATGGTACAAAGAGAGAAGGTGTATCCAGAAAGGGAAAGACATACAGCGACAGCTTGGAAGGAACTGTTTAAGGGGATTGGGTGGTAATGGATAGTATCATGGAGAAGAATCATAAGTCCCCATGTGCTGGAGTGACATAAACAGAGGGGAGATCAAACCAAACCAATTGGAAATGAGGGAAAACAAAGCCATAGTGGGGACATAGCTTCCTTTCCTGAAGACAGAAGATGACTGGGGAGTAGTATCATAAGAGGATTGACAAATCATCCCAACTGCAGCAAATTCTGAGGTTATATAATGTATAATGTATAATGGACATAGGGTGGACAGAAAAGGGAAAAATCTCACCACAGTTGCCGTCAACTCAACGACTGCTGATGCCTGTGGTCGACAGTGTGGAATGGCATTCAGCCAAAGGCAGAAGATTCTGATCCACAGGTTGTTCGGGGGCAGCTACTGGTGCAGTGATTGGCTGGTTGATCAGCCACCAGCAGTGGGTCACAACGACATGGAAGATGGCCGAGGATGGCTACCGCTGGGTGGTGCTGTAAAAGAGACACGCCGTGGCGGAGAAGGAGAGGAATTTTCTTTCTTGTGAGCCTTCTTGGAAGCAGGACATTGAGAAGAGGGAGGACTCGATGGCTGTGAGGTCTGGGTAAGTAAAAAATCTTCGCGTGTACGCTTTTTTTTTGGAAGTCCGGGCGTCTGATTTTGGGGACCATGATTTAGCAAGTGCCAATGAAGGTTGAGCCGTAGAGTGAGTGGGTGATAGTGGGGAGGTTGAACAGGTGATCTTTCGGCTGGCCGATCTGACGACTGTGGCACTAAAGGTAAGATCGCAAGTCTGCATGACTACCCCCTTAGTAGGTCGAGGAGAGGCAATGACAGTGCTATATTTTCCCGCTGGGAGCACAGTGGACTTTCTCCTGGCGAATAACTTATGAGCAGCACCTTTTCCCTCACTCATATTTCCTGAATAATTCATTCATCTGTAAAGATAGGGCAATCTCTAGAGAAAGTAGTGTGGTCACCCATACAGTTGATAGAATGAGGGGATAGAGGTGGACAATCAACCTTATGGGCATCCCTGCCACAAATAACGCATTTGGTCATATTGGAACATGACTGGCTGGTATGATTAAACTGCTGACACCGATAGCAATGCATAGGGCTGGGGATGTGAGGGCAAACTGAAATGATCTCATATCCCACTTTAATATTGGATGGAAGTTGAACTCTGTCAAATGTCAAGAAGAGTGTACGGGTCAGTACCAATTTTTTTTAAGTCGTTTCATGACGCGATGTATGGCCACTACGTCCTGATCAGACAAGTAATTTTGAATGTCCTCAATGGTTAATCCGTCAAGTGATCTTGTATAAACCACCCTGTGCAATGAGTTAACGTGCGGTGTGCTTCCACCCGGACAGGGATGATGTGTAGCAGTGTAGTTCGAATCAATGTTTCTAACAACAAGGTGCCATTTTGTAACTGGGAACAAGACTTGACACAGCCTGTAATTGTATCAAAACCTCTCTGAATAATGAAAGGGTTGACTGTGGAGAAGTCTTGACCTCTGTCAGGCTGAGAAACGACTAGGAACATTGGCATGATGGAACAATTGTCCGTGGCTGAGACTGATCAAACTTTGTCTTGTGGGCAGAAGTTGTAGAAGTAGAGGAAACAATTGCAAAAGTATCTCCCATGATTACCAGCGTCTGCAATGGCACATTCCTTCCTAGTGGGGGTCCTCTCTGAGGGCACTCCCACTTTAGGTGATTGTCCACACCTCAGGTCACACCTCCCGAGAAATGGAAAGAGGGACCAATCAGCACCTTCGGGAGGTACCAGCTCCCTGTGCCTGGCCTTTACCATGGCGTACGTACGTGTCCTACTTGTCTACCCCTGGTGGGCGATTACGCGTTACCCCGTCACCGGCTATGTGTGGAAATGCATGGGTCAGCCTTCAGACATGCACACAAAGGAAAGAAAGAGGAAGGGAGGAACAAAGAAATGGAAAGAAGAGAAGAGGTCTTAAACACCGCAGCAGAGAAGAAGGGTATGAGAAGAATCAAGGAAAAGAGAAGGATTAAGTGAGGACAGAGACTTTCCACTACAGAGAGAAAAGAAGAGAAACCACATCTTACAGTCATAAGAGTCCGTCTCCAGACATAGGCACAAAACAAGAAAAAAAAATTTAGTAATTTAATAATAGTGGGAGATTTGAATGCCCAAGTTGGATCTGACAGACTTGGATATAAATGCACAGTATCATCACAAGGGTACAGCAACAGGAATCATGTATCCACATGGATATGGCAACAGGAACCCAGAATGTGAAAGATCAATGTGTAAGGAGTGGACTTTGAATAAATACCAGTTCCTTCCAGAAACAGCTAAGTTACAGAGTAATAAGGTATAGCTGGAATGGATAGTCTAAAACTGTGATCAATTACATCATGTCAGAGATTGGAGCAGGTAAGACCATACTTAATATCAGAGTTATAGCAGTGAAAGTTAGACAGTGACCACATATTGTTCCGTGCAGCAGTACAACATAAAGTTCATAGACCACAGAAATGCAGGAAACCAAAAATTAAAAGTGGGAACTAAGGAGGCCGGAGAAACAAGTTGGGTATTCAAAGAAAGTGGGCAACAAATTGCCATCAGGTGTGTCACAAGAAGGAAATAATGAGTGGATTAGATTGAAGCAAGGTATTGTTGGAGCTGCAGTAGAAGTATGTGGTAAAATTAGATGAAAAAAGATGAAATAAACCCTTCAATGTAACGATAACATGACGATTGTTGTGAAAGAGAAAAATGAAGCCAGAACAGGTAGAGATAAAGAAACGCATGAGGGTAGCAGAAGAAACAAATCCAGAGTAAATTAATCACAGCAGAAATACAAAGATCAGAAGCTAAAAGTAAAAAAGAGTTATGCTAGAAGAAAAACAGAAAGCTTGGAGTCATTTCACAGACAAAACTGAACAATACAGCAATGTTAATTGTAAACCGTTGTATCAAAACATAAGTAGAGACAGTGAATACATAAGAGCAACAGAAAAACCAGATGGAAACATAGTGTCAAGAAAGAGAAAGAATTAAGGAGATCATGAAAATCTACTTAAAATTTATAGAGCAGTACAGGAGAAGACCCAAGTAATATAATGAAACAAAGTTAGTTTCAGTTGTAATGGTGAGAATCCACCAATACAGAAGGAAGCTGAAGCAGTATTTATAGTATGCCCAAAGAAAAATTGACAGGTTTGATGAAAATTTTCGTACATCCATCCTTGACCTCATATAGCTAGTGTGACAACAGCTGATGAATGTATGTGAATTAATGAATAACACCATCAGCTGTGCATCTATACCTACTGTTTTTTTAACCGTGACTGGTTTTGGTGCTCCACACGATCATCAGTAGGTCCCTCTCTGGCAAATGGTGAACATATACTGTCCAGTCACATTAATGTGATCACTACCTATCTCTGAAGCCAGCGTGCAGTAACCATTCTCAGATGGCAGGTGGCAACACTACTGGGAAGGATATATAAAGCATATCAGGGGGTTACGGAAAAACAGTGTAGTCGTTATCATAATCCTGTCCGCCCCCGGTAGCTGAGAGGTCAGCACGACAGACTGTCAATCCTAAGGGCCTGGGTTCGATTCCCGGCTGGGTCGGAGATTTTCTCCACTCAGCGACTGGGTGTTGTGTTGTCCTAATCATCATCATTTCATACCCATCAACGTGCAAGTCGCCGAAGTGGCGTCAAATCGAAAGACTTGCACCAGGCGAGCGGTCTACCCAACGGGAGGCCCTCGTCACACGACATTATTATTATCATAATCCCAAAACAGAGTGATTTATGAGACATCCAAAATGGCACTACCTTTGGCTTTCTGGCCCTGGAAGGAAGCATTTCTGAAATGGAAAAGTTTGTAAACTGTTTGTGTGCCACCACGATTAAAGTATATCGAGTGTGGCAAAACGATACTATCCACGACCGGCGCCCGAATATCTCTGCTGCACCACAGGCCACAGATGGCAGGGATGAATGACCACTACAGAGATGTGTACAGGTGAATACACATGCAACTGTTGTGCAACTGACCACCCAGACCCAGATAAACCGAGGGGCTACCGACAGTGTCTCCTTGACGATCACTTGGCAAATGTTGCTGCATACGGGCCTCCACAGCAGGTGCCCGGTTCCCGCACCCACGACGACTGCCATTTATCAGCAATCGAGGCTGCAATTTGCATGCCAGTACCACAACTGGATGTCCACCAAGTGGCAACTGGAGGACTTTTCAGACGAATCACATTTTACGCTCCGTCGGACAGACGGTCATCGGTGCGTATGGAGTAACGTCTGAAAGCAAACGAGAAAGGAGTATTACGGTCTGGGGAATGTTTTCGTGACATTCCCTAAGTGATCTTGTCATTCTGGAAGGTACTGTTGGTCGACACAAGTAAGCATCTATCCCTCGGGACCGTGTCTGCCCCTACTGTATGCAGTTTGTTTTTCCTCAGCACGGTGGCATCTACCGGGAGTGCACGCCTCGTAGCAGTCTGCACTGCAAAAGGTAATTATTGAGGCTTTTGACAGGTGATTGCATTGATGTGACCGGACTGTGTATAACCGATAGTAATCGACACCATAAAAATAATAAAAACCTTGTCAGGCCCATCTATGGCAAATGGTGGTCATATAACCAACAGCCCTCAGTGCCATTAAAAGAAATGAAAATATTGGCAACCACAAACTGCTTATGCAGAGGTGCCAACTTGAAAATATTTTTGAGGGGGGGGGGGTGGGGTGGGGGGGCGGGCAAGAATCATTTTATTAGGTACTACATTTGACATATAGCTTTGCGTTTCCATCTACATGTTCGACATTCCAAACCAGTCCTATTTGCAGATGACACCAGTGTATTGATTGAAGGTGGAAATAGAAAGGCTCTTAGGCTGTATGCTGAAGTTACAAATGAAAAGATTTCAGAGTGGTTTGTGAAGAATAAGCTACTGATTAACACTTTAAAGCGTCACTGAAACAAAATTGCTTTGTTTACTTACAAGACAATCTGAAATGGAATTCCCACATCACATTCTTAAATTCTAACCTATCTAAAATGACCTATGCAATGAGAATTATATGGAACAACACAAGTGCTGAAGGAGAGAGGTGTATTATGCATGCATACTTTCCCTTTTGAGTTATGACATCATATTCTTGGGAAATTCCCCTCACAGCATAACACCTTTCAAGAAACAAAAGAAGATTGTGAGGATAATGAAAAATGCAAACAGCTGAAAAGCATGCAAAATACGAATGGCTGGCGACTAGCCCCTACCCCTCGACTCGCTGAAACATCAATCACAATATCATTTCAGTTGGAGTATAGGTCAGTAGTGGTACAAAACAAATACATAAATAAGGTTGAAGAAGCATACCTTAATTTTTTATGGCAAATGTACTCCTCCCCAGATCATTCCTGCATATGAACTCATCACATATGGCATCGAGGTCGAGTTTCGTCAACTCATTTCCATGGGCATTGAGAAGGGCGATGGCATTAAGACGATCCTGCCTCATTATAGAACGAAGATAACGTTTTCACCCTCCGCAGACAAGTAAACGATTGCTCAGCAGTGCAGGATGTTACTGAAATCATCAGCACTACACGTATGAATTTCACTAGTTCAGGCAGTAGGCCAAACAGGTGGTTTTCCTGTTTTAAGTATTTCACTATGTCATCCAATGAACTAATATTCGCAGAATCACTACTTTGGATAATCTCATGAAACATGCTTCGGTGGAGCAGCAAGCATTCTTTGTCTATATCTGATTTGTAGAAAGATAAAATATCGAATGAATGTTTGTTATCACCAAGAAGAAATTGTTCAATTTTATTTACAAACATGAATGATTGAGTTTTGAACCATGATTCCAAGAAGCTGATGGATGTATCCATTGTTTCATAATACAATCTTCTATATTTGTCACATACTTCAGTGAATGTTTCTACAGATGAATTGATGGAGTCATCGTATTTCTTAGGGACTTTTCTTCTACGGAGTAATTTTGGGGAATCAACATTCATATCTTGACATTTTGAAGTTACTTCACCCCAGAATGATTCAAAATTGTTCTCATAAATTTAATAGAAGTTACATGAGTGGAAACCATCTTATTGGCCTCCTCTAAGTGTAGGGGTTTCCTCTGTAGTGCTATGTTTACGGTATCAGTACGACCAAACAGTTTTACCAAAAGTGATAACATGAAAAAGAAACCATATGACTGCATATTAATCAAAAAGCCGTTTGCTGTGGCCCCAGTGTCTGAATTGTCATTTCTTGAAACATTTAGAAAAAATTCCTGAAGTTCTGTATAGTTGAACAAAACTGAAGACATTGCCAAGCATCTTACGGCCCACCTTGTAGGACAGAGTGGTTTCAAATTTGTAGAGGCATCTGCCTTCTGGTGAGCAAAAAGATCTAATCTTTTAGGTGAATCTCTCACAAAATGTATTAAGTCCTTCATAACATTCAATGCATTTTGACATTCTGGAACTGCTTTCACAATGTCTTGTAGTGTTACATTTAAACAGTGTGCAAGGCAGTGCTCAAACATAGCTCTCTTCTCCATTTCCATAAACTTTGCTTGGACACCATTACATAATCCGGCCATGTTAGCTGGACCATCAAAGCATTGGCCCCTACAATTAGATGTAGGCAAACCAAATCGTCTTAAAATGTCGATAATAATATCAAACAGAGCCTTAGCTGTGGTACTTTGTATTGAGTATAGCTCTAACAAATATTCTTCTATCTATACCAAAGTATCAACAAATCTTATACAGATACTAAATTGCTCTTTGGTGGCTATGTCTGTTGTTTTGTCTGCTATTATTGCAAAATACTCTGCACTCTTGATATCCTCCAATAATTTTCTAAGAAGTGTATGACTTAAAATGGCCAAAATTTTGTTTTGCACAACATAGGATGTCTATTTGTAAGTTTCGTGCTGTAGCCATATTAAAAATAGCTGGTTATCTTCACATCAAAGGCGTAATAAATTGTCAGGGTTACGTGTTTCATCAGTATGCCCATGTATTGCAAGCCCCTGCAATGCTAAAAATGGAGGGAAGATATGATTTTTAGTAAACAAGCTCGGTTTTCTTTCATTTGTGTCAGTTTTTCTTTGGAAATCTGGCTAAATACATTGTCATTCAATTTTAAGGATTTGAATTTCAGTACAGCTTCTCTGTGGCAGCCCGATGCTTCATGCACTTTCAACTTTTCTACCCCTTTCTTCCAGTTCAAAAAACCAGTTTCCATGAAAGTTTTTCCATTTTGTGAGAAAACTGAAAACGATTTTCTTCAAACATTTGTCTGCAAATTTTGCAAAAAATAACATATTTTACCTTATTGTAATCAATCCATGTAAATTGCTGTTTCCAAGAGGCCTGATAACAGTGCTGTTTTTTTCTGCGAACAGTGTGTCACCGCCACAGTTCCGTCACTATCTGTGTCTTTGTTGTCACACACAGCACCACTAACACTGGGTCTAGCTACACCATCACTAACAGTTACCACATTGTCACATTTCTTCCTAATTATAAACTTGTCCATTTTAAACTGGACAGTAAGGGACGAAAGATTAACAACTGAACTGAATCACAGAAAGACTGACCACTGGCTATGCCCTGCTCCGGAATATTTACATTTGCTGCCAACATTATCTGTGGCCTGCGTAACAGTACTGTGCACCTAACAAGAAGTAGCCAAGTAACAATAGTGTTGATTATTGTCAGGGCTGACTCTAGGGAGGGCAGAGGAGGGGGGGCGCGGGGGGGGGGGGGGGGGGGGGCGAACCGTGCCGTCACCCAGGGTGGCAGATAGATTTTTTTGGGGGCGGCAAATCCATCTTGTGTAAATGAAGAAATGAAGGAATGTGAGAATAAATTGGAAATACAAATTATTCATAAAATCAAGGGTCTTATTGAAAATTATCTGTGGTACAGAAACAGTGTGCTCCGATTTACAAAAGAAACGTTTTCTCCAACAAAAATGGCTTCAAATGTATTGCACTGTAAACATATCACTGACTGCTACTTTGATCTTAAAGACAAAGAGACGAATGTATGTGATATGTGAAAATAAGGCATCATATATGAAATATATTGTGAGAAAAGTTGACTATGTCGAAAAATGGGTGGGGGGGGGGGTGGGGGGGGGGGACGCTTGACATGTTCGCGCGGGGCAGCAAAATGCCTGGAGCCGGTGCTGATTTGTGTGGTGTTGTACCTAGTGATTGTCAATAGAATTTACAAAAATGAATGAATAGTCTTTAACGTTACCTAGTCCTTCTAGCGATCACCATCAAATTCGGTGTCACTATTGCTCATTAGTTTCTTTTACAAGCTGCCAGCAGGCTGCTGTGGGAGGAAGTGGAGCTCGTCCTAGCAGCCAAAGCGCTGCGAGCTCATGGTGAGCTTTCGTTCCCCGCATCTCTACGTACAGTAAAAGTATGGGAATAGTACAGATGCAGGGACAAACACTGTCACAACAGTTCGTCATATGCGGAGGTTGGAGGAGTAGCAGAAAGGAATACGCAATAACTCGTAAAATCGGTATTTTTTTCCTTCATAATCATTACATACTATTATGCAAAAATGTACGTGCAAATTTTAACAAATTTCCCAGTAAGAGATGAGGAAGGGGAAGAGAGTGGTGAGAAATGCATGTTTGAATATTGTGGGGGGGGGGGGGGGAGGCCCGTATTTTTTACTTTTGGGGGTGGGGCACTAAGTACCTTGCCCTCCCCCTCCCCCCCCCCCCCTCCCCTCCCCTCCCCCTAAGTTGGCGCCACTGTGCTTATGTACGGTGCATCTGATGCAACCCATCAACCAACTAGTCACGCCACATGTGAACTGGTTTGTGGATACCAATGTTTTCATTCCTTTTATGTTGCTGATTACTGTTGATTACATCACCACCACTTGCCACTGTGGAGTGGACCACCAAAATCAGTCACAGTTAAATAAATAATAGATGCAGACACATAGCTGATGGTACTGTTCATTGCTTCATTTTATGAAGTCAGTGTAGGCATGATCAAAGCAGCTGGTCCACTAAGAATACAGTGACATCATAGAGTAATATGTGCAAATTCCACATAATTGGAAACAGAAAGTAATAGTACCTCTCTTCAAAAAAAGATGCTGAAGGAAATGTAGCAGTTACAGAACAATGGAAATGAGCATTTGGTGTCACTGGCCAGGAGGCCCCTTAAGGGGCAGGTCTGGCCGCCTCTTTGCAGGTCTTATTACATTCGACACCACATTGGGTGACCTGCGCACCAGATGGGGATGAAATGACGATGAAGACAACACAACGCCCAGTCCCTGAGCGGAGAAAATCCCCGAACCAGCCAGGAATCGAACCCGGGCCCCTTAGGACGGCAGTCCTTCACACTGACCATTCAGCTATCAGGGTGGACAGCAGTCTCACTGTCTGAAAATATTTGAGAAAATGCACAACAAAAGGCTAACAGAACCACAACCATAGAAAGAGCAGTATGGAGTCAGAGAACCCTCATATAAGCACGCATAATATTGATGGAAAAGCACTGGGAGAAGAGCAGAGACTTAACACTTCCAGTTTTAGATCTTGAAAAAGCATTTGATAGTCTCAGGGAAGACAATATGGTAGAGAATGGGAAATAAAAATATACCTACAAGGTTAATTCTCACATTGCAAAGATTGCTGCAATTGTGTACAGATAGAAAATGTTTCCAAACAATTAAAGTAGTTCAACAAGGCAGTGCCCATCCCCTGTAACTTTTTATCAGTGTCACAGAAGAAGCTATGAAAGGAATGAAGCAAAACAAGGAGATCAAAATCTTGGCATGTGAAGGCAATGTACTACTTTGAGATAATACAGAAAAAGAAGTGCAGGAGAGCTGCCCACCTGGAATGACTGTCTAGGAGCACAGATGAGTAAAACATTTGCAATGTCAATCAATAGGCAGGAAAAATAAGAATGGAAAATTCGCAACTGGAAATAGTAGACCAGTACAAATATCTCAAGTGTACCATTTCCAGCGATAACAGGATACAGCACAAGATCAATAACCCTGCCACAGTGCTCACTTATGGTATCAAGTTCAGAATCTACTCTGGAATGAACAAGTCCCCATAAGATCAAAACAGGCTTTCTTTCAATCTTACTTTATCCCCATAACAACATATGGCCTAGAAACATGCATAGCAACCAAACGAACAGCGGGCTGAAGAAATGAATTTCTTTCATATTTTGGTCCAGAAGCCTATGAAGGATATGAATATAAATGAAAAAATAAGAGAAAAAGTTGAAGTGTACACATCCTTGAAAGAAGGAGTGGCAAGGGTTCATTTGAGCTGATTTGGCAATGTCGAACGAACAGACGTGGGCAGGTGAGTACAATAGTGGCTACATGTGGATGGAATTGGCAGACCACTAGTAAGATCAAGGAAGAGTTGGCTGGACCGAGTAAACAGGGACACCAGAATAAGAGCGATCAGGTAGGAAACACCCTGAGAGAAGACTAGTACACTGACAGACATAAGTGGAGAGCACTCGTAAAATACAAGAGGGCAACCGAGGTGGAAAACTGATGATGGTCAAGAGAAGGTAGTAGGATAGACAGTTCAGATAGACCTGGATGGAGCAATAAGAGGGGAAAAATAAGAAGTGAAGGAACAGTTCAGCAGATATGAAAAGATTAGCACAACACGGTACAACGGTAGCATTAAACCATTAGCAGACCGATTGTGGTCTAGAAGTGTACAGCCCCCATATAGAAATCATATGATAGTTTGCTTCTTACATGCAATGGGCCACGGCTTCAACATGAAAGATGTTTCTTGCATTACCACACTGGGAGATCTAGCCTAATTGTATCACTACTGCATAAGCAATAAAGACTACAATCCAGCAGAGATGCTGAGTCATAGATGGGCACAACAAAAAGACTATAAGAAAATAATTCTTCAGGCCAACAAAGCCTTTATTGAAGATTGGACATACACAAACACCCTTCACAAACACAACTCACATACATGACCGTGGTCTCTGGCTGCCGAGGCAACAATGTGAGCGGCAGCAAACGACGGGAGACGCAATCGGGTGGTGGGGGCAAGGCGGAGGCTGGGGCAGGGAGGGGGAGGGATAGCAGGTTAAGAGAGGGGAACAGTTAAGTGCTGCTTGTGGCAGGATACAGGCACAAGGTGGGGAGAGTGTAGGGCAGCTAGGAGCAGTCGGAAGGTTAGATGGAGGGCGGGGGAGATTAGCAGAAAGGAGAGAGGTAGAAAAGACTGTGGGTGGGTTGGTGGAATAGAGGACTGTAGTTCTGGGATGGGAACAGGGAAGAGGCTAGCATGTAAGGACAAAGACTAACAAAGGTTGAGGCCAGGAGTGTTAAGGGAATGTAGGATATACTGCACGGAGAACTCCCACCTGAGCAATTCGGAAAAGCTGATGTTGGTGGAATGGATCCAGATGGCACAGGCTGTGAAGCAGTCATTGAAATACAGACAGTGTGTCGGGTGCCGTGCTCAGAAATGGGCTTGTCCAGCTGTTTCTTGGCCACAGTTTGTCGGTGGCAGACAGACAGCTTGTCGGTTGTGACGCCCACAGTTGAGCTTAGCTTGTAGATTACATGACTCGATCACAGGTAGCCCTGCCTTTGATGGGATAGGTGATGTTTGTGACCAGACTGGAGTAGGTGGTGGTAGGAGGATCTATGGGACAGAGCCTTGCCTCTAGGTATATTACAGGGATATGAGCTCTGAGGCAAGGGGTTGGGAGCAAGGGTCAGTTGTGTAGGGATGGACAAGGATAATGTGTAGGTTCGGTGGGCATTGGAATACCACTGTGGGAAGAGTGGCAAGGATAGTGAGTAGGACAGTTTTCATTTCAGGACACGACACGAGGTGTCAAAACCCTGGCGGAGTATGTGATTCAACTGCTCCAGTCCTCGGTGATACTGAGTCACGAAGGGAATGCTCCTCTGTCTCCAAACAGTGGAACCTGAGAGATGGTGGGTGACAGAAGAGATGAGGCACGGGAGATATATTTTTGTACAAGGGAAGGGTAATTACAGTCGGTGAAGGCCTCAGAAAGTCCCTGCACTTATTTCGAGAGGGTCAACTTGTCACTACAGGTGTGACGGCCACTGGTGGCTAGGCTCTATGAAAGGGACTTCTTAGTACAGATTGGGTAACAGCTGTCGAAATGGAAGTATTGCTGATGGTTGGTAGCTCTGATATGGATGGTGGTACTGATCCAGCCATCTCTGAGGTGGAGGTCAACAACGAGGAAGGTGGCTTGTTGGGTTGAGCACGACCAGGCGGAGTGAATGGGGAAGGTTTGAGGTTCTGGAGGAATGTGGACAGGGTGTCCCCACCCTTGATGCAGATTATGAGGATGTCATCAGTAAATCCAAACCAGGTGAGGAGTTTGGGATTTTGGGTGATTAGGAGGAATTCCTCTAGATGGCCCATGAATAGGTTGGCACAGGGTAGTGCGTTGCGAGTGCCAATTGCCGTACCCCAAGTTTGTTTGTAGTTAATGGCTTCAAAGGAGAAGTAATTGTAGGTGAAGATATAGTTGGTCATGGTGATTAGGAAGGAGGTTGTAGGTTTGGAATCCATCAAGCATTGGGAAAGGTAGCTTTCAATAGCAGTAAGGCCATGGGCATTAGGGATGTTAGTGCAAAGTGACATAGCATCAATAGTGACGAGCAGGGCACCATGTGGTAAAGGAACAGGAGCTGTGGAGAGTGCAGAGTCTGTGGAGGAAATGGTAGGTATATTTTATAGACGAGGGAAGGTTGCACGTCATAGGCTGAAGGTATTGGTCTACAAGAGTAGAGATTCTCTCAGTAGGGGCACAATGGCCTGCAAACTTACCTTACATCTGCAAAAAGAAATGCCATCCACACCTAAAAACTGATCCCAAATTTATAATCCTACATGATGACAAAGCCTTCACCAATGTTGTTTTTAACTGCAAGGATTACCTGGAGGAAGGACTCTGCCAGCTGTCATCCACTCATAAACCCTGCCACCGTGACCCCATTCCAGAAATCCAGCAGTAGTCCCAGTCTGTGGCTACTGTGCCCTCACTGAGAGAATATCTGCTCTCATAGACCAACAGCTTCAACTTGTTACTTACAACTTACCTTCCTATATATAAGATACCAACTGTTTTCTCCACTGACTCTCCACTCTCCACAGTTACTATTCCTTTACCATATGGTGCCCTGCTCATCACTATTGATGCTACCTGCCTTTACACTAACATCGCCGATTCCCATGGCCTTACCACTATCAAACACTATCTTTCTCAATGTCCGATGGATTTCAGACCTACAGCCTCCTTCCAAGTTATTGTGACCAACTATATCCTCATCTACAATTAATTCTTCTTTGAGGGCATTACCTACAAACAAGTCAGGGATATGGCTATGGCCACTCTCATGGCAGCATGCTATGTCAACCTATTCATGGGCCATCTAGAGGAAACCCTCTTAAAAAAACCACAATCCCAAATCCTTCACCCGTTCGAGATTTACTGATGACATATTCATAATCAGGAGCATGTATAATTCGGAATTCTGACCTAAGGATCCAAGTATTTCAGTCCCAATTTATTCAGTACATGCTAATTTTTTGTATAAAGCAGGATGTGCCTAATGTGGAAATGGAATGCACATTTAGGACTTGATTAATAACTCATTGTATAATCTGCAAAATAGCTTATACAGTAATGTTGTATTACAGTATACATTATTTATTCATGACTCTACAAGGTCACAACCTTTATTACAAGGACTGTACAGCTCTGACAATACTGTTGAGCAGCACACAACCAAGAAAAGAGATTCGCCGCAATGCAGCACTGTGTGCGTCAGCATTAAATCGTGCCACTCTGTGCAGCGATGAACAAGTTAGGCACAGTGTTGGTGCACCAGAGGAAATGATTCATTGGTGAGTCATACGTTTGTCAGTGTTTCTTGTTTTCCATAATTATTGACACATGTGGGCACACACTGAACATTTTTGCATACCTACAAATACTCTGCTGCAATCTTCACAGTGAAAGAGGTGGATATCGTTCCATTAAACAATGGTTTTACCCAGCAAGGTCAAGCATCCCAAGGAAATACACTACATGCATTATTTTCTGCCATTTTCAGTTGACCAGTATCCCTTTAAGTGGTAACATGATGTTGAAAAAATGATTAAGGTAATTGAGGGGAGTGAGAAAGACAAATTCTCTGTGCACAAAATAACATTGTGTTTCAAATGCGATAAAATACAAATTTATGACAACGAAAATAATCAATTATTGATAAAATTATGTAACTGGATAGTTAAAAAATCTAGTCACCAAGAGGCGGTAGAACACACAGATAAAAGACTTGTGATTGGCAAGCTTCGGAGCCAGTGGCTCCTTCTTCAGGTAGAAGGGTTGAAGGGGAAGAAAGAAGGGTGAAGCAAAAGGACTGGAGAGGTCTAGGAAAAGGGGTAGATTCCCAGAAAGTCACCCAGAACTGCAGGCCAGAGGAGACTTAACGTACAGGATGAGGAGGAAAGACTAATTGTCAGGGACTGCATTGGGCAAGATCTGAATACCTGAGAACTCGGATGCAGACTCTTTACAGCAATACACCATCATTCTCACCTCAGCCTTCACTGCACATAATTACCCCACCAGCCTAGTTAAAAACAGATTTCCTGGGCCACCACATCCAATCGCGGTACTCCTGATCCCTCCACAAAACTGCTTTGGAGCACATGTTAATTTCCTGGGATCTGTAAGTCTTCAGCCTCTGGTTCAGCTTCGATACATTGATGACATCTTTACCATATGGACTCGTGGTGAGACTGACCTGCTAAAATTCCTGGAATCTCTGAATACCTTCTCCCAATTAAATTTCACATGGTCCTATTCCAAATCCCATGGCACTATCCTTGATGTGGACCTTGCCCTCACCAAAGACCAGCTATAAAAAAATACAAATTTATGATACTTTAAGAAACAAAGATGAGATAAGGTATGAATGGATGAAAGAGAATGGACATATGAAAACAAAGGTCAAGAAAATGAGAAACGAATAAATTAACGAAATAGTGTAAGCCATAAGTACACAGGCAAAAAACATAGCTTTCTCTGGACTCGTGTCGCAGAGTGAGGCTCTGAAAGTAGCTAAAGCACCTGGAAATACAGAGTTAAAGGTATCCACCAGATGGATGGACAGACAGTTGCAAAGCTAGGCACAACATTGTGTGGAGTAGCTAAGCATGTGCAGCAACGTGCAGCAACAGAACGGAAGACAAAACTGTACAACCTAATTGCGAAGTATGATGCAAAATATGTGTTCGGTGCTGATGTAATGGGTCTGTTTTATCACGCACTTCCTTCAAAATCTTTAGCAATTCAGAGTGAAAAATACACCGGCAGGAGAATGTCTGAGGAAAGACTCACTGTACTACTGTCTGGAAAAATGGTAGGTTAAAGAGAGAAGCCACTGGTGCTCAGAAGGGCTAGTGACACTGGCAAGCAATAAAAAGGCGTAAATTGTGAGTGGTCTTATGGAGGAATGGCTGGGCTCTTTCAACGCAAATAAACATGGGAATAATATGTATGTACACACAACAATAAACAAAATTAAATTTGGAGTAAACATACGGAAATGTCATACGATTTATCGATTAGTATAAAAGTCTAGTGGTCTATTTTAAAATATACTGCAAATGAACGTCTACTGCGCAGGAGTGAAGGTAGGTAAATACGTGCATAGTACAAACTTATGCTTTTGTACATGATACCTCACAAATTTCAGGCAGCCTTCTGCGTTTTGTGTAATATGGAAACTTGTCCCATGACAATTATTTTAGTCCCATGTGATTCGATTTTGAGCAAGTTTTACTATACTTCAAAATGACAATAATTAAGAAACATACATGACGCCATGGCAGGCCAGTTTTCTGCAGAGATCACAACAGATGGGTGAACATTCTTCTGTAAGGCAACAAACCGCATGACCACATAATGACTTTAAAAAAAGCATATCTGCTGAACATTGTCAAGTTACGGAATAATCTAGATTACTGTAGAAACAGAAGCACAATTTCAAACAGGCAAGGTCGCTATTGTACAGCATTTATTGTGATGACCGGTTTCAGCAAACTACATTGCCACATCAGATCTGTAAAGCCGCACTGGTATCATATGTAAAGATGTAAAACAACTTAATATTAACACGAAATGTTGTTGTTGTGGTCTTCACTCCTGAGACTGGTTTGATGCAGCTCTCCATGCTACTCTATCCTGTGCAAGCTTCTTCATCTCCCAGCACCTACTGCAGACTACATCCTTCTGAATCTGCTTAGAGTATTCATCTCTTGGTCTCCCTCTACAATTTTTACCCTCCACGCTGCCCTCCAGTACTAAATTGGTGATCCTTTGATGCCTCAGAACATGTCCTACCAAGCGATCCCTTCTTCTAGTCACCTACATCTACATCTACATCTACATGATTACTCTGCAATTCACATTTAAGTGCTTGGCAGAGGGTTCATCGAACCACAATCATACTATCTCCCTACCATTCCACTCCCGAACAACGCGCAGGAAAAACGAACACCTAAACCTTTCTGTTCGAGCTCTGATTTCTCTCATTTTATTTTGATGATCATTACTGCATATGTAGGTTGGGCTCAGCAAAATATTTTCACATTCGGAAAAGAAAGTAGGTGACTGAAATTTCGTAAATAGATCTCGCCGCAACGAAAAACGTCATTGCTTTAATGACTTCCATCCCAACTCACGTATCATATCTGCCACACTCTCTCCCCTATTATTTGATAATACAAAACTAGCTGCCCTTTTTTGCACCCTTTCGATGTCCTCAGTCAATCCCACCTGGTAAGGATCCCACACCGCGCATCAATATTCTACCACAGGACGAACAAGTGTAGTGTAAGCTGTCTCTTTAGTGGACTTGTTGCATGTTCTAAGTGTCCTGCCAATGAAACACAACCTTTGGCTCACCTTCCCCACAATATTATCTATGTGGTCTTTCCGACTGAAATTATTCATAATTTTTACACCCAGGTACTTAGTTGAATTGACAGCCTTGAGAATTGTACTATTTATCGAGTAATCGAATTCCAATGGATTTCTTTTGGAATTCATGTGGATCACCTCACACTTATCGTTATTTAGCATCAACTGCCACCTGCCACACCATACAGCAATCTTTTCTAAATCGCTTTGCAACTGATACTGGTCTTCGGATGACCTTACTAGACGGTAAATTACAGCATCATCTGCGAACAACCTAAGAGAACTGCTCAGATTGTCACCCAGGTCATTTATATAGATCAGGAACAGCAGAGGTCCCAGGACGCTTCCATGGGGAACACCTGATATCACTTCAGTTTTACTCGATGATTTGCCGTCTATTACTACGAACTGCGACCTTCCTGACAGGAAATCACGAATCCAGTCGCACACTGAGATGATACCCCATAGGCCCACAGCTTGATTAGAAGTCACCTGTGAGGAACGGTGTCAAAAGCTTTCCAGAAATCTAGAAATACGGAATCAACTTGAGATCCCCTGTCGATAGCGGCCATTACTTCGTGCGAATAAAGAGCTAGATGCGTTGCACAAGAACGATGTTTTCTGAAACCATGCTGATTACGTATCAATAGATCGTTCCCTTCGAAGTGATTCATAATGTTTGAATACAGTATATGCTCCAAAACCCTACTGCAAACCGACGTCAATGATATAGGTCTGTAGTTCGATGGATTACTCCTACTACCCTTCTTAAACACTGGTGCGACCTGCACAGTTTTCCAATCTGTAGGTACAGATCTATCGGTGAGTGAGTGGTTGTATATGATTGCAAAGTAGGGAGCTATTGTATCAGCATAATCTGAAAGGAACGTAATCGGTATACAATCTGGACCTGAAGACTTGTCCGTATCAAGCGATTTGAGTTGCTTCGCAACCCCTAAGGTATCTACTTCTAAGAAACTCATGCTAGCAGCTGTTCGTGTTTCAAATTCTGGAATATTCCATTCGTCTTCCCTGGTGAAGGAATTTCGGAAAACAGCGTTCAATAACTCCGCTTTAGCGGCACAGTCGTTGGTAACAGTACCATCGGCTCTGCGCAGCGAAGGTATTGACTGCATCTTGCCGCTTGTGTACTTTACATATGAACTGAATTTCTTCGGATTTTCTACCAAATTTCGAGACAATGTTTCATTGTGGAACCTATTAAAGGCATCTCGCATTGAAGTCCGTGCCAAATTTCACGCGACTGTAAATTTTAGCCAATCTTCGGGATTTCGCGTTCTTCTGAACTTCGCGTGCTTTTTCCGTTGCCTCTGCAACAGCGTTTGGACCTGTTTTGTGTACCATGGGGGATCAGTTCCATCTCTTACCAATTTATGAGGTATGAATCTCTCAATTGCTGTTGCTACTATATCTTTGAATTTGAGCCACATCTCGTCTACATTTGCATAGTCAGTTCGGAAGGAATGGAGATTCTCTCTCAGGAAAGCTTCTAGTGACACTTTATCCACTTTTATAAATAAAATTATTTTGCGTTTGTTTCTGGTGGATTTGGAAGAAACGGTATTGAGCCTAGCTACAATGACCTTGTGATCACTAATCCCTGTATCAGTCATGATGCTCTCTATTAGCTCTGGATTTTTTGTGGCTAAGAGGTCATGTGTGTTTTCGCAACCATTTACAATTTGTGTGGGTTCATGGACTAACTGCTCGAAATAATTTTTGGAGAAAGCATTTAGGACAATCTCGGAAGATGTTTTCAGCCTACCACCGGTTTTGAACAAGCATTTTTGCCAACATATCGAGGGAAGGTTGAAGTCCCCACCAACTATAACCGTATGAGTGGGGTATTTATTTGTTACGAGACTCAAATTTTCTCTGAACTGTTCAGCAACTATATCATCGGAGTCTTGGGTCGGTAGAAGGAGCCAATTATTAACTTAGTTCGGCTGTTAAGTATAACCTCCACCCATACCAATTCGCACGGAGTATCTACTTTGACTTCACTACAAGATAAACCACTACTGACAGACACAAACACTCCACCACCAAATTCTGCCTAATCTATCTTTCCTGAACACCATCTGAGACTTCGTAAAAATTTCTGCAGAACTTATTTCAGGCTTTAGCCAGCTTTCTGTACCTATAATGATTTCAGCTTCTGTGCTTCTATTAACGCTTGAAGCTCAGGGACTTTTCCAGCACAACTACAACAATTTACAACTACAATTCCGACTGTTCCTTGATCCAAGCACGTCCTGTATTTGCCATGCACCCTTTGAGATTGCAGCCCATCCCGTACTTTCCCGAGGCCTTCTAGCCTAAAAAACTGCCCAGTCCATGCCACACATCCTCTGCTACCCGTGTAGCCGCCAGCTGAGTGTAGTGAACTCCTGACCTATTCAGCAGAACCCAAAACCCCACAACCCTATGGCGCAAGTCAAGGAATCTGCAGCCAATACGATCGCAAAACCGTCTGAGCCTCTGATTCAGACCCTCTACCCGGCTCTGCACCAAAGGTCCACGATGCTGCAGATGTTGAGCTCTGCCTTCATCTCGTAAGCAAGACCGGCAGCCTTCACCAAATCAGATAGCCGCTGGAATCCAGAGAGAATTTCCTCAGATCCAAAGTGACACACGTCATTAGTGCCAACATGTGCCACCACCTGCAGCTGGCTGCACCCTGTTACCAAATTGTGCCACAAACTCCTCTTCTCCCCAATTCTATTCAATACCTCCTCATTAGTTACGTGATCCACCTATCTAATCTTCAGCATTCTTCTGCAGCACCACATTTCGAAAGCTTCTATTCTCTTCTAGTCTAAACTATTTATCGTCCATGTTTCACTTCCATACATGGCTACACTCCATACAAATACTTTCAGAAACGACTTCCTGACCCTTAAATCTATACTCGATGTTAACAAATTTCTCTTCTTAAGAAATGCTTTCCTTGCCATTGCCAGTCTACATTTTATATCCTCTCTACTTCGACCATCATCAGTTATTTTGCTTCCCAAATAGCAAAACTCCTTTACTACTTTAAGTGTCTCATTTCCTAATCTAATTCCCTCAGCATCACTCTAATTAATTCGACTACATTCCATTATCCTCGTTTTGCTTTTGTTTATGTTCATCTTATATTCTCCTTTCAAGACACTGTCCATTCCATTCAACTGCTCTTCCAAGTCCTTTGCTGTCTCTGACAGAATTACAATGTCATCGGCAAACCTCAAAGCTTTTATTTCTTCTCCATGGATTTTAATACCTAGTCCAAACTTTTCTTTTGTTTCCTTTACTGCTTGCTCAGTATACAGATTGAATAACATCGGGGACAGGCTACAACCCTGTCTCACTCCCTTCCCAACCAGTGCTTCCCTTTCATGTCCCTCGACTCTTACAACTGCCATCTGGTTTCTGTACAAATTGTAAATAGCCTTTCGCTCCCTGTATTTTACCCCTGCCACCTTCAGAATTTGAAAGAGAGTATTCCAGTCAATATTGTCAAAAGCTTTCTCTAAGTCTACAAATGCTAGAAACGTAGGTTTGCCTTTACTTAATCTTTCTTCTAAGATAAGTCGTAGGGTCAGTATTGCCTCACGTGTTCCAATATTTCTACGGAATCCAAACTGATCTTCCCCGAGGTCAGCTTCTACCAGTTTTTCCATTTGTCTGTAAAGAATTCGCGTTAGTATATTGCAGCTGTGACTTTTTAAACTGATAGTTCGGTAATTTTCACATCTGTCAACACCTGCTTTCTTTGGGATTGGAATTATTATATTCTTCTTGAAGTCTGAGGGAATTTCGCCTGTCTCATACATCTTGCTCACCAAATGGTAGAGTTTTGTCAGGACTGGCTCTCCCAAGGCTATCAGTAGTTCTAATGGAATGCTGTCTACCCTGGGGCCTTGTTTCAACTCAGGTCTTTCAGTGCTCTCTCAAACTCTTCACGCAGTACCGTATCTCCCATTTCATCTTCATCTACATCCTCTTCCATTTCCATAATATTGTCCTCAAGAACATCGCCCCTGTATAGACCCTGTATATACTCCATTTCACCTTTTGTTTTCCCTTCTTTGCTTAGAACTGGGTTTCCATCTGAGCACTTGATATTCATGCAAGTTGTTCTCTTTTCTCCAAAGGTCTCTTTAATTTTCCTGTTGGCAGTATCTATCTTACCCCTCGTGAGATAAGCCTCTACATTCTTACATTTCTCCTCTAGCCATCCCTGCTTAGCTATTTTGCACTTCCCGTCGATCTCATTTTTGAGACTTTGTATTCCTTTTTGCCTGCTTCATTTACTGCATTTTTGTATTTTCTCCTTTCATCAACTAAATTCAGTCTCTCTTCTGTTACCCATGGATTTCTACTAGCCCTCATCTTTTTATGTACTTGATCCTCTGCTGCCTACACTATTTCATCCTTCAAAGCTACCCATTCTTCTTCTACTGTATTTCTTTCCTCCATTCCTGTCAATTGTTCCTTTATGCTCTCCCTGAAACTCTTTACAACCTCTGGTTCTTTCAGTTTATCCAGGTCCCATCTCCTTAAATTCCCACCTTTTTGCAGTTTCTTCAGTTTTAATCTACCGTTCGTAACCAATAGATTGTGGTCAGAGTCTACATCTGCCACTGGAAATGTCTTACAATTTAAAACCTGGTTCCTAAATCTGTCTTAGCATTATATAACCTATCTGAAACCTTCTAATATATCCAGGGTTCTTCCATGTATACAACCTTCTTTCATGATTCTTGAACCAATTGTTAGCTATGATTAAGTTATGCTCTCTGCTAAATTCTACCAGGCGGCTTCCTCTTTCATTTCTTAGCCCCAATCCATATTTGCCTACTACGTCTCCTTCTCTTCCTTTTCATACTGTCGAATTCCAGTCACCCATGACTATTAAATTTTTGTCTCCCTTCACTACCTGAATAATTTCTTTTATCTCATCATACATTTCATCAACTTCATCATCATCTGCAGTGCTAGTTGGCATATAAACTTGTACTACTGTAGTAGGTGTGGGTTTCGTGTCTATCTTGGCCACAATAATGCATCCACTATGCTGTTTGTAGTAGCTTGCCCACACTCCTATTTTGCTATTCAATATTAAAGCTACTCCTGCAAGGGATCTGACATTCCACGCTCTGATCCGTAGAATGCTAGTTTTATTTCTTCTGATAACGACATCCTCTTGAGTAGTCCCCACCTGGAGATCCGAATGGGGGACTATTTTACCTCCAGAATATTTTACCCAAGAGGACACCATCATCATTTAATCATACTGTAAAGCCGCATGCCCTCGGGAAAAATGACGGCTGTAGTTTCCCCTTGCTTTCAGCCATTCGCAGTACCACAACAGCAAGGCCGTTTTGGTTAGTGTTACAAGGCCAGATCAGTCAATCATCCAGACTGTTGCCCCTGCAACTACTGAAAAGGCTGCTGCCCCTCTTCAGAAACCACACGTTTGTCTGGCCTCTCAACAGATACCCCTCTATTGTGGTTGCACCTACGGTACAGCTATCTGTATTGTTGAGGCACTCAAGCCTCCCCACCAACGGCAAGGTCATTGGTTCAAGATAGATGCTGCCTACGCGAACTATACCATGGAATATAACATACCTTCCGCAGCACATTCACTGAATCTTGACCAAACACATCTTATATAGTATCATATCACAGAACGATATTTCATGAACATGAGAACAATAGTTAGTTAGTTGGTTGCGTGTTCCATTTACAGTACAGTGTTAAAGATTAATATTTCTGTTATTTATCCCATTCCCTTAAATGGCACAACATGCATATACTATATCTATGGATTTATTTATTCCTATTCAAGAATTCATCTATGGTATAGAAGGAGTTGTCAAGGAGATATGATTTCAGTTTATTTTTAAGCTATTATTGCTGTCTGTCAGACATTCTATTTCATCAGGTAATTTGTCAAAAATTTTTATAGCAGCATATTTTACCCCTTTATGTGCCAAAGACAGGTTGAGTAAAGGATAGTGTAAGTCTTTCTTTTTTCTGGTATTATAATCATGAATGTCACTGTGGTTTCTAAACTGGTCCATGTTGCTGAGAACAAATTTCTTTAGTGAGTAAATGTATTGTGAGGCTGTTGTAAGAATTCCCAATCTTTTAAAAAGATACCATACCTACAAGATGTGTGACTATGAAGCCCACACATTATTCTAACCACTTTCTTTTGAAAAGTGAGTACTTTTTGTCTAAGTGTTGAGTTGCCCCAAAATATTATTCCATATGACATCAGACAGTTAAGTATGAAAAGTATGTTAACTTACTAATTTCTATATTCTCATAATTGGAAATTATTCTGATTGCAAAAGTTGCTGAACCTAGTCTCTTTAGAAGATCCAAAATATGAATTTTCCAATTATGATGCTTTACCCTGTCTACTGACTTCTGTTGATGTTTTATATTTATTGAAGGAACCGTACTTTTTGCTACAGAAAATTGGATGTACTGTGTTTTTTCAAAGTTTAAAGCAAGCCTATTTGCAGAAAACCAATTAATGACTTTTGCAAAGACCTTATTTGTATCATTTTCAATTGGAGTTTCTTTTACTGTATTAATAATGATGCTTGTATCATCAGCAAACAGTGTAAATTCAGCTTCTTCTTTCAGATAAGAAGGAAGGTCGTCGTTCACATATATCAAGGACAGAAGGGAACATCCCATTTAGATGAAGTGGCAAACTTATTTAAATCACTTGACCATATAAAGAAACTTTTTGTTTCCTGTTCTGTAGGTATGACTTAAACCATTCATATGCTATTCCATTTATACCATAGAATTGTAATTTCAGTAACATAATGTCATGGTTCACACAATCAAATGCTTTGGACAAGTCACAGAAAATTCCTATTGGTGATATTTTATTATTTAAAGACTATTATATGGACAGTGGTCCATCAGCAAGTCAAGCATAAAATAATTATTACATAAAACATTGTACATATTGCACTGATTATACAAGCCCATCTTTGCACATTAGCAGGATGAAGAGAGAGATTCTTATGTAAACATCATAGACCTTACAACCAGCTACCAAGTGACACTGTGGTAGTAGTCTCTCTCTCTCTCTCTCTCTCTCTCTCTCTCTCTCTCTCTCTCTCTCTCTCTCTCGTGTCACTTTAAGTATAAAGACAAACCAGTGATCCATGAATTTTACACAGCAGACATATAATAAATTAAATCAATAATCCAAATCAGAGTACATTACACTTCTTTTGTTATAATAATTTTAAATTAAAATTACATAAAATTGAAAACCATCTTCAAAAAAATAACAGGAAGCACTGTACCTTCAATGTATTGTCTAATAAATGAGTAGTGGAGCCAGTCATATAACATGTTCACATTATAAAAACAAACACAATAAAACATACATGTCATAAAATGTAAGCAGCATTAAGTACTAGCACCCTTGGACTTTGAGCTACAAGTTGATAGTTTAATACACTGTGAATTGTGTGTAGCAAGCTACATGGCACTATTTGTAATGAATATATTGTAGAGCAAGTTTATTTTTATTGTATTACTTAGCAAGTTGCAGGATTGCGCTGTTTATTCCTGTGGTCTTGTCATCTGTGTCTTTCACACCAAGACCTTGAGCACCATACTAGTACCTAAACTTCAATCTACATGTTGACAGTGTAAATATTGTGATTCTATAAAGCCATTTAAGTGATGTCATTGAATAGCTTCTGCACTTGTAATGATGTGTTTGTGGTAGTTATAAGTGGAAAATTTAATGTTCCCTTTGTAGTTCCTTCATGTTCAATTGCACCGATGTATCGAAAAACATTGTATGGTTGTCAAGGCTTTATGCTGCCTGCATTTTATAACATGTATATTTTTATAGTATCTATTTTTATCATATGAACATGCCATATGACTGGCTTCACTACTTGTGTATTAATGATATATTGAAGATACAGTGCATCCCATTATGGTTTCTATGGTGGTTTTAAATTTTATATAACATTAATTTGGAATTATTATAACAAAATAACTGTAACATACTCTGATTTTGGATTATTTATTTATTGTATGTCTGCAGTGTAAAATTTTTGGATCATTCGTTTGTCTTTATACTTTATATGACACGACTTATTTTTGTTTTCAACTACTACCAAACTCGCCTGGTGGCTAGTTGTAATGTGTGTGATGTTTACAAGAGAATCTCACTCTTTATTCTGCTAATTTATGAACACAAGCTTGTATAATCAGTGCAATATGTACCTTGTTTTGTGTAACAGTCATTTTATGCTTGACTTGCTGATACACTATTGTTCTCATGTTCACGAAATATCGTTCTATGCTAAGATATGATATCCAACGCATTTGGTCAAGATTCAATGAATGTACTTATTTATTTATTTTATTTATCCCATGTGATCTGATGGTACACAGTGTGTTGCAGATGTCGGAAGATATCAGTTAACATTGTTAACATATATTAACATAGGCCTATAGTATCCTAATGTATTATATTGCTCAATGTTTTCAACTTAACACAAATAGCAAGATTACTGTTCTAAGTATTCATTTACAGAGTAAAAACAGTGCCACACACAACAAATATGACTTCACGGCTTTGCTAAATTGTATGTTGTCTTCGATGGACTTAGCACATGTGGGAAGATTTTTGAACAGTTGGAGGCCCTTGTGGAAAGCTCCCTTTTTACACAGTTGAGTGTTTGTACGTATAACATGCAGATTTGCATTTTTCCTGGTGTTGTGTTCATGTATTTCATTATTTTTTACGACTCTGGGGTCAGTTAGCACTATGTGGTTTCTGAAAAATTTTAGAGTCTCGAGAATGTAGAGGCAAGGCAGTGTAAGGATTTCCAACTTTCTGAAGATGAGTTTTCAGGAGTTTCTGGGTTTGCTCCCAGTAATAATCCTCATTGCACTCTTCTGGATTCTGAATGTGCTCAGAGCAGTTGGAGAATTTCCCTAGAATATTACACCATATTTCAGGTGGGCTTGTATGTAAGCGCAGTACGTGCTGGTTAATGTTTTCAGGCTAGCACATGTTTTCAGTACACTCAATACATAACATCCAGTACAAATCCTGGCATTTACCATCCCTGTATGTGTATTCCATTTCAGGTTATCTTGAACCCACAGACACAGGAATTTGAAAACAATGTCGGTATCTATTGGCTGGTTATTTACAGTGACAAATGGCTGAGAGTAGTTTGCATTTTGTGTTGTGTGAAAGTTCATGGAAGCTGTCTTTTTGGTGTTGATAGTTAATCTGTTGATTTTAGCCCAGTTGCCCAGTTGTTCAGTGGCCAAGTTCACAGCTTTTTGCACAGCCTCTGTATTCTCCCCTTTGAGGAGTACAGTTGTGTCATCAGCATATATTATTGTTTTGTGTGCATCAACATTCAAGCTCAAGTCATTAATATACAGGAGGAAAAGTAGGGGTCCCAATACTGAGCCCTGTGGAACACCTTGCTTTACAGTTTTATTACTTGATAGTATTTCAGTTATTGAGTTGCTTTGTCTATTAGTGTATTTCATGCTGACTCTCTGCATCCGATTGGTTAGGAATGTAGCAATCCAGTTGTTTGCAATTCCTCTGATACCATAGTGTTCTATTTTTTCCAGTAATATTTTGTGGTCAACAGTGTCAAAAGCCTGCAGAAGGTACATTATATTCCACAGTATAGTCCATTTTTCTGTTAAACTGTATTACGCAAGTTTATGTCTGATCCAAGTGTGCTTGAAGATGTTGATCTATGCTTTACAGATCTGATGACGGCAACATAATTTGCTGAAACCGGTCATCACAATATATGCTGCACAATAGCAACCATGGCTGTTTGAAATTGTTCTTGTGTTTATACTTAAGGAAAAAGTAGGTTGGTGAGGGAGAGGAGGTAAAGGACAGGAAGAAATCACTGATTAACTGAATTAAGTAACTTGATCACTGTTTATGAAAAGAACTCAAAGTAACACATTAATTAGCAATACATTCATAAACTACATCCATATGATGTGTTCAAATCATTAGTTACCATCACTTACTCATCTGCCTGTTCTCCTGCCATTTCTTTTTTCTTTTCAATTTCCTGTTTCAGGCGAGAAACTTGTTGCCGTAGATTTTCTATTGCTTCTTGTGCATTTTGTTCCCGTACATGAGCAGCATCTGTTAGTTTCCGAGACCACTCTAAGTCCTGCGGTGAACAAATTGTGGAAAAATTTAACTTAATTACAGTATTAATTTTAAAAAAACTTACTTAAAAAATAATCATCTCCCATATAAAAAAATGATACATTGGGTAATTATAAGTTTACCTGCTTGAGCTTTGTTATGATATCCCTATTTTCTTCCACCTGAGCCACTGCTACAGAACACTTTTCTGTACATGACTCCAAATTTGATTCAAGCTCCTGGCATTTTAACGCTAGAAGTTTTTCATTTGCATAAGTCTTGTTAAAGAACTCATAAACATTAGTAAATGCCCGTGCATATTTTTCGAGACCATCTGTTCTTGACAATTCAGTAACTGCCTGGAAAAAAGTATCAATGGTAGAATTCACTGACCATGCTGTCAGACATAATGTGTACTTCAATATATATTTCATTCATACGCAAAAACTTAATAAGATGGATTACACAAACAACATCATTGCAGTGTTAGTGGAAGGGATACCTGTTTTACAACACGAGTGCAACAAATCCCTGCAGCTGAACACAACGGGCATAAATAAATCGCTCAGTGAACTTCATGGGAATCATAAGCTATAGTACAAAAATACAAGACATAACGTGTGTAAAAAGTACGGGAGAGTAGGCAGTAATGGCGTATGCGAAACAAAGTTCCGTTCTTGGTGTGCACGAAAACACATGAAAAATCGTCAGAATGGAATTATGATACCAATGTCTACAGGGTCAGACAAAACCCACCTATTCAACTACAAAACAGGTACGAAGTGCTAAGCGAAATAAGTGATGATAGTGCTTCAGAAAATATTTTTGAAAATACACAGGTACGTTTCAGCCGTTGCTGCTCCCCTGAATAGGCCTACGTGTAATCCATGTCAACATATGCCTAGGTCACAGCAAAAAATACATAATCATATGGGAAAACTGCACATTTTAGCTGATAGCCATGGACGCGGAATAGCCTCTCTTGTTAATGAGGCATCAGTTTCATGAGTTATGTCAAGCCTGGGGCTTCCCTTTCGGAGGTAATTAAGAATGTTTACACTGATGAAATTATATCAAATTGACTTCAAAAGACTTTGTAGCTTTGTTTGGTGGCTCTAACAATGTATATAAAAATGAAACCTCTACAACCTGCTCAGAATTAAAAAAGCATCTGGCTCATTTATCACATACAAACATCCTCTTTGTCAGCATTCCACATCGCTATGATCTGCCACCCTGGTCTTGTGTGAACAAAGAGTTTAGTACTGCTAATGAGAGTTTTTCCAGTATATGCAGTCAATTCTGAAATGTTTGTGTTGTTGATATTAGTGGCATTGGTCAGAGATTCCACACTTCTCATGGCCTTCATTTGAATGGCCTAGGGAAGAAAATTGTAGCACAAAAAGTATTGGATGAAATAAAAAGGCACCATCAAACATCTGCAGCACCATCAACAACAGTAACAGTATTATCACAAAAATCAATAAAAGCAGGTTCATCACAAGTAACAACAATAACAGAAGCAACAGCAACATCAAAATCATCACCAGTAGCAGCAGTAAAATTATCACAAATGGTCAAACCACCATCAGTAACAGCAACAAAACCATTGGCAGAAACAACAGCAAAACCAACAGATACTACAACAACAGATCCACCATCAACAGAAACAGTGCCAATAAAAGAATCAAAGGCAGCAACCGGACGAAGAATCCTGTCAGTACCACCACCACAACCACTACCACCACCACCACCTCTGGCCGCAGAAGCAGCAGCAGCAGCAGCAACAGCAGCAGCAACAGAACCAACAACAACAGTAACAGTAGCAACAGAACTAACAATAACAGAAGCAGCAGCAGCAACTAAACCAACAACAACAGTAGCTGCAGCAACAAAATCATGAACAGCAGTTGCAGCAACAACACACTGCTTCAGGAGGAGCAAAGACAAGGTACATCTACATCATTAAATAAGGATTTTTTATGGCTTCAAACAAAGAAAAGGAAAAGATTGTGACAAACCAGCAAGAAAATTTGCAGATAAGTGACAACTACTATGAAAAAGCAGCACATTACTAGGTAATGACAAAAGAAAAAATACTTGCAAACCAGTCAGGATAAAATGTCAGAATATTTAGTGCCTCAAAAACAAAGTACTAGATTTAGAAATAGCTTTAAACAATCTTGATGTCTCTTGTATTTGTTTATCTGAATACTGGTGCAAGGCTAGTGAATTAAGTCTCATAAATACAAGCAACTTTAATTTAGCATCACATTATTGCCGAAGTGTTTTTAATACTGGTGGGGTATGCATTTACTCTAGAGTAGGACCGCAGTTCAAAGTGAAAACAGAATTAGACCATCAAAATACAGAAAAAACATTTTGAATCATGTTCCATAGAGTTAAAAACTGAGGAGAAGAGTGAAAAACTAGTTGTCATAACAATATATAGATCACCACTGGGTGACTAAAACATATTCTTCAAAAAAATAGAAGCAGCATTACACACTTTTTATAGTAACAAAGTGAAATTATTGTTATGTGGGGATTTTAATATTAACCTGTTAATTGAAAGTGATGAAAAAAGACAGCTTTTGAGTATACTAAGCAGCTTTCACATGAAACCACTCTTTACAGATGCCACCATGATAACAGAACTGTCACTTCTCTTTTAGACAATATTTTCACAAATATGGATAATGGTATCACTGAGGCACTAAAAATAAACTTAGGTCTTTCGGATCACAATACACTATTAGCATACATAAATTCCTCTGTTCCCAAGGCAGTAAAATATAAGTGGGAATGCAAAACGCACTTCTATAGAGAAAAAGTGAATACTTTCATCCAGTTGTTAGCTAATGAAACCTGGGAAGATGTCTTTGCACAAACAACAACCGAGGTATCTTTCAATGCTTTTTCTAGGACATTCATGTCCCTATTTGAGATGTGTTTTCCAAAAAAGCTCACAAAGATCAATTTCATACCTAAGAACACAAGCCAGTGGGTAACACCTGCTATTAGAGTATCTAGTCAAACACTAAAACATATCAGTCAACTCAAAAAAGACATCAAAGATGAACAATTCACAGATTTTGTTAAGACATATAAGAAAATTTACAGGAAGGTGATCAAAAAAGTCAAGACAATGCACAATGACAGTGCAATTGCTGGGTCAGCAAACAAATCGAAAGTTATGTGGAATGTAGGAAAAAAAGAAATAGGCCCAAAGCAAAAATGTTAGAAATCTAGATGACTTTGTTTTAAAAGATGATCAAGGTGCGCTTAGTCAGAAATCTTACTTTAGCAGATTTCGTTAATGACTACTTCATAAATAGTCCAATCAATCTGAGCAAAAATTATTCTAGGAGTAGTAGAACATCAATCCCAGGAGAACAAAGTGTTAATTCAATATTGCTACCTCCCATGAACAAATTGGAAGTTAATCGAATAATGAAAACAATGATGAATAAAATGTCCTCAGGGATTGACGAGGTCCGTTGTTCAGTCATGACGAGATGTGCTAGTGTCATATGAGAACCACTCTCACACGTCATAAACATATCATTGTCAAAAGGAGTCTCCGCAACGATTAAAATATGCAAAAATAAAACCATTGTATAAAAAGGGCAATATACATGAAATGGGAAACTATAGACCAATAGCTTTATTATCAGTATTTTCGAAAGTAATAGAGACAGTCATGAAAAACAGAATTACAAATAACCTCGAGAAATTCAATGTATTGCCTGTAAACCAACACGGCTTGTCAAAGGTATGAGTACAGAGTCAGCCATCACCCAATTCATTGACAACAATGTAACAGGGCTAGATAGGAACAACAGTACAATAGGAATAAACTTGGACTTATCAGGAGCATTTGATACTGTCCAACATGATATCCTGCTAGCCAATTAGAATATGTTGGTATATGAGGAGTGGCAAAAAAGTGGTTTCAGTCATATCTCCATAATAGGAAACAGATAACTGAAATTGCATCAACAAACAGTAAAAACCAAAGTATTGTTTACAGATCGGATATTCAGTGTGTGCCAGTTGGGGTACCGCAGGGGAGTGTTCTAGGACCTCTCCTATTTCTTCTTTACATAAATGATATCAAGATTCCAGTAAATGTTACTCACATAATCCTGTTTGCGAATGACACAAACATTGTACTAACTGACATAAACCAGGTATTGCCAACATCGGCGACCAGAGTTATAGAATATTTGCAAAATTGGTTTGAAATGAACAAATTAACCATAAATATCTCTAAAGCTAATTATATCCATTACAGGAAAACAAAGTCACACTCTGATCTGGATCTCAGAATACAAAATAAAGAAACTGTGAGAGTTGCTACCACAAAATTCTTAGGTGTACATATAGATGAAAATTTAGACTGGGAATCCCACATCCTGTATCTCTCTCATTAGTTAAGCTCTGCTTGCTTTGCATTACGTGTTATTAGCTTTGTATGTTGTAGGGGATGTAGCATAACTGTTTACTTTGCTTATATACATTCTGCTATTACCTATGGCCTTACCTTCTGGAGTCATAGTAAGAAAAATCTCAAAACCATCTTCACTCTACAAAAACAAGCTTGTTAGAATAATTACCAACAGTTCAAGGCTAACTCTTTCAAAGCAATTATTTCAACAGCTAAATATTCTACCCCTACTGTGCCTCCATATACAAAAAAGCGTAATTAATGTAGAAAGAAATATTGACAATTTCCAATCCAACTCGGATCTACATACTTACAACACAAGAAATTGCAATGACATTCATATTAAAAGAGTTAACAAGGCTTTGGCGCAGAAACAAACAAACATACAAGTAAGTAGATTGTATAACAAACTACTGGTAAAGATAAAAGAAATAAAAAAATTGTCTTCATTTAAAGAAGCAATTTTTAATGACCAACTGCTATTATAGTGTAATCAAATACCTGGAATAGCTTCATACAAAACAATTATATTTATGTACTCTGTGCCAATGGTAATTTTTATCTTACTGTAGCTATGGTCTAAATGAATAATATGTACAAAAGTGTTGGAATTATTATGTGTTATATCTAAATATCATGTAAAAAGTCTTTCTCATACATTAATGTAATTAATCAAAGTTGTACATGCTATTTCAATGCAATGTGATGTGTAGTCTACTATGCCCATTTGTATTGTGTAGAGTATTGTTCACTCTATATATATACATATATTAAAAACAAAAATTCCATGACTTACCAAACGGGAAAGCGCTGGTAGATAGACACAGTAGAAAAACACACACAAAATTTCAAGCTTTTGCAACCAACGGTTGCTTCGCCAGGAAAGAGGGAAGGAGAGGGAAAGACGAAAGGATGTGGGTTTTAAGGGAGAGAGTAAGGAGTATCCATCCACACATACACAGACACAAGCAGACATTTCAATATTGCTGTGACTTACCAAACGAGAAAGCGCTGGTAGATAGACACAATAAAAAACACTCCCCACGTGTGTGTGTGCGAGTGTATACCCGTCCTTTTTTCCCCCTAAGGTAAGTCTTTCCACTCCCAGGATTGGAATGACTCCTTACCCTCTCCCTTAAAACCCATATCCTTTCGTCTTTCCCTCTCCTTCCCTCTTTCCTGACGAAGCAACCGTTGGTTGCGAAAGCTTGAAATTTTGTGTGTGTGTTTGTGTGTTTTTTTATTGTGTCCATCTACCAGCGCTTTCCCATTTGGTAAGTCGTGGAATCTTTGTTTTTAATATATTTTTCCCATGTGGAATGTTTCTTTCTATTTTATATAGGTATACACTCGCACACACACCCATATGTGTGTGCGAGTGTATACCTGTCCTTTTTTCCCCCTAAGGTAAGTCTTTCTGCTCCCGGGATTGGAATGACTCCTTACACTCTCCCTTAAAACCTACATTCTTTCGTCTTTCCCTCTCCTTCCCTCTTTCCTGACAAAGCAACCGCTGGTTGCGAAAGCTTGAATTTTGTGTGTATGTTTGTGTTTGTTTGTGTGTCTATCGACCTGCCAGCGCTTTCGTTTGGTAAGTCACATCATCTTTGTTTTCACATCATCTTTGTTTTTTTATATATATATATATATATATATATATATATATATATATATATATATATATATACGCACATCATCTTTGTTTATATATATATATATATATATATATATATATATATATATATATATATATATATATATATATAAAACAAAGATGATGTGACTTACAAAACTAAAGCGCTGGCAGGTCGACAGACACACAAACAAACACAAACATACACACAAAATTCAAGCTTTCGCAACAAACTGTTGCCTCATCAGGAAAGAGGGAAGGAGAGGGAAAGATGAAAGGATGTGGGTTTTAAGGGAGAGCGTAAGGAGTCATTCCGATCCCAGGAGCGGTAATACTTACCTTAGGGGGAAAAAAGGATGGGTATACACTCGCACACACACACACATATCCATCCACACATATACAGACACAAGCAGACGTATTTGAAGACAAAGAGTTTGGGCAGAGATGTCAGTCGAGGCAGAAGTGCAGAGGCAAAGATGTCGTTGAATGACAGGTGAGGCATGAGTGGCGGCAACTAGAAATTAGCAGAGATTCAGGCCTGGTGGGTAACGGGAAGAGAGGATATATTGAAGAGCAAGTTCCCATCTCCGGAGTTCGGATAAGTTGGTGTTGGTGGGAAGTATCCAGATGACCCGGACGGTGTAACACTGTGCCAAGATGTGCCGGCCGTGCACCAAGGCATGTTTAGCCACAGGATGATCCTCATTACCAACAAACACTGTCTGCCTGTGTCCATTCATGCGAATGGACAGTTTGTTGCTGGTCATTCCCACGTAGAAAGCTTCACAGTGTAGGCAGGTCAGTTGGTAAATCACGTGGGTGCTTTCACACGTGGCTCTGCCTTTGATCGTGTACACCTTTCGGGTTACAGGACTGGAGTAGGTGGTGGTGGGAGGGTGCATGGGACAGGTTTTACACCGGGGGCAGATACAAGGATAAGAGCCAGAGGGTAGGGAAGTTGGTTTGGGGATTTCATAGGGATGAACTAACAGGTTACAAAGGTTAGGTGGACGGCGGAAAGACACTCTTGGTGGAGTGGGGAGGATTTCATGAAGGACGGATCTCATTTCAGGGCAGGATTTGAGGAAGTCGTATCCCTGCTGGAGAGCCACATTCAGAGTCTGATCCAGTCCCGGAAAGTATCCTGTCACAAGTGGGGCACTTTTGTGGTTCTTCTGTGGGAGGTTCTGGGTTTGAGAGGATGAGGAAGTGGCTCTGGTTATTTGCTTCTGTACCAGGTCGGGAGGGTAGTTACGGGATGTGAAAGCTGTTGTCAGGTTGTTGGTGTAATGGTTCAGGGATTCCGGACTGGAGCAGATTCGTTTGCCATGAAGACCTAGGCTGTAGGGAAGGGACCGTTTGATGTGGAATGGGTGGCAGCTGTCATAATGGAGGTACTGTTGCTTGTTGGTGGGTTTGATGTGGACAGACGTGTGAAGCTGGCCATTGGACAGATGGAGGTCAACGTCAAGGAAAGTGGCGTGGGATTTGGAGTAGGACCAGGTGAATCTGATGGAACCAAAGGAGTTGAGGTTGGAGAGGAAATTCTAGAGTTCTTCTTCACTGTGAGTCCAGATCATGAAGATGTCATCAATAAATCTGTACCAAACTTTGGGTTGGCAGGCCTGGGTAACCAAGAAGGCTTCCTCTAAGTGACCCATGAATAGATTGGCGTATGAGGGGGCCATCCTGGTACCCATGGCTGTTTCCTTTAATTGTTGGTATGTCTGGCCTTCAAAAGTGAAGAAGTTGTGGGTCAGGATGAAGCTGGCTAAAGTAATGAGGAAAGAGGTTTTAGGTAGGGTGGCAGGTGATCGGCGTGAAAGGAAGTGCTCCATCGCAGCGAGGCCCTGGATGTGCGGAATATTTGTGTATAAGGAAGTGGCATCAATGGTTACAAGGATGGTTTCCGGGGGTAATAGATTGGGTAAGGATTCCAGGCGTTCGAGAAAGTGGTTGGTGTCTTTGATGAAGGATGAGAGACTGAATGTAATGGGTTGAAGGTGTTGATCTACGTAGGCAGAGATACGTTCTGTGGCGGCTTGGTAACCAGCTACAATGGGGCGGCCGGGATGATTGGGTTTGTGAATTTTAGGAAGAAGGTAGAAGGTAGGGGTGCGGGGTGTCGGTGGGGTCAGGAGGTTGATGGAGTCAGGTGAAAGGTTTTGCAGGGGGGCTAAGGGTCTGAGGATTCCTTGAAGCTCCACCTGGACATCGGGAATGGGATTACCTTGGCAAACTTTGTATGTGGTGTTGTCTGAAAGCTGACGCAGTCCCTCAGCCACATACTCCCGACGATCAAGTACCACAGTCGTGGAACCCTTGTCCGCCGGAAGAATGACGATGGATCGGTCAGCCTTCAGATCACGGATAGCCTGGGCTTCAGCAGTGGTGATGTTGGGAGTAGGATTAAGGTTTTTTAATAAGGATTGAGATGCAAGGCTGGAAGTCAGAAATTCCTGGAAGGTTTGGAGAGGGTGATTTTGAGGAAGAGGAGGTGGGTCCCACTGCGACGGAGGACGGAACTGTTCCAGGCAGGGTTCAATTTGGATAGTGTCCTGGGGAGTTGGATCATTAGGAGTAGGATTAGGATCATTTTTCTTATATTATTATATATTTATATATATAATAGAGGGAAACATTCCACGTGGGAAAAATATATCTAAAAACAAAGATGATGTGACTTACCGAACAAAAGTGCTGGCAGGTCGATAGACACACAAACAAACATAAACATACACACAAAATTCTAGCTTTCGCAACCAATGGTTTGGTTGCTTTCCTGACGAAGCAACCGTTGGTTGCGAAAGCTAGAATTTTGTGTGTATGATTGTGTTTGTTTGTGTGTCTATCGACCTGCCAGTGCTTTCGTTCGGTAAGTCACATCATCTTTGTTTAGAGGGAAACATTCCACATGGGAAAAATATATCTAAAAACCAAGATGATGTGACTTACCAAACGAATGCGCTGGCACGTCGATAGACACACAAACAAACACAAACATACACACAAAATTCAAGCTTTCGCCACAAACTGTTGCCTCATTCAGGAAAGAGGGAAGGAGAGGGGAAGACGAAAGGATGTGGGTTTTAAGGGAGAGGGTAAGGAGTCATTCCAATCCCGGGAGCGGAAAGACTTACCTTAGGGGGAAAAAAGGACGGGTATACACCCGCACACACACACATATCCATCCACACATATACAGACACAAGCAGACATGTCTTGGCAGATAAAGAGTTTTTTGGGCGCTTCATGAGAAAATGTCGAGCAAGATTAAATGTAAAACCTTCTTTTATGTGACATGCTTCAGTGTTTATCTTTCCTTTGTCCCCTTCGACCATGCTCTATTTAAGTTAACCCAGATGCTGTAAGAGCGTAAAACGTTGCGTGCACCCCAGATCACGTAAGATCTGGGCGTGCACGTTACGCCATAGTTCGGCCATCTGTTGGTAAAATTATGAAGTATTACGAAGCTTTATTGTACGAACGAGGCGAAGCGAGCGTAGCCGCGGCTGAGCGGCGAACTGGGCAACTTCGCCAGGCTTCCGTACTTCATGAATGACTACTACATTTGAACGCTTCACCGCAAAGAGTGAAATGAATGAAGTAGTTCACGGGAATGAACGAGTTCGACCAATCTCTAGTGGTGGACAAACAAAGATTATTAGATTTGCACCAAGACCAGTGCCTTCATCCAAACGAGCCAAAATAGACGAAAAGATTTTAATACTTGTTGTTAAAGAATATCTTCGATTTAATGCAGATGAGAGTGCAGAATTCAGAAAAATGACTTATTTATTAAATGAAGGATTTTGGAACATATGAATTGTTGTTGTGGTCTTCAGTCCTGAGACTGGTTTGATGCAGCTCTCCATGCTACTCTATCCTGTGCAAGCTGCTTCATCTCCCAGTACTTATTGCAACCTACGTCCTTCTGAATCTGCTTAGTGTATTCATCTCTTGGTCTCCCACTACGATTTTTACCCTCCACGGTGCCCTCCAATGCTAAATTTGTGATTCCTTGATGCCTCAGAACATGTCCTACCAACTGATCCCTTCTTCTTGTCAAGTTGTGCCACAAACTCCTCTTCTCCCCAATTCTATTCAATACCCCTCATTAGTTATGTGATCTACCCATCTAATCTTCGGCATTCTTCTGTTGCACCACATTTTGAAAGCTTCTATTTTCTTCTTGTCCAAACTATTTATCGTCCATGTTTCACTTCCATACATGGCAACACTCCATACAAATACTTTCAGAAACGACTTCCTGGCACTTAAATCTATACTCGAAGTTAACAAATTTCTCTTCTTCAAAAACGCTTTTCTTGCCATTGCCAGTCTACATTTTATATCCTCTCTACTTCGACCATCATCAGTTATTTTCCTCCCCAAATAGCTAAACTCCTTTACTACTTTAAGTGTCTCATTTCCTAATCTAATACCCTCAGCATCATCTGATTTAATTCAACTACATTCCATTATCCTCGTTTTGCTTTTGTTGATGTTCATCTTATATCCTCCTTTCAAGACACTGTCCATTCCATTCAACTGCTCTTCCAAGTCCTTTGCTGTCTCTGACAGAATTACAATGTCATCGGCGAACCTCAAAGTTTTTATTTCTTCTCCATGGAGTTTAATACCTACTCCGAATTTTTCTTTTGTTTCCTTTACTGCTTGCTCAATATACAGATTGAATAACATCGGGGACAGGCTACAACCCTGTCTCACTCCTTTCCCAACCAGTGCTTCCCTTTCATGTCCCTCGAATCTTATAACTGCTTTCTTGTTTCTGTACAATTTGTAAATACCCTTTCACTCCCTGTATTTTACCCCTGCCACCTTTAGAATTTGAAAGAGAATATTCCAGTCAACATTGTCAAAAGCTTTCTCTAAGTCTACAAATGCCAGAAACGTAGGTATGCCTTTCCTTAATCTTTCTTCTAAGATAAGTCGTAAGGTCAGTATTGCCTCACGTGTTCCAATATTTCTACGGAATCCAAGCTGATCTTCCCCAAGGTTGCCTTCTACCAGTTTTTCCATTCGTCTGTAAAGAATTCGTGTTAGTATTTTGCAGCTGTGGCTTATTAAACTGATTGCCGGTAATTTTCACATCTGTCAACACCTGCTTTCTTTGGGATTGGAATTATTATATTCTTCTTGAAGTCTGAGGGTATTTCGCCTGTCTCATACATCTTGCTCACCAGATGGTAGAGTTTTGTCAGGGCTGGCTCTCCCGAGGCCGTCAGTAGTTCTAATGGAATGTTGTCTACTCTTGGGGCATTGTTTCGACTCAGGTCTTTCAGCGCTCTGTCAAACTCTTCATGCAGTATTGTATCTCCCATTTCGTCTTCATCTACATTCTCTTCCATTGCCAGAATATTGTCCTCAAGTACGTCGCCCTTGTATAGACCTTCTATATACTCCTTCCACCTTTCTGCTTTCCCTTCTTTGCTTAGAACTGGGTTTCCACCTGAGCTCTTGATATTCATACAAGTGGTTCTCCTATCTCTTTAATTTTCCTGTAGGCAGTATCTATCTTACCTCTAGTGAGACAAGCCTCTACATCCTTACATTTGTCCTCTAGCCATCCCTGCTTAGACATTTTGCACTTCCTGTCGATCTCATTTTTGAGACGTTTGTATTCCTTTTTGCCTGCTTCATTTACTGCATTTTTATATTTTCTCCTTTCATCAATTAAATTCAATATTTCTTCTGTTACCCAAGGATTTCTACTAGCCCTCGTCTTTTTACCTACTTGATCCTCTGCTGCGTTCACTACTTCATCCCTCAGAGCTACCCATTCTTCTTCTACTGTATTTCTTTCCCCCCATTTGTGACAATTTTTCCCTTATGCTCTCCCTGAAACTCTGTACAACCTCTGGTTTAATCAGTTTGTCCAGGTCCCATCTCCTTAAATTCCCACCTTTTTGCAGTTTCTTCAGTTTTAATCTACAGCTCATAACCAATAGATTGTGGTCAGAGTTCACATCTGCCCCTGGAAAATGTCTTACAATTTAATACCTGGTTCCTAAATCTCTGTCTTACCATTATATAATCTATCTGATACCTTCTAGTTCAAATGGCTCTGAGCACTATGGGACTCAACTGCTGTGGTCATAAGTCCCCTAGAACTTAGAACTACTTAAACCTAACTAACCTAAGGACATCACACACATCCATGCCCGAGGCAGGATTCGAACCTGCGACCGTAGCGGTCGTGCGGTTCCAGACTGTAGAGCCTTTAACCGCTCGGCCACTCCGGCCGGCATATACCTTCTAGTATTTCTAGGATTCTTCCATGTGTACAACCTTCTTTTATGATTCTTGAACCAAGTGTTGGCTATGATTACGTTATGCTCTGTGCAAAATTCTACCATACGGCTTCCTCTTTCATTTCTTTCCCCCCAATCCGTATTCACCTACTATGTTTCCTTCTCTCCCTTTTCCTACTACCGAATTCCAATCACCCATGACTATTAAATTTTCGTCTCCCTTCACTATCTGAATAATTTCTTTTATTTCATCATACATTTCTTCAATTTCTTCGTCATCTGCAGAGCTATAAACTTGTACTACTGTCGTAGGTGTGGGCTTCGTGTCTATCTTTGCCACAATAATGCGTTCACTATGCTGTTTGTAGTAGCTTATCCTCACTCCTATTTTTTTATTCATTATTAAACCTACTCCTGTATTACCCCTATTTGATTTTGTATTTATAACCCTGTATTCACCTGACCAAAAGTCTTGTTCCTCCTGCCACCGAACTTCACTAATTCCCACTATATCTAACTTTAACCTATGCATTTCCCTTTTTAAGTTTTCTAACCTACCTGACCGATTAAGGGGCCTGACATTCCACGCTCCGATCCGCAGAACGCCAGTTTTCTTTCTCCTGATAACGACATCCTCCTGAGTAGTCCTCGCCTGGAGATCCAAATGGGGGACTATTTTACCTCCAGAATATTTTACTCAAGGGGATGCCATCATCATTTAACCATACAGTAAAGCTGCATGCCCTCGGGAAAAATTACGGCTGTAGTTTCCCCTAGCTTTCAGCCGTTCGCAGTACCAGCACAGCAAGGCCGTTTTGGTTAGTGTTACAAGGCCAGATCAGTCAATCATCCGGAGTGTTGCCCCTGCAGCTACTGAAAAGGCTGCTGCCCCTCTTCAGGAACCACACGTTTGTCTGGCCTCTCAACAGATACCCCTCCGTTGTGGTTGCACCTACGGTACGGCTATCTGTATCGCTGAGGCACGCAAGCCTCCCCACCAACGGCAAGGTCCATGGTTCATGATGGGAGGACATATGAATTACCTTGAAGAAAACATTCTATTGACACACAGTCAACATGGATTTAGAAAACATCGCTCTTGTGAAACACAACTAGCTCTTAATCGCATGAAGTGTTGAGTACTATTGAGAAAGGATTTCAGATCGATTCCATACTTTTGCATTTGTACTTTGTAGAAATTGACAGAAAGTCATCAAGTAAAACGGAAGTGATTTCTGGCGGTCCCCAAGGTAATGTTATAGGCCCTTTGCTGTTCCTTGTCTATAGAAACGATTTGGGAGACAATCTGAGCAGTTGTTTGCAGATTACGATGTCGTTTATCGACTAATAAAGTCATCAGAAGATCAAAACAAATTGCAAAACAATTTAGAAAAGATACCTGAATCATTCGAAAATTGGCAGTTGACCCTAAATAATGAAAAGTTTGAGGTCGTCAACATGAGTGCTGAAAAGAATTCGTTAAACTTCGGTTACATTATTAATAAGTCAAATCTAAATGCCGTAAATTCAGTTAAGTGCCTAGGAATTACAATTACCAAGAACTTAAATTGGAAGGAACACATAGAAAATGTTGTGAGGAAGGCTAACCAAAGACTGCGTTTTATTGGCGGGACACTTAGAAAATGTAACAGATCTACTAAGGAGACTGCCTACACTACGCTTGTCCGTCCTCTTTTAGAAGACTACTGCACGGTGTGGGATCCTTACCAGATAGGACTGACGGAGAACACCAAAATAGTTCAAAGAAGGGCAGCACGTTTTGTATTATCGCGAGATATGGGAGAGAGTGTCACTTGGGCTGGACGTCATTAAAAGAAAGGCGTTTTTCGTTACGACGGAATCTTCTCACGAAATTTCAATCACCAACTTTCTCCTCTGAATGCGAAAATATTTTGTTGACACCGACCTACACGGGGAGAAACAATCATCACGATAAAATAAGGGAACTCACAGCTCGTAAGGAAAGATATAGGTGTTCATTCTTTCCGCGAGCTCTACGAGATTGGAATTACAGAGAATTGTGAAGGTGGTTCGATGACCCCTCTGCCAGGCACTTAAAAGTGATTTACAGAGTATCCATGTAGATGTAGACATAGAAAACTATGTACCTCCCAGTAGAAAAACACTCTCCAACAATTAACTCTCTCAAGTGTTCGACAACACACTAATGCAAGTAAGATCTGTAGTGCAAGCTGCATCCTACATCTGCATTATGACTGATGGATGGACATCTGTGAAAAATGAGAATTATATTGCAGTGACTGCTCACTTCATTGATTCAAAACTGCAGCTGAAAACATTTCCAGTGAATTACAAAATCTGATTCAACTTGGGGTATTACCAATAAAATTGTAGCTTCCACTATATACAATGTACAGAACACGGTGAAGGCAATGATTATGTGCAAATGGTGGTATGTACCTTGTTTTGTACATACATTATGCAAGTAAGTCTTGAAACAATTACAGACACAAGGGCAAAAGTGAAGTCAATAGCGGAATTTTTTAAAAGAAGTCCCCAAGCACTTGACAAATTACACAATATTCAGAAGCAAATGGGTTTCCCTATTTTAACATCGAAACAAGGGTACACCATGAGATGGAATTCCTCGTATGAAATGTCTGACAGGCTTTCGAAAATCAAATCAGCCTCGCCGTCCTCGGTGTGGATTCACAAACAATACTGTCTAATGAAGACTGGTCAATTGTTGAAAAATCCTGTGAAATACTATCTCGTTTTGAGCAAGTCACAACAGAAATTAGCAACGGAAGAAATGTAACTTTGTCAAAAGTTGTCTTATTAAGCAAAGATTTACAAAGTCACTGACTGAAAAACTCAGACTATAGCAATGAAGCCATTAATACAGCAACTGCTAAACTTGAGGATGGAATCTGTACTTGACTCGTTCAAAAGTTTGCAGATAAAGCAACTGCTAGTGAAGCAACATTATTGGATCCTCGCTTTAGGGAATACGGATTTCCGAAACCTTGGCATCGCTTAAGCGAAACAAAAGTTGGCATAATCAAAAAACTGCTGTGCAATACGACAGAAACCCGCTCGGTGTTCTACAGACAATCCACCACCAGCCAAAACAGTTGCGGTGAGCACATTCAACTCTAGTAGTGGCAACATTTGGCAAGATTTTGACCAAGCTGTAGGAGGCTTTATCCAAAGTGTAGACGATCCACGTGCTGCGAGTATAGTCGAGCTTGATAAATACGTGAAGATGCCACTGATACACAGATCACAAGATCCATTGCTGTGGTGGAAAGAAAATCTTGTACTGTTTCCTGCGCTGTTTGAAATAATGAAACGACGTCTTTGTATTTTGGCCACCTCTGTTCCTTGTGAGCGGATGTTTTCAAAGCAGGCACAAACAATAACAGATAGACGATCCTGGCTTTCAAGCGGAAAAGTACCAAAAATGATATGTCTAAACTACAACTTAGAATAGGTACAGCAGGTCTACTCAGAAATGAAATAGTAAAATCTGAATTGAGTTTGTTCTTTTCTGGACAATGTACACTGAATTTGTATTTGACTGTATTTCTTGTAGTCGCTAAATCTTACATGTAGCTACCGTACAAGAAAATTTTTCTCAAATTTGTCGCTCACCATTCAGTGAGTTTAATTTTTTTGAGTCTGTTATTTATGTGTTTCATAATAATTATCTGATTTATGTATGTATATGTTTGAGTGTTTACTTTTGTAAATGTGCTATGTTTGGTGATTACACTATGGGTATCTTAATACTTGTGTAACATAAATAATTCTCAGGCAGATCAACAATGGTACTTTGTTGCTTTTGTTTTTGGCGTTCAGATACTGTGACAAAAATTGCATTTCAACAACAGCTTAACTTCATCTCTGATTTCCTGGGGAAGTTTATAATAAAATCTGCTTGCTGTGAGTACTTGAGGGAACTCCATATACCTGTACCTTCTGCCACCGAGCAGTGTGTCAGCAGTGCGCAGGTAGCAGCAAGTGGCTTATTTAGCATTCATAGAAGGGTAGTAGTAAAGTTGAAAAATTGTTTCATTGTTCTTAGCGCACTTGTTTAGTTAAATCCGTCAAATCATTGTGTAGTTTTGTAATTAGCAGGGGTAGATTTGCATTTTAATATCAGTGACGTGCAAAGTTGTGTAGTCGTCTGTCATTTGTTTATTTCTTTCAAATAGTCTTTGTACGTTACTGACAGTACAGTTAGCCTTCTGCCCGCGAGCAGTGCGCAAGTAGCAGCATTATTGCCATTTACTAGGCAGTCTTGTATTTTAGTAGCCGTTTAAACTTTGTGTCGATTTGTTTGTGCTCTGTGCAGATTAGTTCAAATGGTTCAACGCACTATGGGACTTAACTGCTGAGGTCATCAGTCCCCTAGAACTTAGAACTACTTAAACCTAAGTAACCTAAGGACATCACACACATCCATGCCCGAGGCAGGATTCGAACCTGCGACCGTAGCAGTCGTGCGGTTCCGGACTGTGGCGCCTAGAACCGCACGGCCACCGCGGCCGGCTGTAGATTAGTTCAGACTTTCTTTGCACGACAGTATTTAGCATGGATAGGGACTGCGACTGCTGTGTTCAGATGCGGGCTGAGTTGGCATCCTTTCGCTCCCAGCTTCAGGCCGTCTTGGCTTCGATAACACAGCTTGAGGCTGTTGCCAATGGGCATCACTGTGGGGGTCTGGACGGGGGTTTGTCGGGGACGGCCAGCTCGTCCCACGCATTCCCCGATCGGACTACGGCTGTGGCAGCCCGGGATACTGCCCACATTGAGGCTGACCCCTCACCTGTGGGAGAGTGGGAGTTCATCTCGAGGTGTGGCAGGGGGGAAAGACATTCCGGAGAGCTGAACGGAAGGCCTCTCCAGTTTGTCTGACCAACCAGTTACAGGCTCTGTCTCTGGCTGAAACTGATCTTTGGCCGGACATGGCTGCTTGCCCTGTTCCAGAGGTTGCCCCTCAGTCTGCAAGATCTGGGCGGTCGCAGAGGGTGGGCTTACTGGAAGTTGGGAGTTCCAACGTCAGGCGTGTAATGGGGCCCCTTAGGGATATGGCTGCAAGGGAGGGGAAGAAAACCAATGTGCACTCCGTGTGCATACCGGGGGGAGTCATTCCAGATATGGAAAGGGTCCTTCCGGATGCCATGAAGGGTACAGGGTGCACCCATCTGCAGGTGGCCGCTCATTTCGGCACCAATGATGTGTGTCACTATGGATCGAAGGAAATCCTCTATGGCTTCCAGCGGCTATCTGATTTGGTGAAGACTGCCAGTCTCGGTAGCGGGATGAAAGCAGAGCTCACAATCTGCAGCATCGTCAACAGGACTGACTGCGGATCTTTGGTACAGAGCCGAGTGGAGGGTCTGAATCAGAGGCTGAGACGGTTCTGCAATTGCCCGACTTGCGCCATAGGGTGGTGGGGTTTCAGATTCCGCTGGATAGGTCAGGAGTCCACTACACACAGGAGGCGGCTACTAGGGTAGCAGGGGTTGTGTGGCGTGAACTGGGCGGTTTTTAGGTTAGATGACCTCGGGCAAGTACAGAAAGGGCAACAGCCTCAAAGGGTGTGGGGCAAAGTCAGGACATGCAGGGACCAAGCAACAATCGGTATTGTAATTGTAAACTGTCGAAGCTGCGTTGGTAAAGTACCGGAACTTCAAGCGCTGATAGAAAGCACCGAAGCTGAAATCGTTATAGGTACGGAAAGCTGACTCAAGCCAGAGATAAATTCTGCCGAAATTTTTACAAAGGCACAGACGGTGTTTAGAAAGGATAGATTGCATGCAACCGGTGGTGGCGTGTTTGTCGCTATTAGTAGTACTTTATCCTGTAGTGAAATAGAAGTGGATGGTTCCTGTGAATTATTATGGGTGGAGGTCATACTCAGCAACCGAGCTAGGTTAATGATTGGCTCATTTTATCGACCTGCCGACTCAGCAGCATTAGTGGCAGAACAACTGAGAGAAAATCTGGAATACATTTCACATAAATTTCCTCAGCATATTATAGTCTTAGGTGGAGATTTCAATTTACCAGATATAGACTGGGACACTCAGCTGTTTAGGACGGGTGGTAGGGACAGAGCATCGAGTAACATTATACTGAGTGTACTCGAGCAATTAAACAGAGAACCGACTCATGGAGATAACATCTTGGACCTACTGATAAACAGACCCGAACATTTCGACTCTGTAAGCGCAGAACAGGGAATCAGTGATCATAAGGCCGTTGCAGCATCCCTGAATATGGGAGTAAATAGGAATATCTGTTTAGCAAGAGTAGTAGGAGGCAGATTTCAGACTACCTAACAGATCAAAACGAAAATTTATGTTCCGACACTGACAATGTTGAGTATTTATGGAAAAAGTTCGAGGCAATCGTAAAATGCGTTTTAGACAGGTACGTGCCGAGTGAAACTCTGAGGGCCGGGAGAAACCCACCATGGTTCAACAACAAAGTTAGGAAACTACTGCGAAAGCAAAGAGAGCTTCACTGCAAATTTAAACGCAGCCAAAACCTCTCAGACAAACAGAAGCTAAACGATGTCGAAGTTAGCGTAAGGAGGGCTATGCGTGAAGCGTTCAGCGAATTCGAAAGTAAAATTCTATGCACCGACTTGACAGAAAATCGTGTGTGTGTGTGTGTGTGTGTGTGTGTGTATGTGTGTGTTTTTTGAGGTTTTCGGGCGCTAAACAGCGTGGTCATCAGCGCCCAAACGCATAGAAACAGGAACACATGCGGTGAAGGGACGAAGATGGACAGCGAACAAGGATAACGGCTAAAAGACACAGGCCTCACGCAGTTCCAAATCCTCACATACAGAGGCAAAACAAGAGGAGAAGAAACACACTAAAAAGGAAAGGAAACACAAGAAAAAGAGAACACAAATCGAAGTGAAACAAGTAGGTAATCGTGACTGGCGGACCTCTTATCTAAAACCTGGGTGAGCCAGTCACCCAGCAGCACATTAAAATCCTCTCCCTAAAATCCGAGGCAACAAATTGTACAGGACACAAAACCGTAAGACCTTAACCACAGTCGTTGCGTCGTCTTGCAAAATAGAGGGCAAATCCGGTGGCAAGGAAACCACCACCCTCTGGTCAGAGAATAAAGGACAGTCAAGTAAAATGTGGCGGACCGTAATCTGGACGCCACAAGCACTGCAGATTGGGGGGTCCTCCCGCCGGTGTAAAAAACCGTGCGTTAAGGGACTGTGCCCAATGGGGAGGCGAGTGAGGAGAACCTCATCCCGCCTGCACGACTGGTAGGACGTACGCCATGGCCGCGTGGTGGCCTTGACCAAATGCAGCTTATTTTCACCGACTGCCAGCCACTCCTCTTCCCATTGACGCATAACACGAAAACGCAAAAGGGAGGTAACAGCATGGAGGGGGACGGCACGTTCAACAACTTGAGGGAGGGAACATGCATCTTTGGCAGCCACGTCCGCCAGTTCGTTTCCCCTAATACCCACGTGCCCCGGCACCCAGCAGAAGGAAACCTCCATCCCCTGTCGTTGCAGGTGGAGTAGGGCATCATGGATGTTCTGGACGACCGTATCCGCTGGGTACAAGTGTTGCATGGTCTGAAGGGCGCTCAGGGAGTCAGAACAGATGAGAAACTTAAGTCTGGGAACACATCTCATCTGACCCAATGCCCGCAAGATCGCAAACAATTCGGCATCAAAGATGGTAAACGCTGCAGGAAGCCGTAACTTGATGACTCTATCAGGGAAAACAACAGCACAACCAACAGAGTCCCCCTGTTTAGAGCCATCCGTAAGTACTGGTACATGGTCGGGATGCTGGTTTAAAACATCGTAAAATAAGGAGGTAAAAACAAACGCAGGAGTGCAGCTCCTCCAGTACTCTGACAAGTCTAAAAGGACGCTGGGCCTCTGGAGCAACCAGGGAGGCAGGCGGGTAAAACCCTGGAATTGGGGTGCCACATGCTCCACACCAAGGGACTCAAGCAAATGCTTGGCACGAATCCCAAATAGTTTCGTTGCCCTTGGACGACTGGAAAAGAGACGTCCCATAGGCGGTCGGGCAACAGTAGGGTACGCAGGGGAGGTAGGACAGGCAAGGAATTGACACACCCGTCGCACCATGAGGAGTTTCCGCTGAATGGCGAGCGGCGGTTCCCCTGCCTCAGCACACAGGCTGGGGATGGGACTGGTACAGAAGGCACCAGTGGCGAGCCTGATACCCTCATGGTGTACTGCGTCAAGAATCTTGAGATACGAAGGCCTCGCTGACCCATACACGGTGCATCCATAGTCAAGACGCGACCGGACGAAAGCCCTATAAAACTGCAGCAGACGCGCCCGATCTGCTCCCCAGGACCAATGGCTCAGACACTTCAAAATATTCAGGGCCCGCACCTTGAGGTCTTTAAGGTGCGGCAACCACGACAACTTGGAATCAAAAGTGAGGCCCAGGAACCTCACAGTGTCTCTAAAAGGAAGAATGGTGTCCCTCAGACGCAATTCAGGCGAGGTAAAAGCACGTCGAGAACGATTAAAATGAACACACACACATTTGTCTGCACAAAAGGTAAAACCCGTCTTCGCAGTCCATGCCTCTAATCGCTTTATTGTAAGCTGCAGCTGCCGACTAGCAGTGACAAGACTGGAGGAAGAACAGAAAACAGCAAAATCGTCCACAAACAAGGAGCACTGGGCAGGACTCCGGATAGTGGACGTGATACTGTTAATGGCGATGGCAAAGAGGGTGACACTTAAAACGCTTCCCTGAGGAACACCATTCTCCTGCACGTACAAATCAGATAGCACATTACCAACTCGATATCGAAAGAGGCGGCGGGAAAGAAAGGACCGAATGAAGATGGGGAGATGGCCACGAAAGCCCCACTGATGGAGTTGACTGAGGATAAGGCGGCGCCAAGTAGTGTCATACGCCTTATTAATGTCAAAGAATACACCTAGACAATGCTGGTTACGTAGGAAGGCCTGCTGGATGGCCGCCTCAAGCAGGGTCAAGTTGTCTATAGTTGAACGACATCTCCGAAAGCCACACTGAGAGTGGCTAAGGAGCTGCCTGGTCTCGAGCAGCCAAACCAGGTGACGGTTGACCATGCGTTCCAATGTCTTCCCGACACAGCTCGTCAAAGCAATACTCCGATAACTACTGGGATGCATTCAGTCCTTCCCCGGTTTGAGGAGGGGAATCAAAATCGCCTCCCTCCACAAGTCAGGGAATGTGCCGGATGACCATATCTTATTGAAACAATCCAGGAGAACTTCCTTGGATGGCAGCAACAAGTGCTGCAGCATGCTGTACAGGATTTGATCATCACCTGGCGCAGTATCATGAGCCACAGACAGCGCCGAATCCAGTTCCCACATAGTGAAGGGGCAGTTGTAGGGTTCAGAATTTGGAGACCGGAAGTCCAAGTTATCCCTCTCGATGGCAGTGCGGTAGCGGCAGAAATCTGGATCACAGTTAATAGTGGCAGTAGATTCCGCAAAATACATGGCCAGTGTTTGGGCAATGTCTCTTGACGCCGTGAGTAGACAACCCTGATGCAGCAATGCCAATTCCCGGAAATCCTCCTGATGGCTTCCCATACTTTCTTAGAACTAGTGGAGCGGGAGATGGAGTTCAAGAACGATTGCCATGACCATCGTTTGCTCTCTTTAATCACTCGCAGCGCCTTGGCCCTTGCCACCCGGAAGGCCGCAAGATTGTCAGCTGAGGGACGGCACTTGAAGCGGCGCAGAGCTGCACGGAAGGCTCGGATGGCTGAGCGGCACTCAGTGGTCCACCAAGGGACAGGACGCCTCTTGGGATGACTTGAGGACCGTGGGGTCGACAATTCAGCAGCATGGGAGATCACGGCTGTAAGATGGTCGACCCATTCGTGGACGCTGGCACGGTGTTCCAAAACAGCTAAATGGCTGAAAAGTGTCCAGTCAGCTCTGCAGAGGTCCCACCTGGGCGGCACTGGTAATGCCACAGTCTCATCCAGGAGGCGAATCCAAAGGGGGAAGTGGTCACTAGAATGGAGGTCAGCGGCAACCTCCCACAGAGCAGAATCCGCGAGTGCTGGAGAGCAAAAGGAAAGGTCAATAGCTGACGACGACCCAGAAGCAGTACAGAAATGAGTGGGAGCACCAGAGTTGAGGATGCACAGTTCTTCGGAAACCATGAGGCTTTCCAGAATACGACCCCTGGGGCAAGTAGTCGTAGAGCCCCATAAGACATTATGAGCATTGAAGTCCACTAGAAGGAGAAATGGTCGGGGGAGCTGGCTAATAAGGTCTGTGAGAGCCTCAGAGTCTATTGCATCCTGAGGCGGTAAGTAAACGGAACAGATTGTGAGCCTCCGCCCCACAAGAAGGTCAACTGCAACTGATTGCAAGTCCATAACGAGAGGGAGCTCAGATGAGTGGTGCATGTCACGGACAAAAACCGCAACACCACCCTTTGCCCTTTCCCCCATCAGATCATCTTTTCGATACACGGTATAGCCCCGTAAAGGAGGAGCATCAGTGGCCCAAAAATGTGTCTCTTGGAGACATAAGCACAAGGGGCGCTCTCGTACAAGGAGTTGTAATTCGGCTACATGCTTCCTGAATCCATTCAGGTTCCACTGTAATATGGGAGCCGGTGATCAGGGTGGCTGAATTTTCACCCTGCCTCTGTGCTTTGGAGGAGAGCCCATACTGGCCGGAGATCTATTCCTGGGGCGAGAATATCGCCCCCGGTCGACATCAATGTCCATCAGCTCCGATGGCGACCCAAGGGAGATGTCAGACAGTACGATGGCATCGTCATCGGACTGACCCTGACTAGTCTCCTCAGGTGACAAAACCTTCACCTTCAGCGTCTTCGTCTTAGGGGGCTTAGAATGCAGAACCTTGTCAACAGTTGGAGCTTTACTCGCCTGGGCAGAAGGTGATACATGGGGAGGGGCAGGAAGTACCCCAATGTCAGCAACCACGGCCTTGTCCGACGTTGTGGGGACAGCTGCAGGTTGCAAAACAACCGCAGCAGCACAAGTGCACTGGCAAACGCAGGTATTAGTGCCGGCACTAGCAACATCCGCTTGTGTAGCAACAGTGGCCAACTGTACCAGTTTCTGCAGAGTGGAAGCGAAAGATGTTGTAAACACAGGAGGCTGCATGGCCTTAAAGAGCTTCTTGGCCTCACCATAGGGGATGCGCTTAGATGTTTTGATCTCCTGTATCTTCCGTTCCTCGAGATAGATGGGGCAGACCCAGCTCAAGACAGGGTGACTCCCAGAGCAATTCACGCACTTCACAGGCGATGAACAATCGGCTCCTTCATGGGCAGGCTGACCACATTTACCACAAGTGTCTATCCCATTGCACCCCACCGTAGTATGCCCAAAGCGCTGACATTTAAAACAGCGCATTGGGTTGGGGAAATATGGCTGTACTGGCAAACGTAAGAAACCCGCTTTAACATGCTGTGGGAGTCTCGGGCAATTGAACGTGAGAATAAACGAGTAAGATTTGACTAGGTCGCCATCGACTCGTTTCATAATATGCTGCACGTCGACAATACCTTCGTCAGCCCACTCAGATTTCAACTCGTCCTTGGAGATATCCACCAAGTCCCTACATGTCACAACACCCTTACTACAGTTCAAAGTGAAGTGGAGCTCAGTCTCGATAGCGTACTCTCCGAGACAGGTTGCTTTCCGAAGAGAAGTGACTTGACGGGAACTAGAAGTTTCAACTAACAGAGTCCCATTGCGCAGTCGCTTCACAGATTTCAGTGTTCCTGCAATTCCATCAAGACCCTTGTGGATGTAAAAGGGAGAAACTCTCTCAATCAAAAACACATTCTGGTTATCAGCATGTGCTCTGTTACGACAGTCTGATAAATCTCTAGCAACACCAGGCACTGGAGGACTCGCAGCACGAAGTCGCTTTTTCGATGGGGTGTGTTTTCCTACCAGTGGCCCACCCAATCCACTGGTAGGGGGAAATGTAGAGGTCGAAGGGTCCATTGTGGTCCCACGAGCAGCTAGGGAACTAAAGGTCCGCTCAGACAGAGCCCCGCGTACCTGAGTAAGCCTTATACAACTGGGGTGCGGCAGGTGCCCCAGAGGTTGCCCGCTTGCGACTGTTCCACCCCAACAACCATGCATCTTATAGGCGTGCAGCACACCGTAAGATTGAAGGGTTTTTATAGAGGTTTACCTTCCTCGCAATCCAGGCGGTCAAGCCAAGATTACCATTCCCCACAGCACACAACATTCCACTGCCGCGCCATGGGGTGGTTGCTGAAGCATGTTCGGGGGTTACGGTGACAGGAGACTGGCGGCGCCGACCAGTCCCCAGCTCAGGACCCCAAGCCCGTACTCAGCAAATGAATGCTGAGCCCCTGGGGGGGGGGGGGGGGACAGAAAATCCTAGGAAGTTCTGGTCCTACGTTAAATCAATAAGTGGCTCGAAACAGCATACCCAGACACTCCGGGATGATAGGCATTGAAACAGAGGACGACACGCGTAAAGCTGAAATACTAAACACCTTTTTCCAAAGCTGTTTCACAGAGGAAAACCGCACTGCAGTTCCTTCTCTAAATCCTCGCACGAACGAAAAAATGGCTGACATCGAAATAAGTGTCCAAGGAATAGAAAAACAACTGAAATCAGTCAACAGAGGAAAGTCCACTGGACCTCACGGGATACCAATTCGATTCTACACAGAGTACGCGAAAGAACTTGCTACCCTTCTAACAGCCGTGTACCGCAAGTCTCTAGAGGAACAGAAGGTTCCAAATGATTGGAAAAGAGCACAGATAGTTCCAGTTTTCAAGAAGGGTCGTCGAACAGGTGCGCAAAACTATAGGCCTATATCTTTGACATCGGTCTGTTGTGGAATTTTAAACATGTTTTTTGCCCGCGTATCATGTCATTTCTGAAAACCCAGAATCTACTCTGTAGTAATCAACATGGATTCCGGAAATAGCGATCGTGTGAGATCCAACTCGCTTTATTTTTTCATGAGAACCAGAAAATATTAGTTACAATCTCCCAGGTAGATGCCATTTTCCTTGACTTCCGGAAGGCGTTCGATACAGTTCCGAACTGTCGCCTGATAAACAAAGTAAGGGCCTAGGGAATATCAAACCAGCTGTGTGGCTGGATTGAAGAGTTTTTAGCAAACAGAACACAGCATGTTGTTATCAATGGAGAGACGTCTACAGACGTTTAAGTAACCTCTGGCGTGCCACAGGGGAGTGTTATGGGACCATTGCTTTTCACAATATGTATCAATGACCTAGTAGATAGTGTCATAATTTCCATGCGGCTTTTCGCGGATGATGCTGTAGTACACAGAGAAGTTGCAGCATTAGAAAATTGCAGCGAAATGCAGGAAGATCTGCAGCGGATAGGCACTTGGTACAGGGAGTGGCAACTGACCCTTAATATAGACAAATGTAATGTATTGAGAATACATAGAAAGAAGGATCCTTTATTGTATGATTATATGATAGCAGAAAAAACACTGGCAGCAGTTACTTCTGTAAAATATCTAGGAGTATGCGTATGGAACAATTTGAAGTGGAATGATTATATAAAATTAATTGTTGGTAAGGTGGGTGCCAGACTGAGATTCATTGGGAGAGTCCTTAGAAAATGTAGTCCATCAACAAAGGAGGTGGCTTACAAAACACTCGTTCGACCTATACTTGAGTATTGCTCATCAGTGTGGGATACGTACCAGGTCGAGTTGACAGAGGAGATAGAGAAGATCCAAGGAAGAGCGCGTTTCGTCACAGGGTTCTTTGGTAAGTGTGATAGCGTTACGGAGATGTTTAGCAAACTCAAGTGGCAGACTCTGCAGGAGAGGCGCTCTGCATCGCGTTGTAGCTTGTTGTCCAGGTTTCGAGAGGGTGCGTTTCTGGATGAGGTATCGAATATATTGCTTCCTCATACCTCCCCCCCCCCCCCCCCCATGAACCATGGACCTTGCCGTTGGTGGGGAGGCTTGCGTGCCTCAGCGATACAGATAGCCGTACCGTAGGTGCAACCACAACGGAGGGATATCTGTTGAGAGGCCAGACAAACATGTGGTTCCTGAAGAGGGGCAGCAGCCTTTTCAGTAGTTGCAAGGGCAACAGTCTGGATGATTGACTGATCTGGCCTTGTAACAATAACCAAAACAGCCTTGCTGTGCTGGTACTGCGAACGGCTGAAAGCAAGGGTAAACTACAGCCGTAATTTTTCCCGAGGGCATGCAGCTTTACTGTATGATTACATGATGATGGCGTCCTCTTGGGTAAAATATTCTGGAGGTAAAATAGTCCCCCATTCGGATCTCCGGGCGGGGACTACTCAAGAGGATGTCGTTATCAGGAGAAAGAAAACTGGCGTTCTACGGATCGGAGCGTGGAATGTCAGATCCCTTAATCGGGCAGGTAGGTTAGAAAATTTAAAAAGGGAAATGGATAGGTTGAAGTTAGATATAGTGGGAATTAGTGAAGTTCGGTGGCAGGAGGAACAAGACTTCTGGTCAGGTGACTACAGGGTTATAAACACAAAATCAAATAGGGGTAATGCAGGAGTAGGTTTAATAATGAATAGGAAAATAGGAATGCGGGTAAGCTACTACAAACAGCATAGTGAACGCATTATTGTGGCCAAGATAGATACGAAGCCCACGCCTACTACAGTAGTACAAGTTTATATGCCAACTAGCTCTGCAGATGACGAAGAAATTGAAGAAATGTATGATGAAATAAAAGAAATTATTCAGATTGTGAAGGGAGACGAAAATTTAATAGTCATGGGTGACTGGAATTCGAGTGTAGGAAAAGGGAGAGAAGGAAACGTAGTAGGTGAATATGGATTGGGGGACAGAAATGAAAGAGGAAGCCGCCTGGTCGAATTTTGCACAGAGCACAACATAATCATAACTAACACTTGGTTTAAGAATCATGAAAGAAGGTTGTATACATGGAAGAACCCTGGAGATACTAAAAGGTATCAGATAGATTATATAATGGTAAGACAGAGATTTAGGAACCAGGTTTTAGATTGTAAGACATTTCCAGGGGCAGATGTGGACTCTGACCACAATCTATTGGTTATGACCTGTAGATTAAAACTGAAGAAACTGCAAAAAGGTGGGAATTTAAGGAGATGGGACCTGGATAAACTAAAAGAACCAGAGGTTGTACAGAGATTCAGGGAGAGCATAAGGGAGCAATTGACAGGAATGGGGGAAATAAATACAGTAGAAGAAGAATGGGTAGCTTTGAGGGATGAAGTAGTGAAGGCAGCAGAGGATCAAGTAGGTAAAAAGACGAGGGCTAGTAGAAATCCTTGGGTAACAGAAGAAATATTGAATTTAATTGATGAAAGGAGAAAATATAAAAATGCAGTAAGTGAAACAGGCAAAAAGGAATACAAACGTCTCAAAAATGAGATCGACAGGAAGTGCAAAATGGCTAAGCAGGGATGGCTAGAGGACAAATGTAAGGATGTAGAGGCCTATCTCACTAGGGGTAAGATAGATACCGCCTACAGGAAAATTAAAGAGACCTTTGGAGATAAGAGAACGACTTGTATGAATATCAAGAGCTCAGATGGAAACCCAGTTCTAAGCAAAGAAGGGAAAGCAGAAAGATGGAAGGAGTATATAGAGGGTCTATACAAGGGCGATGTACTTGAGGACAATATTATGGAAATGGAAGAGGATGTAGATGAAGATGAAATGGGAGATATGATACTGCGTGAAGAGTTTGACAGAGCACTGAAAGACCTGAGTCGAAACAAGGCCCCCGGAGTAGACAATATTCCATTGGAACTACTGACGGCCGTGGGAGAGCCAGTCCTGACAAAACTCTACCATCTGGTGAGCAAGATGTATGAAACAGGCGAAATACCCTCAGACTTCAAGAAGAATATAATAATTCCAATCCCAAAGAAAGCAGGTGTTGACAGATGTGAAAATTACCGAACTATCAGCTTAATAAGTCACAGCTGCAAAATACTAACACGAATTCTTTACAGACGAATGGAAAAACTAGTAGAAGCCAACCTCGGGGAAGATCAGTTTGGATTCCGTAGAAACACTGGAACACGTGAGGCAATACTGACCTGACGACTTATCTTAGAAGAAAGATTAAGGAAAGGCAAACCTACGTTTCTAGCATTTGTAGACTTAGAGAAAGCTTTTGACAATGTTGACTGGAATATTCTCTTTCAAATTCTAAAGGTGGCAGGGGTAAAATACAGGGAACGAAAGGCTATTTACAATTTGTACAGAAACCAGATGGCAGTTATAAGAGTCGAGGGACATGAAAGGGAAGCAGTGGTTGGGAAGGGAGTAAGACAGGGTTGTAGCCTCTCCCCGATGTTGTTCAATCTGTATATTGAGCAAGCAGTAAAGGAAACAAAAGAAAAATTCGGAGTAGGTATTAAAATTCATGGAGAAGAAGTAAAAACTTTGAGGTTCGCCGATGACATTGTAATTCTGTCAGAGACAGCAAAGGACTTGGAAGAGCAGTTGAATGGAATGGACAGTGTCTTGAAAGGAGGATATAAGATGAACATCAACAAAAGCAAAACAAGGATAATGGAATGTAGTCTAATTAAGTCAGGTGATGCTGAAGGAATTAGATTAGGAAATGAGGCACTTAAAGTAGTAAAGGAGTTTTGCTATTTGGGGAGCAAAATAACTGATGATGGTCGAAGTAGAGAGGATATAAAATGTAGGCTGGCAATGGCAAGGAAAGCGTTTCTGAAGAAGAGAAATTTGTTAACATCCAGTATTGATTTAAATGTCAGGAAGTCATTTCTGAAAGTATTTGTAGGGAGTGTAGCCATGTATGGAAGTGAAACATGGACGATAAATAGTTTGGACAAGAAGAGAATAGAAGCTTTCGAAATGTGGTGCTACAGAAGAATGCTGAAGATTAGATGGGTAGATCACATAACTAATGAGGAAGTATTGAATAGGATTGGGGAGAAGAGAAGTTTGTGGCAAAACTTGACCAGAAGAAGGGATCGGTTGGTAGGACATGTTCTGAGGCATCAAGGGATCACCAATTTAGTATTGGAGGGCAGCATGGAGGGTAAAAATCGTAGAGGGAGACCAAGAGATGAATACACTAAGCAGATTCAGAAGGATGTAGGTTGCAGTAGGTACTGGGAGATGAAAAAGCTTGCACAGGATAGAGTAGCATGGAGAGCTGCATCAAACCAGTCTCAGACTGAAGACCACAACAACAACATCATACCTCCCGAGGAGATCACAAATGTAAAATTAGAGAGATTCGAGCGCGCGCGGAGGCTTTCCGGCAGTCTTTCTTCCCGCGAACCATACGCGACTGGAACAGGTTGAGGAAATCACACACATCCATGCCCGAGGCAGGATTCGAACCTGCGACCGTAGCGGTTGCTCGGTTCCAGACTGTAGCGCCCAGAACCTCACGGCCACTCCGGCGAGCGACTGGAACAGGAAAGGGAGGTAATGACATGGCACGTAAATTGCCCTCCGCCACACACCGTTGGGTGGCTTGCGGAGTATAAATGTAGATGTAGATGTCGATGTAGAAACTGTTTTTAGCAAGAACTGTAAGTGATGTAGACCAACATCTGCCATGATACAGGTATCACAAAGGCGTTACACTGTATGAATTGTTTTAAATTTTAGTCTGGATTTATACTTCAAGGAAACATACAAATTTCTGCATTTCAGTTACCTTTAAATGTTTTAACATGTTTTCCAGTCCTATCAAGTGTACATTCTATCAAGCTGTATCCAGCTAACTTGTGAATGTTTGATGAAAAACTGCCATACTTGACCATTTTGCTATATGCCCAACTCTGTTATGGTAATTTTTTTATCTGTCTGCATCAGTTACTTTGCATGCTGCTCTGTGTGACAAACAATGGAAAATTTAACTGTGTAGAAAAATGTGAGTGGCACACTTGTAAAAGTTAATTCGGTGCCTCGCTTGCCAGAATGCTATCTCAATAAATTATATCTCATGATATGACTTTTCAAGAGCACATACAAATTATCATTCATAAAATCTATCAAAATTGGGCACTAGAATAAAGTAAAACTTGTTTGGAAAATCTCTAATGTCAAACACACTAAGTCTGTCCTAAGGCAATAGGAAAGTCACATGTCACGAAAGCAGCACATTTGTCACAGGAAATACGAAACTGTTAAGACGCCTAAGTGAAGGTTTCATATTTTCTACAATGTTATTGGCTCTCTCGCACCTCGCGCCTCTTTTGTGTTTTTATGACGAGTACAAATTCAAGATGATGTAATGTTACGGCCTATGCTATTAAAAAACACCAACTGTTTCACCGTTTTGATACAGCGTTTCGAAACATTACATTGCACTTTTTCATTTGTTTCGAAACAGTTGTGTGTTTCCATTTGCCCATCTCTACTCACGTGAGGTTTACCTGCAATTGGGTAACAATGCGTAAAAATTAACTGTTTAATTTCTTTTAAACAGTTAGTAGAACACTAAAAAAACCATGTTTTATTTATAAAGCGTATTAAACAAAGTAGGGAAAGACAGATGACAAGTTGCATAGAGGCATAATTAAGATATTTACACATAAGCTTTCGGCCACAGCTTTCTTCATAAACAGAAACATACCCTGTTGAAATTTCAACCTGGAGTTTCCATTGTTTGTGTTAAAGAGTGTTTTTAAGACAATATTAAAAACACTTTGTTTCATACTTTCCTACCCTGAGAAGTATTCAGACTAGAGATGGGCAAACTGAAACACGTAACTGTTTCGAAACAAATGAAACAGTACAATGTAATATTTCGTTACGCTGTTTCGAAACAGTGAAACAGTTTGTGTTTTGCAATCTAATAAATCCACACATTTTATCATCTTGAATGTCTACTATGTAAATATGTCCATATAAACACAAATGAGGTGCGAGAGCGCTAATCATGTCGCAGAAAGTATGAAACTATCACTTAGGTGTCTTGGCAGTTTCGTATTTCCTGCAGCAAATGCTCTGCCTTCGTGTCGAGTGACTTTCATACTTTTCAATTGGCTGAGGACAGCCACAGCTGAAGACAGAGGAACCACCACGAACGGAACTGGAGGTGGGAGCAAACTGCAGAAACAACGGATATGCTACTGGAATTCCCACATTCCGTTAGTATGGGTAATATACCCATCCTGCTAATTTCCATGCACACAAAGGGAATCATTGTGGATAATAGGCACAGTGACTATAGACTCACAAATAACGCTAAATAATTCGAATAAACAACAAAATATAACAGAAAAAAATTTTGTCTTTCAAGGTGTTTCGAACCGTTACTATAAATTCACCATGCTTCCCAGCCCCTCCTGTTCACCATTACACTATCAGTGACATGTCAAACAGATTGCTTGCAATTATACCTACATCAAATTTATTTATATGTCTAATAACTGTCACTCTACGCCTTTTTTTATTCAAAATGTTGTAGGCTTACTTGCGTTTCTTAATATGGTTACTGTACATGAACAGAGAAGTGTATGTTATTAAAAAAGTGTAATTTAACTGAATGATTTTCACATATTTATTACTTCGAATGTGAATAGTATGCATTGTTTTATTGTTTGGTTAGTGTTTATAAATCAGATATTACGCCATTTCGGAATAGGGCAGTTAGCTAGAAACGAAGCTTTATTTTCGGATGTCTTAAGCTTCATGCTATTGCTTGTCAAAAAGATTTCGACACACTTGAAAGTGTTTCACGAAGTGGTATGTTGTGTTTCAGTACCTGTGCCGAGCCCGAATCTCGTCCGACACAGAGCGGCTTGAAACATCACTGTTTCGATACAATTAGTCCGTTCCAAGCACAGGTGGACTGAAACAGCCTTATTTTGAAACAACGATACAGTTTCTGTGTCTGGCTCGAGACCGAATCTGGTCCGATTATCCGAGACAGGGGCGGAATGAAACACCACTGTTTCGAAACAGTGAACCACAGCCGTTCCGAAACACTGAAACAGTTCCACGTATCGATACACTGTATCGAAACATAGAAACAGTGGCCAAGTCTAATTCAGACAGACAAACAAGGGCAGATTGACAAAAAGGCTACACCAAAATAGTCTTAACCATTTTAACGGATTCCTGCAAAAATTACGTTTTATTGTCATATTATACACATTAAATGTCACTAAACCTTTATTTACTTTTCAGATGAAAGACAGCATGATTACGAAGCTTTTCTCTCTCTTGATTCATATGATCACTAAAAGAAATCTCGTCGGTGAACTTCGGCTTAGCTTTCTTCCACAAAACGTGTTTTGACTTGTTGGCATGCCACGTATTATATACGTCTTGACATAAATTAATCTTGAACACAATAACACTGGATTTATATGTGTTGCAGAAAACTGCAAATAAGTCACTGACTGACCAACTTTGAGCGGCACAGCAGCGAACTCTTGTTTCAAATAGAAATAGGGGAATAGCGGGACAGCAGCCAACTCTTCTTTCAAATAGGGGAATTACGGGCATAGACACGTGGAGGTCATTTGGTTCAGTTCAGTTCAGAGAAGACAGGTGGGAAGTGTAACATAGGCTATGCTCCACATTAACTATATAAAACAAAAACAAAATACTATCCATTATAATAATGCATGTATATTCTCTGAATGAAAAGGTTGACATGAGATTTTCATTGCCCCCCCCCCCCCCTCTCAAATCCGTTTAGCTGCGGTTTTGTCAGACCTCTCCTCCGCATTTTGCGCTCACGTAGTTAATGGATGTCTCCTTACTTTAGGCGGGCTCTCACATGCAATAAAAGTGTCGCCACAGTTATACGCGTATAGTTTTGATGGATACTGCAGTTGCATGGGTGAATTCCCAGTTTTCAGTGGCGCCAGTTAAGAGAGGCAACTTTTGTCATGCCACTAAAATTCGACTCGATTGTACTTTGTTGGGCCACTTTCCTTCCGCCATTGCTCCCTCGTGGCAAGACGGTATTTCAAAACCCGAGCATTCTGTTACAGTTATTGTGGAGTAATTGCTGCTATACTCCTAGCTCAAACGGCTCTGAGCACTATGGGACTTGAGGTCATCAGTTCCCTAGAAGAACTACTTTAACCCAAGTAACCTAAGGAGATCACACACATCCATGCCTGAGGCAGGATTCGAACCTGCGACCATAGCGGTCGCTCGGTTCCAGACTGAAGCGCCTAGAACCGCTCGGCCACAACCGCCGGCGCTGAACTCCTGTATTCCATTCCTTTTACGCGTGTTTTCACTTTTTACTGAAAAATCTGAGAACCATGGTCGGCAGGTACACTTTCGTAACATCTCAAACTACAAGAACAGCAAACTAGTTTGATTTTCTGGAGCAGAAAGAGAGAGACAGGTGTATGTGTATTAACGCCCCCCTCGATCGAAACCAATTGTGGGCTGCCCACCTATGACGTATATGATGAGTGTTGGGCAGCAGTGTTGCTGTAGTGGGGCAGTTGAAGAGCACGACCTGGTCGATAGGGCATGGGGTCAATACGACGCCATTCTGTTTTCGAGACCTCAGTCGAGTGGCCACCTGGCATCATCTCCCGTGTTAACATAGTCTACGGAGCCAAGTACATCAGTTAAAAGAGGAAAACGCCATTGTTTGCACAAGGAGGAAAGTTTGAAAAGATATCCATTCCAAGAACCGGGTGCTTCCCAAACTCTACAGGGTGCAACATAGCACTTCATATAGCACTGGGGCACAATAACTTAAAAAACTGAAGAGACAAGGACGTTGTTGGTTCAGTCCCATACTGTTAAAAGTCTATCCTACTGGCAAATTTCAAGGTGGTTTTCGGAGATTTCTCACTTTCATCCTGTCAAATACTGGTCCTGAGTTCCAAACAACCCAGAAAATGTACCTTACATAACGCATTTTGTTTCAAATGTAATTACACCAGTCCACATAAAAAACAGAAATCACAGAACTAATGCAATTAACCCATTTTAAAACATTATCAGCTGTGAAGTTCTGTATGCAAACAAAGTGTTTTCAGAGTTGAATAGGCATTTGTTAGAATTTATTCCTTTTTCGTCCACTTCCATTTAGTGTGGCATTTTTTGTTGGTCATTTCTGTTGAAATTCAACAGGATTTTCTCATTCGCTCGGATTTTTTTTTTAATTTTGAGATTTGGAATCTATGTTAACCTAACATTATTGGAATATCAACAAACTTTTTGTGAATATTTACTAGCTATACTTCATAACTCATCTGAGAGCTGGATTTAATTATCTGAGAATATAACTTTACGATTGTTGAATCAGAAAAGTGGCATACATACTTATACTAATAATATAAAAGGATGTATTTCGCATATGCCAATGAAATAGCATCAAAGTCAATCCACATCAGATTCTATACGCAATTCGCGACTGTGGTAGCTCCTGTGTTAACTATAATCCACAGAAGGTCCCTCGAACAAAAAATTGGGTCCAGTACTTGCAAGAAAACACACCTGTCTGCAAGAAGGGTGGCGAAGTGATTCACAAAACTTATCCATTCCAGGTAATGTCTTACAACATATTTTGAGCTCAAACATAATGAGGTGTCTTGAACAAAAAACCTCCTCAAAGCCAACAGGCATGGGTTTCGCAAACATAGATCATGTTCACACAATTCGCGCTTTTCTCACGTGACATCCTGAAAGCCAAGGAACAAGGCAGTCACGTAGACGCAGTATTTCTTGATTTCTGCAAAGCATTTGGCTTAGTACCACACCTACGCTTATTGTCAAAAAGTATGATCATATGGGGTGTCAAGAGACATTTGTGACTCGATTAAGGATTTCCTGGCACTGAGGACACAGCATGTTATCTTGGATGAAGAGTCATCGGAACATGTAGAAGTAATTTCGGGCGAAGTTCAGGGAAGTGTAATGACTAATGAGTCCCTTGCTGTTCAACTTGTATGTTAATAATCTTGCAGACAAGATTAATAGTGAGTTCCGCCTTTTTTCAGATAATGCCGTTATCTCACACGAAGTACAATGTGAAAGAAGCTGTAAAAATATTGAGCCAGATCTTGATAAAACTTCAAAATGTGTAAAAAATGTAAAATTGTGCACTTCACAAAAATAACACTGTTTCCTCTGAATACAATGATAGTGAGTCACAGCTGAAGTTTGTAAACTATGCAAATACTTGGGTGTAACACTTAGTACGGACGCGAAGTGGAATGATCACATAGGCGCAGCAGGGCAAAGCAGGTGGTAGGCCAGTTTATTGGTAGAATACCGAGGAAGTGCAGTCACTCTACAAGGGAGGTTACTTACAAATCACTTACCCATCCTAGAATATTGCTCAAGTATGTGGCACCCATCCCAGATAGGACTAACAGCGGATATTGAACGTATACAGAGAAGGCCGGCATGAATGGCCACGGATCTTTTTAATCTGTAGGAGTGTGCCAAAGAGGTGCTGAAGGAACTCAACTGGCAAAATCTTGGAGGTAAACGTGAAATATCCCCAGAAGGTCTACTAACACAGTTTCAAGAACCGGCTTTAAATGATGACTCTAGCAATATATTACAACCCCCTACATATCGCTCCTTGCTGGTGGCTAGGCACCTGAAGATGTCGGACAGCTGCAGTTTGCACAATGTGATCCGGTGGCAAACCTGTGAAGACTATTTTGAACTTAACATTATATGAAAACAATATATTTTTTAATGTTTAGCTATATTAGATAACTCGTTGTTTCATGGATGTCGTATGATAATTTCACTTTTCTGGATAAAAAAGTAGCATTCAGACTAGGTTAACCTTTCATACATCGGCATGGAATTTACTGCCACAGTAGCACAACAAATCGAGAAAAAAGGACGTGTCTTGGATAGATATTTAATTAGTTGTAGCATTAAAACTGCATATTTGCGCGATAATGAGATATAAATACGAAATCCACCAAATACGGCACAATATCTACGGAAACTATGAAATCGAGATTGCACTGTGCAATGTGCTTTTGTGTGCGATGTGCTTTTGATACACAATCTGAGCGCAGGACACGTGATCTTGTTAGACAATTACAGCGAGCGTCATCTATTCGTCAACGACAACATGGCTATTTCGTCGCGTGCACTCAAAAATTAATATACATACAGTATTGAAATAAATAGAACCATGGCTTCACACATAATTTTAGTTGTCACAAATATTGGCTGCATTTTTTTCGTCAAAGATGTGATTAGGGTGGGAAGTAAGAGGACATCTTAAATCGATACGAATGAAGCAATGACATGGCTATGCTTGTTTGCGAGAATTATATGGCTGTTTTACTCCGAATATGTTGTGGTTTCCGTATCGCGATTTCATAGGGTATGGTACGGCTTGGACGTAACAACAGAATTTATTCCAAAACTGTGAGATTGTTACCAAGCAATCGTAATTTTATTACTCCTGGATGTCATACGATAATATAATTTCAGTTCTTTAAATAAAAAAGTAGCATTCATATTGGGTCGAGATTAATAAAATCAAAAGGTTGCATATTATACTGAAATAGGTATATTCTTTAGATACCAAGGTAACCTATCTTTGGAGTTTTAAGTGGATAATTATCCGTCGTTTCAAATACAATGCGTTTTGTACATATGTGGTCAAAATTTGTGCTTGAGGCATTGCAAGTTTTCAAATTCGCGGAATCATTTATATCAAAGGAAAGAGTTTTGCTCTCTCTTTAATAAACTTCCATGGTCAAATACATTACATACATTGGAGACTACTAATACACATACTAAGCGAAGGGCAAATATAGATCGGATTGGTAAAAAAGATGGGATGGAAGGTAACGATCGAATAGGGGAGTGCTGGTCGACCAGCTCAGCGATCTTTGCTCTGGTACACTGTTGCTGTCGTATTTGATTTTATTTACTATTGGCATAATTACGAGTTTTGATGAAGTATGACATGACCACGGTTATTTACTCGTCTTTGATTGTTGAATGCAATAAATAGAATCCGTTCATTATGTAATGAACAACAACTGCAGAAATTCATATTTTCCTGGCCGATATATCAAATTAGCTTTTGCATTTCACCATAAAGCGGAGAGGCGTTGCCGGCCGAAGTGGCCGTGCGGTTAAAGGCGCTGCAGTCTGGAACCGCAAGACCGCTACGGTCGCAGGTTCGAATCCTGCCTCGGGCATGGATGTTTGTGATGTCCTTAGGTTAGTTAGGTTTAACTAGTTCTAAGTTCTAGGGGACTAATGACCTCAGCAGTTGAGTCCCATAGTGCTCAGAGCCATTTGAACCATTTTTTTTGGAGAGGCGTTGAGTAGCAGATATGCGCAACAAGGCCGTCAGCAAGTGAGCTTTCGTCCAACAAGGCCTTTGTCGAAAACTGACAACATACACACACACACACACACACACACACACACACACACACACACACACACACACGTAAACGCAAATCACGTGTGATGTGTGTGTGTGTGTGTGTGTGTGTGTGTGTGTGTGTGTGTGTGTATGTCGTCTATTGTCGACGAAGGCCTTGTTGGACGAAAGTTTACTTTCTGACAGTCGTTTTGTTGTGCCTATCTGCTACCCAACATTTCGGCTGAATGGTGAGTAGCAACTACCCTTTTCATCATTATTGTTACATTCCATCCTGGATTTTTCATTGTTCAACTTCTGCAACTACCATTATTAAGTGCACGATAATGCTGAAAACTTACTGTTTCGTATTCTCTCTGTATCGCACCAAAAGGCGTGTCAGCGAGTGACGTGGCTACTTGGTCGGTGCTTGAAACCGCCGACTGAAAGACAAGAGCACAGTGATCAAACCATCCATACAAAGCATGCGCGTTACACGTGAAAAAAGTAAACAGCCCATGCCATACCTCTTCCATACCAATATCGTCCATTTTATCGTCTTCTTTCTCCATGATTCAGTGCACGCAATACCTCTACGTGACACTATTTCGTACAAAGGAAACAGCGAGATTTTCAATAGCAATTTATCTGCTCCTAAACCTCTTACCACAGCGCATGAGAACGCTTTCTCGAGGCTGTTTGCAGTGTTGCTTAGACGACAGTTAGTTGCATGTTCCGTGGATCTCTCGCAAAGGCGCTGGCCGTCAATTAGTTTATGGTTGAAACACTTTGTAATACACTTTCTTAGTGAAAAAGTGGCGATTTATAAACATTTACACGATTGTCTTTTAATTAATCTTCGGCTATGATTTGACTTGGTATTGTTGGGGACGGTTAAATTCTACTTACAGCTGCGGCGGCGTAGCGGGCCAATGTTGGCAACGATCGTTGAATGCTAGGAATTGTGTGACGTTCATATTAACGCAAAGGTTTTGTTATGAAAACCGGGGGGCAGTTCAAATTGGATGCGCAGATCGCCGAAAAATTTGTCGTTTTGCGCGTGTCGTCATCATCGGAGCACTTGAGACCGCGCAACTCCATTGTGTATCGAGGCGAACAAGGCAGCTTGTTCGTGTGCTTTTGCTTGTCGTGCTTTGCGACGCCTGATAAACGTTGTGTTTTAAAGTACCTCGCTGTGCTGTTTCAGGATGCCTGTCGTACAGCAGGAAAACAAAAGTTTCGGATGTAATCTATCATTTGTACCCAAAAGACATTCAGTTGCAGAAAGTCTGGATAACGAAGTGCCACCAGAAAGATCGCTTCGATATTACAACAACGTGTGTTGTTTACATTTCATACCTGATGGTTAAGTCTGTGACTCACGTGTATGATTTCATAATGTATCACCGAGGAAAGTGTTTAAATCAGGCACAGTACTGAGGATAAATATAACAGGAAGTGTTCCCAGCGTAAGTGGTAAAGCAAGTGCAGCTGATGCAGTTTCTTCAGGTAGGACAGACACAGGGTGACCATATATTTCCATCTGGAAAAGAATTCATACGCAATGTGGTCAAAGTTATCCGGACACTTGGCTGTAAATGACTTACAAGTTCGTGACGCCCTCCATCGGTAATGCTGGAATTCAATATGGTGTTGGCCCACCCTTAGCCTTGATGACAGCGTCCACTCTCGCAGGCATACGTTCAATCAGGTGCCGGAAGATTTGTCGGGGAATGGCAGCCCAGTCTTCACGGAGTGCTGCACTGAGAAGAGGTATCGATGTCGGTCGGTGATGCCTGTCACGAAATCGGCGTTCCAAAACATCCCAAAGGTGTTCTATAGGATTCAGGTCAGGACTGTGCAGGCCAGTCCATTACAGAGATGTTACTGTCGTGTAGCCACTCTGCCACAGGCAGTGAATTATGAACAGGCGATCGATCGTGTTGAAAGATGCAATCGCCATCCCCGAATTGTTCTTCAACAGTGCGAAGCAAGAAGCTGCTTAAAACATCAATGTAGGCCTGTGCTGTGATAGTGCCACGCAAAACAATAAGGGGTGCAAGGCCCCTCCATGAAAAACACGACTACACCATAAGACCACATACTTCCGAATTTTACTGGTGGCACTACACACGCTGGCAGATGACGTTCACCGGGCATTCGCCATGCCCACACCCTGCCATCGGATCGACACATTGTGTACCGTGATTCGTCACTCCATAAAACGTCTTTCCACTGTTCAATCGTCCAACGTTTACGCACCTTACACAAAGCGAGGCGTCGTTTGGCGTTTACTGGCGTGATGTGTGGCTTATGAGCAGCTGCTCGACCGTCAAATCCAAGTTTTCTCGCCTCCCGCCTAACTGTCATAGTACTTGCAGTGGATCCTGATCCAGTTTGGAATTCCTGTGTGATGGTATCTGCCTATTACACATTACGGTCCTCTTCAACTGGCGACTGCCCCTGACAGTTAACAGACGAGGTCGGCGTGTATGCTTTTGTGCTGTACGTGTCCCTTCAGGTTTGTGCTTCACTATCACATAGTAGACAGTGGATCTAGGGATGTTTAGGAGTGCGGAAATCTCGCGTACAGACGTATGACACAAGTGACACCCAACCACCTGACCACATTCGAAGTTTGTGAGTTCCGCGGAGCGTCTCATTCTGCTCTCTCAGGATGTCTAATGACTACTGACGTCGCTGATACGGAGTACCTGGCAGCAGGTGGCAGCACAATGCACTAAATATGAAAAACGTATGTTTTGTGGGGTATCCGGATACATTTGATCACGTGGTATATCAATTGAATTGTCCAAACATGTAATATTTATTTGTTCATTTAAAAATGCATACATTTAACTTTGCCTTCTCTGATGAACACTTACGATTGTGCACTTCAACTTGGTGCTTTCTTATTATATTTTTCTGAGATTCCCACATATTCGAGAAGGGAGGTCTCTTTTCTCGTGGCATTCCAAAACTACGGCAGTTGTAGTCAGAGTTGGTTTTTATTTTCATCACACTTTCCATTTTCTCTGCTGAAAGCCTATTTTTTTTTCAGACTAACACTGAAAACTCTTTCACAGTCTGCATCGGCTCCTGAAATAGCAAAAATGAACTCTACGAACATTTGAAATTCTTCATTTCAATCACAACCAGCCTTCACACAGCACTGTAGGACAATCTCCCATTTCTTCTGAAGACACACGTTATTGGTTCTTCAGGATTACAAGTATTTTTCAGTTACAAGCTTTATGGTACAGTATCAAAAATAATGTTTTCGTCACCATGGTATTCTCTTACACTTTCGTACAGTTCAAAGCGTGATTTAAATTCTTCGTTTGTTACAATAGAATTTAACAGCAACTTCCTTACTTCAAGCACATCTTCGATAAATCGTTTAGATCAATTTTTTAAGTATAGGTTACACTCGTAGTAAAATATCCTGACAGTTTCTTAGAACACCATTCTCGTTAATGTGTTCTGCAGTGTCATTACTGTAAGTGGAATAAATGTATTCACTTGCCTGTCTTCTAACTTCTGAAGTAGAATGTGTTACGGCTTCTGCACCACTTGTTAGCAGCAGACACAGTGGCTGCCCCAAAGACTGAGACGGCGTGGAGTTTTACAGTTGTTTATTGAACTTTCTTTACAATTTCTCCCTCGTCGTCGCTGCCCAGCCCTGCGGATCCCTCCGCCTGGCTGCTGCTGTGTAGATTCTCCGACAATGAGCGCAACGCGCGCTGCTGATCGCCATCGGGAGCCTCAGGTCACCAGTGGTCCGCTGAAGCCAGGATGCCCTGTGGTTGAGATGAACTTATCGCCACTCGGCGCCCCCAGTACGGGCACGCCCACGGAGGCGCGTCGCCGTGAGGTCAGCTGCCGACACCTGCTGCACCGGCGGCTGCGAAGCCGTCAGTCGCGAGCTCCCGTCATGGACGGACCTTGCGCCGTGGACCCGGGCTGCCGTGAAGTCCGGGCGCCAGTCGCCGGCGGCGCCTGTGACCGAGACCGCGCTGCGGCCGATCCTGCTGGAAGTTCTCGCTGTAGTTAGTCAGCCATGATGCCGACCGAACTCGGGTCGACCCCCAGAGCTGAAGTTGACATCTGGCGGCGAACGGATGACTCCTACGAGCTGGAACAGACTTCCGGAATCGTCACCTACGAAGACTGAACATTCGGACACGGACCACGTCCGTCCTCAGATCCGAACTGCTTCCTAATGGCTTCTGTCTGTTTCTGCCTGCCGTCCACTGTTTATATCCGGCAGGAGGACGTTTTTTACCCTCGGTGGTAGCTTTTTGTAATTACTCCCGCAGTATATTGCAGTGTAACTTAGCGTGCTGGCCTCACTTCCCCTTACTCAGCACTCTCCAGGCTTCGCTTGGTCCATGTGCATCCTTGCGTCAATCTGTTGGTAGACTGCTGCTGCCAGCAAGGCTATCTGTGCGTACTTATTTCGCGACGCCTCGGCCGCCGGCATGCCTCTGTTTAGCCATTCTGCACTGTGTAAAGCAAAGCTTACTACATGTGGCCGCAACACTGCCTCCTAAAAATTAAATTCGTCCCCGAATTTACCCTATACGTTAACTCTAGTTCTATCCTATATTGTACTTCTACCCTGTATACATCCAGGTTGCCCTGACTCATGCCCTACTGGTAATTCATTCTACAGGAATCTCATGGAGCGGTCTTGCATTAACATGTTGAATCCTCTGTTTTAATAAGACATATACCACACCGATAAATACAATCAACAAGGTAATAGTACTGGCTGAAATACCAATGGTCACTATGCTACATTTCCGCCTGGTATCGTACTCCTCCACATGCCTTAATAATTGCTGCATTGAAATTTGATCTTTCTCCGAATCTACTAGTTTATGTACCGTTTGCAACAGTGTAGCATCCAAGGTGTTGTTAATATACGTCAAATTTTCTCCTGGAGCGATGCTGAATGACGCATCTGGCCAGTACAACGTCAGATGAGTATGTGTAACTTTGGTGATTCCCGTGACTGTCACTGATAAGCTGAAACGATCCCCTACTATTTCACAATTTGTCCCGTCGATTAGCAAACCACTGTCCCGTAATTTCATCTGCGTGGATGCTGTCTAATTCCCATTGCCATAACACTTGGATGATATCCTCTCCGTAGTGAATACTGAATCCAACCAATGCCTCCCATCTTGCTGATAATGTGGCGTAGGCTTCACCATTATTCTCCGACACTCCGAAGCTTCTGCTTCTGCCCTACATAACTGGATCTCACACGACACCTTGCCCGTGAAAACAACCCGTGATGGACAAATGAAAACCGACGCCGTTAGACATCTACTCAACTCTAAACTTGACATAGCAGCATGAGTATAGCCCTCCTTAGATATTAATAAAACCTCCTGTGTCCTGAACTGTACGCCCTTCCCCATGTGCTCCCATCCGACCGGATAAGGATGCACTGTGTAACAGTGATACTGTCTCCCCACACTAGTTACTGGAAATCTATCTCTATATACATCTTAAATAGATCTGTTGTTACCTTAATCCTAGACATATGATAAAAAAAGTGACATACTCGCTTCAATAATCAGCACTACATGCTCTACCCCCTCTGTAAACTGTCCCTCTGCCTGTTTCAGACTCCGTCTGAATTTTTCTGGTGACATCAACGTCACACTCACCTACCCATGCAATGCGTGATGTACTGCCTCTTGCAGTTCATCCATCCTCACTCGTGCATCACCAATGCTGTTAACCAGTTCCTGCAGCAATTTAGCCATTTCCAGCTTCCTTTCCACTATATCCAATCGCGCTTGTACCTGTTCCAGATCCATATTCAATAATTTCTGGGTTTGTTCTATATATGCTCGTAACCCTGTAGCCATCCCATGCACCACACATGTCACATTCAACAACTGTGTACCTAATCCCCGTATCTCTGTTGTGTGTATATCCACTAACTTCCCTATGCTTTCCTCCCTGTCGCGAATAACTGTTAAAGAATTGTTCAAACCCTCAATATCGTCTCTATCCGCTGTTCCAAAAATTGTTTTCAGCAACTTCCCACCTGCATTCAACCAAACCCTCTTTACTCATTCTCCTCCCTGGAATCATGCTCATGACATGGCGCAGTTGTTCCCTTATTTCTTTACATGACCTATCCAAAGACTCGTACCCTTCTTGCACGTCCTGTAATATTCCATTCTTAGATGCAACCGTTTCTACACTCGACACCACCTCCTGTAGCTACCACATCTCGTTCCTTACCTGCAGGATATTGAGTGCCAGCTGAAGCGTCCACTCGTGACTCGTGAGGACCACATCCGGTTGTTTCCCGAACAACACCCCACTTCGCAACGGCATATCCTGTACCTGGCCAGCTTGTGTCAGCTGCCAAAGGACTATGCCCCATACTATCCACTTGTACCCCATCCTGTGTCACCTACAGAATGGAGAGAGAAGAAAAAAACTCCCATCACTACCCCTTAATACCAATAAAATAACCCTAGTCTGTGCACAAAAATAATACACACTTGATAATTACTGCTAACTACACATCCCTCGATCGCAACTTAATACCCGGTTTACTGTCTGCTTCTGGCGCTTCTTTTCGCTTTCTGCCAGAAGGAGATGTACATATACACGGATGTACTACCCCCTGGAACGGCTTAACTCTATTAACATGAACGGCCATTGTCTTGGTAGGCAATTGTAGTTTTACATTGACAGGTGATGTCATTTCCACTTCCTGGTATGGTCCCTGGAACTTGTTTGTGAACTTCTTGGTTCTCCCTTGTGACCATACGGATTAGCTAGTAGCACCCATTGGCTTACTCTGTACTGTGGCAACTTCCTCGTTGTACCTCCCATCCGTTCTTGTCGTTCCAATGCTTTCATGTTAGCTCGTCTAACTCTCTGTCATACTTCCTTAATGTTTTTCGCAAATTGCCTTACATGCTCGCACTCTGCTCCCAGCCTTGGACGAAGCATGTCAAATGATGATGGCATCTTCTGCCCATACACCACTTCGTACGGCGACAATTATATGCACTGATTACGAATTGCAAGTACCCATCCCAGTCGGTGTGTTGACTATTTACATAGTGACTCAACGTCTTAGCTGTCGTGTGATGCACTCTCTCTGTTCGTCTGTTTGCTTGTGGATGTAATGGACTAGTCCGTAGTTTCTTTACCTTCAGTAACTTACACAGTTGCTTCATCAGATCAGACGTGAAATTAGTAACTTGATCCGAGATTAAAAACTGAGGTATCCCATACCTGAGTAACCAACTATTAACTAAAGCTTGTGCCACCGTACTTGCTTTCTGATCTGGTAATGCAACCATGAATAAATACCTAGAAAAGAGGTCAATCACTGTTAACACATAATTTTTCCATGCTGCACTCCTATTAAGTGGGCCCTAATACATCGATTCTGATTTGTTGGAAGGTCTGTCTGCCTCTGGTAATCTTTGAAGCTGAATCTTTGGATGGCTCAAGTCCGCAAGCTGTGCACATGGCACACAATTCCTGTCGTACTCGTCCACGTCTTGACGTCGTGAGTGTAGAGAAACCTATGTGCCAATGCACTCTGCATTGGTGCCCAATTTATTCAAGATGGCGGCGAACACATCATCTAAGATGGCTGCATGTAGACTTGCCAACGGTGCATGACGTCATCCAAGATGGCGGCTTTTGGTGGGAAAATAGGCCAATTGTGCTATGTCCACTAGCCTAACCCTCCAGAATAATGGTGGGAAGTTTGAATTATGGTGGGAAAATCGGCCAATTAGGCTAAGTCCACTAACCTGACCCTCCAGAAGAAATTGGCGCCAAATTCAAATTCCAACAAGATAATGCATGCAAAACTGTACTTGTCTTTATTATTATTCATTATTATTGATTATCATTTATTAACATTCATTATCATTTATTATTATTTATTATTATTATTATTATTATTATTATTCTTTCCTGTCTCAGTCATTATGTCTGGTTAAAAATGGAAAGTGACGCAGACCTTGATCAAGCGTGACTTCCTTTTAACTGTACGGTATATGTTACATTGCATTTAGGAACTTTCAGGTAATTGAACATGTATCAATAATTACAGATTTCTGTAGTTGTATATATATGTTTGGATGTAGCTGTATGGCGTTGATGTACTGGTGGATATTGTGTGGTATGACTCCTGTAGTTAATAGTATAATTGGTATGATGTCAAATTTATCCTGATGCCACATGTCTTTGACTTCCTCAGCCAGTTGGATGTATTTTTCAATTTTTTCTCCTGTTTTCTTCTGTATATTTGTTGTATTGGGTATGGATATTTCGATTAGTTGTGTTATTTTCTTCTTTTTATTGGTGAGTATGACATCAGGTTTGTTATGTGGTGTTGTTTTATCTGTTATAATGGTTCTGTTCCAGTATAATTTGTATCCATCATTCTCCAGTACATTTTGTGGTGCATACTTGTATGTGGGAAAGTGTTGTTTTATTAGTTTATGTTGTATGGCAAGTTGTTGGTGTATTATTTTTGCTACATTGTCATGTCTTCTGGGGTATTCTGTATTTGCTAGTATTCTACATCCGCTTGTGATGTGATCCACTGTTTCTATTTGTTGTTTACAAAGTCTGCATTTATCCGTTGTGGTATTGGGATCTTTAATAATATGCTTGCTGTAATACCTGGTGTTTATTGTTTGATCCTGTATTGCAATCATGAATCCTTCTGTCTCACTGTATATATTGCCTTTTCTTAGCCATGTGTTGGATGCGTCTTGATCGATGTGTGGCTGTGTTAGATGATACGGGTGCTTGCCATGAAGTGTTTTCTTTTTCCAATTTACTTTCTTCGTATCTGTTGATGTTATGTGATCTAAAGGGTTGTAGAAGTGGTTATGAAATTGCAGTGGTGTAGCCAATGTATTTATACGAGTGATTGCTTTGTGTATTTTGCTAGTTTCTGCTGGTTCTAGAAAAAATTTTCTTAAATTGTCTACCTGCCCATAATGTAGGTTTTTTATTCCGATAAATCCCCTTCCTCCTTCCTTTCTGCTTAATGTGAATCTTTCTGTTGCTGAATGTATGTGATGTATTCTATATTTGTGGCATTGTGAGCATGTAAGTGTATTGAGTGCTTCTAGGTCTGTGTTACTCCATTTCACTACTCCAAATGAGTAGGTCAATATTGGTATAGCATAGGTATTTATAGCTTTTGTCTTGTTTCTTGCTGTCAATTCTGTTTTCAGTATTTTTGTTAGTCTTTGTCTATATTTTTCTTTTAGTTCTTCTTTAATATTTGTATGATCTATTCCTATTTTTTGTCTGTATCCTAGATACGTATAGGCATCTGTTTTTTCCATCGCTTCTATGCAGTCGCTGTGGTTATCCAATATGTAATCTTCTTGTTTAGTGTGTTTTCCCTTGACTATGCTATTTTTCTTACATTTGTCTGTTCCAATAGCCGTATTTATATAATTGCTGAATACTTCTGTTATCTTTAGTAATTGGTTGAGTTGTTGATTTGTTGCTGCCAGTAATTTTAGATCATCCTTGTTTATCAATTGTGTGATTTTGTGTTGGTATGTTCCAGTAATATTGTATCCATAATTTGTATTATTTAGCATGTTGGATAGTGGGTTCAGGGCAAGGCAGAACCAGAAAGGACTTAATGAGTCTCCTTGGTATATTCCACGCTTAATCTGTATTGTCTGTGATGTGATATTATTTGAGTTTGTTTGGATATTAAGTGTGGTTTTCCAATTTTTCATTTCTATATTTAGGAACTGTATCAATTTAGGATCTACTTTGTATATTTCCAATACTTGTAGTAACCATGAGTGGGGTACACTATCAAAAGCTTTTTGGTAATCAATCTATGCGTAGTGTAGCGACCTTTGTTTAGTTTTAGCTTCATATGTCACCTCTGCATCTATTATCAGTTGCTCTTTACATCCTTGTGCTCCTTTGCAACAGCGTTTTTGTTCTTCATTTATAATTTCGTTCTGTGTTGTATGTGTCATTAATTTCTGTGTAATGACTGAAGTTAATATTGTGTACATTGTTGGTAGGCATGTTATGGGGCGATATTTGGCTGTGTTTGCTGTGTCTGCTTGATCTTTAGGTTTCAGGTAAGTTATTCCATGTGTAAGAGTATCAGGGAATGTGTATGGGTCTTCAATGTAACTGTTAAATAATTTAGATGTGAATGTGTTGAGGTGAATTTCTTTAGCCAGAAATTTGCTATTTTATCTTCTCCAGGGGCTTTCCAATTGTGTGTAGAATTAATTGCTCGGGTGACTTCATGTTGCAAAATTATCACTTCGGGCATTTGTGTTATCATCTTGTATGTGTCTGTTTCTGCTTGTATTCACCGTGCATGCCTATTATGTTGTACCGGGTTTGACCATATGTTGCTCCAGAAGTGTTCCATGTCTGTTATGTTTGGTGGGTTGTCTATTTTAATGTGTGTGTTATCTATTGTCTGACAAAATTTCTTTTGGTTTGTGTTGAATGTTTGCCTTTGTTTCCTTCTATTTTCACTTTTTTTGTATCTTCTAAGTCGTTTGGACAATGCTTGTAATTTCTGCTTCTTTTGCTCTATCGCTTCTTGTTGTGAGATTTTACCTAACCTTTTTGGTTTTTGTCTGATATTTCATTTCTTATAAATTGTGTTAGCTGTCTGATGTCTTTTCTCAGTTATTCTATTCTCATCTGTAGCCTGTGTTGCCATGCTGGTTTTGTGGGTTTCTTCTGTGTGTTGGTTTGTTCTGATCTCTGCCTAGTGTGTATATTTAGTGTAGTGAGTACTCTTATATAAACCAGTAGTTGTAACTCTTCCATAGTTGTATTTTCATTTATTTTGTTGTGTGTGATTGTGTTGATAGTTGTTATTGTTGTTTCGACTTGTGGGTTATTTGGTGGTCTATGCAAGAATGGTCTAATGTCTGTATTTGTGTCTTTGCACTCTATATATGTCAGCTGAAATTTCTCTTCTATATCTAACATGTACGTCACTTCGTGTTCTATTTGTGCTTGTTCTGGTGGCTGTCTTAAGATTTTGTTTTCCTCTGATTGTGTAATTGATGCATTTTGTTCTTCGTTTGTTTGCTCTGGGATGTCTGAGTCCATTACTGTATTTTATTCTTCTGCTGATTGCACATTATTTTGTTCTAGTATATGTTGTACTTGTTGTTTGAGGTTTTCTAATTCTGACTGGGGTATCCTGTTATTTTTGATTATTACATGGATCTGATCAGCTAGTTATTATTCTGTTAAAAATTTTAATTCTGGGTATCTGGTAATAAATTTTGTGTGTACTTGTGATCTGTATCTAGTTGTGTTGGTTCTTAAGTTTGTTGCTTGGTAATAACAGAACATGAGGTGTCAGTTAAGTTAACTTCATTTGACCATCTCATCCTCTGACTTTGTTTCCCTTCTAGGGTGGTTGCAGGAAGCATATCCTGCAAAACACCTCTATTTGGATTTAAATCATTTTCCATGTGGCTAGCAGTGTCGTTACCATTGTGGACGGGCATAGGGTTCAAGCATCGTCCCCGACCATGACAGCACTTGTCCGAGGCTTCTTTAGTTCTGTCCTGAACCAACTAATCACACTAAAAGGAGGGTTAGCCCTATTAGTGGTTTGTTCTTTTCGTCGCCTTTTACGACTGGCTGAACATACCAGAGGCCTATTCTTTTTCCGGGCCTCCACGGGGTTATTATTATTATTATTATTTATTATTGGCCTACCTCCACTAGATAATTCGCGCCAAATTCAAATACCAGCACGATAATGCCTGCAAAACCGTACTTCTTTCTATTATTATTATTGTTTATCATTCATCATTTATTATTATTTGTTTGTTATATCGGCCTACCTCCACTAGAAAATAGCGCCAAATTCAAACATGATAATGTCTCGAAAACTGTACTGCTATTTTTTATTATTTATTATCATCCTTTTTTTTACAGTCAGATTGAACAACTAGGATCACGTTAAAAACTTCAGTTCCTCTTCTTCCTTTGTTGTTGTTTCCTATTTTTCCAGTATTCCTCATTTTCTCCCCATGAAGTCTCTTCCTTCCTTCTGTCCATGATGTTCCCGATTTTTTATTTCTTCTGCTTTGAAAGCCTTCCAAATTTAGTATTTTGTTTTTAAAACGGTTTCTTTCTGCTATTTCTGATTCTTTGATGTTGTTTCTTTCAAGATCTTTTCTTACTTCTGTAAACAATGTTATTATCGATTTCTTCTTCCAGAAATATAGGAGTATTTGTTTTGTTAGTCTATTTCCATCCATTTGGTAGAGATGTCCAAAAAAGGTTGATCTTCGTTTGGCCATTACTTCAGGCATTTTTTTTTTATTTTTGTAGATATCCTCATTACTTATTTTCCAACCAACTGCAGTTTACATTGCACCCATTATTTTCCTAATAATCTTTCTTTCCAGTACCTCTAGTTTGTCCATCTTATAGTTCATCGTTGGGCATTCAGATCCATATCAACATTCTAGTCATACTACTGTGGTGTAATGTTTTTGTTTTGTTTTCCTAGATATACATTTCTTGTTGTCAATATTCGTGAAACACTAACAGGTACAGTATCTAAAGTCAAATTTATGGGAGAAGTATCTCAGCCTTTTGAAATAAAAACTGGTGTTAGACAGGGTGATGGTTTATCACCTTTACTGTTTAACTGTGTTCTATAAAAAATTATAAGGATCTGGAATTCGGAGCTAAAAAATCACAAAATTAAACCAATAACTCTGCGAGGGAAAACAAATGGAATTAAGGTAAACTGCTTGGCATTTGCGGGTGATTTCGCAATACTTTCAGAAAACCTGACAGAAGCAGTTACTCAAATAAACATTCAGGAAAAATTAGCAAACAGAACTGGTCTCAAAGTTTCAGCTGAAAAAACAAAATTCATGACAAATATAAAAAATGCACGAAAATAGATTTATTATCATTTATTATTATTATTTAGCCAAGATGTCCGATTTTCCCGGCGAGAAAGCCATTTGCCTTACATCCACAACAAAAATCTATCACAAGTTCAAATGCCAGCACCATAATCGATAAAACGTACGAACTTTCGCGCTCACTTATCTTATTTCACTAGTAACCTATCAAAATCACGACAAATAATAAAGTGCACTTATAGTAACCTAAGTCACGTCCTTTGATTTTGCAGGGGCAAAGGGACTGAAGTCTTTATTTCAAGCAGTATAGTCATCACTTGTTCTCCAACACAACCAGTACACATATTCGAGATCGCAGCAGCGCCCAAGGCAGTCGCCACGACGTCTGCGCTCCAACTGAATTTGTTGAAATCGCCGCCACCCCCTGGCGCTGTCAGCCAGCGCGCGGGCTGCGGCCCACAGCGGTGATGTGAGGCGGCGAGCTGGGGCAACACCCGGTCCGCGCTAGTCGCTGGACCGGCGATCGCTCCCACGTCGCAAACGTGTTTGCACTGGACACGCTGGAGCTTGCCGAGGTTGACGTCACGCAAGTGAGCTTTGTTTACTGGCTGATTTCACATTTGGCGCCTGATCCTAGGAGGAAGTGGTGGTCCGGTGGATGAGGTTAGTACAAGTGCCCTTTCTTTACGTGCAATTTTCTTAGGTTGATAGCGGAAGCGCAAGTGACGTTTCTTTACTGAGAGAATTCAAACTCGTCGAGGTTCCTAGAAAGAGGATGGGGTCTGATCCTCTAAAAGTATTTGAAAGTAGGTAGTTGAACACCTTTGCAAACGTATATGAAATTGTAAATTGAATTATTTGATATGATTAAAGTTGCATTGGAATTAAGTACTTAGGTAATTGATAGGTTAGATGCGCGATGTGGGTGTTAGCATGTTTACAGAAGACTATGTCCGTTGCGTGTATGGAGGGGGCGATCGAGGGTGTGTGACATAAGCGGTCAGACGTGAGCGGGGCGGTGTCGCGGCGCGAGAGAGAGTGAATTAACTTAGCGAGGGTCTTGTGGTGAGTAAACGTGCTCTTGTACAGTCATGGCTGATTCAACTGTTGAGCAAACTTTGGCGCCAAAAGTGTATCACGGCGGTCTCGATCGCACAAAATCACGTGGTGGGTGGCGAACGGTCGATATTGACAGGTTTGAACGTGCCCAAGAAAACAACTTTCGCACCAAAAGTGTGGCAGGGCGTTCTTTGTCGAACCATGTGCTGAGCTGAACGGCCGACCGTTGTGTGATTCAGCTCTGAGGCAAACAATTTTGGCGGGAAACGTGCGGAGGCGACTAATACACATGGTGAACGGACAAGGGAACGTTGTGACGTCAACCTCGGCAAGCTCCAGCGTGTCCAGCGAAAACACGTTTGCGACGTGGGAGCAATCGCCGGTCCAGCGACTAGCGCGGACCGGGTGTTGCCCCAGCTCGCCGCCACACGTCACCGCTGTGGGCCGCAGCCCGCGCGCTGGCTGACAGCGCCAGGGGGTGGCGGCGATTTGAACTAATTCAGTTGGAGCGCAGGCGTCGTGGCGACTGCCTTGGGCGCTGCTGCGATCTCGAATATGTGTACTGGTTGTGTTGGAGAACAAGTGATGACTATACTGCTTGAAATAAAGACTTCAGTCCCTTTGCCCCTGCAAAATCAAAGGACGTGACTTAGGTTACTATAAGTGCACTTTATTATTTGTCGTGATTTTGATAGGTTACTAGTGAAATAAGATAAGTGAGCGTGAAAGTTCGTACGTTTTATCGATTATGGTGCTGGCATTTGAACTTGTGATAGATTTTTGTTGTGGATGTAAGGCAAATGGCTTTCTCGCCGGGAAAATCGGACATCTTGGCTAAATAATACTAGTAAATGATAATAAATAATAAAAAATAGAAGTACAGTTTTGAGTCATTATCGTGTTTGAATTTGGCGCAATGTTCTAGTCGAGATAGGTTAATAATAAGAAGAAATAATAATAAATGATGAATGATAAAGAATAATAATAATAAAGAGAAGACATCATAGAGCAGACATTAACAAATACAAAATGCAAAGTGAAATTCATGGGAAAACTTTCAAAATCATTTGAGATAAAACTGGGGTTAGACAAGGTGATGGATTATCACCTCTGTTATTTAACTTAGTTCTGGATAGAGTCATGGCAGAATGGGAAAAAGAACTCAAAAAAGAAAAGTACTGGAAACCAATATCACTGGGAACCAAAAAAGATGACCTACAAATCCCCTACTTAGCCTACGCAGACGATCTTGCAATAATGGCAGATTCTAGTGAAATGGCAGTCAAACAGATAGAAACCTTAAAAGAGTGTGCAGGAAAAGTTGGCCTACAAATATCTTTTGAGAAAACGGTGTTTACAACAACAAATCTAGAAATTTCGAAGTTACAAACCAAATATGGAGAAATTAAGAGGGTACCATACTTTAAATATTTAGGAGAGATAATTTCTGAAAAATACTCACAACAAGAATGAATATTAAAAGCTCGTAGGGGTCTAGGGCTGGTCCAAAACATTTACAATAAAAAATGTCTATCTATAAATACAAAAATTAAAGATTATAAGTCAGTAATTAAACCAATAATGCTATATGCCAGCGAAACCTTGACACTTAAAAGGAAAACAGATATGGAAAACCTGAAGAAAGAGGAAAGGAAAATCATTAGGAAAATTCTGGGACCAAGATGGACCAAAGAGGGGTATAGATTACAGAAAAATTCTAAAATTGAAGAATATTCTAATATAGAGATAGACATGAGGAAGAGGCGTCTAAAATTCTATGGCCACATAATGAGACTTCCCGATCACAGACTTACAAAAAAAATAGTAAGATACGTAGCATCCCTTGTTAATGGAGGAGAATGGATCAAAAATGTAAAGAAAGATTTGGAATTAGCCAACATTACTACTGAAGACATGAACAAAAGAAACAATTTCAAACTTAAAGTTGACAAATGGGAGGTCAAACCAGAGACAAAAGCGCCGAGAACTGGAACAAAATGGAGCGAAGAAAGAAAAGCTGAATTCTCGCAAAGAATGAAGACCTGGTGGGCAAACAAGAAGAATAAGAAGCCCCAGAAGTGAACCATCTTTACTTAGCGTCTTCCATGTTGGGAGCTTTACGACTAATAATAATAATAATAATAATAAAGAGAAGTACGGTTTTGCAGCCATTATCGTGCTGGAATTTGAATTTGGCGCGAATTTTCTAGTGCAGGTAGGCCAATAATAATAATAATAAATGATAATGAATGTTAATAAATGATAACCAATAATAATGAATAATAATAAAGACAAGTACAGTTTTGCATGCGTTATCTTGTTGGAATTTGAATCTGGTGCAAATTTCTTCTGGAGGGTCAGGTTAGTGGACTTAGCCCAATTGGCCTATTTTCCCACCAAAAGCAGCCATCTTGGCTGATGTCATGTTTCGTTGCCAAGTCTACATGGAACCATCTTGGATGACGTCATCGCCGCCATCTTGAATAAACTTGGCACCACTGCAGATTGTGCTGGCACATAGGTTACTCTACTACTGTCGTGTTCTCCACCAAAACTTCTCCGCTATCCGCCTATCCATAGCTCTTCTCTCGCCATGTGCTGAAAGAAAATGGTCATGCGCCTGTTGCAAAACTTCAGATCTTAATGCTGCTGCTACGACGACGCGTAGACCGCATTTCGTCGACCTGCAAAGTAACCCGTCCTGTACTAGGAACTGCGGTTGCTTTCTGACCAATTGACAATCACTATCCACGGCTTGTGCTCTTTTCCACTCATCTTCAGTCACCCCTGTTACTTGTAATACTGCCAGTTTCCCGCTCAAGGCGTCAGCATCGGCATGTTTCACACCTGGCTTGTGTATTACCTCATAATCGAACTCACTGAGTTTCAGCGCCGATCTCACTAGCCTATTCGCTGGGTCTTTCAGACCTAATAGCCATTTCAGAGCTGAATGATCCGTCACAACCTTTAACCTTCTACCGTACAGATAACATCGAACGTACGAAATCCCGTAGATTACCGCTAACAATTCCTTCTCCGTCGTGGAGTAATTTTGTTCCGCCTTGTTCAGTTGACGAGACGCGAACGCAATCGGATGTTCTTTTCCAACTATTTCTTGCCCAAGTACAACCCCAAGAGCATGATTAGACGCGTCTCATTGTAGTATAATCTCCTTCGAAAAGTCTGGAAACTTCCAAACTGGATCTGATGTCAGTATCCGTTTCAACTCTTGAAATGCTTTCTCGCACTCTGATGTCCACTGGAAAGTAACACCTTTTCTTAGCAACTTGGTAAGTGGCCTCGCTATTTCTGCTAACCCCTGTGCGAATTTTCGATAATAGCTCGCAAGACCAATATACGATTGCAGTTGTTTAACCGTTTGCGGAACCGGTAAATCTCGTACTGCAGAAGTGAGACGAGGATCTGTCCGTACCCCTTCCTGATAACATGCCCGAGATAATTTACTTGTGCTTGCGCAAAATGGCGTTTGTCCAAACTTAATGTTAGCCGTGTTGCCTCTAATCTTTTAAACACCTCCTCTAACCGTTCCACATGCTGCTCTATATTTCTTGAAAAAACTATAATGTCATCCAGATACACCATGCATTTTTTCGGTTTCAACCCGCGAAGGACTCCATCCAACAACCTCTGAACTGTTGCTGGAGCGTTTTTTAGTCCAAACGTCATTCTTTTATACTCGAAGTGACCACAGTGCGTCGTAAATGCTGTATTTGGCCTGTCCTCCGGACATACTTCAATCTGGTGATAACCGCTTCGCAAATCCATAGTGGAGAAAAATTTACAGTGCCCTAGGTTGTCTAACGTTTCTGTTATATTCGGAATCGGATATACGTCCGCCACTGTCTGTTCATTCAAATGTCTGCAATCGCAACAAATGCGAAATTTTTTTGACCCATCCTGTGTCTTTTTCGGAACTAGGATCACGCTACTAGACCAAGGACTATTACTGTGCTGGGTTATCCCATCTTCCAGTTGTTGCTCTATTAATGGCTCTACTACTGGTTGTAATTGTTTCGGTAGTCTGTGTGGCTTATGATACACCGGAGCGTGATTCCCTGTCGGAATACGATCCTGTGTTATCGGTGTAGCAGGTAACGTACCCTGTGCTTCAAACAATTGTTTATACTTTAGTAATAATGCTTCCATACCCGAACGATCATTTCCTCTCAAATGATTTACCTTGTCACGAAGTGCAGACATGCTGACGGTTTGGTTTACATTATAGTCTAGCCTCGAACTATCGATGTCCTCTTCATCCATTAACTCTACTGTGGCTATTACTAAACCCTTCGGCAGATCGACATCATCCCGCCTGAAGTTATCTAAACTCACCGGAACCATAAATTGCCCGTTTATGTCCGTTACCCGTGATACACTCTTACGAATAAAGCAATGCTTTTCGTCTAAAACCTCATTACACGGTAGTGGCTCTACTGAGAATAACCACTGCTGTGGCACATCGACATCTACCGGTACCCAGATCAACTTCCCTGTATATGTTCGTACTTTGTCACACGAAATCACCTTTAATGCACTTGTACGCAGTTTAGTTGGTATCACCTTAGCTATTGTTGTGGTTGGCAGGAGAGCCAACACCGTTTTACTAGAGGCCGAAAGGCACGCGTTTTAGCTCACCCAGGCTGGCGTGAGGTCTGGAACATGACAAGGAAATTATAATTGAGAAAAACGGACGTAGCTGGTGGAAAACTTTAATCCCTTAATGATGAACGTCGCTCTTGACAGTACATGATTCACAATATCAATAGTAACTGAATATGGCGCCTTGCTAGGCCGTAGCAAATGACGTAGCTGAAGGCTATGCTAAACTATCGTCTCGGCAAATGAGAGCGTATTTTGTCAGTGAACCATCGCTAGCAAAGTCGGTTGTACAACTGGGGCGAGTGCTAGGAAGTCTCTCTAGACCTGCCGTGTGGCGACGCTCGGTCTGCAACCACTGATAGTGGCGACACGCGGGTCCGACGTATACTACCGGACAGAGGCCGATTTAAAGGCTTCCACCTAGCAAGTGTGGTGTCTGGCGGTGACACCACAGCTATCGTGCACCTTGCGACTCTGAAACATTTGCGACGGCTGTACCCATTGAGAACAAGTTCCCATCGAGTTCCAGCGTATGTTGCGAAAGGTCAATTTTGGCGTGATGTTTAAGCAGAAAGTCCAACTCAAGTATCACTGAAAATCGCTGTCCCACAGTTGACAACACCTCCATTTGCTCCCGGAACCACACGTTCCCTGTCTTTAAACTTGAGCTGTGCTGTCCCTAGTGCATCTAATTTTTTATCACCTACTGCGCGCAATGTGTATCTCGGTGCTTCCAATCCTTTCTTGCCCACGAGGTCCACACTGACAACTGATACCTGCGCTCCACCATCCACTAAAACTCTTTGCCAAACCATCAAACTACAATCCGCCTCTTCGTGCACTCTCTGGGAATCCCTCCCGACGGCAGGAACACTCCCTTTTTCGTTTAACAGTTTTTTACCTGCTGTATCATTAACCCGTTTCTTGGCTTTACACTGCTGTGCCTTATGCCCTATTTTCTGACAACTGAAACACTGCAGTTCCCGACATTGTCCCTTAAAATGACCTTGCTTCCCACAATGATAACACTCTTTGGAAGACGAAAAAAATTTCTTCTCATTGCGACTTCTAGTGGCGCTATCCACTTCCTGCAAATGTGTAGCTACGCGCAATGCTGCTGCTAAGTCACTTGGATTTTCCATCCGTATCCGGCGTGAAAAATCCGGCGAGACCCCTCGCAAAAATGCGTCTAAAGTTTCTCTGCTTCTTTCAATAGAACTTCATTTGCATTCGGATCTTGCGTTAACTCATACGTGTGCCGCATTCGTTCTCCTAATTCTGTCTGAAAATTCTTCCATCGTTTCGCCCATTTTTTTGCATCATCCTACCCCCAATTTTTCTCTATAAAATCTGGCACTGTTTTGTTTCCTAAACCTTTGCAATAAACCCTCAGCCAACTCTGTGAACGTAGCAGCATCCTTTAACTCTTCATGGTATGCCACATAAGTCTTTGCGTCACCTACTAACCATAACCTCGCCATTTGCAAACACATTTCATCCGACGAGCCACACAGTCTAGCCGTACTACGTACGTCACCCATTAAAACATTCACATCCTCTGATGTTTTACCCGCGGGCAGAAGGTATTAAATTAGCCGCTGAACAATCTGCCACACCGGAAAAGACAGTACCCTTGCATTCTACACTATCGCTTCCCGAGCCTGATTGAATATTTTGCAACAATTGTTGCTCCATCCACTGCATGTGATGCTTTTGCAATTTATTTTCTTCAGTTTCTTAACTTGCTCTGTCAATGCGACTACGGTGTCACTTGTCCTGGTTGCACGTGTCTCTGGCATTTTCCGTGTGGTATACCTCACCTCACAAAAATAAAACTGTATTACCCAGAAGCAAGTTAATTCTTAGCACGTCTAATGGCAAGCCATCTAGACTTACCACATTACCCCATTACATGACCGTAGAAGCCACACACATCACAAGTGCTTGGTACAAATTTATCGCAAGGAGCGGCGTGACCTGTTAATCCACACACTACACATTTAGATGGTACTAAGTTAACGTGACTATCATTCCCACGAAACTGCGATAAATCTACAGGGCTGCTAGGCCTTTCAGTTGACACTCAGAAAGCAGTTGCTAGACTCACCCTATTCGGTGTTTCTCGGTTGCTCCGCACGGTGCTAATCAAAGTCGTGGCGTGGGTGCGTCTGGCACCGCTTGTTACATCTTCTGCACCACTTGTTAGCAGCAGAAACAGTGGCTGCCCCAAAGACTGAGACGGCGTTGAGTTTTACAGTTGTTTATTGAACTTTCTTTACAATTTCTCCCTCGTCGTCGCTGCCCAGCCCTGCGGATCCCTCCGCCTGGCTGCTACTGTGTAGATTCTCCGACAATGAGCGCAACGCACGCTGCTGATCGCCATCGGGAGCCTCAGGCCACCAGTGGTCTGCTGAAGCCAGGATGCCCTGTGGTTGAGATGAACTTATCGCCGCTCGGCGCCCCCAGTACGGCCACGCCCACGGAGGCGCGTCGCCGTGAGGTCAGCTGCCGACACCTGTTGCACCGGCGGCTGCGAAGCCGTCAGTCGCGAGGTCCCGTCATGGACGGACCTTGCGCCGTGGACCCGGGTTGCCGTGAAGCCCGGGCGCCAGTCGCCGGCGGCGCCTGTGACCGAGACCGCGCTGCGGCCGATCCTGCTGTAAGTTCTCGCTGTAGTTAGTCAGCCATGATGCCGACCGAACTCGGGTCGACCCCCAGAGCTGAAGTTGACATCTGGCGGCGAACGGATGACTCCTACGAGCTGGAACAGACTTCCGGAATCGTCACCTACGAAGATTGAACATTCGGACACGGACCACGTCCATCCTCAGATCCGAACTGCCTCCTAATGACTTCTGTCTGTTGCTGCCTGCGCTCCACTATTTATATCCGGCAGGAGGACGTTTTTTACCCTCGGTGGTAGCTTTTGTTATTACTCCCGCAGTATATTGCAGCGTAACTTAGCGTGCTGGCCTCACTTCTCCTTACTCAGCACTCTCCAGGCTTCGCTCGGCGCTCGGTCTGTGTGCATCCTTGCGTCAGTCTGTTGGTAAACTGCTGCTGTCAGCAAGGCTATCTCTGCGTGCGTCGCTGGCGTGCCTCTGTTTTGCCATTCTCCACTGCATGAAGCAACGCTATATGTGGCCGCAACAGATTATACGAGACCAAGAATTCCAAAATGAGTACAGCATGTGTAAATAAAGGGAAAGTGTAGAGCACATAGAGAAAAAGATGCAAAAGTGTACATGTACTGTTTTAGAGTACGTCTGGTCACCCTGGGTAGGCAGGTTGCAGGCAAGGAAGACAATACAAAGTGCACTTGAGCATCTGGTTAATGTGTCTCCCAAAAGAAAGAAAAATGGATCAGACAACAGCTACAGATGAATGTGATATTGACAGTAAATAAATTAGGGAACTTCGTAAACGAATAGAAGAATTAGAATACAGGAACAACAAACAGACAGCTATATGTGCAAAACTGAGGCATAGTGAGATGTGCCTGAAACTAAAAGTGAAACCTGATGTTGCGAATATAAAAACACCACCCGAAGTATCAAAAGAAGCGACTGCAGAAGAGGGCGACTGGAATATTAGACAAACTATTTTCAAGAACGCAGATAAACTGCTTTCTGAGTGGAAAGAAACAAGCAAAATGGCAAAGAGAAGACATCTGTAAAGCAGTTACTCTTCGTTTAAAATCAAACGTGGTAAAATAATCTATTATAAACTGAGTGAAAATCCAAATCTACAATAGCTGTTTATTGTTTCTTTCTCTGCATGACGATCGGTTTCATGCCCTCGAGGTATATCTCCAGGTCATGTAAAACCAATACTTGTAGTGCGACGATTTCCAAGGTGCAAGTGCGTATAAAAACATGTCACTCCGCGGTAAAATCGTGGATGAACCGCCAGATGGGCATCCGATCCGAACCGTGCATGGTCAGTAAAAAATCTCTCAAACTGTCGAAAGACGAGCGCGGACAGCACACGACAATCCGTGTCTGAAAACCATCGTCAAACTCCACGGAGGAAACAAAGAATTAAAAGACGCACAATCCTTGGAAGTCGTCACATACTAAAATATATTGGCAGGTGTCAAATAGAACTGCACGTTACAGCGTTAGGCACACACTCTTCAATTGTACGTGTGCTCACATTCGAGGAAATGAATGTAAACAGCAATTTACATACGATTCTGTTGAAGATCGTGTTGTAGCGCCGCACACTGACGTGTTGTTTGATATGGTACGCGCCGGCTTCTGTGGCCGAGTGGTTCTAGGCGCCTCAGTCCGGAACCGCGCTGCTGCTATGGTCGCAGGTTCGAATCCTGCCTCGGGCATGGATGTGTGTGATGTCCTTAGGTTAGTTACGTTTAAGTAGTTCTAAGTCTAGGGGACACCCGTAGTGCTCAGAGCCACTTGAACCATTTTTGATATGGTACGCAATTTATTTTCAGGATGGAAGCAACCAGTCTACTATGATTTTCGACACACCGATACAGGTGATCAACTGAACACACTCATCTGCTTCATACATCTTGTTGGCTACAATGATGCTGCGGAAACGTGTGACCTCAGCACAAGAAACTGATCTGTTCGGAAAGGTCTTAATGTAACAGAGACAAATTCCTCCCTTCGAAATCCGCAATGTGAAAATAAAAGAATCTGGGTGTTTTCAGAGTTCCACATTTATTTAAATTAACGAGTAACCACTTTCAGGACGATGGAATAAGATTTCCAAGTGGGAAAACTGTTAACAAATCTTCTTGCATTAAATAGGAGTGAAATAAAGTTGTGTCCTAAACCATCGCAAATCCACCTCAGTGCCAAGGACAGAGAACGTCCAAGGGTTTATGAAGTTATGCAACTTTTTCGAGTACGACGGCTAAAGCCATAAGATACCTGATGCTCGAAGAAGACGAAGCGGCAATATTTTTTTTTTTTTTTTGTCAGTTTGTAAACGACGTATGTGACTTCCTGAATGCCCGGAGATCCAACGACAAGAATACGTTATCCTGTGGTGATGGGATGCACAAGGTCATTCAGGAAAGAATATTAAGGGACTGTGCACGTGTGCCGGAAACAAGTGCGTAGGTAGCACATATCGTTTGCTCTCATTCCAGAAAGGCATCATGATAACTATTCGGTCGGTATTTGGACTGTTTTCAGACCTTCAGCCAATGCAAATGAGACATATTGCAACTGCAAAACTGAACGAAGACACAGTGAAAAATTTTTTCTCGCAGGTGAAAGGACTTAGAGGACTTGCTTATTTCCACTTGAATCTTTCTTCAGCAGAAGTGAAACATCGACTCCAACCACTACTCTTGGGGTACAGTGCTATAAAATGAAACGTCTGTACAGGCAGATGACAGTGATGGACTTCTGACGTCACGTTTGTTCAGAGGAATTTTGCCCGGCATGAGCTAAGCACTGGAAATGGTAGATGGTGAAGAAAGAGAATTGCGACATGTTAACTTACCTCTACAACCTGCAGCAGAAGATCAACTGTCAGCAAGGAACCCGACTGCTTTGCTGAAGAACTCCTGTGTCTGGCAGGGTACATCGCGAAAAGAAGTATAACGACACACTGGGAACACCGTCTAGTGACATTTTAAGTCCTTCTCCATCGAATGTGGAACATTTTGGCTGCACTGAAGTCCTATCTCACGGTAGGCTTACAGTTCCTTTCTACAGGGACATGGCGGGAGACGCAAGATAAATGTCCAGAGAAACCCAACTCAAAACACTGGTGACTCACTGTAGCCACCTACCTCAAAACTTGCATGAAAGAAAAAGCTGTTTATCTCAGCATTATGTAGCAGAAGTTAAACTGACGCCTACGAAAGAAACGACGTCTGTGACAGGCTACAAAACTCTAGTGGGTGGAGATGTAACAAGTACGAACGCCCTGATTGGCCAGAAAGAAAACGTGTGGCCACCAGCTTTGATATAGGCAAATTGCAGACAGCGTAACTGGCTTCTTATTTTGCAGAAAATCGCCGAATGTTTGAGCATGGCGACATGCGCCGCACTGAGACGATTGCGAGAGACATTATGTGAACACTTGTTGACAGGCTCTAGTGGAGTTAAACTGCACTCTCCTAGTATGGAGAGTAGCACGGAGCACTGACAGTTAATGCTTGCAAGCGATTTGAGAGCAACGTCGTACATGCTATTCCAGCCAAACAGCGTGTACCGTGTCAATTAACCTAGCTAGGGAACAACTAAGAGTCTTGGCTTCACCAACAACGTAGAAAATGTATGCAACTGGTGTTTAACAGCTGAGAGAGATTTAGAGTAGGTTCTCAGGTTGACAGCTCGCGCCGACAGCAGCCACTGCGGCCGCTGGTGCTAGCTCGTGCCACACCAGCAGGTGGTATTCGATTGACACTCGGAACTGCGGTCGCCTCTGTCTCTCCTTATTGTCGTATATTCCACCATAACCTGCAGTTAAACATATTCACGACTGTCGGGCTTAATTGAAGCAGAAACACGAGATGTCTGATCTAACGAAAACGACTGATCAGCCACTGTAGAGTAATGAATTGTATTAATTGTATACTTCTTTTCGATTTCTCTTAACTGACCCCCATTCAATTTTGGGTTTTTTCGTTGTGCATTTTAGTGTAATCGATATCTCTGGCCCAATTGTATTTAATTTGTTTGCATTTTTATCAACCCCCAGACATCTTACCATTAAGGAACGTTACAATAGTTGGGAATTTCGCTTCACAGTTGTGAACACCCAGTATCAATATTTTACCATGCTGTACGTAATTTTGCTAACATTGCTATGTCACGAAGTCATACTTGGTGTAAAAATGAACCTTAATAACGAAAATCTAAGATCTTCATTTTTGCTAACATATAGTTATACCTGAACTCGTACACTAATTTCTGTTAGCGATAATATTTCCTTTCCAGGGAGTGTAGTGGAACCGGCATTGAGATAATTGTCTGATTACATCATTGTCCGTATTGCTGCACTCTTCTGAACTCTGCATGCGTGAAATGGTATCTTCCTACCTGGCATACCATAGGTTCAACATCAAATTCCTAAAACACTCACAGAGCGACCTTGCGCAACCGTGGTAGGAAGATAGATCAGAACCAGTCTCACACTTGTTAGAAGCAACACATAGGGGGTTGGGGTTGTAGTATACTCATTGAGTAAGCATTTAAAGCTGGTTCTTGATACTTTTTAATAGACTTTCTTGGGACAGTTTATGACTGTCTTCAAGAATATGCCATTCAGTTCCTTCAGTATCTGTGTGACACTCTCCCATGGATTAAACGAACCTGTGTTTATGCGTGCAGCCCTGCTGTCTATACGTTCAATATTCCATGTTAGAGCTATCTAGCATGGGTTCCACATACTTGAGCAAGATTCTAGGACTGGTCGCACAAGTGATTTGTAGTAGTGGGGCAAGGTTCGTGTCAGGCCATTCTGCATTGTTGCCAAATTTATTCAACATGGCGGCGATGACGTCATCCATGATGGCGGCTTTTGGCGGGAAAATAGGCCAATTGTGCTACGTCCACTAACCTAACCTCCAGAAAAAATGGTGGGAAGTTTGAATTTTGGCGAGAAAATAGACCAATTGGACTACGTCCACTAACCTAACCCTCCAGAAGAAATTGGCGCCAAATCCAAATTCCAACAAGATAATGCATGCAAAACCGTACTCGTCTTTATTATTACTCATTATTATTCATTATCATTTATTATCATTCATTACCATTCATAATCATTTATTATCATTTATTATAATTGGCCTACCTCCACTAACATAGAAAATCGCGCCATGTTCAGATTCACTCTCCATAATCTCTGGAAACCCGTACTTCTATTTATTATTATTATCATTAGCTATTATTTATTAGCATTTATTATGATTCATTATTATTTATTAAAGATGGTCGATTTTTGCGGCAAGAAAGCCAATTCCCTTACTACCATAACAAAAAATCTCTCACAAATTCAAATTCAAACACAATAATCTGTCACACCTGCGAAAAAAAAGAGACCAATTGGGCAATGTGCACTAACCTAAGTCCGCCTCATCCTACGAAGATGGAATTTTTCGCCCTCACTTATTGTTTCACTCCCAAGCTATGAAAATCGCGTCAAATAGTAATAAAGAGCACTTTTAGTAACGTAAGTAACCTCCTGTGAATTCGTGGGAAAAGGACTGAAGTCTTTATTTCAAACAGTACCGTCAGCACTTGTTCTCCAACAGAGTTATTACACATCTTAGAGATCGCAGTCCAGTCGCCACGAGGCCTCCAGTCCAGCTGAATTAGATCATATGGCCACCGGCAAGCGAGCGGTCGCCTCACGTGACGGCGGTCTGATGCGTCCGCGGCCGCTGCCGGTCCAGCGGCCGCCCACATCACAGCCTGCTGCCGCCGACTCGCGTCGCAGGCCCGCGTTGGTCCAGCGATGTAAACATGTTTTCGTGGGCAGTGGAGTCCGCCCCCACCGACCAGCTGGCACCAAAGCTGCTCGCTGGACAGGATGGAACCTGCCGGCTCCGTAACGGTAGGTCGGTTGATCCAGCACCTGGTTGACAAATAATGCCCTGCCGCACGTTTGGTGGCAAAGTTTGCTCGAGAGTGAAATCCTCCGTGACGTCACCACGACGTCCCTCGATAAGTTAATTGATCACCCGACTCTCATTATTCAATCCACATTCTGCGCTTACCTAAACCAAGATCGTCGCGAAAACACACGTCCATACACAGAGCCATCGCGCGCACCTCAGCAAGTGAATGTAACAAAGTTCGCATGACTACTTAATTAATTTGATCAATTAATTAACCTCTCTGATGCAGAAAACTGCCACGTCCACCTAGACATGGAATCAATTTTCGCCACTGCCACGCCCACCTGGACTTGAAATGAAATAGTTAAAGTCCCTACCGATTACCATGTCCCTTTACCGACCCATGTTCGTTGGCTAATATGTACTAATGTGTACTTCCGTTTACTAACGTGCGCTAACGTCTACTAACCCACATTTTGTCTATACAAATAAGCCAAGGTTGAATTCTGATGGTCAGTTCGTGTTTCGCTACCAACACAAGAAAATTATGGCAAACGAAGTCACCAACCTAAGTCACCTGTGATGACTCAAAATCGTCTGGTTTGCCTCTCTCACACACCACTATCGCGAGACCGCCCACGTCACAGTCTGGGCCTTTATACTAGCGTCGGACATAAACCTCTGTAAATATTTTAGCTAAACTATAGCCCGAATACTGCTGTTCAATCCACATGGTCTAGGACATGGTCAGAGCACACCGCCAGTACCTAAGCCGAGTACATCGCTCGCCCCACCTGTAGTTAACCACTGAGAGACGGAGGCATGCTGCAATCACATCCCTCGCGCTCTCGTAGCAACTTGCCTCAGCAATTTGATCTAACAAAATCTGCAAGTAGAAAAAATAACAACCAGATAGAACTCTCTCATATTCTATATCGTCCCACAAATACTTAACTTACATTTTATTTAGGCATAGAGTATATCTAACACTCTCATACAAAAAACACTGGCCCCTGATGTACCTGTTGTCATGTTGCACAGTCGGCACAGCATCCTGTAAACCACTGAGTAACTAGAAACAGACAGACCAAAATATGTTATTCGCACTCTCTAATACCGAAGTCGTTGATGTCATTATACTTACAGTTAAATCTTACGATCGCGGTCTCAATTGATTGGCATTCCACAACGAGCTAAGTATCGGAAATACACTCTCTTGACCGCTGTTACTCTGGAAATATCTCTACCGTCCTCACGACTTCCTCTCTACTCATCACATAACATAAACAATATTAACTTTACAATGCAATATATACAATCACTACACAATGTAAACCACAGTAACTTTACAATACAGTACATAGACATTTGACACGAAACAGTGCACTTATCCAGTATATCTCTACAGTATGCGAAAAAAAATCCTATTCCTACAGCGTCTATATACCGCAATGCTCTCCAATCCTAGGAAAGCACCGTCAACCCGCTCTTTCTCTCTACAGACCCGACACTCAGAGCTAATCTTCCCTCTTACGTCAGCCGACCTAAGTCACCCTCATAACTCTTTTTACAAACTCGGTATCGTTCCCCCTCAGCACAAACGCCTTACTGTCTCTCCTTCCTTGTCTGTTCGCTTTTCTACAAACATCCTCAGACACATAGACTGCAAGAACACATGTACATTCTCCATAATATTACTCCATTTTAGCTATACTTCTCAATATCACGCACTAGGCTACACCCTACCGATCACTAGTTCATCAAAATTCCCAAGATATAGACTTCAAATTAATTTTCTACAAAAGCCAAACTTTATCTATGTGCAGCATGCTGTAAACCACTTACTAACTAGAAACAAACATACGCAAAATGATATTTCCACTCTCGAACACCGGTCTCAGTCATGTAACATATTCGAGATCTTGGCTATAATTTACACGTCGCTAACTAAGGTGTAGAGAAGAGACAAGCGTGTATCCAACACACCACAGTTGATCTTCACTCAACTGAATAAACGAAGCAAATGTGCAGAAGTAGACAACCGAACAGTCTACATTCCATCGAATAACACTCCAACGCAAATCAATCATCTTCTGAAATTCTCACTTGATGACCATTATTAATTCGCTATTCGGTCGTCTAGAGCAGGGCTTCCCTACGTGTGGTCGACGGACCCCTTAGGGGTCCGCCGGCTCTTTCTAGGGTGTCCGCGGCCACCTTTCACCAATTCGTGTAAAATAATGAGTAAAATTATTGAATAAAAATGAGAAAACCAAATTCATCACTATTTTTTTTCGTTTGAAAAACGTGTACTTTTACTTCAGGTGGTATTCCCAATTAGCCTTTGCGGTTCCGAAGTGAGAACGCATACACAGTTTAGTGCCGGAGAATGCGGCTTCTGTGATCGACTGTTTCGCAACAATAGGGGGTCGTTTGTGCGCTAGCTCTCGGCACTAGGTGCGCTGAAACCTTTTACGCATGCGCGGAGCGAGCTTTGTCAACCAATCACAGCGCTCGCTGGCACGTATGCGGCCCCAGGCATAATTAAATGTTAAACTTGCTTTGTCACTGCACTACCTACTTCATAAGTCGATTATTGACCGGTTTATTACTTCTAACATTGATCGGTGGCTGAAGTCAAGATCATTGAAGAAGGGTACAGCTTCTCCATCGCCTTCACAACAAGGGAAGTTCCCAGTTGAAATGAATGAGGAGGGAGGACGATCAAAGGAAGAACAGGAACAGACATACAGAAAACAGAGCAAGCGCTCTCCGAATGTGGAGGTGGCTGGATACGCCTGGGTTACATTTACAGGCAATTTTAGAGCACAGAACGATATGTTATGTCGTGGTCGCATGGACGGATCTGATATAAAATCGAAAGAAATGCGAAAACTGATTAGGGCATACGTATAAACTAACCTAATATACGCCGAAATGCGGTGAAAATGAGGACGTGCTTGCTTATCTTCTGGTTCGCATATAGCAATTTGTACATGGAGTCAAGTATGCGGCAACAAGAGGAATGTAGGAAAACGATGACATCGAATCGAGCAGAATCAGGAAGGAAGTCAATTTTTTTCTCGTTGAGTTCGTATTATAGTGTATGTCTACTGAGGTAGCAGTGATACACGCGAGTTGAATACTGTATTTGATGCTTTTCAGGAGGACAGAGAATCATTCACGTCTAAACTTACTCACATCTGTGTTAAATCATAACAGAGGGTGTACAGGGTGATCGATTGAGACAGTGTTGTAACTAGGTAGGATTTAAACGTTGACTCATTTATTCTAGAGAAGGACAAGTTGTTTAAGGTCAATTTTTTTCCCCAGTGTTCTATCTGGATACTTTAGTCACGTGATATAGTCTGCGTTCCAGTTGTATGCAGCTACAGTACTTTACACATGATAGATTGGATGATTTACGTAAAAATGTGCCAAACTACGTTTGCGTATAAATATCACTCCGTCCTTGTTCTTCTTAACTGTATGCTATTAAATTAAGGCACTTTGAGACCTGTTACTATGACCGCTATACGCAGAGAGATTGATCGAGTACTATGCGCGAAGTCTTAGAAATATGTATATCGTTATCTGGTATACTTTGATCGTTTTTATGTGTTCGAGAATTAAGTGTGAATGGACGTACTGAACTGTCATCTATCAATGCTCGCAATGACACTTGCAAAGTGGAGGAGGTATGGTTTAGCTATGATACTGAAATTAGGAAAACATGCTGTCACATGATTGGCCAGTGTAGGACTTACTGTAAAATTTTTCGCGATGTCAGCTGTGATGGATAATATTACAGTAGATCGGTGGTGTCTTATCCATCCCATCCGTGCATTGGGTACCACATAATGATTGAGTGACAATGCTTGTTTGAGTTGGGGAAGAAATTTTGGTTGATGGACTGCACCTTCTAGGGTTGCTAGCACCGAAAACGGCGAACAATGACGAGAAGTGGAATGCAGAGTTATCAACAATTGGGTCATTGCGATATGTGAGTTTGAATGTAGAGGCCGTCAATCACTTTCGGGGGGTAGTTTGGAAAGTCACCACAACGCCACCAGGCTCTTCTAGTTTCCTTGTGTTGTGGCTGTCCTTTATTTAAAATCATTCAATGTTATACTATCGACTGTAAGAATATGATTTACAAGGTGCAAGTTGTAGTTTCCTGTGAGCGGCAGTGCATCAGGCCGTGTTAATGTCTGTGCAGGGCAGGAATTCTAGTTAGAGGTCTATGGCACGCTAAAGTACTAGGACTGTGCTTAATAACGACGAGTACGAGGTGAATTTTATATTATTACATTAAGAATATTTTTGGTCTTCTAATACACAAGTCTGGAGATGTCTGTGTATGTGGGGGTGTAAATGCTTGTACAAAATTATTATAACAGAGTGGGTGGCATATAAGTAGAACAAGTGCCATGAAAGCGTGTTTTGAAGGAGTGAGCAAGTGGATGTCACGACTCATCTACGACTGTATCATTATGACATGTAAATAAATATCTGATATTCTAAATTGAGGTCTTTTTTTTCTTTTTAATCATATGTATGACTTCTGCTTGGAATTACGTTTGTCTATTTGTTCTAAATGCATACTCATCTATGCTTAGAAAGGGAGAAGGGGAGTTTTGACAGGAGTGAATAGGTTTTTATATATGAGAGTATTTAAGATTTGTGAGTGGAAATTGTCAGCGCAGCGTGAATGACATCGGGTTCGCTGGCTGGGGGAGACACTGTTTATATGTCGAGTTGGAGATGCTGGGGAGGATAGAGATCTGCGCTATTCAGACTTCCATTTGTGCAGTATCTGTCGTTAGACAATAGCTGGAGTGGAGGTATAGAGAGAGCCCACTTCGGCATGCTGGTCCTGGGCCTTAGTGGATGGCTGTTTAGATGGACAGATATGTGGCTTTGACATGCCGCCGCCGGCGCTCGCATTTCCGGCGAATGGTCAAGACAAGGTCCTGTTGCAGTAACTGAGATCGTTCTGTTTTCTAGACAGGCTGCAGAAGGTAATGGATATGACTTTCTCTGACTTAAATTGCAGATATCAGATGCGCAAAGATCTGGAAATGGGGTCAGCTGAACGATGTGTAGGGTGTGACAAAAGCCAAGCTGGAATTCTACTGTAGCATGCAGGTTCGGGAAAGGTGACACGTTTCGCACTGGGTGCAGTCATCTTGAATAACGGCAATTGCGTAATCAACTGATGTGATGAGAGAGCGCTCTGGTGGTTGTGATAGGAGCTAAACCCAGTTGAACTTGGAGCCATTTTTGTTAAGTAAACGAATTGTATGATCTTCCACCAAAATTCAATCTCACTACCAAAATCGGACATATTGAATGAGATCCTCTGCTGGTGGCGATGTGTACTAACCCAGTTGGACTCCGAACCTCGTGGAGAACACACGCGCATGATATAACTAATAATAAATAATAATAAATGATCATAAATGGTAATAAATAATAATAAATAACTGGTGCAGCTGTCTGAACGCAGAGAGCTGTTGGAGTGTATCGATCTGTAAGAGTTAACTTTGATGTTCTCTAGACGACCGAATAGCGAATTAATAGTATGTGTGGGGCGGCTTTGGTGATGAAGTGAGAATTCGAGAAGATGATTGATTTGTGTTGGAGTGTTATTCGATGGGGTATAGATTGTTCGGTTAACTGCTTCTGCACATTTGCTTCCTTTGTTTAGTTGAGTGAAGATCAACTGCGGTGTGTTGGATACACGCTTGTCTGTTCTCTAGACCTTCGTTGACGACGTGTAAATTATAGCCAAGATCTCGAATATGCTACATGACTGAGACTGGTGTTCGAGAGTGGAAATATCATTTTGCGTATGTTTGTTTCTAGTTAGTAAGTGGTTTACAGCATGCTGCACATAGATAAAGTTCGGCTTTTGTAGAAAATTAATTTGAAGTCTATATCTTGGGAGTTATGATGAACTAGTGATCGGTAGGGTGTAGCCTACTGCATGATATTGAGAAGTACAGCTAAAATGGAGTAATATTATGGAGAATGTACATGTGTTCTTGCAGTCTATGTGTCTGAGGATGTTTGTAGAAAAGCGAACAGACAAGGAAGGAGAGACAGTAAGGCGTTTGTGCTGAGGGGGAACGATACCGAATTTGTAAAAATAGTTATGAGGGTGACTTAGGTCGGCTGACGTAAGAGGGAAGATTAGCTCTGAGTGTCGGGTCTGTAGAGAGAAAGAGCAGGTTGATGGTGCTTTCCTAGGATTGGAGAGCATTGCGGTATATAGACACTGTAGGAATAGGATATTTTTTTCGCATGCTGTAGAGATATACTGGATAAGTGCACTGTTTTGTGTCAAATGTGTATGTACTGTATTGTAAAGTTACTGTGGTTTACATTGTGTAGTGTTTGTATATATTGCATTGTAAAGTTAATATTGTTTATGTTATGTGATGAGTAGAGAGGAAGTCGTAAGGACGGTAGAGATATTTCAAGAGTAACAGCGGTCAAGAGCGTGTGTTTCCGATACTTAGCTCGTTGTGGAATGCCAATCAATTGAGACCGCGATCGTAAGATTTAACTGTAACGACTTCGGTATTAGAGAGTGCGAATTACATTTTTTGGTTTGTTTGTTTCTAGTTACTCAGTGGTTTACAGGATGCTGTGCCGACTGTGTAACATGACAACAGGTACATCAGGGCCAGTGTTTTTTGTATGAGAGTGTTAGATATACTCGGGTATGTTTGAATAAAGGTTGGTGATAACAAGTGATATAAACTGTGCATCTTGGGGGAGCTTTCTGGTTCTTTATTCATACACACCCATACAAGAAGCTCTAAAAGTAATACAAAAGAACCTTATGCAACACATGAAACTTTCATACACAGAGATTGTCGAATTTATGGAACTCCTTCAGCTAACCCTAAGTTACAACTACTTTACCTTTAATGGCAACATTTATAAGCAACCAGATGGCCTAGCAATGGGATCATGTATATCCGGTACCATAGCTGACATATACATAAATCACTTAGAACAAAAATTATTTGACAGCCAAGAACCTTGCCTAAGGAAAATAGAATTTTATAGGAGATATGTAGATGACACACTACTGTTAGTGAAAGGAGATACCAAAGACATCACAGACATTCTTAATCATTTCAATAATCTAAATGAGAAAATCAAATTTACAGTGGAACATGAGCAAAATAAAAGTATCAACTTTCTGGACCTAAATATTACAAGACACAACAACACATGCACATTCAAAATTTATAGGAAAAACACAATGACTGACACCACAATCCCTGCAACCTCATGTCACCCAAATATTCATAAACAGGCAGCTTACAGGTCAATGCTGCATAGGGCAACAAAAATACCATTGAACCAAGAAAATATGCAACAAGAAATAAACACAGTGAAGAAGATTGCAGTTGCCAATGGTTACAATGCTTCCATGGTTGACACAGTCTTAGACAAAGTGAAGAGAAACCCAGGTACAAACTGCACCACAGAAGACAAAGAGAAAAACAAATATATATCTAGCATCCCATACATAGGCAATGTATCACATAAAATTGCAAATATTTTTAAAAATCACAGAGTAAAAATTGGGTTTTCTACATCCAATAAACTACACGAAAAACTAATACATTATATAAAGTGTAACCATGATCCATATTCAGACTCTGGAATATACAAGGTAACATGCCAGGAATGCTCCAAGTTCTACATAGGACAAACAGGCCGAAATATCAACACCAGGTACACAGAGCACATTACAGCAAAACACACAACAAACACACTACATCAGCAATAGCAACACACATACATAATACAGGACACCCATTTGGAAAAATAGAGCAAAATGTCAAAGTACTCCACCGACTAAATAAAGGACATAAAATGGATTTGCTTGAAGAACTGGAGATATATTCACATTACAGAAAATATGAAGATAAAATATTAAATGAAAAACTTGAAAGTGAATCAGTGAATTTCTTCAGATGTTTCGATAATATACTTAAATAAAAATAGTAAAACATGGAAATAAGCACAATTGTAAAATCAGTATAAGTAATTCATGAGCCAAATTGTAAAGATAAATTAACCTCTGTACAAAAGCATATCATAATCTGTGGAAGACCTATAATGTTATCTCTGTGAACTACCTATAAGAAGATCTTTGTAACTGTTTTGTTTATATAAGATATTTTCGATGTGTAAAATGTACAAGTTGTGTGTGATGTTAAGTGTGTGTGACTCTCTACACAAATGGACCATTAGAAAACTGTAAGTACAAATTGTTCTCGAACTTTAGCCACTAACCTCACAGAAAGAATTGATACCCAACTAAAAATCGCGTTTCTTATGTATTACAGTAAAAGTCAACAAAATGAAGCAGACTCACACACACTGACAACATCAAAAGAAATGGCTTAACACACATCAAAAAAAAAAAAAAAAAAAAAAAAAAAAAAAAAAAAAAAAAAAAAAAAAAAAAAAAACGAACTTGAAAATGGGAATTAATTCTCGAAACGCGTCGTGCGAATAGTAAAATAAAGAAAATGGTGACTGGTAGCAGAAGATTTATTTATTTATAAACAAACCTATTACAGGTGACTTAGGTTAGTGGCTTCGTTTGCCGCAATTTTCTTGTGTTAGTAGCGAAACACGAACTGACCATCAGAATTCAACCTTGGCTTATTTGTATAGACAAAATGTGGGTTAGTAGACGTTAGTGCACGTTAGTAAACGGAAGTACACATTAGTACATATTAGCCAACGAACATGGGTCGGTAAAGGGACATGGTGGTCGGTAGGGACTTTAACTATTTCATTTCAAGTCCAGGTGGGCGTGGCAGTGGCGAAAATTGATTCCATATCTAGGTGGACGTGGCAGTTTTCTGCATCAGAGAGGTTAATTAATTGATCAAATTAATTAAGTAGTCATGCGAACTTTGTTACATTCACTTGCTGAGGTGCGCGCGATGGCTCTGTGTATGGACGTGTGTTTTCGCGACGATCTTGGTTTAGGTAAGCGCAGAATATGGATTGAATAATGAGAGTCGGGTGATCAATTAACTTAGCGAGGGACGTCGTGGTGACGTACCGGAGGATTTCACTCTCGAGCAAACTTTGCCACCAAACGTGCGGCAGGGCATTATTTGTCAACCAGGTGCTGGATCAACCGACCTACCGTTACGGAGCCGGCAGGTTCCATCCTGTCCAGCGAGCAGCTTTGGTGCCAGCTGGTCGGTGGGGGCGGACTCCACTGTCCACGAAAACATGTTTACATCGCTGGACCAACGCGGGCCTGCGACGCGAGTCGGCGGCAGCAGGCTGTGACGTGAGCGGCCGCTGGACCGGCAGCGGCCGCGGAGAACAAGTGCTGACGGTACTGTTTGAAATAAAGACTTCAGTCCTTTTCCCACGAATTCACAGGAGGTGACTTACGTTAGTAAAAGTGCACTTTATTACTATTTGACGCGATTTTGATAGCTTGGGAGTGAAACAATAAGTGAGGGCAAAAAATTCCATCTTCGTAGGATGAGGCGGACTTAGGTTAGTGCACATGGCCCAATTGGTCTCTTTTTTTTCGCAGGTGTGACAGATTATTGTGTTTGAATTTGAATTTGTGAGAGATTTTTTGTTATGGAAGTAAGGGAATTGGCTTCCTTGCCGCAAAAATCGACCATCTTGAATAAATAATAATGAATCATAATAAATGCTAATAAATAATAGCAAATGATAATAATAATAAATAGAAGTACGGTTGAAAACTTCCTTGCAGATTAAAACTGTGTGCCCGACCGAGACTCGAACTCGGGACCTTTGCCTTTCGCGGGCAAGTGCTCTACCATCTGACCTACCGATGCACGACTCACGCCCGGTACTGACAGCTCTGCTTCTGCCAGTATCTCGTCTCCCACCTTAATTTTGGTGCCACTAACAGCCTTTACACAGGACCAGAATTTATTTGGATTTTGTGAAATGTCGTTTGACAATATTCTGCTAATGGTAGTCATTGAAGACATCACGCATTGCTCTCTTGACACCCGAATGCGTTTCATTCAGCATCTCTCTATCTGTAGATCTATGATTTGTCTTACACCCACTATTAGGTAATCTGTTTCTTTACTGTGACTGTGTACCACGGAGGTTCCCTCCGATTATGAACTGTTCTACTGGGAACGTATCTATCCAGTGCTTGGTCAACTATTCTTTTAAACTCGAGCCAGAGTTCCGCTACATGCTACTGACTTGTTCCCCATTGAGATATTTTCAAGTTCCTCAGTGATTATTTTATCTAGTTTACTGAACATATGTATCTTTCTGCTTGTTTAACTTGTCCTTTGTACTTTGGTAATCGTTACTGCCACAACCGCGTCATGGCCACTGATACCATTTTCCATGTGGACATCTTCAAAGACGTCAGGTCTGTTTGTTGCCGTTAGATCCAATATATTTCCTTCATGAGCAGGGTTCCTAACTATCTGTTGTAGGTAGTTTTCAGAGAAGGCATTTGGTAAAGTTTCACAGGTTGTCTTATCACACCCACCACTAACAAAGCTGTAATTGTCCCAATTAATTGTTGGATGATTAAAGTCTCCACTGATGATTACAGTTGCGGAACTTACCAACAAGTGAACTGAGGATTTCTTTAAAGTTTTCGGTTACATCAGGAGATGAGTCTGGTGGGTGACAGAAGGATACAGTTATCATGTTATGCCCACCGTTGATACTGAGTCTTGCCCAAAGAATCTCACGTGAAGCTTCAGTTTCTACCACGGTGGATTTGAGTTTCTTGCCTACTGCGCCAAATACACGATCTCCATATTCCATTTGTCTATTTCTTCGATGTATACTAAAATTTTCCCCAAAAATCTCACTGCTATTCATTTCAGGTTTCAACCAGCTTTCTGTACCTAGTACTACATTAGCTTCACTGCTTTTCATGTGCGCTGTAAGTGCTGGCACTTTGCTGCGAATGTTTCGGCAGTTTGCCTTTAGGATTTTAATACTCTCACCAATGGGAGGCATTCTTTCGATCTTACACGAATACGTCTGGCTTTCCTAAAGTTATCTGGATAGGATGGAGAATCGCCTAATCTAAAACATTTCTGTGTGCACCCCACACACAGTCAGCTATCTCAGTAGCAGACTGTGACGTGTAATGCACACCTGACCAATTTAGGGGAACCCTACAGTTCTCAACCCTATGGCGCAAGTCCCAAACTAGCTTGTCACAGAATCTTCGGAGTCTGTTTCAGTCCTTCCACTCGACTCTGAGCCAAAGAGCCACGATCGATTCTGTGGACGAAGTTGCAAATTGTGAGCTCCGTTGAAACTCCACGTGCAAGGCTGGTCTTTTCAACGTTCTGTGCCAGTCGCTGGAATGACCGAAGAATGACCTCAGAACGTAGACGACAGACATCCAACGTGCGCCACAATCTGTTTTTGTTGCTCCCTGCTCCCTCAATGGCTGCCGGGATAGCCTCTTCAACATGCTGAACCTGGCCCCCAGACAGCACACTGAGTGCACCCGGTGTCCTTTCCTGTTTCTTGTTGTCATTTCTCTAAGGGGTACCACTATTTTCAGCGACTTTTGCACAGACGACGATTTATAGACCCCTACCCTTTTGCGTTTGCCTCCTGCTCACACCATACAAAACAGGTTTGCCCAAAACAGGTGAAGTGAGTCCCACTGGCTCAACTGACGCAACAATTTCCTTGGAGAGTTTTCCAAGTGTCTTCGAAGATTATTAGTAATCTCTGCAATCAGTGATGTTCTATGTTCAGTACGCCAGTTGTCTCCAGCTTCCTTACGATCGACAAAATTGTTGCCTTTGCTGTAACATCGCGCACACTGAATTCTCTCCGGAATGACCGTTATGTTTTAACTAATGGAGCTGTCTTCCAATATGTTTTCACAACAAAAACCCACTCTCAAAGTATGCTTGTGCCAGTCTTCCAATTTGTTTTCACAATCAAAACCCTCCCTCGAAGTGCACACTGCATGTTTCTGCCTGCAGACTGCGAACGAATAAACTGATTTGCTCGTTGTTGTCACATGGCCCTATCAGCACACTCACAGATTTCACAAACCGTGACTTACGAGGCTACGAACTAACACGAGCCTAGCAAACGCGGCATTATACCGGATGAAAGTGCTGATGCGCAAATACAACAAGCAACTTGCTAAAAGCGAGCGGTACTTCTGATTCTCCTAGTACTGCTGAGATTATTAAAACAACTTTCCCATTCCTACGCGCTTTCGGAGAGAAATTATGAGCCACTGAAGTAGATCAGGTTTGCGTTCTATACTGAACCCTGCTAAATTTTATGTGCGGTCCCGTCTCGGTCGTGTGGCGGCTCACTGCCGGGTGCAAGTCTTTTACGTGATGCAGTTTACACGACTTGCCTATCAGTGATGACGAGGCCAACACGATACTCAATCCCCAAGCGGAGAAAATCTCCAACCCGGCCGGGAATCGAGACTGGTCTCCAACGGTTGCAGCAGCCACGCTGACCCCTAGCTACAGAGGTAGATTTTATCTATCTGTCTGTATCCGAATCCCGATCCCGCTACTGCCGGGTCTGGGTGCTGACGAGTCCTCTCCATTTGGCTCGGTCCTCCCACCACTTTTCTTCCTCCACTCGCTGCCAGGTCACACCTCTCCTTTCTACAGATATTCTCACTCCCATTTTCCACCGTGTTCTTGGGCGCCCTCTAGGTCTTTTCCCATCCTAGTTCTTCCATAATTTTGGGGACTCTCTGCCCATGCATCCGCTTAACATGCCCATACCATCTTAATCTCTTTTTTTTTCAATTTCTTCTCTCGTACTTTCTTGTTTAAGGCCCTTTCTAGTCTTTACATTCCTTACTCTGTCCATTTTTGTTTTTCCCTTAACTGCTCTGAGAAATCTCATTTCCTCTGCTTGCAGTCTGCTCCAGTCCCTCTCTGTCATTGACCATGTTTCTCCACCATAGGTGACAAATAGGGAAGTAATAATTCTTATACATAAGGAGTTTTGCTCTTTCTAAAACTTCCTTATTGCAAACCAGGTGTTTTATTGTTTAGTAGAATTTGCCTCCCTTGTGTAACCTCCTATTAATTTCGTTAGTTATTCTTCCATCCCCAGATATTTCACTCCCTAAATAACTTAAACTTTCGACCACTTTGAGGGTTTCTCCATTCAGGATAATATTTCCGTTGATCCCTTTCTCTCATCCAAATACCATTACTTCACTCTTATCTTTATTTGTTTTTAATCCATACCTTTTCATTATTTCCTTCCACGCACCAAGCCGTAATTGTACATCTACCTCTTTATCAGCCGATATTACCATATCACCTGCAAAACTCACCTTTTTGTCTTTTTCTTTTACTCTATCTTTAACTGCCCTATTCATTCCCTCCATCACAACATAAAAAAGTGCGGGATATAGAATACTTCCTTGCTTAAGTCCTTGTCTTATTTTGAAGTATTCAGAGTTCCCCAATGGTGTTCTAATTATACAATTGTGTGCTCTGTACATTGTCTTTATTACATTAATGTATCCATCTTCTATATCTGTTTTCTCCATTTCTTACCAGAGTCTTTCCCTGTTAACTGAATCATATGCCTTTTCTATGTCTATAAAAACCATTATCACCCTTTTGTTATACTCCCAACTTTTTTCCATCACTTGACGGCTAGAAATATCAGGTCGATCGTGCTTCTTCCTTTCCTAAACCCATGCTGTTCTTCACTCAGCTCCTTTTCTATCTTTTCACTTATTCGATTTAGTAAAATTCTTTCAAAAATCTTGGCTGTATGACTCATAAGGGTTATTACACTGTAGTTTATACAAAGTATTTTATTGCCTTTCTTGAAGATGGGAGCAATGTCTCCTGTTCTCCAATCGTCATATATTGTACTATTTCTCTACACGCTTGATTGTACTCCGTACAGCCACTGCATTCCCACTGGACCTACTTCTCTTACCACGTCCATTGACTCTTCATTAGGTTCTGAGGCTTTCCCCCCATTCATCTTCTTCACAGATTTTTCCATTTCTTCTCGTGTAATTTGTTCTAATTCTTCTTCCCAACTTCTCTCAATTTCTGCATTATTTGTTGTTACCTCATGTACCTGCGCCTCAGCGTTTAACAGATTCTTAAAATGTTCTTTCCAGGTGGATTTTATACGCGATAGAATTCACCAACAGAAAAGAGGGTTTTCGCCATTCAGCCTGTTTTCGAGTGTACACGAGAAAAATTTGCATGTTTTATAATAATGATTTTCTTCTTGTCGTTAATATTTCAGTAACTGAATACAAACAATACCATTCGTTCCTTGCCACAACAATAGGCAGCCTCAGTTCCGTCCAGTATCGCCAGCTCATTTTCGACCGTGTTCCATGTCCCGACGGCCGCAAAAACTTCTACACTATTGACAAAAAAGACAAAAAAAACTAATCACGTATTGGGTAGTGGCATTTCACCTTTGTCAACACTTTTGTACACTGAGCAATAACTGTTTTCAAACAAAATAATCACAGTTATTTAATTGGATGGATAAAATATCTACTCACCAAGCGGCAGCTGAACACACACTTAAAAGCCGTTGTAACTGGCAAGCTTTCGGAGCCAGTGGCTCCTTCTTCAGGCAGAAGGGTTGAAGGGGAAGGAAGAAGGGTGAAGGAAAAGGACTGGAGAGGTCTAGGGAAAGGGGTAGATTTCGGGAAAGGTCAGGGGAGACTTACCGTACGGGATGAGAAGGAAAAGACTGATTGCTGGGAACTGCTTCGGACGAGATTTGAAAACTTGAGAGCTCGGATGCAGACTCTTTACAGCAATACACCACCATTCTCACATTCTCACCTCACTCTTCACTGCACGTCATTACCCCACCAGCTTAGTTAAAAAGCAGATTTCCTGGGCCATCACATCCAATCCTGGTACTGCTGCCCCTGCCACAAAACAGCTTAGGAGCACACCATTGATGGCTAAGTATTATCCTGATCTGCAATGTGTTAACCAGATACTTCGATAGGGCCATAATTTCCCTAAAATAATGCCCTGAAGTGAGACCCATTCTGTCGGAAATTTTGCCCACCACCCCTAGAATAGCTTTGCGACGCCCTCCCAATCTCCGTATGCTCCTTCTGCACCCATCTCCCTACCCTATGGCCCCTACCACTGTGATCGTTCCCGCTGCAAGTCTTGCCCTACACGCCACCTGTAACAGCCTCTAACTGTCAAAACGTATATTATCAAAGGGTGAACCACCTGCAAAAGGACACATGTCACATACCAGGTACTATGTAAACACTGTTCAGCCATCTACATCGTCTTGACTACGACCAAATTATCAATTAGGATGAATGGGCACAGGCTGAGGGTGTATACTAGCAACTCGCAATATCCTGTTACAGAGCATGTTCTACAACATGACAATCGTGACTTCGGCGCCTGTTTCACCATGTGCGCCATCTGTATTCTCCCACCAGACACCACTTTCTCAGAACTCAAAAGGTGGGAACTAGGGTTACAACATATCCTTTGTTCTCGCCACCCACCTGGCCTTAATTTACGTTAATTTCTTCCGACTCAGCGTTTCATCACTGTAACTACTCTTTGCTTCACTCCGTTTTAGTTTTTTATGTATTAATTGTCTTTCCTGTCTATTTTTCATTGCCCCTCCCACCTCTGTTAGGTACAATGCAATTAGCTTTTCACTCTTATTAACTTTTGCATGATGTTTAAGCAATTACCTCTGTCTGCATATTACCCTGTCTTCCACCTTTTTCAGCTCTCAGGTTTTCAAATCTCGTCTGATGCAGTCCCCAACAATCAGTCTTTTCTCCTCATCCTGTAAGTCTCCCTTGACCGGCGATTCTGGGCGACTTTCCCGAAATCTACCCCTTTTCCTAGGCGTCTCCAGTCCTTTTCCTTCACCCTTCTTCCTACCCCTTCAATCCTGCACGAACAAGGAGCCACTGGCTCCGAGAGCTTGCCGATTATAACAGTCTTTTATGTGTGTGTTCTGCCACTGCTTGGTGAGAAGAATTTTTTATCCAGCGAATTAAATTATTTTGTCAAAAATTGATTGTTTCCGTTGTTTAATATTCACAGTGCTATTTAGCAAGCTTATTGCTGTCAGTCTTTACGCCATGCGCGCCATTTTGTGCTTTCTACTAAAAGTGCCAGCCGACGGAGCAAAATTGTCTTTCTTTTGGAAATGAGATACTATTTCCAGTTATTCTCGATTCTGAAAAGAAATTACAAATTTTTAGTTATCACTTTCAATTTTATATATATATATATATATATACAGGGTGGGCCATTGATCGTGACGGGGCCAAATATCTCACGAAATAAGCGTAAGACGAAAAAACTACAAAGAACGAAACTTGTCTAGCTTGAAAAGGGAAACCAGATGGCGCTATGGTTGGCCCGCAAGATGGCGCTGCCATAGGTCAAACGGATATCAACTGCGTTTTTTATTAAAGAGGAACCCCCATTTTTTATTACATATTCGTTTAGTATGTAAAGAAATATGAATGTTTTAGTTGGACCACTTTTTTCGCTTTGTGGTAGATGGCGCTGTAATAGTCACAAACATATGGCTCACAATTTTAGACGAACAGGTGGTAACAGGTAGGATTTTTAAATTAAAATACTGAACGTAGGTACGTTTGAACATTTTATCTCGGTTGTTCCAATGTGATACATGTACCTTTGTGAATGCATCACTTCTGAGAACGCATGCTGTTACAGCGTGATTACCTGTAAATATCACATTAATGCCATAAATGCACAAAATGAAGTCCGTCAACCTCAATGCATTTGGCAATACGTGTAACGACATTCCTCTCAACAGCGAGTAGTTCGCCTTCCGTATTGTTCGCACATGCATTGACAATGCGCTGACGCTTGTTGTCCGGCGTCGTCGGTGATCCCGATAGCAAATATCCTTCAACTTTCCCCCCAGAAAGAAATCCGGGGACGTCGGATCCGATGAACGTGCGGGCCAATCCACCTGTCATGAAATGCTGTTGTTGTTGTGGTCTTCAGTCCTGAGACTGGTTTGATGCAGCTCTCCATGCTACTCTATCCTGTGCAAGCTTCTTCATCTCCCAGTACCCACTGCAACCTACATCCTTCTGTATCTGTTTAGTGTATTCATCTCTTGGTCTCCCTCTACGATTTTTACCCTCCACGTTGCCTTCCAATACTAAATTGGTGATCCCTTGATGCCTCAGAACATGTCCTACCAACCGATCCCTTCTTCTAGTCAAGTTGTGCCACAATCCTATTCAATACCTCCTCATTAGTTATATGATCTACCCATCTAATCTTCAGCATTTTTCTGTAGCACCACATTTCGAAGCTTCTATTCTCTTCTTGTCCAAACTAGTTATCGTCCATGTTTCACTTCCATACATAGCTACACTCCATACAAATACTTTCAGAAATGACTTCCTGACACTTAAATCTATACTCGATGTTAACAAATTTCTCTTCTTCCGAAACGCTTTCCTTGCCATTGCCAGTCTACATTTTATATCCTCTCTACTTCAACCATCATCAATTATCTTACTCCCCAAATAGCAAAACTCCTTTACTACTTTAAGTGTCTCATTGCCTAATCTAATTCCCTCAGCATCACCCGACTTAATTCGACTACATTCAATTATCGTCGTTTTACTTTTGTTTATGTTCATCTTACATTCTCCTTTCAAGACACTATCCATTCCGTTCAACTGTTCTTCTAAGTCCTTTGCTGTCTCTGACAGAATGACAATGTCATCGGCGAACTTCAAAGTTTTTATTTCTTCAGCATGGATTTTAATACCTACTCCGAATTTTTCTTTTGTTTCCTTTACTGCTTCTCAATATACAGGTTGAATAACATCGGCGAGAGGCTACAACCCTGTCTCACTCCCTTCCCAACCACTACTTCCCTTTTATGTCCCTCGACTCTTATAACTGCCATCTGGTTTCTGTGCAAATTGCAAATAGCATTTCCCTCCCCGTATTTTAGCCCTGCCACCTTCAGAATTTGAAAGAGAGTATTCATGTCAACATTGTCAAAAGCTTTCTCTAAGTCTACAAATGCTAGAAATGTAGCTTTGCCTTCCCTTAATCTAGCTTCTCAGATAAGTCGTAGGGTCAGTATTGCCTCACGTGTTCCAATATTTCTACGGAATCCAAACTGATCATCCCCGAGATCGGAGTCTACCAGTTTTTCCATTCGTCTGTAAAGAATTCGCGATAGTATTTTGCAGCAATGACTTATTAAACTGATAGTTCGCTAATTTTCACATCTGTCAGCACCTACTTTCTTTGGGATTGGAATTATTATATTGTTCTTGAAGTCTGAGGGTATTTCGCCTGTCTCATACATCTTGCTCAACAGAGGGTAGAGTTTTGTCAGGAATGGCTCTCCCAAGGCCGTCAGTAGTGCATGGGGGCTTAATTAAATATGATTGAAAATACTTTTAGTTTTTAGTAGCTGTATGTCCGATTACGCTGTGTCTCGTAATCGGTTGGCCCTGACTAGTATTATTACGCAATCTGACTGCATAGAATAACAACAAACAATGAAAGAAAATTTTCGTAAACACAGTTAATTAATTAAGTCCCCAGCAACTATAAAACCGACTAAACCAAAGCACAAGTATAACTGTTCTGTATGTGGAAGTATGACTCAACGCACATCTGGCACGGTTCTTCTTCAACAAGACAAGAATTTTTAAATACCAATTATACTGACGTGATAAAAGAAAATTAGAAATACTATAATTGCGCAAGAAAGCAGAATTAAACTCTAATACAAGAACACACACCAGATGCTTTGTTGACTGAACCTGTAATGACGCATTATTTAGGACACTGAAATAAAAAGAAACGGAGTTTATTACCTCATTTATATTGATGAAAATCACTCTAATCCTTACAATATATCTCACACCGTCTCTCTACTATCACATCTCAACCAGAACTCTCCAATATCACATTTCGGCAAGCACTGCCTACTAACACATCTCAACAAACGCTCTCTGCTACAACATCTCAGCACAGACTACCCCGAGTCCTCGACAGGCACTGACTACCACGAGCTCTCGACAAGCACTGACTGCCACGAGCTCTCGACAAGCACTGTGGAGGCGGCTTAATAATACTCTTTGGCGCAATCTCTGGCGCAGTGGCTCAGTGTAGCCACCTTTCATATGCCCCTCCTCCACAGGCCAGAATTTGATGGTATTTTTTGCCAGCATTGGTGGTGAAAATACCACCAAATTCGTCCACAAAAATACGGACAAAAATAAAAGATAATATTAATACCTAAATATCACATAATTAGTTACAGTTTTGGCTTTGCACTGACCTTTCAATAACCTAATATATAAAATACAGTGGGCAATACAAATTCTTTTCATACATGTGGCTTTACATAATAGTTTGCACAATACACAAAAAATCAGTTTATACAAATGTTCACATAAAATACTTTTAATTGTTCAAAAAAAAACAAATAGTTGATAATTCCAGCCCAGCAGTGGTCAACAGGTGCAAACGCCAACAAGTGACATCATTTCAGCAGAAACAGTCCATCAGTTGCACCCAGCAATGTTGAGAGCAGGTGCAGACACCAACAAGTGACATCATTTCAGTAGAAGCAGTCCATCAGTTGCACCCAGCAATGTTGAGCAGGTGCAGACACCAACAAGTGACTTCATTTCAGTAGAAACAGTTCTAACAGTGGCACCCAGCAATGTTGAGTAGGTGCAGACAGCAACAAGTGACTTCATTTCAGTAGAAACAGTTCTAACAGTGGCACCCAGCAATATTGAGTAGGTGCAGACAGCAACAAGTGACTTCATTTCAGTAGAAACAGTTCCATTAGTGGCACCCAGCAATGCTGAGTAGGTGCAGAGAGCAGTCCATAATATTCACTATCACTGATCACACTGTTCATCAAAGTTTATAAGCAGAAATTAAACATGTTCTAGTGGCACCAATCATGTAGAAAAGTACAAGTAGCAGTCCATAATATTCACTATCACTAATCAGACAGTTCAAGCATGAACAATAGTTTGAATACACATACTAATCACACTGTTCATCAGCAGAAATTAAACATGTCCTAGTGGCACCAATCATGTAGAAAAAGTACAAGTAACTGTCCATAATATTCACTATCACTGATCACACAGTTCATCAGCAGAAATTAATCATTCCTAAGTGTCACACATTATGTTGAAAAAGTGCAGGTAACAGTTCATAATATTTACCATCACTAATCAGACAGTTCAGGCATGAACAATAGTTTGAATGCACATACAAATGCTTTTACACTAAACATACAAATCATAACAAACACACAAATGTCAGATAATTTTCATATTAACTATTACAAATACTCAAATATCAGTAAACCTATAATATTTATGGGTGTCAGTGCAAGCCACAACAAACAAATAAAATAATATTTAGGAGATAGATGGGTAGGATTAGGAAAGGAAAACACACAAAACACACTCACTCATCTTTCATCCACATTAAGCACTACTGTGTAACTGAATAGTGTTAACTGTGTAAATGCAATTCTGTCAAAATCTGATGTTCATCATGTGTATCAAGTAGTAGTGGCAGCAATGTATAACAGTCAATAATAGTTAAGTCAACGTCATAGTCATCATGTCAAGACCAATGTTTGCCAAGCCAGATCAAATGTACTGTTGTTGAACAACTGTCAGTGAGCCAAGATATACAATACTTCCTCTCTTCAAAAAAAGTATATACTGCTTAGTGATTTAACAAAGTGTGTGTATAGACTATCTACCTTCTACTTTAGTGTTCTAGTCTGCTACATTCATCCTCCTTGTTCCATAAGACCAACAAAAAAAAAATATGCTCCTCACTTACTTTACCTCTTATATACCAAAACTCCAATAATCATCAGCATCACATAATCTCAATACTTCAATAATACCTCTTACGTCGATACATATAAACCTTATCATTAATAGCATTTACCTTACCTCTTGTCCACAAAAACTCCGATAATCATCACTTCATATAATCTCTATACCTCAATAATACCTCTTCAATACATCGATACATATGAACCTTATTGCCAATATCATCTCACTTCCAACACAACTCTTTCCTCTAGTCAGTCTCCTCGAACAAGTACAGATAAAATCCTAGTGCAAACTTCAGTTCATCATCCCACACAATCTGAAGACACATTGTCAACACACAACCTCTGTGTAATCCATCTGACCCAAATCTTCCACTCATTATGAATTATAAACAAAGAAATGCATACATGACCTCTAACAAACTTAGTTCGAATAATTCTCAGTAATTAAGTACGAGTACGGAGTTTGAATGATAGTAATATTTCACAGTGTGTACACCACTTCAAGAATTATGGCAAACAGAAGCAAACATGTGGAGTATTTCTTGTGTCAAGTGTCACTTCCTATTTCAATTGCTCGCGAAAAATGCAGTGTAATAATTGTCAATGGTCTAAACCTAGTTTCGGTATGTCATGTCGTTAGCTTCCTTCCTATTAGCATAAATTTATACAGCTTCCATAAAACCTCCAGCTCATGTGACTTCAACGAAGTTCTTTGTACCAATGTCGTTCGTAGAATTATAGCAGTTCAGCAGTTCATTTTCTTATCTTAAAAATATAAGGCACTGAGCGTAAGCAAAACAAGCAATAGCGAGTAAATATACCAGTAGAGAACAGAATGTCAACAAGTGGATGCAGCACAATCCGTACAACGAAGCTCTGTCATGCGAACAATCTATAATTAATACCATAGTGTGACCTAAACTCTATGTTTGTACACCTTATATCAGCATTTCTATATACCAAATTAAAAAGTAGTTATGACAACAACAGATATGTATAAATATGCAATCCATACGCATAGCAGCAAACATATGTTATCTAACATAATAAACAGGTCATTAGCATCATATCAGCATAAGCAAATAAATGTTCATATGTCATCTTAATAAGTAAACATGAAGGCGCAAGCAGATAAATCACAAAGTATAACTTACATACATATCAGCACAACTAATCAGGTGACAATTATAATTTAAATAAATAAGCACAGCAGGCACATAATTAAAAAATATGACATCAGTGAAAAAGCAGTGCAGCCAAGCGATGCATAATATATACAAATAACAATCCAGTTCATTAATAAAACATTGACAAAAATCAGCAAATGTACGCAAGCACGTCGCTTCACACGTAAATTCATAGGACATGAAATTAGCACAAAGTATGAATCACGTAATCACGAGCAGCAAATTACGTCTAAAGTACGTACCTAAGTGGAAATATGTTACCTGAAAAAATAAACTCAATTAATAGTTACCTTTTTTAGTTTATTAGTTTCTTCTTCGAAATTACATTCTTTCTGAAATTTTCTCGATAGAAAGTCCTCTTAACGTCGGAGACACACAGAATTTACCTGAAGTTCTTAAATATTTTATAGAACCGTATCCTGAAAAATACTGAATGTTAATAACATAATTCATCAAGTCACTATAGCTGTATACTGAATGTAGTCGGGGAAATTAAACTGTGTATTTGTTTACGGCTGTCAGTGCATTCGCACTGAGCGCTCGATCACCTGTAGGCGCGCGACGTAGGAAGCAATTGTTCGCGGTCATCGACTGCCTTGTGCGGCGCGCAGACTTGACTGTTGCTTTGAGTATGTGCCGCCGCCAAAACACAGCGCGGTATCCTTGTACTCTCCGCATGTTTACATGTAGCTGTGAGTTTCTCTAAAGTATGTCATTCCACAAAAATTTTTACGTTAGATATGTGATGTATTCCTTTAGAGCGTCGAGATTTAAGAGTTTCTACTTCGACAGTGTTATCATGTATAATTTTGCGAATTCTATATGGACCGTTATAAAGCAGAAAAAATTTGCGACACAAGCCTTTTCCTTTGTGAGACAAACGGTGGGACTTAATTAACACCTTCTGACCAACTGACAAGATTTTTGAACGACCAGGATGCTTAGCTGATTTCTCTCTTCTAGCAGCCGCAGATGCAATATTTTGCAGAGCCATGTTCACAACTTCAGAATGCCGTAGTTTCCGTGTAGGCGGAAAAGGAACGATTTCAGAAATGCGATTTGTCGGTGCTTTGTTTTTTAATATCAGTAAAGGCGGTAAAGAAGTTGAATCATTAGGAAGTTCATTCAGAATGTTTTGAAAAATATGAAGATACTGATCCCAAGTTCTGTGATTCTGATGACAATAAAGACGACACAATTTATTGATTTCCTTCATCCATCTCTCTGAAGCGTTAGATTGAGGGTGAAAAAGTGAAATGAAAATTGGTTTAATTTTACGACGCTGTAGAGTACGAAGCCAAATTTTAGAACAAAACTGTGATCCATTATCTGATATAACCTTATCAACATGACCCACTTCTTTAAGAAAATGTTTGATGAAAGCGTTAGATACTGAACGAGCTGTTGCTTTGCGTAAAGGTGTAAAACACACATATTTTGACGTCAACTCCACTGCTACGAAAATGTACGCAAAACCATTAGTAGAACGAACCACTGGACCGAACAAATCAACTGCAGCCATCTCCTTTAATTTCGCTGGAATGATAGGAAACAACGGTGCTCTGTGAGAAACTGTTGGCGGCTTAGCCTTTTGACATAATTTGCATTTGGCAAGAACAGATCGAATACGTTTTTCCATATTACTGAAGTAGCAATTTTCTCGTAATTTATGAAAGCATTTTCTGGGACCAAAGTGTGCATAACTGAAATGCGTATACCAAATCAGCTTATTAACCCACTCATCAGGAATACAAACTAACGAAACAGAGTTGTCGACCGATTTTCGTTTAAAAAGAATGTCATTGCGAACTAGATAATGCTGTCTAATCGCTACGCTTTCCTTTCTCCTCCACTTCTCCTTAATGTCCTTCCAGATTGGATCCTTATTTTGCTCCTTAGCGATATCCTGGAGCGAAGACGAAATAAAGTTCTCAAACGAAACACCTTGAATATACATCAAACAATAATTGTTCTCTATGCAGTCCTCTTCAGCACTTTGTTTCAAACCCACAGGTGCACGTGATAAAGCATCAGCAACAATATTTGAAGAACCCTGTATGTAAACAGTACTAAAATCAAATTCCTGTAGGTACAACGCCCATCGTGAAAATCTGCCATGAGTTAATTTTGTCGACATAAGAAATTCCAGAGCTCGATGATCGGTGTAAACCTTAGCATGTCTGCCAAACAAAAATGTCCGAAATTTTGTAAAAGCCCAAACAACAGCCAAAGCTTCAAGTTCCGTAATCGGATAATTCTTTTCTGATTTAGAGAGAACACGACTTCCAAATGCAATAGTTTTCTGTACTACAACGCCGTTTTCTTCTATCTCTTGAAATAAATGTGCACCTAGGCCCTTGTATGATGAGTCCGTCGCCAAACAAAAATCTTTGGATAAATTCGGATGTGAAAGAAGTGGAGCAGCAACTAAAGCATCACGAAAGTTGTTCAAATTCTGACTGAGCTTCCTCATCCCAACACCAATTAGAATTCTTTCCGGATAGTTCACATAAACGAGGTGTGGCCAAATCGTCCAAGTTAACAAAGCGTCTAAGAAAATTACAGACACCAAGAAAACTACGAACATCATGTTTTGTGGTAGGAACAGCATAATTACAAATAGCGTCTAATTTCTCTGGATCAGGGAGAATACCTTCTGTAGAAATAATGTGACCGAGAAATTTCACCTGAGAACGACCAAATTCAGATTTTTCTAAGTTCACTGTAATGCCAACTCTTGCAAAAATACGTAATAATGAGTCCAAAATTTTGTTATGCTCACTCCAAGAACGTTTAGCAATAAGAATGTCGTCAACATATGAAGTAATATTGTCACGAAGATAAACAGGTAAAATTTCATTTAAGCTACGAATGAATGCTGCATAAGATACAGTAAGTCCAAACGGTAATTTCCGAAACTGGTAACAGTTACCAAAGGCTAAAAAGGCAGTATATTTTCTACAATCAGGGTGGAGTTCTATTTGCCAAAAACTTGCGCGCATATCAATCGTGGATAAAACTTTAATTCCATGGAAATGTTGAAGAAGTTCATCTAAATTTTGTGGGCGGTCAGTTTCAGGAATGATGATGTTATTTATCTGTCTGGAATCCAGAACCAAACGAATTGATCCATCCTTTTTAAGAACAACGTGTAATGGGCTAGTATAAGGACTGACTGCAAGCTCAGTAATGCCCTGATCTAACATGTACTGAAGTTCATTCTTAACCTTGTCTCTGTAAGCCAAAGGAATAGCGTACGTTTTCCCACGAAATGGTGTGTGTTCTTTTACTTTAAATAAATATTGTAAGCCTTGTATAGTTCCTGTGTGATGACTAAACACTGTAGCATGTGAAGTCAAAATGTGGTGCAGCTCTTCTCTTGCAGCGTCATCTGGCACTTCAGCTTTCTTAATCTTTTCATTAATTAATTCTTCGCTATTAATTATATCATCCATCGCGTCTCTGTATCTATTGTCATTGTCATGAATGAACACATCGTCGTCATAATGCTCAACGAAAACATTAGAAGTAAGAAACCTTAAACATTTTGTATCTGACTCAGATCTTGTTAAACACTCGAAAAATTTCAAACATTTCGGCATTCCGGCAACAGTCAAATTACACCTCCTTCTTTAAAGTTCAAAATTGCCTTATGTGCGTTAAGAAACTCCATACCTAATATAATTTGTGTACTGAGTAATGGAACAATAATAAAATTAGCAGAAAATTCGTATCCTTGACAAATGAAATTTAAGTTGGTCTGTTGTTTGACTTCCACACTTTTTCCAGAAATAGCACCTCGAATTGTAGTTTTAGAAATAGGTAACACAGGACAAAACTGCAGTGAACTTATTGTTACCCACACATACTTCAATAACAGGGTGTAAAAATGCGTCTACATTATTTTCCTTTTCGTCTAGCAAATGTCTCTCATGTCTTCCAGGCGTACGTAGTGTAAAGTCGTAGTGTCATTACTTTCTGAACCGTCTATATTGCTGCCAGAAGTCGAAGCTGCAAGTCATTGTCGATTGTTTGCGTTACGTCTTTGAGTATTCGCGTCATTTCGCGGATCAATTTCTACGATTTGCACTTGTCTCTCTGAAGTTCTGTGGCGTGGAGGCTGCCAATTAGGTCCCTCCTGTCTGTTAGATGCAAATTCTTGGTTGTGTCTGTTATTAAAATTTCTGTTTTCCTGTCTGTCTGCATAACTACTTCTTGTGTAATTTCGACTGTCACTTCTGAAATTATTGTTGTATCTACTACCCTGGTTATTTCTGTAGTAAGAATTTCTATTACTGTATGAATAATTTCTGTCCTGATGATACCGATTACTGTTTCCGTATGATTGATCATTCCGGTACGAATTACCGCTATTATAATTGTCTGTGTAATTTCTGTTAGAACGTCTGTTATTGTCATAAGGCTGGTATCTATTGTCCTGTCTGTTACGTCTGTCATTCTCAAAATTACCCATATAACGCCCGTTCGGATCACTATCTCTTTTCTCTGAAAATCTATTGTAATTAATGTTACTGAAAAAGTTACAAGAAGTCCCGTCGTCGTTGTCATACTCAAGTTCTTGCAACAAAGTCTTAAAAGTCTCAATGTCGTCTTTACATCTTCCGGCTAAAGCAATTTGTCTTATGGATTGTGGAAGCTTAGTTAAACAAATGCGAATTAATTCAGTCGGGCTGTAAGGGTTGGAAAGGAACTGATTCTTTCGAATCATGTCTTCAAAATATTCCGCTGGCGTGCGGAACTCAGACTGTTTGAAATTACGCTGCATAATAAGACTATGTTTGACTCTGTCTTGTGTGTTTTCGGACCAATATGCCGATAGAAATGCATGATAAAAATCATTTAGATTATTACAATCTCTAATGAGTGCGCGCATCCGCGTCGCCGGTTCGTTTTCTAAATATCCACACATAAATTCCAGTTTGTGACGTAGTGGCCAATTTGGTGGAAGTGCGTACATAAATTGATCTAATCATGCACATGGATGTATGTCATTCTTAGAATTGCGGAAGATCTTAAATTTCCGAACAGTCAAAAAGTGTTTATAGTCAAAGTTTTCGCCTCGTGGCGACAAAGACCTACCGCGTCTGTCCCAGTCCCAATGTTGATTATTGTCAAGTTCGCGCGCCTGGCGCTCTCTTGTTGCTTCTCGTAAATGAAATAAATTATTTTCTTCAAACCCATCTGATATCTACGATTCCAAATTTCTTCTACTGCCTTTTCCTACAATTTCGCCTTCGATTTGTTTGACTTGCTTTCGTAATGCCTCAACTTCCCTTAACGCGTTCATTAAATTTTCCCTGATTTTCAACATGCTTATTTATGTTCTGGTACTCTTCGGTTTCTGCAAATGGCAATGGTGCTGTATCATCTGAATCTCTGTCCCCATGTAAACTAAGATTTGTCAATTTATCTGATATCTCCTCAACTCTTTCCGCTAAATCACCTATTTTTTCTTTCTGTTTATTTACGTCTTCCGTAAGTGTCGCAACACGGGTTTCAGTATTGACACATTTGGTAGTTAACTGTTCATATTGTTGTGTTAGATTATTTATTCTGTCATTTGGTACGGATTCCTCGATTCTCTCAAATATTTCTTTCTTATCGTGTGCACGTTGTAAATTTAACTCTGAAAATTTTTGTACTATCACGCGATCTCTTTCTTCCTGTTCTTTATCCTGTTCCCTTTGTCTAATCTCTACTGCAATTAATCTATTATTGTGAGAATTCAAAATCGGTTGTACTTCTTCTCTGATTTCTTACTTTAACTCATCTTTCATATTTTTGAAACATGTCCCTATTCGTGAGTCTAACCGTGTTTCCATTGTTTCCATCTCTGTTTCTAAACGTGTTGCCACTGTTTTTAATTCAGATCCTAACCGTGTTTCCATTGTCCCCATATCATTTTTTAATTCAGATCCCAAAGTTCCCATCCGTGTTTCCATTGTTCCTATTCGTGAGTCTAACCGAGATCCCAAATTTAATATTGCACTCATCAACTGCTCCATATCAGCCGGTTCGAAATTCTTTTCGCCCCTAACATTTCCCACAAAACCAACTTCCTTCGTCATAGCTGTAAGGCTATCTGTGTTCGATACTATTCCAGAATCTTCTGTCGTTAATCTCAGATTCTGTGAATTTTCTGATTGAGAAAAATTTTGAAATGGTTCCGGACTGTCTTCCCGACTTATTAAATTATTTTCAACTCCATTATTCATCATACTGTTGTCCTGTGTTGGCGAGTTCGCCATGTCAACAATTTCATCATTCTCACTATTCATCATTTTCGCCTTTTTCAAAGATCGCGTAATCATTTACAAAACATACAGAACTCGTCACTGTACGAAAATTACACACAATGACTCTTTATCTCCAACAATACCACTTACATGAAAAGTTTCCCTCAAACACGATTAATCGAACAATTGAAATAATTGCACTAAATTGTCAAACGCGTAAACAAGACAACAAATCAAATTCTGAGAAAAAATACCATTAGAAGAATGACAATTACCAAATCTACACATGCAAAATAGACTACAATTACTAACTACAAATTACTACAACAATACTACCGTCTACCATTTTTACAATCAGGAGAATCCAAGGGACGATCCTGGCAGGGTCGCCATGTGCATGGGGGCTTAATTAAATATGATTGAAAATACTTTTAGTTTTTAGTAGCTGTATGTCCGATTACGCTGTGTCTCGTAATCGGTTGGCCCTGACTAGTATTATTACGCAATCTGACTGCATAGAATAACAACAAACAATGAAAGAAAATTTTCGTAAACACAGTTAATTAATTAAGTCCCCAGCAACTATAAAACCGACTAAACCAAAGCACAAGTATAACTGTTCTGTATGTGGAAGTGTGACTCAACGCACATCTGGCACGGTTCTTCTTCAACAAGACAAGAATTTTTAAATACCAATTATACTGACGTGATAAAAGAAAATTAGAAATACTATAATTGCGCAAGAAAGCAGAATTAAACTCTAATACAAGAACACACGCCAGATGCTTTGTTGACTGAACCTGTAATGACGCATTATTTAGGACACTGAAATAAAAAGAAACGGAGTTTATTACCTCATTTATATTGATGAAAATCACTCTAATCCTTACAATATATCTCACACCGTCTCTCTACTATCACATCTCAACCAGAACTCTCCAATATCACATTTCGGCAAGCACTGCCTACTAACACATCTCAACAAACACTCTCTGCTACAACATCTCAGCACAGACTACCCCGAGTCCTCGACAGGCACTGACTACCACGAGCTCTCGACAAGCACTGACTGCCACGAGCTCTCGACAAGCACTGTGGAGGCGGCTTAATAATACTCTTTGGCGCAATCTCTGGCGCAGTGGCTCAGTGTAGCCACCTTTCAGTAGTTCTAATGGAATGCTGTCTAATCCCGGGGCCTTGTTTCGACTCAGGTCTTTCAGTGCCCTGTCAAACTCTTCCCGCAGTATCATTTCTCCCATATCATCTTCTTCTACATCCTCTTCCATTTCCACAATATTGTCCTCAAGTACATGGCCCTTCTATAGACCTTCTATATACTCCTTCCACCTTTCTGCTTTCCCTTCTTTGCTTAGAACTGGGTTTCCATCTGAGTTCTTGATATTCATACAAGTGGTTCTCTTTTCTCCAAAGGTCTCTTTAATTTTCCTGTAGGCGGTATCTATCTTACCCCTAGTGAGATAAGCCTCTACATCCTTACATTTGTCCTCTAGCCATCCCTGCTTAGCCATTTTGCACTTCCTGTCGATCTTATTTTTGAGACGTTTTGGTTAGTGTTACAAGGCCAGATCAGTCAATCATCCAGACTGTTGCCCCTGCAACTACTGAAAAGGCTGCTGCCCCTCTTCAGGAACCACACGTTTGTCTGCCCTCTCAACAGATACCCCTCCGTTGTGGTTGCACCTACGGTACGGCTATCTGTATCACTGATGCACGCAAGCCTTCCCTCCAACGGCAAGGTCCATGGTTCTTGGGGGTAGAAATATGCTATTCAATACCGCTTCCACCGCATGCGAGCTATGTGCTGGACATCCATCATGTTGGAAGTACATCGCCATTCTGTCATGCAGTGAAACATCTTGTAGTAATATTGGTAGAACATTACATAGGAAATCAGCATACATTGCACCATTTAGATTGCCATCGATAAAATGGGGGCCAATTATCTTTCCTCCCATAATACCGCACCATACATTAACCCGCCAAGATCGCTGATGTTCCAGTTGTCGCAGCCATCGCGAATTTTCCGTTGCCCAATTGTGCATATTATGCCGGTTTACGTTACCGATGTTGGTGAATGATGCTTCGTCGCTAAATAGAACGCGTGCAAAAAATTTGTCATCATCCCGTAATTTCTCTTGTGCCCAGTGGCAGAACTGTACACGACGTTCGCCGGCCGGAGTGGCCGAGCGTTTCTAGGCGCTACAGTCTGGAACCGCGCTACCGCTACGGTCGCAGATTCGAATCCTGCATGGATGTGCGTAATGTCATTAGGTTAGTTAGGTTTAAGTAGTTCTAAGTTCTAGGGGACTGATGACCTCAGAAGTTAAGTCCCATAGTGCTCAGGGCAATTTTTTTTTTTTTGTTTGTACATGACGTTCAAAGTCGTCGCCATGCATCCTGGTGAATAGAAATATGGTACAGGTGCAATCGATGTTGATGTAGCATTCTCAACACCGACGATTTTGAGATTCCCGATTCTCGCGCAATATGTCTGCTAGGGGAAAGTGGGGGAAACGTGCGCACCAAAGCGGAACTTTTTTTAAAAAAAATTTGACGTCGTTAAATAAAGTTTATTTTATATTAAAACTTAGAGCAACTATTCTAGTATCTATAAAAAATTAAGATAACCCAAAATATTCAAAAATAAACACACCAAAAACAAAATTCCTAGACACTACTTAAGCGCACGGTTTCACGAACATCGGGGAAACGTGCGCATCGGGTGGGGTAATTATGCGCATGTTAGAAGAATTGCTACGCAGTAATACCTGGAGAGGAAAAAAACAATACAAGGTTTGTTCCAAAAATTATATTGATAAGGCACATATTAAATTAGGTTAAACATAAGTTCTAATCAAATTTTACAAAATTTAACATAGTTCAGGACTATTGGTTTTCAAATAAAACGCAAAGTTTTCTTTGATGTTAGGGGCCTATAGATTTAACAAGTTAGATAAGGCCTTCACTGCACATTACACATGTAAAATCTTTAGCAGAATCATTTGCGGTACAAGCTGCATGGTACCATCTTCCGCACAAAATACACCTGTACCACAGTTCCCTGTCTGTACCGTGATCTCCACAAAGTCCGCAAATCTCGTCATCGGCTCCTTGAAGTGTGCCAGGGTCAAACAGCTCCATGCCGATATCATCGTCATTACACAGTGGAACTTCGTCAACATCTGGATCGTCTGATTCTTCTTCAATCATCTTCTTTTTGTTTACTTTCTTTTGTAAGTGTTTCTTGCCAAAAGTCTGATTATCCTTTTTCTTGTTTTGAAGTCTCTTCTTATCCACACTTTCTTTTGCATTAGGCTTAGGCCAATTGCCGAGATTAAGCTTTCTAGCAAATTTTATGTTTTTATTGGCAGTTCTTCGCTGTTTCACCTCTTCTTTTTCCTTTTTTTTTCTGTATCCAACTCAAGCTTTATTTTCATGGGTGTGCTGCTCTTCAGAGTGCTGCTTTTCTCTGGGCTTTCTTGTTTAAATTCAGTAGGCTTAGGCCTATCAGAGTTTTTCTATAGGTCAAAAGCTGGTAGATAAGTCATAAACTTCTTATGGCTTTCAGTAAAACCTCCCGTGGATGTTGAGGAAGTATGGTCATCAAATAGCAACACAGATGGACTTGTAGCAGTCGATGGGGGGGGAGGGGGAGGACGCTGGCCCAGGTCCCAACTTCAGGAGGGTCTATCTAGACCGTGGTGCACTAATTTTTGTCTGTAAGTGGGTGCACACAGTAGAGTGGCTCAAGGACAAGGTGCCCATGATATCCCTGTGGGAAGATGCGAAACTGCTGGTCAAGACGGCAGCGGAGCTTCTTAAGACCGCAAAGATATCATTATGGGTATCCAAGATCCTTAAGGAAGTCTCTCCCAAGACTCTGTTCGGGAAAATAGGGGCCCAGAACCCAAAAGTCTCGAAAGAAGACTGGAGAGTGATTAACCAGAAGGTTGCTCCGGAAGGACGAATCCTGGTGGTGGAGGTTAGTGAAAAGTCCCTGAAGGTGATGCGGGAGCAGGACCTGAAACTGTTTTCAGGGTTCTTGCAGGTCACCGTCAGGGTTCTCAAAGATGGCAGTAAGACAGAGCCTGGAGGTGCTGCAGATTAATCTGCAGCACAGTAAAGGGGCCTTTGCTGCCCTGAGCCGCTGCCTGGGAGACAGGAAGTGGACGTGGCCCTGATACAAGAACCCTATTTATACAAAGGGGGTGTATCGGGCCTCGGAGGCGCTGGAGGTAAGCTGATCTATGCTAGAAATCTAAGAAACTCCAGAACATGCATCTCTGTTAGAAACGGCATTTCTTTCATGCCAATGATGGGTTTCTGCTCTAGGGACTTAGTGACCATCAAAATGCAGCAATGTGAGGAAGGTATCATGAGGGAAATTGTCTTGGCCTCAGCATACCTTCCTTATGAAGACAGTTCTCCCCCCTCCCTTGGAGGTCAGGAGACTGGTAGAGACTTTCCATCGGCAAGGTGACCATCTGCTGGTGGGGTGCGACGCAAATGCCCACAACTTAGTGTGGGGCAGCAAGGACACTAACAGTAGAGGTGAGTACCTTCTTGAATTCCTCTTAGCTAACAACTTAGAGGTCCTGAATAGGGCCAATGAACCTACATTCAGGAATAGCAGAAGGGAAGAAATAATTGACATAACATTTGGTTCCATGACGATGGGTAGCTATGTCAAACAATGGCATGTGGTGTTGGAGCCATCCTCATTGGACCACATGTACATCAAATTCAAGGTTGAAATGGGAATCAGACAGGCCATGACTTATAGAAATCCCAGGATAACAGACTGGGAGACGTATAGGAGGGAACTTGACTTAGGCTTATCGGAAATCAAAACCATGATAAGGAACCCAGTAGAATTTGAGGAAGTAGCAGAGGCTGTCATCTCTGTCATAGTGACCTCATATCAGGACAACCGCACAATCACCAGGAAGTGCACAAATAGGAGTGTTCCTTGGTAGAATAACAAATTAGAAACGCAAAGAAAACAGGTACGGAGACTGTTTAATATTGCGAGATGCAAAGGACAATGGGCTAAATATCGTGAGGCCCTCGTCAGTTACAATCTGGCAATAAGACAAGCAAAGGAGGCATTCTGGAAGGCATTCTGTGAGGAAGGGGAAGGCACGGCTGCACAAGCCAGGCTTCACCAGATTCTCACTAGAGCACCAACTAATCCAGGAGGTACGTTGAGGAAGGAGGATGGGGAATATACAAAGACAGCACAGGAGACGCTGGAATTGCTCCTCAAAACTCACTTTCCTCAATATGCTCTGCCGGATAACACAGACCAGTATGTGACCCCAGAGAGAGAATGGTTCTCAGACACTCGAAGAGAGGACTGGGAATCGGCCAAGAAGTGTGTGACCTTCAACTAAATCCAGTGGGCGGTGGAAACATTCCAGCCGTTCAAGTCACCTAGCCCAGATGGAATTTTTTCAGCTCTCCTGCAACAGGCAGGACGAAAGCTTATAAGAATCCTATGCAGGCTATTTAGGGTTAGCTTAGCAGTAGGAATCACTCCTAATGTTTGAAGGGCAGTGAAGGTTGTCTTCATTCCAGAGCGAATTGATCATACCAAGGCCAAGGATATGAGGCCAATAAGTCTGTCCTCCTTCATTCTCAAAACATTGGAAAAACTGGTTAATGTATACGTTGGGGAGAGGAGGCTATGTAGGGTCCGTCTACACCTGAACCAACACGCATACCAACCAGGTAAATCATGTGAAACAGCTCTCCACCAACTCGTCGGAAACGTGGAAAAAGCACTTCACTTCCAAGAAGCAGCCTCTGCATCTTCCTGGATATCGAGGGGGCCTTTAGTAACACGACCTTCGATTCCTTGGTAAGGGCAGCAGAGGTGCATGACCTGGGGACCACTATATGTAGGTGGACCAGAGCCATGTTCAGTGGAAGGAAGGTAGAGGCTACCATGATGAATGAAAAGATGGTAATTAAGAACACTAGAGGCTGCCCACAAGGAGGAGTTTTGTCTCCTCTATCGTGGAATCTAGTCGTGAACGAACTCATTGAGGAACTAAATTCCACACAATGCTTCTGCCAAGGATACGCAGATGACCTTGTCATAGTAATACTTGGCAAATTCACTGACACAGTCAGGAATATGGCACAAGGAGCGTTGGACATTGCGAAAAATGGTGCATTAAACAGGTTCTGAGAGTTAATCCTAAGAAGACTGTTGTGGTGCCATTTACGAAGAGACATATTCAACATGCAAGTTGGAATCTAAAGCTCTTTGATGAAACTCTACCTGTGAAGGAGACAGTGAAATATCAAGAGGTAACATTGGATGAGCAGCTAACTTGGACCCCTCTTCTTAAGAGTATCTGCTCCAAGGCAAAAATCACTTTAGTTAGTACTAGGAGGGCTTGTGCCAAAAACTGGGGCCTAAGCCTCAGGGGTATGCACTGGATATGCACCACAGTGGTTAGACCTAGGATTTCCTATGGGGCCGTAGTGTGGTGGAAGAAGGTAGAACAGCGGGTTGCTGCTAAGGAGCTTGCTAAGGTGCAGAGATTGGCCTGCTTAGCCATAAATGGCGGAATTAGCAGCACACCAACCGCTGGAATGGAAGCCATGCTGGATATGCCTCCACTTCACCTTTCAGTTAAGATGGAGGCAGCAGCTGGGGCATACAGACTTAAAACTGGCCAAAACTGGGTCTCATTTGGATACCCAGAATCACACACTAGCATAGTGAGTGAGGTAAATATAGGTGTGGCTTGGGAAATGCCCGCTGACTATATAATAACTCCGAACTGCTTCGACAAGCCTTACAGGAGACGAGGTACTGGCGGAATTAAAGCTGTGAGGACGGGGCGTGAGTCGTGTTTGGGTAGCTCAGTCGGTAGAGCACTTGCCCGCGAAAGGCAAAGGTCCCGAATTCGAGTCTCGGTCCGGCACACAGTTTTAATCTGCCAGGAAGTTTCTTACAACATAATAATTGGAAGTAGGGAGCAGTGGGAGAAAACAGTTCAACACCGTACGGGGGACATCGTTTGGTTCACCAATGGGTCGAAAACAGATCAAGGCGTTGGGGCAGGGTTGTACGGTGTTCAGGCAAGACTGGAGAGCAGCATCTCTCTAGGGAAACTGGCCTCTGTATTCCAAACCGAAATTACTGCAACCAGGGCATGTGTGGAGGAGAATATGAGTAGGTGCTACAATGACCGTAGCATCTACATCTATTCAGACAGCCAGGCAGCCCTGAAATCATTGGCAGCTCCTGCAACAAGATCTAAGATTGTTGCAGATTGCCACAGGTCTCTGGTGGAGCTAGGGGGAAGCAACAGGGTGTACCTAGTGTGGGTCCCTGGCCACTCAGGGATCTGTGGCATTGAACAAGCCGATAGATTGGCTAGGATGGGGGCAACAACTCCATTTATTGGACCGGAACCTGTCTTGACAATCACCAAGGCTATGATCAAATTAGAACTACGGAACTGGCTTAGGAAACAGCACGTAGGATATTGGACCAAGGTCCGTAAACAAAAACATGGTAAGGTAATGATGCCCAAGCCATGTTTTAAAAGAAGCTCAGTAATCCTGGGATTGAGCAGGAAAGAGGTCAAACTCATGACTGGACTGATGACTGGCTATGGGAACTTCAAAAAACACCTGCACACAATGGGTATAATGGAAGAGGACCCTAAATGTAGGATCTGTGATGAGGGTGAAGAAGCCGGCCGAAGTGGCCGTGCGGTTAAAGGCGCTGCAGTCTGGAACCACAAGACCGCTACGGTCGCAGGTTCGAATCCTGCCTCGGGCATGGATGTTTGTGATGGCCTTAGGTTAGTTAGGTTTAACTAGTTCTAAGTTCTAGGGGACTAATGACCTCAGCAGTTGAGTCCCATAGTGCTCAGAGCCATTTGAACCATTTTTGAGGGTGAAGAAACTGCATCACACCTAATCTTTGAATGCATGGCATTGGAGAGTAAAAAATACTGAATCTTCGGGCAACTAGACCTGAAGAAATTGTGTCTAACAAAAAACTGGTAGAGGGACTTCTTGCACTATTTAAGGACACTGGTTGGCTTTACTAGATATACAGGGAGCGATGCCGCACAATAAACCTTGTTTCGGTGCGGGCAGTGGCGGGTTGGACCTAAGCTGTTTTAGCTCTCCTGTTAAAATCAAATCAAATCAAATCAATAACCATACATCAACACGATATCGACTTTTTCCGCAATTGGTAAACGGTGCATTTTAACACTGGTAATGTATCACGAAGCAAATACCGTCCGCACTGGCGGAATGTTACGTCATACCACGTACTTATACATTTGTGACAATTACAGCGCCATATATCACAAAGCGAAAAAAGTGGTCCAACGAACTGCACGAATATGCAATAAAAATGTCGATTCCTATTTTAAAAAACGCAGGTGATGTCCGTTTGACCTATGACAGCGCCATCTAGCGGGCCAACTATAGCGCCATCTGGTTTCCCCCTTCAAGCTAGACGAGTTCCGTTCTTTGTAGTTTTTTCGTTTGACGCTTATTCCGTGAGATATTTGGCCCGGTCACTTTCAATAGACCACCCTGTATAGTGTGTAAGACCTACATTACTTAACGTTCCAAGTAAGCCACCACAACTGCAGCTGAAGCAAAAACCACAGAGACTGGCTGTTCCCTTTATCTAAGACTGATAGCCATTGGATACGTGGGAAGTGGAGGGATGCGGGTAAGATTGCGGCGAGAAATAGATGTTCCGCATTATTAGAAAGTTAGCTTCCACTCGCAAATGACTAGTTTCGGGGCTTAACTAATTCGCAGTCTTCAGATTGTTATATTGCAAAGCTGCGAAATGCAGATTTGAAGAAATACAAAATTTGACGTGAAAGCTGATTTTTTTTCTGTTTAATGGTAAAACAAAACAGGTGCAGCATAAGTGCTGAAACAGTATCACTGCCACGATTCTGAAGATGTTCCGCATTTCTAGAAAAATAAGCAGTTCGTGATTCTTACAGAACACTTGTTGTGATTGAAATGACGCACAGAAGTAGCAACGTTTCATAAAAGCCTCATTACTGAGCCGTTTATGCACATCTGTGGTAGCCTATTAGTCGTATGATGTAAGGTAAATAAGCATGCAACAGCTGCTTTCTGTAGAATATTTTATTTTTTAACGCTCTGGTTTCGAGTCCCATTGCGCATCTTATGCATTCCACTAAAGTGCAAGCGTACAACTCGTCGTGAAACAGCAAATACCTGACAACGTAAAGGTATGTTCACACGATGCGTCCTTCCTCGTGCGCAATCGCTGATGCGCGGTAAAAAAAGGGCACGCACGAAAATTACCAGAAAGAACGTATGTAGGCTTGCATATTCACGTGTCCAGACGTTACCTCATTGTGCAAGCCGTCTGCTATGCATTATTACTTTGCATCTTATTCCGTTGGAAGTAAGAGACTATAGACACATATTTCACGCATGAGAGGCATATATTTCTCTTGTTGTCCGTTGTTATTATCATAGACTCTTTCCTTGACACCTAAGATTTTTTATGGAGTCTAATGATTCGCCCATTCGTACACTTGACTCGACTTCGTTACACGCGAATATTTTTGTAAACTTAATTATTTTTACTTCAAAAGCGAATACGTAGAAGATTCTTGCCGTTCGTGGGTCAGATTTAACAACAATTGTGAAATTAGTTGCACTATCGCAGAAAGAACAAGTGTGTCTTTTCCAGATCAGTTCCCTGTAGTACGCGCTCTATGCTACACGCGTTGTGTATACGCTGCGAAAATAAAAGTATTCACAGTAAGTGACGGGAGTGCGGGTGATTATTTAACGTTTTACTTTCACGCCCGCTACCCACTACCTACTGTTTGCTACGTGCTGCGAAACAGTTTTATTGCTTTCGACGCTTTATTATCACGTCTCTGTGGTTTTTGCTTCACCTGCAGTTGTGGCTTATTTGGTACGTTAAGTAATGTAGGTCTTACACACTATACAGGGTGGTCCATTGATAGTGACCGGGCCAAATAATATTTCTATGCACCAGGAATTGCATGGCGACGACTTTGAACGTCGTGTACAGTTCTGCCACTGGGCACAAGAGAAATCACGGGACGATGACAGATTTTTTTGCACGTATTTGATTTAGTAACGAAACGTCATTCACCAACAACAGTAACGCAAACCGGCATAATATGCACTACTGGGCAACGGAAAATCCACGATGGCTGCGACAAGTGGAACATCAGCGACTTTGGCGGGTTAATGTATGGTGCGGCATTATGGTAGGAAGGATAATTGGCCCCATTTTATCGATGGCAATCTAAATGGTGCAATGTATGCTGATTTTCTATGTAATTTTCTACCGATGTTACTTCAAGATGTTTCACTGCATGACAGAATGGTGATGTACTTCCAACATGATGGATGTCCGGCACAGCTCGCGTGCGGTTGAAGCAGTACTGAATAGCATATTTCATGACAGGTGGATTGGTCGTCGAAGCACGTTCACCGGATCTGACGCCCCGCATTTCTTTCTGTGGGGAAAGTTGAAGGGTATTTGCTATCGTGATCCACCGACAACGCCTGACAACATGCGTCAGCGCATTGTCAATGCATGAGCGAACATTACGGAAGGCGAACTACTCGCTGTTGAGAGGAATGTCGTTACACGTATTGCCAAATGCATTGAGGTTGACGGACATTATTTTGAGCATTTATGGCATTAATGTGGTATTTACAGGTAATCACGCTGTAACAGCATGCGTTCTCAGAAACGATAAGTTCACAAAGATACATGTATCACATTGGAACAACCGAAATAAAATGTCCAAACATATCTACGTTCTGTATTCTAATTTAAAAATCCTACCTGTTACCAACTGTTCGTCTAAAATAGTGAGCCATATGTTTGTGACTATTACGGCGCTATCTACCACAAAGCGAAAAAAGTGGTCCAACTAAAACATTCATATTTCCTTACAAACTACACGAATATGTAAGAAAAAATGTCGGTTCCTATTTCAAAAAACGCAGCTGAAATCCGTTTGACCTATGGAAGCGCCATCTAGCGGGCCAACCATAGCGCCGTCTGGTTTCCCGCTTCAAGCTAGACAAGTTTCGTTCTTTGTAGTTTTTTCGTTTGATGCTTATTTCGTGAGATATTTGGCCCGGTCACGATCATTGGACCACCCTGTATATAGATTCCACCGACACATGCAACAATTCACGGTATTTGGGTAAATTCGAAGCCGACGGTGCTGTTCAGGATGTGCATAAGGAAAGGTCTGGTAGCCCAAAAACATCACCAAGTGCAGCTTCCAGCGCTATTGTGCTGCAACATTGCGCTAGGTCACCTCAAAAATGTGTCAAGCAGGGGAAGCCGATCGAGCGTATTCTGAAGGCTGGAAGGTGGAAAGTGTACATTCCAATATCGCTGCTCGCTGTGAACGAGGACGACCCGGATCGAAGTATGGAGTACTGCGAGAAGGAAGGGTTTACTGGGATGGTTATCTGGTCTGATAAGACTCAATTCAGACTGAACGGTACTGCAAATTGCCACAGCTGTGTGTATTGGATTTCTGAAGATCCTCACGTTTACGTGGACAAACACGTTAATGTGACAGGTGTAAATGTGTGTCATTACACGGTCTGATTGGACCATTCTTGTCTGCAGGTACCGTGACTGGTGAGGTGGCTGTTCATATGCTGTTAACATTGATTTTACCTGCCATCTGAGACGTGTTGGGAAATGAAAGATTTTACCTACACCTCAGTACCACAGAGCTTACTTGGATGAAAATCTACGCGGACTATTGATTGGTCGAAGAGGAACTGTTGAGTACTCACCACAGTCTCCAGACCTGACACCTATCTATGGGGGACCTTGAGAAACGGCAGCATCGAGCCGTCCTTCGCGGCTCTCGCACAGGCACCGTCGACAGCCTCAGTTCGGTCAACAGTTGAGCGGCGTCGACGTCGTTTGGCTGCCAATGGGGGGCGCTTCCGACACATAACATAACCTCCCCCTTGTGCGAGAATTGTTACGGTATGTCACTTTGCTCAGATAATGTTGACTGTCAAACAGTGTCTATGTATTTCTGGATCCCTCTGCATATATACTACTGGAAATTGAAATAAGAACACCGTGAATTCATTGTCCCAGGAGGGGGAAACTTTATTGACACATTCCTGGGGTCAGATACATCACATGATCACACTGACAGAGCCACAGGCACATAGACACAGGCAACAGAGCATGCACAATGTCGGCACTAGTACAGTGTATATCCACCTTTCGCAGCAATGCAGGCTGCTATTCTCCCATGGAGACGATCGTAGAGATGCTGGATGTAGTCCTGTGGAACGGCTTGCCATGCCATTTCCACCTGGCGCCTCAGTTGGACCAGCGTTCGTGCTGGACGTGCAGACAGCGTGAGACGACGCTTCATCCAGTCCCAAATATGCTCAATGGGGGACAGATCCGGAGATCTTGCTGGCCAGGGTAGTTGACTTACACCTTCTAGGGCACGTTGGGTGGCACGGGATACATGCGGACGTGCATTGTCCTGTTGGAACAGCAAGTTCCCTTGCCGGTCTAGGAATGGTAGAACGATGGATTCGATGACGGTTTGGATGTACCGTGCACTATTCAGTGTCCCCTCGACGATCACCAGTGGTGTACGGCCAGTGTAGGAGATCGCTCCCCACACCATGATGCCGGGTGTTGGCCCTGTGTGCCTCGGTCGTATGCAGTCCTGATTGTGGCGCTCACCTGCACGGCGGCAAACACGCATACGACCATCATTGGCACCAAGGCAGAAGCGACTCTCATCGCTGAAGACGACACGTCTCCATTCGTCCCTCCATTCACGCCTGTCGCGACACCACTGGAGGCGGGCTGCACGATGTTGGGGCGTGAGCGGAAGACGGCCTAACGGTGTGCGGGACCGTAGCCCAGCTTCATGGAGACGGTTGCGAATGGTCCTCGCCGATACCCCAGGAGCAACAGTGTCCCTAATTTGCTGGGAAGTGGCGGTGCGGTCCCCTACGGCACTGCGTAGGATCCTACGGTCTTGGCGTGCATCCGTGCGTCGCTGCGGTCCGGTCCCAGGTCGACGGGCACGTGCACCTTCCGCCGACCACTGGCGACAACATCGATGTGCTGTGGAGACCTCACGCCCCACGTGTTGAGCAATTCGGCGGTACGTCCACCCGGCCTCCCGCATGCCCACTGTACGCCCTCGCTCAAAGTCCGTCAACTGCACATACGGTTCACGTCCACGCTGTCGCGGCATGCTACCAGTGTTAAAGACTGCGATGGAGCTCCGTATGCCACGGCAAACTGGCTGACACTGACGGCGGCGGTGCACAAATGCTGCGCAGCTAGCGCCATTCGACGGCCAACACCGCGGTTCCTGGTGTGTCCGCTGTGCCGTGCGTGTGATCATTGCTTGTACAGCCCTCTCGCAGTGTCCGGAGCAAGTATGGTGGGTCTGACACACCGGTGTCAATGTGTTCTTTTTTCCATTTCCAGGAGTGTATGTTAATATCGTCGCTCTCGACAAATTCGGCAACGCTGCAGACACCAAAATCCACTAGGACGAAGGTTGTCTTTTCCAATTTTGTATTTTTTACATCATCAATGCCCGTGATTTCTATCTCTAGTACAGGTACTGTAGCTTGCTGAGGGTGTCCACGTAATCCATGTTTGATTTTGTTCGGATGTCAAATGTTGTGATACTGTCTCGCCATAACATTAATATTCGTACAAAGTATTCATATACACTTTCCATACATTTATAGACTGTTTCTTCTCTGATTTCCTACTTCCAGACTTCTCTTATTCTTTACAGTAACACGATCGAAGACTAAGTCTAATATTTGACGCTCATGGCACCATACCTCAAGTTTCTATTTCATAATCATTAAAATGGCATTCTGTATGATCTCTCATTGTCTGTAATAATCTATAATTTTCAGTGTGCGTTCTTCGTAGTCAACGGACATCATTGCACATAAATCACATTAACGCATAAGCTCAACACACTTTACTACAAAACACACATGGACGTCAGCTGCCTGATGCACTGTTACCCCTAGCACACTCACATTGAGGATGGGAGAAGAAAGTGCTTCGCCATTGCATACTACACGCTCTCTGCAGTCGGCTCTGAGAGACACTAACGCCGCCCTACGGAACTGCCTCGCCGGTAGGTGGGTGCTGGGCTATTCTTTAAGCCTCGAGAAATTTGTCGGAGTCATTCCGCTACTGTACATCTGTGAAACTGGCCGGCTACAGTCACCGCATTGAACCTGTCCTGAGTGTCCAGTAACTGTTAACCGATGCGACGTTACTGCACCCTCACATTGTACCCCTCGCACCCTCACATTGACGATCGGACACAGAACTTGCATCACCATTGCGTAGTACAGGCTCTTTACTCACGTCTCTCCGAGACACTAATCCGGCCTAAGGAACTTAATGTCCACCAGAGGGGTGGTGGGCTATTGCATGCAACTCCAGGCCATTGTCTGAGTCATTCTGCTTGTGGATATCTGTGATAATGGCGCCGCTACAGTCAACACATCCAGATTCTCCTACGAATCCAGTAGCTGGTAACCGATGACCCGTTGTCCGTTCACTGTAACCCTCGCACCCTCTCAGTGACGGCGGGACACAGACACTGCTTCGCCATTGGCTACTACGGGCTCTCTGCCAGCGTCTCTGGAAGACAGTAATGCTGGCCTCAGGTGCGTAGTATCCATCAGACAGGATGCTACTGCATATGCCTCGAGGACATTGTCGGATTCATTATGCTAGTGCACATCTGTGACACTGCCGTGGCTACGGTCACTGCACGGAACCTCTCCAGAGAATCCAACAGCTTGTAACTGACGCACCGCTGCCTTTTTACTGTTACACTCGCTCCCTCACACCGACGATCGGACACAGAAGCTACTTCGCCATTGGATACCACGGGCTCTCTGCGCGCATCTCACCGAGACGCTAATGCTGTTCTCAGAAGCTTAATATACATCAGATATGCGCTGCACTATTGCATGCACGGGTGAAGCAATTTCTATGTCAAATCGCCAATATGTGAGTGCGAGGGTTACAGTAAACAGGCAGCACTGCATCGGTTACAGGCTACTGGATTCCCAGAAGAGGTTCCGTGCGGTGATCGTAGCCGCATCAGGATCGTAGATATATAATAGCAGAATGACTCCGACAATGTCATCGAGGCTTATGCAATAGTGCAGCACCCGCCCAATGGCGCTGAGGGCCACCTTAGTGTCTATGGGACTCGTCGACAGATAACCCGTAGTATGCAATTGCGAAGCAGTTTCGATGTCCCATCGTCAATGTGTGGGTGCCAGGGCTACAATATACCGACAGTGGTGCATCAGTCACAGACTACTGCATACCGAGGAGAGATTCCATGTGCTGACCATAGCCACGCCAGGATAATAGATGTACACTAGCAGAATGACTTCGACAATGACTTCAAGCCATATGCAATAGCGGAGCATCCGTATGATGGAGACTCAACTTTTGAGCGCATTGTTAGTTTCTTGGAGAGACATCAGCAGAGAGCCTGTAGCACCCAACGGAAAAGCTATTTCTGTATCCCAACGTCAGTTGTGAAGGACTGAGGCTTACAGCTAATGGGCAGTGATGCGTCGGTTCAAGCTACTCGATTCCCAGAAGAGATTCCATTTGATGACAGTAGCCGCAAAAGTATCATAGATGTACAATAGCAGAAAAAACTCCGACAATGTACTCGAGGCTTATGCAATAGCGCAGCACCTGCCCATTGGCGAGGCAATTATTGATTTCGGGATTAGTGTCGTGGAGAGACGTCGGCAAACAAGCTGTAGTACGCAATGGGGAAGCAATTTCTGTGTAAGTTCGTCACTGTCAGGGTGCGACAGTTACAGTATACCAGCAGCTGCGCATAGGTAAAGAGCTACTGGGCTCACTGGAGAGGTTCCATGTGGTGACCGTATCCGCGCCACTAGCAGAATGACTCCAACAATGTCCTCGAGGCTAATGCAGTACCGCAGCACTCGACAAATGCCGAGGTAATTGGTGAGGGCGGCATTACTGTGGTAGAGAGAAGTCGGCAGAGAACCTATTATATGGACGGCGAAGCATTTTCCGTGTCTCATCGTCAATATGTGGGTTTGAGGGTACAATAAACCGGCAACGGTGCATCAGTTACAAGTTACTGCACACTCAGGATAGGTTCCATGTGGTCACCGTAGTGATGTACACTATCGGAGTGACTCAGTCCTCGAGGATTATGCAATACTGCAGCACCCGCCTGATGGCGAGGCAATTCCCCAAGGCGGCGTTGGAGTCTTGGAGAAACGTAGGCAGAGAGCCTGTAGTATGAAATGGCGAAGCAATTTCTCTGTAAAATCGTCAATATAAAGGTGCAAGTGTTATAATAAACCAGCAGCTGTGCGTCGGTTACAATTTACTGGGCAATGAGGAGACTTTGCATGCAGTGATCGAAGCTGCGCCACTATCTTAGATATACACTAGCAGAATGACTCCGATAACGTCCTCAAGCCATATGCCACAGTGGAGCGCCTCTATTATGGAGATTCAGCTCCTGAGGGCAGCATAAGAGTCTTGGAGAGACGTTGGCAGAGGGCGTGTAGTATCCAATCGCAAAGTTATTTCTGTATCCCAACGTCAGTGTGAGGGTCCGAGGGTTACAGGCAACATCGGCCAGCGATGCAGCGGTTCGACCTACTTCCGATGAGGAGTTCCATTTGGTGACGGTAGCCGTAAAAGTATCATAGATGTACAGTAGCAGAAAAAAAACTCTGACAATGTCCTAAACGCTTATGCAACAGCGCAGCACCAACCCAATGGCGAGGCAATTCCTGAGGGCGGCAACAGTGTCGTGGAGAGAAGTCGGCAGAGATGCTGTAATATGCAGTTGGGAAGGAATTTCTGTGTAACTTCGTCAATGTTAGGATGGGAGGGTTACAGAAAACCGGCAGCTGTACATCGGTTGCAAGCTACTGGACTCACTGGGGAGGTTCCATGTGACGATCATAGCCGCCCCACTATCATAGATCTACACTAGCAGAATGACTCTGACAAAGTTCTCGAGTCTTATACAATAGCCCAGCAGCCTCCTAAGGATGAGGTAATACCTGAGGGTGGAGTTAGTGTGTTGGAAAGAGGTCAGGAGGGATCCTGTAGAATGCAGTGGCGAAGCAATTTCTTTGACCCATCGTCAATGTGAGGGTGCAAGGGTTACAAAAAACCAGCAATGCTGCATCTGTTACAAGTTATGGGATACTCATGAGGGGTTCCATGAGCTAACCACAGCCGCGCCAGTATTACAGGTATACACCACCAGAATGACTCCGAGAATGTCCTCAAGGCGTATGCAATAGTGCAGCACCCGCCTGATGGAGATTGAGCTCCTGAGGGCAGCATTAGTAACCTGGAGAGACGTAGACAGAGTGCCTGTAATATCCAATGGCAAAGCGATTTCTGTGTGAGGCTGCGAGGGATACACTGAAGAGACAGCAGTGCATCAGTAACATGTTACTGTACACTCAGGAGAGGATCCATGCATTGACCGTTGCCATGCCAGTATCACAGGTGTACACTAGCAGACTGCCTCTTACTATGTCGTCATGGCTGATGCTATAGCCGAGCACCCGCCTGTGTGGCAATTCGTGAGGGTTGCATTAGTGTCTTGAAGTGAAGTCGGCAGACAGCCTGTAATATGCAATGGCGAAGCAATTTCTGTTTTCCATCGTTAATGTGCGGTTGAGGGGGTTTCAATCAACTCAGCGGTGCATTGGTTACAATCTACTGGATTCCCAGGAGAGGTTCTATCCAGTGACTGTAGCCGCGCCGGTATCATATATTGAAAGGTGGCTACACTGAGTCACAGCGCCTGAGATTGCGCCAAAGCCGGCCGGAGTGGCCGTGCGGTTCTAGGCGCAAAAGTCTGAAGCCGAGCGACCGCTACGGTCGCAGGTTCGAATCCTGCCTCGGGCATGGATGTGTGTGATGTCCTTAGGTTAGTTAGGTTTAATTAGTTCTAAGTTATAGGCGACTGATGACCTCAGAAGTTAAGTCGCATAGTGCTCAGAGCCATTTGAACCATTTTTTGCGCCAAAGATTATTATTTCGCCGCCTCCACTGGTGCAGTAGTAGTTCAGAGGATGTCGAGGGCAGTTGTTGTTCTGTTGGGCGAGAGAGTACATGCTGTTCGGTTGGTGTAATGTATAGATGGAAGAAGTTGCAATTGTCAGAGTGTATTTGAGAAAGGAGATGGGCTTTTGATTTATGATGCTGGTGTAATGGAAAATTTTCGTCAATATATAATGAGGTAAAAAAGGTATTACAGTTTTCTTTAATGACAATGCCTCTTGCTCACAGGTACAGTCAACAAGGCATCTGGCTCGTGTTTATTTATTAGACTTGTAATTCTGGTTTCTATGTGCAATTATAGTATTTCTGGTTTTTCAATTAGTTCATTGTAAATGGTGTTTAAAATATTTTGTCGCATTGAGAAAGAACCGAGCCAGATACATGGACGTTGAGTCACACTACCACACACAGAACAGTTACACTTGTGCTTTGTTGTTTCGTAGCTTTTATAGTTGCAGGGGACTTAATTAATCAATTGTGTTAATGTAAATTCCTTGTCATTCTTTATTTTATTTTATGCAGTCAGATTGCGTGCTAATACTAGTCAGCGCCAACCGGTTACGAGACTTAGTAACCGGTCACACAGCTAATAAAATTATTGCATTTATTCATTAATATTAGTCCTTTTCTTTTTAATCAAGCCCCCATGCACGAGGCGACCGCTGCTTCGGATCTTCCCTTGGAATTCTTTTGATAGTAAAAATAGTAGACAGTAGTATTGTTGTAGTAATTTGTAGTTTAGTGATTATAGTTTATATTGAACGTGTAGATTTTGCAAGTGAACACTTGTAGTTGTCTTGTCATTCCTCTGATGGTATTTTTGTAGAATTTAATTTTTGATGTGTCGTATATGGGTTTGACAATTTTGTGCAATTGTGAAGGTTTTAATTGTTCGTTAATCGTGTTTGTCGGGAAGCATTTCGTGTGAATGGTATTGTTGGTGATTAAGTGTTATATTGTGTGTAATTTTCGTATAGTGACGAGTTTTGTATGTTTTGTAAGTGATTACGCGATCGATGAAAAAGGCAAGAATGATGGATAGTCAGAATAATGAAATTGTAACATAGCGAACTCGCCAACACAGGAGAACAGTATGGTGAATAATGAAGTAGAAAACAATTTAATAAGCCGGGAAAATAGTCCGGAACCAGCTCAAAATTTTTCACAATTGAAAAATTTTCAGAATACGAGATTAACGATAGAAGATTCTGGAATAGTATCGAACACAGAAAGCTTTACGGCTATGATGAAGGAAGTTAGTTTCACGGGAAATGTTAGGGGCGAAAAGAATTTCGAACCAGTTAATATGGAGCAGTTGATGAGTGCAATATTAAATTTGGGATCACAAATGGGAACAATGGAAACGCGGTTAGACTCACGAATAGGGACATGTTTTGAAAACATGAAAGATGAATTAAAGAAAGAAATTAGAGAAGAAGTACAACCGATTTTGAATGCTCACAATAATAGATTAACTTCCATAGAAATTAGACAAAAGGAACAGGATAGAGAACAGGAAGAAAGAGATCGCGTGACAGTACAAAAATTTTCAGAGTTAAATTTACAACGTGCACACGATAAGGAAGAAATATTTGAAAGAATCGAGGAATCCGTACCGAATGACAGATTAAATAACCTAACACAACAATATGAACAGTTAACTACTAAATGTGTCAATACTAAAACCCGAGTCGCGACACTTACGGCAGACGTAAATAAACAGAAAGAACAAATAGGTGACTTATCGGAAAGAGTTGAGGAGATTTCAGATAAATTGACAGGTCTTACTTTAAGTGGGGACAGAGATTCAGATGATGCAGCTCCATTGCCATTTGCAGAATCAGAAGAGTACCAGAATATAAACAAACATGTTGAAAGTCAGGGAAAATTCAATGAACGCGTTAAAAGGGAATTTGAGGCTTTACGAAAGCAAGTCAAACAAACTGAAAGCGAAATCGTAGGAAAGGACAGTAGAAGAAAATTAGAATCACAGATAGCAGAGGGCTTTCAAGAAAATAATTTATTTCATTTACGAGAAGTAACAAGAGAGCGCCAGGCGCGCGAACTTGACAGTAATCGACATTCGGACTGGGACAGACGCGGTAGGTCTTTGTCGCCACGAGGTGAAAACTTTGACTATAAGCACTTTTTAACAGTTCGGAATTTAAGATCTTTCGCAATTCTACTAATGACATACATCCATGTTCATGGTTAGATCAATTTATGTACGCACTTCCGCCAAATTGGCTACTAAGTCACAAACTGGAATTTATGTGTGGATATTTAGAAAACGAACCGGCGACACGCATGCGCGCACTTATTAGAGATTGTAATAATTTAAATGATTTTTATCACGCATTTCTATCGGCATATTGGTCCGAAAACACGCAAGACAGAGTCAAACATAGTCTTATTGTTGTTGTTGTTGTTGTGGTCTTCAGTCCTGAGACTGGTTTGATGCAACTCTCCATGCTACTCTATCCTGTGCAAGCTTCTTCATCTCCCAGTACCTACTGCAGCCTACATCCTTCTGAATCTGCTTAGTGTATTCATCTCTTGGTCTCCCTCTACGATTTTTACCCTCCACGCTGCCCTCCAATACTAAATTGGTGATCCCCTGATGCCTCAGAACATGTCCCACCAACCGGTACCTTCTTCTTGTCAAGTTGTGCCACAAACTCCTCTTCTCCCCAATTCTATTCAATACCTCCTCATTAGTTATGTGATCTACCCATCTTATTATGCAGCGTAATTTTAAACAGTCGAGTCCCGCACGCCGGCAGAATACTTTGAAGACATGATTCGAAAGAATCAATTCCTTTCCAACCCTTATAGCCCGACTGAATTAATTCGTATTTGTTTAACTAAGCTGCCACAATCGATAAGACACATTGCTTTAGCCGGAAGATGTAAAGACGACATTGAAACTTTTAAGACTTTGCCACAAGAACTTGAGTATGACAACGACGACGGAACTTCTCGTAATTTTTTCAGTAACGGTAATCACTATAGATTTTTAGAGAAAAGGGATAATGATCGGAACGGACGTAATAGCGGTAATTTTGAAAATGACAGACGAAACAGACAGGACAATAGATGCCAGCCTTATGACAATAACAGGCGTTCTAACAGAAATTACACAGACAATTATAATAACAGAAATTCTTACCGGAATGATCAATCATACGGAAACAGTAATCGGTGTCATCAAGACAGAAATTATTCATACAATAATAGAAATTCTTACTACATAAATAACCAGGGTAGTAGACCTAACAATAATTTCAGAAGTGACAGTCGAAATTACACAAGGAGTAGTCATGCAGATAGCCAGGAAAATAGAAATTTTAATAACAGACACAATCAAGAATTTACATCTAACAGACAGGAAGGACCTAATTGGCATCCTCCACGTGACAGAAATTCAGAGAGACAAGTGCAAATAGTACAAATTGATCCGCGAAATGACGCGAATAATCAAAGACGTGACGCAAACAATCGACGATGACTTGTAACTTCGCATCAAGCACATCAGTACGTAGCATCAACAAGTTAGTGTTCATCACGTACGTGGTTTTGCAGTCAGTGCAATGTTTACAAATGCGGAGTTGGCAGATGCCCATTTGATGTATGGATTAGCACGGGGCAATAGCCGTGGCGCGGTACGTTTGCATCGAGACAGATTTCCAGAACGAAGGTGTCCCGACAGGAAGACGTTCGAAGCAATTGATCGGCGTCTTAGGGGGCACGGAGCATTCCAGCCTATGACTCGGTAAAGTTGACCACGTCACTGTATGGAGAGTGCTACGGGAGAACCAGTTGTTTCCGTACCATGTACAGCATGTGCAGGCACTATCAGCAGCTGATTGGCCTCCAAGGGTACACTTCTGAGAATGGTTCATCCAACAATGTGTCAATCCTCATTTCAGTGCAAATGTTCTCTTTACGGATGAGGCTTCATTCCAACGTGATCAAATTGTAAATTTTCACAACCGACATGTGTGGGCTGACGAGAATGCGCACGCAATTGTGCAATCACGTCATCAACACAGATTTTCTGTGAACGTTTGGGCAGGCATTGTTGGTGATGTCTTGATTGGGCCCCATGTTCTTCCACCTATGCTCAATGGAGCACGTTATCATGATTTCATACGGGATACTCTACCTGTGCTGCTAGAACATGTGCCTTTGCAAGTACGACACAACATGTGGTTCATGCACGACGGAGCTCCTGCACATTTCAGTCGAAGTGTTCGTACGCTTCTCAACAACAGATTCGGTGACCGATGGATTGGTAGAGGCGGACCAATTCCGTGGCCTCCACGCTCTCCTGACCTCAACCCTCTTGACTTTCATTTATGGGGGAATTTGAAAGCTCTTGTCTACGCAACCCCGCTACCAAATGTAGAGACTCTTCGTGCTCGTATTGTGGACGGCTGTGATACAATACCGCCATTCTCCAGGTCTGCATCAGCGCATCAGGTATTCCATACGACGGAGGGTGGATGCATGTATCCTCGCTAACGGAGGACATTTTGAACATTTCCTGTAACAAAGTGTTTGAAGTAACGCTGATACGATATGTTGCTGTGTGTTTCCATTCCATGATTAATGTGATTTGAAGAGAAGTAATAAAATGAGCTCTAACATGGAAAGTAAGCGTTTCCGGACACATGTCCACATAACATATTTTCTTTCTTTGTGTGTGGGGAATGTTTCCTGAAAGTTTGGCCGTACCTTTTTGTAACACCCTGTAGACGGTTCAGAAAGTAGTGACGCTACGACTTAACACTACGTACGCTTGGAAGACATGAGAGATATTTTGGTAGACGAAAAGGAAAATAATGTAGACGCATTTTTACATCCTGTTATTGAAGTATGTGTGAGTAAGAATAAGTTCACTGCGGTTTTAGATTCTGGGAGCCCATTGAATGTTATTAGTGAATCAGTTTTTCGTATATGTGTAAGCACTATTGCTTGTCCTGTGTTACCTGTTCCTAAAACTACAATTCGAGGAGCTATTTCTGGAAAAAGTGTGGAAGTCAAACAACAGACCAACTTAAATTTCATTTGTCAAGATATGAAGTTTCTGCTAATTTTATTATTGTTCCATTACTCAGTACACAAATTATATTAGGTATGGAGTTTCTTAACACATATAAGGAAATTTTAAACTTTAAGGAAGGAAGTGTGAACTTGACTGTTCCCGGAATGCCGAGATGTTTGAAATTTTTCGAGTGTGTAACGAAATCTGAATCAGACACAAATTGTTTAAGGTTCCTTACTTCTGATGTTTTCGCTGAGTATTATGACGGCAGTGTGTTCATTCATGACAACGACAATAGATACAGAGATGCGATGGATGATATGATTAATAGTGAAGAATTAAGTAATGAAAAGGCTAACAAAGCTGAAGTGACAGACGACGTTGCAAGAGAAGAATTGCACCAAATTTGACTTCACATTCTACAGTATTTAGTCATCACACAGGAACTATACAAGGCTTACAATATTTATTTACAGTAAAAGATCACACACCATTTCGGGGAAAAACGTACGCTATTCCTTTGGCTTATAGGGACAAGGTTAAGAGTGAACTTCAATACATGTTAGATCAAGGCATTATTGACCCAGCAGTCAGTCCTAATACCAGCCCATTACATGTCGTTCTTAAAAAGGAAGGGCCAATTCGTTTGGTTCTGGATTCCAGACAGATAAATAATATCATCATTCCTGAAACTGACCGTCCACAAAATTTAGATGAACTTCTTCAACATTTTCATGGAATTAAAGTTTTATCCACAATTGATATGCGCGCAAATTTTTGGCAAATTGAACTCCACCCTTATTGTAGAAAATACACTGCCTTTTTAGCCTTTGGTAACTGTTACCAATTTCTGAAATTACCGTTTGCACTTACTGTATCTTCAGCAGCATTCATTCGTGGTTTAAATGAAATTTTACCTGTTTATCTTCGTAACAATATTACTTCATATGTTGACGATATTCTTATTGCTAAACGTTCTTGGAGTGAACTTGGAAAAATCTGAATTTGGTCGTTCTCAGGTGAAATTTCTTGGTAATGTTATTTCTACAGAAGGTATTCTTCCTGATCCAGAGAAACTAGACGCTATTCGTAATTATGCTGTTCCTACTACTAAACGTGATGTTCGTAGTTTCCTTGGTGTCTGTAATTTTCTTAGACGCTTTGTTAGATTGGTCAATTTGGCCACACCTCGTTTATGTGAACTTTCTGGAGAGAATTCTAATTGGTGTTGGGATGAAGAAGCTCAATTAGAATTTGAACAACTTTGTGATGCTTTAGCTGCTGCTCCACTTCTTTCACATCCGGGTTTGGCTAAAGATAAGGGGCACACTTATTTCAAGAGATAGAAGAAAACGGCGTTGTAGTACAGAAAACTATTACATTTGGAAGTCGTGTTCTCTCTAAATCAGAAAAGAATTATTCGATTACGGAACTTGAAGCTTTGGCTGTTGTTTGGGCTTTCACAAAATTTCGCATCTTTTTGTATGGCAGACATACTAAGGTTTACACCTATCATCGAGCTCTGGAATTTCTTATGTCAACAAAATTAACACATGGAAGATTATCACGATGGGCACTGTATATACAGGAATTTGTTTTTAGTATTGTTTACATCCAGGGTTCTTCTAATATTATTGCTGATGCTCTATCACTTGCAGCTATGGGATTGAAACAAAGTGCTGTAGAGGACTGCAAAGAAAACAATTATTGTTTGATGTATATTCAAGGTGTTGCGTTTGAAAATTTTATTTCGTCTTCGCTCCAGGACATCGCTAAGGAGCAAAAAAAGGATCCAATCTCGAAGGACATTAAGGAGAAGTGGAGGGGAAAGGAAAGCGTAGCGATTAAACAGTATTATTTAGTTCGCAATGATATTCTTTTTAAACGAAAATCGGTTGACAACTCTGTTTGGTTAGTTTGCATTCCTGATGAGTGGGTTAATAAATTGATTTGGTATACACATTTCAGCTATGCACACTTTGGTCCCAGAAAATGCTTTCATAAATTACGAGAAAATTGCTACTTCAGTAATATGGAAAAACGTATTCGATTTGTTCTTGATAAATGCAAATTATGTCAAAAGGCTAAGCCGCCAACTATTTCTCACAGAGCACCGTTGTTTCCTACCATTCCAGCGAGATTAAAGGAGATGGCTGCAGTCGATTTGTTTGGTCCAGTGGTTCGTTCTACTAATGGTTTTGCGTACATTGTGGTAGTAGTGGAATTGACATCAAAATATGTGTGTTTTACACCTTTACGCAAAGCAACAGCTCGTTCAGTATCTAACGTTTTCATCAAAATTTTCTTAAAGAAGTGGGTCATGTTGATAAAGTTATATCAGATAATTGATCACAGTTTCGCTCTAAATTTTGGCTTTGTACTCTACAGCGTCGAAAGATTAAACCAATTGTCATTTCACTTTTTCACCCTCAATCTGATTGAATTTTGCGCAGAGCATAACTTAATCATAGCTAATACTTGGTTTAAGAATCATGAAAGAAGGTTGTATACATGGAAGAACCCTGGAGATACTAAAAGGTATCAAATAGATTATATAATGGTAAGACAGAGATTTAGGAACCAGGTTTTAAATTGTAAGACATTTCCAGGGGCAGATGTGGACTCTGACAACAATCTATTAGTTATGAACTGTAGATTAAAACTGAAGAAACTGCAAAAAGGTGGGAATTTAAGGAGGTGGGACCTGGATAAACTGAAAGAACCAGAGATTGTACACAGTTTCAGGGAGAACATAAGGGAACAATTGACAGGAATGGGGGAAAGAAATACAGTAGAAGAAGAATGGGTAGCTTTGAGGGATGAAATAGTGAAGGCAGCAGAGGATCAAATAGGTAAAAAGACGAGGGCTAGTAGAAACCCTTGGGTAACAGAAGAAATATTGAATTTAATTGATGAAAGAAGAATACATAAAAATGGAGTAAATGAAGCAGGCAAAAAGGAATACAAACGTCTCAAAAATGAGATCGACGGGAAGTGCAAAATAGCTAGGCAGGGATGGCTAGAGGAGAAATGTAAGAATGTAGAGGCTTATACCCTCAGACTTCAAGAAGAATATAATAATCCCAATCCCAAAGAAAGCAGGTGCTGACAGATGTGAAAATTACCTAACTATCAGTTTAATAAGTCACAGCTGCAAATACTAACGCGAATTCTTTACAGACGAATGGTAAAACTGATAGAAGCCGACCTGGGGGAAGATCAGTTTGGATTCCGTAGAAATGTTGGAACACGTGGGGCAATACTGACCCTACGACTTATCTTAGAAGAAAGATTAAGGAAAGGCAAACCTACGTTTCTAGCATTTGTAGACTTAAGAGAAAGCTTTTGACAATGTTGACATGAATACTCTCTTTCAGATTCTGAAGGTGGCAGGGCTAAAATACAGGGAGGGAAATGCTATTTGCAATTTGCACAGAAACCAGATGGCACTTATAAGAGTCGAGGGACATGAAAGGGAAGTAGTGGTTGGGAGGGGAGTGAGACAGGGTTGTAGCCTCTCCCCGATGTTATTCAACCTGTATATTGAGAAGCAGTAAAGGAAACAAAAGAAAAATTCGGAGTAGGTATTAAAATCCATGGAGAAGAAATAAAAACTTTGAGTTTCGCCGATGACATTGTAATTCTGTCAGAGACAGCAAAGGACTTAGAAGAACAGTTGAACGGAATTGATAGTGTCTTGAAAGGAGAATGTAAGATGAACATAAACAAAAGTAAAACGACGATAATGGAATGTAGTCGAATTAAGTCGGGTGATGCTGAGGGAATTAGATTAGGCAATGAGACACTTAAAGTAGTAAAGGAGTTTTGCTATTTGGGGAGTAAGATAACTGATGATGGTTGAAGTAGAGAGGATATAAAATGTAGACTGGCAATGGCAAGGAAAGCGTTTCTGAAGAAGAGAAATTTGTTAACATCGAGTATAGATTTAAGTGTCAGGAAGTTATTTCTGAAAGTATTTGTATGGAGTGTAGCTATGTATGGAAGTGAAACATGGACGATAACTAGTTTGAACAAGAAGAGAATAGAAGCTTTCAAAATGTGGTGCTACAGAAGAATGCTGAAGATTAGATGGGTTGATCACATAACTAATGGGGAGGTATTGTATAGAATTGGGGAGAGGAGGAGCTTGTGGCACAACTTGACTAGAAGAAGGGATCGGTTGGTAGGACATGTTCTGAGACATCGAGGGATCACCAATTTAGTATTAGAGGGCAGCGTGGAGGGTAAAACTCGTAGAGGGAGACCAAGAGATGAATACACTAAGCAGATTTGAAGGATGTAGGTTGCAGTAGATACTGGGAGATGAAGAAGCTTGCACAGGATAGAGTAGCATGGAGAGCTGCATCAAACCAGTCTCAGGACTGAAGACCACAACAACAACAACAACCCTCAATCTAATGCGTCAGAGAGATGGATGAAGGAAATCAATAAATTGTGTCGTCTTTATTATCATCATAATCACAGAACGTGGGATCAGTACCTTCATATTTTTCAAAACTTTCTGAATGTACTCCCTAATGATTCAGCATCTTTACTACCTATATTGATATTAAAAAATAAAGCACCGACAAATCGTATTTCTGAAATCATTCCTTTTCCGCCTACACGGAAACTGCGGCATTCTGAAGTTGTCAACCTGGCTCTACAAAATATTGCATCTGCGGCTGCTATAAGAGACAAATCAGCTAAACGTCCTGGTCGTTTAAAAACTTTGTCAGTTGGTCAAAAGGTGTTAATTAAGTCTCATCGCTTGCCTCTCAAAGGAAAAGGCTTGTGTCGCAAATTTTTTCTGCTTTATAACGGTGCATATAGAGTTCGCAAAATTATTCATGATAACACTGTCGAAGTAGAAACTCTTAAATCACGGCGCTCTAAGGGAATACATCATATATCGAACGTTAAAATTTTGAGAAATTAACAGTTACACGTAAACACGCAGAGAATGCAGGGATACCGCGCCGTGTTCTAGCGGCAGCACATACACAAAGCGACAGCCAGTCCGCGCGCAGGACAAGGGAACCGTTGATCGCAAACAATTACTTCCTACGTCACGCTTACCTACAGCTGATCGAGCGCTCAGTGCGAATGCACTGACAGCCGTAGACAAATACACAGTCTGATTTCTCCGATTAAATGCAGTATAAAGCTATAGTGACTTGATAACTTATGTTATTAACGTTCAGTTTTTCCAGGATACAGTTGTATAAAATATTTAAGAACTTCAGGTAAATTCTGTGCGTGTCCGACATTAAGAAGACTTGCTATCGAGAAAATTTCAGGAAGAATGTAATTTCGAGGAAGAAAGTAATAAATTAAAAAGGTAACTATTAATTGAGTTTATTTTCCAGGTAACATATTTCTACTTAGGTATGTATTTTATACGTAATTTGCTGCTTGCGATTACGTGATTTGTACTTTGTGTTAAATTTTATGCTCTATGAATTTACTTGTGAAGCGACATGCTTGCGTACATTTGCTGATTTTGACAATGTTTTATTAATGAACAGGGTTGTTACTTGTGTATATTATGCATCTCTTGGCTGCTATGCTTTTTCACTGATGTCATATTTTTTATTATGTGCTTGCTATGCCTATTTATTTAAATTATATTTGTCACCTGATTAGTTGTGCTGATATGGCTATGTACGTAAGTTATGCTTTGTCATTTATCTGCTTGCGCCTTCATGTTTACTTATTAAGATTACATATGAACATTTATTTGCTTATGCTGATATGATGCTAATGACCTATTTGTTATGTAAGATATATACTTGGTACTTTGCGTATGGATTGCATATTTACACATTTCTGTTTTGTTGTCATAACTACTCTTCAATTTAGTATAGAGAAATACTTATATACTGTGTGCGAACATAGAGTTTAGGTTACACTATGGTATTAATTATAGATTGTTCGCATGGCAGAGCTTCGTTGTACGGATTGTGGTGCATCCACTTGTTGACATTCTGTTCTCTACTGGTATATTTACTCGCTATTGCGTGTTTTGCTTACACTCAGTGCTTTACATTTTCAGATAAAAAAATGAACTGCTATAATTCTACGAACTACATGGGTACAAGAAACTTCATTGAAGTCACATGAACTGGAGTTTTATGGAAGCTGTATAAATTCATTATAATAAAAAGGAAGCTGACGACATGAAATACCAACACTAGCTTTAGACCATTGACAGTTATTACACTGCATTCTTCGTGAGCAATTGAAATAGCAAGTGACACTTGACACAAGAACTACTCCACATGTTTGCTTCTGTTTTGCCATGATTCTTGAAGTGGTGTACACACTGTGAAATATTACGATTTATTCATTCAGATTCTTATGTGATCATTAACACTGTGTACTCGCACCTACTTACTGAAAGTTATTCAAACTGAAGGCTTTTAGAGATCATGTATGCATTTCTTTTATATTATGATGGACAAGGTAGCCAAAATGTATTTTATAATTCATAATGAGTAGAAGATTTGGCTCAGGTGGATTACACAGAGGTTGTGTGTGGACACTGTGTCTTCGGATTGTATGGGACGATGAATTGAAGTTTGCACTAGGATTTTATCTGTACTTGTTCGAGGAGAGTTGTTATGGAAGTGAAATGATATTGGTGATAAGGTTTATATGTATCGACGTATTGAAGAGGTATTATTGAAGTATTGAGATTATGTGATGCTGATGATTATTGGAGGTTTGGTGGATAAGAGGTAAGGTAAGTGAGGAGCATATTTTTTTTTTTTTTGTTGGTTTATACAGAGCAAGAAGTATGAAGATGGCAGACTAAAACACTCCGGTGGAAGGAAGATTGTCTACACACACACATTGTTAAATCAATAAGCAGTATATACTTTTTTGAGGGGGGAGGAAGTATTTGCGTATCTTGGCAAACTTCAGTGGCTTGGCAAACATTGGTCCTGACATGATGACTATGACTTTGACTATTACACACTGCTGCCACTACTATTTTATACACATGTTGAACATCAAATTTTGGCAGAATTGCATTTACACAGTTAACACTATTCAATTACACAATAGTACTTAGTATGTGGATGAAAGATGAGTTTTGTGTGTTTTCCTTTCCTAATCCCAAAATTATTGCATTTATTCATTAATATTAGTCCTGTCTTTTTAATTAAGCCCCCATGCAATATATACACTTGCAGAAGGGCTCTGACAATGTCCTCAATGCATATGCAATAGCGCAGCAACCGACCAATTGAAGCAAATCTTCAGGGCAACGTTAGTGTCATGGAGAGACATCGGCAGAGAACCTCTAGTATGCAATGACGAAGCAATTTCTGTGTCCCATCGTCAAAGTGAGATTTCGAGGGTTACAATAAACAGGCAACGGTGCATCGGTTACAATTTACTGGATGTTCAGAAGAAGTTCCATGTGGTCACCATAGCCGCACCAGTATCATAGATGTACACTACCAGAATGATTCTGTCAATGGCCTTGAGGCACATGCATTAGGAGAGCAACTACCTAATGGTAAGGCTATAACTGAGGGTGGCTTTAGTCCCTCGGACAGACGTCGGAAGAGAGTCCGTTGTATGCAATGGCATAGCCAGTTCTGTGTCCCATCGTTAATGAGAGGCTACAGGAATTAGAGAAAACTGGCAGTGGTGCATCGATTACAAGCTACTGGAATCGCAGGAGAGATTCCATGCAGTGACTGTTCCGCCACAGTATCATACAAGATGTACACTAGCAGATGTCCTCGAGGCATATGCAGTGGCCCAGCACCCGTCTAATTTCCAGGCAGTCCCTGCGGGTGACATTTGTTTCTTGGATAGACATCAGCTGAGAGCATGTCATTAGCAATGGTGAAGTAATTTCTGTGTCCCATCGTCAATGTCAGTGTGTGAGGGTTAGAATAAATCGGCAATCGTGCATCGATTACAAGTTACTGGACATTGAGGAGAGGTTCCATGTGGTGACCATAGCCGCAACATTATCATAGATGTACGCTAGCAGAATGACTCCGACAATGTCCTTGAGGCTTATGCTATATCACAGCACCTACCTAATGGCGAGGCAATTCCTAACGGCTGCATTAGTGTCTTGGAGAGACATTGGCAGAGAGATTGTAGTATTCAATAGCGAAGCAATTTCTGTGTCCAATCGTGAATGTGGGGTGTGTGGGCTACAGCCAATCGGTATCTGTGCGTAGTTTACAAGTTAATGGACACTCAGCAGAGGTTCCATGTGGTGATTGTAGCCGCGCCACTATCATAGATGTTCACTGGCAGAATGACTCTGACAATGTCCTCAAGGCTTATGCAATAGCACAGCATCCGGCCGATGGCGAGGCAATTCCTGAGGGCGACAGTAGTGTCGTGGAGAGACGTTGGCAGTGAACCTGTAGTGTGCAATGGGTTAGTAATTTCTGTGTAACTTCGTCAATTTTGGGGTGAGGGTTACTGAAAACTGGAAGCTGTACATCGGTTGCAAGCTACTGGAGTCACTGGAGAGGTTCCATGTGGTGTTCGTAGCCGCCCATTATAGAGCTACATTAGCAGAAGGACTCTGACAATGTCCACAAGTCTTATGCAATAGGCCAGCAACCGCCTAATGACGAGGTAATTCCTGACGGTGGAGTTAGTGTCTTGGAGAGAGGTCAGGAGGGATCCTATAGTATGCAATGGCGAGGAAATTTCTGTGTCCTATCGTCTATGTGAGGGTGCAAGGGTTACAATAAACCAACAATGATGCGTCGGTTACAAATTATTGGACACTCACGAGAGATTCCACGGGTGATCGTAGCCGCGCTAGTACCGCAGATATACACTAGTGAAATGGCTCCGACAATGTCCTCGAGGCATATGCAATAGCACAGCACCTGTCTGATGGAGATTCAGCTACTGAGGGCAGCATTAGTGTCTTGGAGGGACGTCGGCAGGGGGCCAATAGTATCCAATGGCGAAGCAATTTCTGTGTGCATTCGTCAGTGTGAGGCTGAGAGGGTTAGTTACAGTAAACGGGCTTCTGTGCATTGGTTACAAGCTACCGGATTCCCAGGAGAGGTTCCATGCTGTGACCGTAACCGCTCCCGTATCATAGATGTACACTAGCTGAATGACTCCGACAATGCCTTTGAAGTTTATGCAACAGCGCAGCACATGCCTAATGGCGAGGCGTTCCACGTGGGCAGAGTTAGTGTCTTGGAGAGACAAACTTGTTCTAAGCTTTTGTAGCGGATTTGACTGTTAGAAGCGAGTTAACAAGTGTAGGTCCCACGTGGCACTTTTTAACCGCGTTCCACACGCGTGTTTCACTACGGAACAGGAAACAGCCTCAGCCATTTTCATATTGCGTGTTAACAGCGCGACAATCAGAGCACAACAGCACCGACTGTGACTACATATTTTCGAAATAAAATCTACGTAACTAATGCGTGATTAAGAAAAACGTTGATGGCTTTTAATACATCAGTATACCTTAAAGTTTCATTTAACGTAACTTAGTAATAAGACATCTAATACATAAGTAGAACCTTCTTCTAAGAGCGTAACAACACCTGTGTACGTGTGCTACAGCTGCTGACCAATCATCGCGGTTGTGTTTGTTTACGTCAAGTTTATTCTTATGGTGAATAGGGTATAGCGTCACTGTGTCCTCAAAGGTATTCATTTTTCTTCTAATCATTTCGTTGTATTGCAAAAACTTTAATTTACTTTATTTCTTATAAGTAAGTACCGCATTTGAAAATGATTGTATCATAGGGACAATTCCCGAAGGTACAGTCGGACACAAGTCTACATGCATCCTAAAAATAACACTTGAAGTCAAAATCAATCAAGAAAATATTATGTATTCACTTTCTGTGGCATAAACAGACATGTTAGGAACTGAAAAACAACATATACACTGCATAATTAATAATAATACCATATACTGACATCTTCAGTATACGAACGAAACAGTGGTCAGATACAAAAGTAATCATACACTGTGATGTTCTTCAGTTTCAGGCCCAATTTAATATTTTGTATTGCCACATTCTGCTTCGATCACAGCTTCCAAATGTCGGGGCATAGATTCCACCAATTTATTGGTGTACGCAGGAATAAAGTTATTCCACTCTTTCACTAAGGCTGCTTTTAAATCATATTTGCTTTTGATGTTGTGTTTTTTTTTATCCTACGCTTTAGTTCTCCCCAAAGATGTTCAACTGGGTTAATGTCTGGTGACTGAGGAGGCGAATGCAACTATTGTTGGTACATTGTAAAGTAGCCATTCTTTTACGACAATGGCCGTATGCTTGGGGTCATTGTCTTGCTGAAACACTGTTCTTAGTCCCAGTTTCTTCGCAGATTGCTTCAAATTCTCCTTTAAGATGGTGAGATACTTCCATTTATCCATAATACCTTCAATGAATACTAAATTCCTAATTCCAGCTCCAGACATGCAACCCCACACAAGAATATTTCCACCACCATACTTCACTGAAGGGACAAGATTTCTCTTCTTCCAACTTTCACTCCTTTTTCGCCACACCTTTTGCTGTCCATAACACTGGAGGAGGAGGAAATTAGTGTTTAACGTCCCGTCGACAACGAGATCATTACAGACGGAGCACACGCTCTGATTAGGAAAGGATGGGGAAGGAAATCGGCCGTGCCCTTTCAAAGGAACCATCCCGGCATTTGCCTGAAGTGATCTATGGAAATCACGGAAAACCTAACTCAGGATGGCCGACGCGAGATTGAACAGTCGTCCTCCCGAATGCGAGTCCAGTGTGCCATCACACTGGAAGATGTTAAACTATCATCCGTGAATAGTACTGTATTCCAAAACGTGGAAACCGTATTTCCATGCAGAGTTGCAAATTCTAGGCACTTCTGTTCATTTATCCAGCTTACGAACAGTTTCTTCCTTGCTGTTCTACTTTCAAATCCACGATTGTGCAGCAGTCTTCGTACTGTTATGGGATGAACATTATTTCCACTAGTATTAGCGACATCCAATGCCAACTCCGTGGCTGTAATCCTGGGATGCGCATTCAATTTTCTGATGATGTGTCGGCGCTCCCTGTTAGATAATTTTGGTGGCCGTCCACATCTAGCACTGCTTTCTACTCTTCCTCGATCCCTGTAATTTCTTATTACTGTTTGGACACATGCATGGCTCCTTCTGACAGTTTCTCCAGTTTTCCGCAGTGAAAAGCCCTTTTTACTGAGCTCAGTTAAACAAGTAGAAGATGCGGAAAAGTTGGAAAAAAGAACGTCATTACAAAAACGAAGACTGAAACGATTTGCTGTTTTGAAAATTAGTGATGTGAAAAAACTCATTTCACAGTGTGCAGGGAATACAAAATACATTGTTCCTACTGATGAACTTTATGATGTGATTGACGCAGCTCATGTAGCTGTGGCTCATGGTGGTCGTGATAGGATGTTAGCCGGGACATCAAAAAAATATGCCTATATCGAGACGTATTCCAAACTGTTGGGGTGCTGTGCATTCTTCAACCTGATAATGGCAAAGAATTTGTCAATAAAAGTGAACTCGAAAATCTTTGATCAGAACTGAAACTTGTGCATGGAAAACCAAGGCACAGCCAAGCTAATGGTTCTGCTGAACGTGCCAACCAAGACATTAAAAATATGATATGTCCTTGGTTAAAGGACAACAATTCAACGAAGTGGTCAGAAGGATTAAGGTATTAATTAAAAATTGAGCTTACCACTCTGGCATAAAACTATCACCTTACACAACATTACTCGGGATCGAACTTAGAGTAGGACCTTCCACTTACCTGTTGCCTCAAGAAATCATAAATGATGTTCAGGATGAAGATGACCTGAGGAAGGCAATCGAAGATGACAGCAATACTGAACAGTACGAAGACAGTGATGATGATAACATTGTGAAAAGTGACACAAATGACATTCAAACTGCTAGAAAAATTGCGACAGAAAATAAAAAAAAGAAAACAAGCTTCCTCTGACAAATCCCATCCACCAGCTGACAGTAGAGACAATGTAACCATATGTATTCCAGATATAGATAAACACAGAGGTGACCTTCGAAACATAACTGGAGTAATACTTCAAAAGACTGATCAGGGCCTCTACAAAGTTGGCAGCAATCATGGCATTTATTAAAATTATCCGTAATTTTTTGTAATAAAATATTAAAAAATACTTGTTTTAACTTCTTTTTTATTTTTTAGAACCGATTTTGACGTCTGCATTCAGAAGTTTTTAGATGTGGCAGATATTAACCAGTATACTGAAATATCTTTAAGGACTGCAACCACAAAACGTTTTGTTGGATCAGAGCAAGGCTTCTTGAAATGCAGTTGCATGAAAAACTGTACAACAAACAAATGTAATTGTAAGAAAAACAAAGTACTCTGCAATAGTAAGTGCCACCAATGTAAACCGTGCAAAAATAAGTAAACAAGCAAATTGCAGATAAGGTCATTTCTAAGGATGGATATATATAAGTTGATCTAGTGATAGATGTGAAATTACTGATTAGTTAATAAATAACTTTAATGAATCACATTGACTATTTTATTTCTATTCCTTTATTCAGTTTACTTTGAAAATTTTATAGAACATACAAACTAGGTGAAATTAGTTCAGACTAGGGCGTACCAGTATATCCTAAAGCATGTAAATTCTAACTAGGACAAACCGATTCGACCTAGGCTAAACTGTTTTATCCTATCAGTAACAGGATGAACGAGGTTGACCTAGGCGAAACTAGTTCATCCTAAAATCGGGTTTGGTCAGTAACATATATACAATACGTTAAGACGTACACAATACAGACGAGTGCTTTCTTTAGCATGCTGCAAGATATGTCATATACATCTTCACTGCTTGATGATTTCAACTGTTTTATTATGCTCAGATCAAAAAGGGGCAAGATTTTGTAAATGATAAACGTACTTGTATTTGTTACTGATCTATAAAATTCTTTTATGAGCTGATTCCAGGTTTGGTAATAGCGTTTCCTACTTCAACAGATTTAATTAAAAATTCTCGGAATTTTTTGGCACTGATATTAATTTTTTCGTTTCTTGCATTTTTGGCAACATTATTTATTAGCCTTCATGCAGCTGTGCACTTGTTGGTGATATTCTCAATATTGCTGGAATTGTGTGCTTTTTTTTGGTTCCCACAATGGCTTTTCATATCCATTCTTACATGCATCATAGGATAACCTGTCTTCAGACTATTAAATATATTGTACAATAATGCAATTTATTTTTCAAATTTGTCAGCTGTTTAGTACACCATGGATTTTGTTTGTTTGGGAACTTGGTTTTGAAGCCTCTGTCAATTACTTTGCATTTTATTATGGGGGTGTTCTCATCAAATTGTATCAAAAAGTCTTTTAAAATCTATTAAATGTTATCTTTGCTGACAAATCATTACTTAAAGTGTATTGTGTATCACCATAGCATTGACCAAACAAATCTCTCTCATCAAGTGTCCCAGTAAGCGTGATAATATTTCCATCAGTGAGAGGTCTGGTGATTACAACTTTTGGGATAAGCTTAGTTGTATTTTATTATCAAAAGGGACCTTACTTATTTAATTTAAATATACAGAATTATGATCAGAAAATGGAAACACTGTCACATCACGATTCTTCAGCAGTTTTAAAACTGACAAAAATATTGTCATGGCAGGCTTGAGTTCTTGTTGGTCTATTATAGATCGAGTGTAAATTTCAGTATCTTAGTAGATTTTTCAGTTCTATGACACTATGTTACTGTGATGTATCAAAATTGGCATTCAGATCTTCACATATTACAGTGTCATAATGCATCCATCTAGTCTCTCTAAATTTATTTAATAGCATGTTCATTTTGTTTCTAAAAATACACTGATGATACTCTTAGGTGATCTGTACAAGGATATTATTACAAATATAACACTGTCAGAAGCTACACCAGCAGTTTCAAAGTTGTTCTCCACACAAAAAATTTAAATCCAGTTTAATGCCAGAGCAACTGAGTGACTGGTTATCCTAGGTAATGACAACACCTCCTATGTGCAATTTTCTGCAGTAGCTATTTGCTACTATATTATAGTTATTGAATTTGACAACTGTAAGCTCATTCTTAGTAGCTCATTGTTCACTCAAACAAAAAATATCAGTCTCACTCTTGAGTCCAAAATACTAGGAGGTTGCACAAGCAAGAGCAAACAAGTTTCATCAAAAAAATAATATTTACTAATGATCCACCCTTTCCATTGAATGGCTTCAAGAACAAGTCAAACTGCAGAATACAGGGCACAGAAAATGCTTCATTAATTATGGATAAGCAATTCCATGCACAAAGAGTGATCGTGTTGTGTGCAGTTTTGGTCGAGGTGTAATTGGGCAATACTACATTGAAGGTGATGCTGGAAAGACATTAATAAAGGATGATGAATAGTACTGCAATATGTTAGGACGGTTTTTGTGGTCTGAACTGGATTGTGTGAATGTCGGAGAGGTTTGGTTTAATCAAGACGCTACCTGTTATATGTCAGCTGTAACTGTGGAAATGTTATGAGAGAGGTTGTATAGCTGGGTGATGTTACCCAATATTGACATGAATCAGTCACATAGATGTCGGCGATTTGCCACTGTTGTGTATGCCAACACACCACAATCTCTTCCATAGCTCCAAGTTAAGATTCAGTGTGTAATTTCAGACCCAGATATGCAAGTATTCGGAAAATTTTATCAACCGAGCAAGAGTGTGTCTGTGGAGTACTGAAGGGCATCCAAGTAATAACGGATTTCACACATAATCACAGGGAGCTTAGAACATAAGAATATGTAAATTACACAATTTCAAGAATAAATTTGTATGTTATTATTAAATCAAAAATTATTCTTTATGGGACACCCTTTATAAACGGGATTGCATACATATCGTTTCTGTAATTCGTTTGTGACAACTGCTTGAGTATTTGGGCTGCTCTCCACATTAGATTAAAGGTAGGCATAGAAACAATTCACAAGTGGGCTGCAAAATTTGTTACTGGTCAGTCCAATCAGTACTGATGTGCTATAGGAATGCTCCACGAGCTCAGAAGGGAATTCTTGGAGGGGAAACATGGTATTTTTGCAAAACCCATCTGTTACTCTAGGCATGCCGATCAAAGTTTGGGTACAACCTAGCTACTGACTGATCGCTTGCCATGTGGGAAATATTCATTCCTTTGAATGTTTGCAGGACAAACTGTTTTAATTACTTTGATTCCTCACATCATTTATAAATATGGGTCAAAGTTAATGCACATCACATAGTTTTAAAACCCCAATATTCTTTATGTTATGAAAAGGATAGTTGCTACTCATCATACAGCAAAGATGCCGAGTCACAGACAGGCACAAAAAAAGACTGCCATGAAGTAAGCTTTGACGAACAAGATCTTCATCAGAAATAAAAGCACGTACGTGCACACACACGCACACACACACACACACACACACACACACACACACACACACACACACACAAATGCAACTCACAAATGTATCACCACAGTCTGTGGCTGCTGAGGCCAGACTGCTAGGAGCAGTGCATGATAGAGAAGCAGCTGTGTGGTGGGGGGTAAGGAGGAGACAGGGGCGAGGAGGGGGAGGGATAGCAGGAGAGGGTTGGGGGACGGTAAAGGCTGCTTGTGGGAGCATACACAGAGGAGGTGGAGAGAGGTCTGTGAGTAAGTTGCTCTGCTAGCGGAAAAGGAATGACCTAAGAAATCTGGGGGTGCTTTGTTTCCAATGTACCCACAGCATTTTTACTTCTCTCCTTTTTCCCTAACTCCCCCACCCCCCATCCTCTGTCTAACCACCTGACTGCACCTGTCTGCCCTACCCTCTCTTCACCTCGTCCCTCGAGGAGCATTTTTCCATCGCCCAACCCTACTCTGCTATTGCTATCCCTCCCCCTTCCCACCCCTGTCTCCTCCTTACCCCCCACCACACAGTCGCTTCTCCCAACGAGTGCTGTTGCTCGCAGTCTCGCCTCGGCAGCCAGTGTCCGTGAGTTGCGTTTGTGTTTGTGTATTACAGTCAGTCCTGGATTTTCCACTGTTTGTTTTGGCCCAATGCTCTTTCTGAAAGAACTGGTATATTTTTAGTTTTGCAAGAACAGGATATAAAATTACTTGTTCAGTACAAGGTTGCTTGTAACAAGAACTTTGAGGAGTCTAGTTGGACGTAAGGGGACAGGGTAAAGACTTATCGAGCTCCATATTCCCTACATAGACACAGTGGTGCTGCAAGAACACAATATACAGTAAGACCACGATAATCTGGCAGACCTGACCGTCCGGCACAGTCGGATGCCTTCGATAAATTTCGGAAGATTTTGCACGGTGACACTCAGTTACAATTGTCTGCCTCACACGGCGACTGTATTCTTGCCGAAATAATCCATTTGCATTATTAGTTTCGTGCAAGTATCAATGACTGTTCATTCACCAGACCTAAATTCACAGTCGTTACATTTGTATCAGTGCTGTGCTGTTCTATGTAATAGTTATTTAATATGGTCACGGTGCTATATCAGTATTCAGTTACTTGTGTGACTATTATATAGATTAGAGCACAGTAACAAGTACATACATACAGAGTACTTGTTTTCCAAACAGAGCAAAGGTGTGTCTAAAACAGCAAAATGGAAATTTGAAATTTACAGTCCACCCACACCTGTGAATCGTAAGGAGAATGGAAAAAGGTGAGAACCAAAACAATATTATGAGTGAATTTAATACTGTATAATCAACTACAGTATATATGATATTAAAAACAAAAACAGCTAGAAAAATGTGTGTCACAATCAGCTTCACGTAACACACGGCACTGGTCTCGGAGATGGCTGCGGTTACCTGTGGACTGGCTGAAATATCTGGTTCTTTTGAAGCCATAATTCGTGTGGGAAATATGTAGTTGGAATTTCAAAACATTTTTAGATATATTACACTTTCTACTTTAAATACACATATTTCGAGTAGATATCTCGACCCATGTTATAGTTTTGGGTGATTTTAATTTACCAGATATAGACTGGGAGATTGAAACGTTTATGACGGGTGGCAGGGAAATTTTCTTAAGTGCATTATCTGAAAACTACCTTGAGCAGTTAAACAGAGAACCGACTCGTGGCGATAACATATTAGACCTTCTGGTGACAAAGAGACCTGAACTATTTGAAACAGTTAACGCAGAACAGGGAATCAGCGATCATAAAGCGGTTACAGCATCGGTGATTTCAGCCGTAAATAGAAATATTAAAAAAAGGTAGGAAGATTTTTCTGTTTAGCAAAAGTGACAAAAAGTAGATTTCAGAGTACTTGACGGCTCAACACAAAAGTTTTGTCTCAAGCACAGATAGTGTTGAGGATCAGTGGGCAAAGTTCAAAACCATCGTACAATATGCATTAGATGAGTATGTGCCAAGCAAGATCGTAAGAGATGGAAAAGAGCCACCGTGGTACAACGACCAAGTTAGAAAACTGCTGCGGAAGCAAAGGGAACTTCACAGCAAACATAAACATAGGCAAAGCCTTGCAGACAAACAAAAATTACACGAAGTGAAATGTTGTGTGAGGAGGGCTATGCGAGAGTTGTTCAATGAATTCGAAAGTAAAGTTCTATGTACTGACTTGGCAGAAAATCCTAAAAAAATTTGGTCTTATGTCAAAGCAGTAGGTGGATCAAAACAAAATGTCCAGACACTCTGTGACCAAAATGGTGCTGAAACAGAAGATGACAGATTAAAGACCGAAATACTAAATGTCTTTTTGCAAAACTGTTCCACAGAGGAAGACTGCACTGTAGTTCCTTCTCTAGATTGTCGCACAGATGACAAAATGGTAGATATCGAAATAGATGACAGAGGGATAGAAAAACTATTAAAATCGCTCAAAAGAGGAAAGGGCGCTGGACCTGATGGGATAGCAGTTCGATTTTACACAGAGTACGCGAAGGAACTTGCCCCCCTTCTTGCAGCGGTGTACCGTAGGTCTCTTGAAGGGCGTAGCGTTCCAAAAGATTGGGAAAGGGCACAGGTCATCTCCGTTTTCAAGAAGGGACGTCGAACAGATGTGCAGAACTATAGACCTATATCTCTAATGTCGATCAGTTGTAGAATTTTGGAACACATATTATGTTCGAGTATAATGACTTTTCTGGAGACTAGAAATCTACTCTGTAGGAATAAGCATGGGTTTCGAAATCGTGTGAAACCCAGCTCGCGCTATTCGACCATAAGACTCAGAGGGCCATAGACACGGGTTCCCAGGTAGATGCTATGTGTCTTGACTTCTGAAAGGCGTTTGATACAGTTCCCCACAGTCGTTTAATAAACAAAGTAAGAGCATATACTATCAGACCAATTGAGCGATTGGATTGAAGAGTTCCTGGATAACAGAACGCAGCATGTCATTCTCAATGGAGAGAAGCCTTCCGAAGTAAGAGTGATTTCAGGAGTGCCGCAAAGGAGTGTCGTAGGACCATTGCTATTCACAATATATATAAATAACCTTGTGGATAAGATCGAAAGTTAATTGAGGCTTTTTGCGGATGGTGCTGTAGTATAACGAGAGGTTGTAACAACGGAAAATTGTACTGAAATGCAGGAGGATCTGCAAGGAATTGACGCCCCGTGCAGGGAATGGCAATTGAATCTCAGTGTAGACAAGTGTAATGTGCTGCAAATACACAGAAAGAAAGATCCTTTATCATTTAGCTACAATGGACCTTGCCGTTGGTGGGGAGGCTTGCGTGCCTCAGCGATACGGATGGCCGTACCGTAGGTGCAACCACAACGGAGGGGTATCTGTTGAGAGGCCAGACAAACGTGTGGTTCCTGAAGAGGGGCAGCAGCCTTTTCAGTAGTTGCAGGGGCAACAGTCTGGATGATTCACTGGTCTGGCCTTGTAACACTAACCAAAACGACCTTGCTGTGCTGGTACTGCGAACCGCTGAAAGCAAGGGGAAACTACAACTGTTATTTTTCCCGAGGGCTTGCAGCTTTACTGTATGGTTCAATGATGATGGCGTCCTCTTGGTTAAAATATTCCGGAGTTAAAATAGTGCCCCATTCGGATCGCCGGGCGGGGACCACTCAAAAGGACGTCGTTATCAGGAGAAAGAAAACTGGGGTTCTATGGATCGGAGCGTGGAATGTCAGATCCCTTAATCGGGCAGGTAGGTTAGAAAATTTAAAAAGGGAAATGGATAGGTTAAAGTTAGATATAGTGGGAATTAGTGAAGTTCGGTGGCAGGAGGAACAAGACTTTTGGTCAGATGAATACAGGGTTATAAATTCAAAATCGAATAGAGGTAATGGAGGAGGAGGTTTGATAATAAATAAAAAAATAGGAGTTCAGGTAAGCTACTACAAACAGCATAGTGAACGCATTATTGTGGCCAAGAAAGAGACGAAGCCCACACCTACGACAGTAGTACAAGTTTATATGCCAACTAGCTCTGCAGATGACGAAGAAATTCAAGAAATGTGTGATGAAATAAAAGAAATTATTCAGGTAGTGAAGGGAGGCGAAAACTTAATAGTCATGGGTGACTGGAATTCGAGAGTAGGAAAATGGAGAGAAGGAAACATAGTAGGAGAATATGGATTGGGGTTAAGAAATGAAAGCAGAAGCCGACTGGTAGAATTTTGCACAGAGCATAACTTAATCATAGTTAACACTTGGTTCAAGAATCGTAAAAGAAGGTTGTATACATGGAAGAATCCTCGAGATACTAGTAGGTATCAGATAGATTATATAATGGTAAGACAGAGATTTAGGAACCAGGTTTAAAATTGTAAGACATTTCCAGGGGCAGATGTGGACTCTGACCACAATCTATTGGTTATGAACTGTAGATTAAAACTGAAGAAACTGCAAAAAGGTGGGAATTTAAGGAGATGGGACCTCGATAAACTGACTAAACCTGAGGTTGTATATAGTTTCAGGGAGAGCACGTGGGAACAATTGACAGGATTGGGGGAAAGAAACACAGTAGAAGAAAGATGGGTAGCTCTGAGGGATGAAGTAGTGAAGGCAGCAGAGGATCAAGTAGGTAAAAAGACGAGGGCGAGTAGAAATCCATGGGTAACAGAAGAAATATTGAATTTAATTGATGAAAGGAGAAAATATAAAAATGCAGGAATACAAACGTCTCAAAAATGAGATCGACAGGAAGTGCAAAATGGCTAAGCAGGGGTGGCTAGAGGACAAATGTAAGGATGTAGAGGCTTATCCTACTAGGAGCAAGATAGATACTGCCTACAGGAAAATTAAAGAGACCTTTGGAGAAAAGAGAACGATTTGTATGAATATCAAGAGCTCAGGTGGAAACCCAGTTCTAAGCAAGGAAGGGAAAGCAGAGAGGTGGAAGGAGTATGTAGAAGGTCTATACATGGGCGATGTACTTGAGGACAATATTATGGAAATGGAAGAGGATGTAGATGAAGATGAAATGGGAGATACGATACTGCGTGAAGAGTTTGACTGAGCACTGAAAGACCTGAGTCGAAACAAGGCCCCGGGAGTAGACAACATTCCATTAGAACTACTGACGCCCTTGGGAGAGCCAGTCCTGACAAAACTCTACCATCTGGTGAGCAAGATGTAAGAGACAGGCGAAATACCCACAGACTTCAAGAAGAATATAATAATTCCAATTCCAAAGAAAGCAGGTGTTGACAGATGTGAAAATTACCGAACTATCAGTTTAATAAGTCACAGCTGCAAAATACTAACCCGAATTCTTTACAGACGAATGGTAAAACTGATAGAAGCCGACCTCGAGGAAGATCAGTTTGGATTCCGTAGAAATGTTGGAACACGTGAGGCCATACTGACCTTACGACTTATCTTAGGAGAAAGATGATGGAAAGGCAAACCTACGTTTCTAGCATTTGTAGACGTAGAGAAAGCTTTTGACAATGTTGACTTGAATACTCTCTTTCAAATTATAACGGTGGCAGGGGTAAAATACAGAGAGCAAAAGGCTATTTACAATTTGTACAGAAACCAGATTGCAGTTATGCATCGAGGGACATGAAAGGGAAGCAGTGGTTGGGAAGGGAGTGAGACAGGGTTGTATCCTCTCCCTGATGTTATTCAATCTGTATATTGAGCAAGCAGTAAAGGAAACAAAAGAAAGATCTGAGTAGGTATTAAAATCCATGGAGAAGAAATAAAAACTTTGAGGTTCGCCGATGACATTGTAATTCTGTCAGAGACAGCAAAGGACTTGGAAGAGCAGTTGAACGGAATGGACAGTGTCTTGAAAGGAGGATATAAGATGAACATCAACAGAAGCAAAACGAGGATAATGGAATGTAGTCGAATTAAGTTGGGTGACGCTGAGGGAATTAGATTAGGAAATGAGACACTTACAGTAGTGAAGGAATTTTGCTATTTGAGGAACAAAATAACTGATGATGGTCGAAGAAGAGAAGATATAAAATGTAGACTGGCAATGGCAAGAAAAGCGTTTCTGAAGAAGAGAAATTTGTTAACATGGAGTGTAGATTTAAGTGTCAGGAAGTCGTTTCTGAAAGTATTTGTATGGAGTGTAGCCATGTATGGAAATGAAACATGGACTATAAATAGTTTGGACAAGAAGAGAATAGAAGCTTTCGAAATGTGGTGCTACAGAAGAATGCTGAAGATTAGATGGGTAGATCACATAACTAATGAGGAGTTTGTGGCACAACTTGACAAGAAGAAGGGACCGTTTGGTAAGACATGTTCTGAGACATCAGGGGATCACAAATTTAGCATTGGAGGGCAGCGTGGAGAGTAAAAATCGTAGAGGGAGAGCAAGAGATGAATACACTAAGCAGATTCAGAAGGATGTAGGTTGCAGTAAGTACTGGGAGATGAGGAAGCTTGCACAGGATACAGTAGCATGGAGAGCTGCATCAAACCAGTCTCAGGACTGATGACCACAACAAACAACATAGCAGGTCAGCAACTAGAAGCAGTTAATTCCATAAATTATCTGGGAGTAGGCATTAGGAGTGATTTAAAATTGAATGACCATATAAAATTAAAAGTCCGTAAAGCAGATGCCAGACTGAGATTCATTGCAAGAATCCTAAGGAAATGCAGTCTGAAGACAAAGGAAGTACGTTACAGTACACTTGTTAGCCCACTGCTTGAATACTGCTCAACGGTGTGGGATCCGTACCAGATAGGGTTGATAGAAGAGATAGAGAAGATCTAACGGAGAGCAGAGAGCCAGTTGCAATAATCACTATGTGGACAATGTGGCTTTTTCTACACCTTATTTTAGACCCACGTGACGATGCAGTGCTGATTATATTTATATGTTTTGACGATGCCATTATGGCCTTATCACTTTAGGACATGGTGTAAAAATATCTGAGGATGGTCTTTGCGGACTGAAACCGGCCATCACCTAAAGAATTCATATTGTGATCAGAGACTGGAATAAAAAACATTTGACAGTATTGGATCACTGTTTGTGTACGCGATTATGTCGCAGTTGGTGATTATAGCTACTTTTTTGAAACTTCTCACATCTTTGTTTTTATATCGTGTCTCCATTCCACCTGAATATAAACATCCTAGCTTTATCTAATCACTTACTTAATCTATCTTGCTTACGAACTTTTAGGACACAAATACAGAAAATCATGAATTTCAACCAAAATATTACTTTGTGAGATCCAATATGCTGTTTCCATTAAATTACAATGAAAAAGGAATCTGAATATAAATTTTGAAGTTTCTAGCTCCTTTTTGTTGCGCCATGATTTTTACGTACAACGTCCAAATTTCGAAAACTGTTTAAGTTACCAAACTGAAACTTAATACATTATCATTTTAGCATCATTCCTGACATGCTGTCAACTTTTCAGATTATTTACTTTATTTTTAAGGTATTGCGCAACATTCGTGATGTCATAGCTAGTTACAGCGGACTAAGCTGGCACACAATGGAAAGCATATGAATTTTATATGGCGTGCGTAGGCTGCTTCCCTACAACTTCCTACAGCTTCCAAATACGGTACACTTTCCTTACATTTCTTGTCATCATAAGTTATTAGCAGTTTTGCATTGTTTTCCATAGGAGTAGAAATAGGTTTACAATTTTCCACATTGAACTTTTCTAAGATCTTCCTTGTCTACAGAGATTGATCAATCCATAATTCTTCTCTGTTGTCACTTCTTAGAATCTTCATGCCTAAGTATTGATTAATTTCCCCTAAATCATGCATATTAAATTCTGACCGTAACTGTTCTTTAAAAAGTCCATCTGGCTTTCAGTATTGGTTAAAATTTAAAAAAATCATCTACCCATACGGCCATGATTGCAATTTCTTCATTGCTCCTTTCATGATACATACTGGGACCTGCCTTTGACTGTAACATGCCTAGTTTTATCAAACTTTTATGCAAACATTTATTGCAGCAATGGCCACTTTGCTTTAATCCATATATGCCTTTCTTCAAACGCCAAATTCTCCTGTTACCTTGATAAGGTCGCTTAACTTCATCAGGTGGAACCACATATATTTCCTCCTCCAGTCTTCCATTCAGGTAGGCTGTTTTCACATCCATTTGATGAATTAATGAGCCTTCCTTTACTGCCAGAGCTAATAGGTAAATGATGAATACTTCACCACTGGTGAGAAAGTTTCATTGTAATCTATTCCTTCTTTCTGGGAATATCCTTTAACTACCAATCTGGCTTTGAATTTTGGTATTGCACTTTCTGGATTTTTAATACTAAACACCCATCTTGTTCTTAGTGGCTTTTTATTTTTAGGCATGTGTGGAAGTGATATTTTTCATGTCTGGTGCAAAGTGATATCAAAAGTGCGCGAGAGTTTTTTTCTGATCATGTGTCGTTTTTTTTTATTTTTGCCGTAAGACTATAGAGTCTCCTAGTTTTTGTTACTTCTCTGTTGTTTTTCTCATTGTAAGTTTTTGCGAATAAACATTTTTTCGTTAACACATTATACCGGACGGCTATGCAATTATATGTTGTAGGCAAGTCGCCTACACATGTCAACCCATTCATATGTAACATTATCCACAAAAGATTGCAGCTCCTTTTCAATAGCCTTTTTCCAATCTTGAGCATTAGAAATTGATAAAGCTTCAATTGTGATTGGTTCATTGTTGATTGTTTGGGCAGCATACATTTCATAATCTGGATATTCTTTTGGTTTTGCTATATGTGAAGACCGCCTTAAACCGTCTTCCTCTGTTGAATCTTCTTCCTCAATTTGATTCTCGGGTAGATCATCAGCGTCCTCTTTATTCTCGTCTTCCTCTGTTTCAGTTTCCATCTCTATTTCAGCACTATCACATATTATGCTTGATTGCATTACTGTACCATTTTGACTACTTTCCTTTATTTTAGGTCTATAATCCTCAAAAATACTACATCTCTACTACTTATTATATTATTATTCACGTGATTATAAAATCTGTAGCCTTTTGAATCCTCACAGTAGCCAACAAAAATATATTTTTGAGATTTTCCATCCTACTTTCCCCTTAATGGTTTTGGAATCTGAACCATGGCTTTACATCCGAAGACTTTTAAGTGCTTTACATCCGTTTTCTTCCCAGTCCATACTTCATAAGGTGTTTTGTGTCTCACAGCTTTGATAGGTGATCTGATAATTAAATACACTGCTGTTGTCACAGCCTCTGCCCAAAAACACTTTGGTAGCTCAGCATCGCTTAACATACTTCTTGCCTTTTCTACAATGGTTCTGTTGGCTCGTTCTGCAACTCCATTCTGAGAAGGACTGTAGCGAATGGTAGTCTGCTGCCTGATAATCATTTCATTCAACTGTTCCTTAAACCGGCTGTTTACATATTCTGATCCATTGTCTGATCTAATAATTTTCATTTTCTTCCCAGTCTGTCTTTCGACCATTTCGCAATAAACAACAAATACATCATTCACTTGATCCATGCTACTTATAAAATAAACATGCATGTATCTAGAAAAATCACCTATGAATGTCAGGAAATAGAAGCTACCTCCTAAGGATTCATTCTCCATAGGTCCACAGAGATCTGAATGTATGAGTTGCAAGACTTCGGTAGATCTGCTCTGACTCGATTTAAATAGCAATCTAGCCTGCTTCCCTTGCAAATACACCTCACATTGAACATTATTCATACCATAATTTTCCATCCCAGTTGCCATATTCTTCAAATGGCTCTGAGCACTATGGGACTTAACATCTATGGTCATCAGTCCCCTAGAACTAAACCTAACTAACCTAAGGACATCACACAAGACCCAGTCATCACGAGGTAGAGAAAATCCCTGACGCCGCCGGGAATCGAATCCGGGAACCCGGGCGCGAGAAGCGAGAACGCTACCGCACGACCACGAGCTGCTCCATATTCTTCATTAAAGTCATACTTTTCCTATTCAGATGTCCAAGTCTCCTATGCCACAAGAAACCTTTTGCAGCATAAACAGAGTATTTCCTGTTTCAGCAGTATTCTGAATTGTATTCACTTTGTAAATACCTCTTACATTACTTGCAGTAGCTACAATATCACGACAAGAGTCTATCACTTTGGCTCCCTCTATATCGAAGATAACTTTATTATACTTCTTTACTATTTCGCTTATTGACAACAAATTAGTTGCAATATTCTTTACATAATGTACATCTTGAGCAGTAACAATCTCCTTTTCCCCTTTCACAAGCAGATTAAGATCCACTTTTCCTGCGAGTTCACAACTTAGATCCGTCAACTGTAGAAATTCCAATGTCAGTCCTTGACTGAACATCATACAAACCTGATGGAGCTTTGGTAATGTGCATAGATGCTCCTGAATCTAGGAATCATTCTGCATGGTCGTCAGTCGCTTCATTAAAAGAGTAAAAAACAGAAAATGCCTTACCTTTATCAGTAGTCTTTCTCTCAGGACTACTAGAATTAACATGTTTCTTTTCTTTTATACTTAACTTTTGGTTACACTTTGAAGCAATATCTCCAATTTTCTGAAATCTGAAACATCTTATTGGCTTCTTCTTCTTGTACTTGGAGTATAAAGCCGACGCTGTTTCTTTTTTTGAAGCATTAGAATCTGGTTCATTCTTCACATCCTGTAGAATCTTTACCTTAACACTATCTGCTGTAATGGATATTCCGGAACTTGCCAACCCGTAAACTTTGGCGAATATTTCTGTGGTAGTCCAGCTAACAATAAAGTTCCAATCCATTCATCCGCAATTTCAAAACCAATATTCCTCAGACTGAAATTATTTTATCCGCATATTCATCCTCGCTTTTACACTTATTCAATCTTGTCGTTATCAGCTCACGAAGTAATCCTACTTTTCTGGTTAATACAAAATTGTTAAGGCTTTCGTGGCCACTTGTTGACGAACTGCCTATTGGCTTCTGTCACGGGTTCTTCGGCCGACGTCCATCTAATGATTTTTCTGACGTTTCGCCAGAAAGCTTCACCCTCCAGTTCACCACCGGCAATGGAGGGTGAAGCTTTGACAATGCCAGCCACTCGTGCTGGCGAAACGTCAGAAAAATCATTAAATGAACGTCGGCCGAAGAACCCGAGACAGAAGCCAATAGGCAGTTTTTCTGGTTAAACCACCATCTTCATATGCGTTTTTCAGTTTGTCCCATACCTCCTTTGCTGACGTGGCCTTTTCTATGTGAACATAATTCACTGGATCAATCAAAAGGATTAGTTTTGATTTTGCCTTCCGATCCTTAGTAGCAAAACTTGACCCGTAGGTGCCAATTTACCGTTTACGACGTCCCATAAGTGATCGAAGTGTAAATACGCCTCAACGGCAAATTTTCAGGTCGCGTAATTTTCGCGCCCTACAAGCCGCTCTACTTGCAGTATCTGCGTTGTACTAATTTTACAGTTATTTTCTTCTTCGTAACCATGGACCTTACCGTTGGTGAGGAGGCCTGCGTGCCTCAGCGATTCAGATGGCCGTACCGTAGGTGCAACCACAACGGAGGGGTATCTGTTGAGAGGCCAGACAAACGTGTGGTTCCTGAAGAGGGGCAGCAGCCTTTTCAGTAGTTGCAGGGGCAACAGTCTGGATGATTGACTGATCTGGCCTTGCAACACTGACCAAAACGGCCTTGCTGTGCTGGTACTGTGAACGGCTGAAAGCAAGGGGAAACAATAGCCGTAATTTTTCCCGAGTGCATGCAGCTTAACTGTATGGTTCAATGATGATGGCGTCCTCTTGGGTAAAATATTCCGGATGTAAAATAGTCCCCCATTCGGATATCCGAGTGGGGACTACTCAAGAGAACGTCGTTATCAGGAGAAAGAAAACTGGCTTTCTACGGATCGGAGTGTGGAATATCAGATCCCTTAATCGGGCAGGTAGGTTAGAAAATTTAAAAAGGGAAATGGACAGCTTAAAGTAAGATATAGTGGGAATTAGTGAATTTCGGTGGCAGGAGGAACAAGACTTTTGGTCAGGTGAATACAGGGTTATAAAGACGAAATCAAATAGGGGTAATGCAGGACTAGGTTTAATAATGAATAAAAAAAAGGAGTTAGGGTAAGCTACTACAAACAGCATAGTGAACGCATTATTGTGGCCAAGACAGACACGAAGCCCACGCCTACTACAGTAGTACAAGTTTATATGCCAACTAGCTCTGCAGATGATGAAGAAATTGATGAAATGTATGATGAGATAAAAGAAATTATTCAGGTAGTGAAGGGAGACGAAAATTTAATAGACATGGGTGACTGGAATTCGAGAGTAGGAACAGGGAGAGAATGAAACATAGAGGGTGAATATGGATTGGGGGAGAGAAATGAAAGAGGAAGCCGTCTGGTAGAATTTTGCACAGAGCATAACTTAATCATAGCTAACACTTGGTTCAAGTATCATAAAAGAAGGTTGTATACATGGAAGAAGCCTGGAGATACTGACAGGTTTCAGATAGATTATATAATGGTAAGACAGAGATTTAGGAACCAGGTTTTAAATTGTAAGAAATTTCCCGGGGCAGATGTGGACTCTGACCACAATCTATTGGTTATGAACTGTAGATTAAAATTGAAGAAACTGCAAAAAGGTGGGAATTTAACGAGATGGGGCCTGGATAAACTGACTAAACCCGAGGTTGTACAGAGTTTCAGGGAGAGCAAAAGGGACAATTGACAGGAATGGGGGAAAGAAACATAGTAGAAGAAAGATGGGTAGCTCTGAGGGATGAAGTAGTGAAGGCAGCAGAGGATCAAGTACGTAAAAAGACGAGGGCTAGTAGAAAGCCTCGGGTAACAGAAGAAATATTGAATTTTACTGATGAAAGGAGAAAATATAAAAATGCAGTGAATGAAGCAGGCAATAAGGAATACAAACGTCTCAAAAATGAGATCGACAGGAAGTGCAAAATGGCTAAGCAGGGATGGCTAGAGGACAAATGTAAGGATGTAGAGGCTTATCTCACTAGGGGTAAGATAGATACCGCCCACAGGAAAATTAAAGAGACCTTTCGAGAAAACAGAGCCACTTGTATGAATATCAAGAGCTCAGATGGAAACCCAGTTCTAAGCAAAGAAGGGAAAGCAGAAAGGTGGAAGGAGGATATAGAGGGCGTTGTTCTTGAGGGCAATATTATGGAAATGGAAGAGGATGTAGATGAACATGAAGTGGGAGATACGATACTGCGTGAAGAGTTTGACAGAGCACTGAAACACCTGAGTCGAAACAAGGCCCCGGGAGTAGACAACATTCCATTAGAACTACTGACAGCCTTGGGAGAGCCAGTCCTGACAAAACTCTACCATCTGGTGAGCAAGATGTATGAGACAGGCGAAATACCCTCAGACTTCAAGAAGAATATAATAATTCCAATGCCATAGAAAGGAGGTGTTGACAGATGTGAAAATTACGGAACTATCAGTTTAATATGTCACAGCTGCAAAATACTAACACGAATTCATTACAGTCGATTGGAATAACTGGTAGAGGCCGACCTCGGGGAAGATCAGTCTGGATTCCGTAGAAATATTGGAACACGTGAGGCAATACTGGCCTTACGACTTATCTTACAAGAAAGATTAAGGAAAGGCAAACCTACGTTTCTAGCATTTGTAGGTTTAGAGGAAGCTTTTGACAATGTTGACTGGAATACTCTCTTTCAAATTCTGAAGGTGGCAGGGGTAAAATACAGGGAGCGAAAGGCTATTTACAAGTTATACAGAAACCAGATGGCAGTTATACGAGGTGAGGAGCATGAAAGGGAAGCAGTGGTTGGGAAGGGAGTGAGACAGGGTTGTAGCCTATCCCCGATGTTATTCAATCTGTATATTGAGCAATCAGTAAAAGGAAACAAAACAAAAATCTGAGTAGGTATTAAAATCCATGGAGAAGAAATAGAAACTTTGAGGTTCGCCGATGACAGAAATTCTGTCAGAGACAGCAAAGGACTTGGAAGAGCAGTTGAACGGAATGGACAGTGTCTTGAAAGGAGAATATAAGATGAAGATAAACAAAAGCAAAATGAGGATAATGGAATGTAGTCGAATTAATTAGGGTGATGCTGAGGGAATTAGATTAGGAAATGAGACACTTAAAGTAGTAAAGGAGTTTTGCTATCTGGGGAGCAAAATAAGTGATGATGGTCGAAGTAGAGAAGATATAAAATGTAGACTGGCATTGGCAAAGAAAGCATTTCTGAAGAACAGAAATTTGTTAACATCGAGTATAGATTTAAGTGTCAGGAAGTCGTTTCCGAAAGTATTTGTGTGGAGTGTAGCCATGTATGGAAGTGAAACATGGACGATAAGTAGTTTGGAGAAGAAGAGAATAGAAGCTTTTGAAATGTGGCGCTACAGTAGATTGCTGAAGATTAGATGGGTAGATCACATAACTAATGAGGAGGTATTGAATAGAATTGGGGAGAAGAGGAGTTTGTGGCACAACTTGACAAGAAGAAGGGACCGGTTGGTTGTTCTGAGGTATCAAGGGATCTCAAATTTAGCATTGGAGGGCAGCGTGGAGGGTAAAAATCGTAGAGGGCGACCAAGAGATCAATACACTAAGCAGATTCAGAAGGATGCAGGTTGCGGTAAGTACTGGGAGATGAAGAAGCTTGCACAGGATAGGGTAGCATGGAGAGCTGCATCAAACCATTCTCAGGACTGAAGACCACAACAACAACATAGCGTACACAATCCAAGTTTATACGAACTTCCGCGCACCTTTTGCGCAAATACACGTCACCTTAGAGCATATTATTTCACTTTAATCTAGTACCTGGGCCCATAACCTGTTGTAGTTTATGCAGATTAACGCAGCCAAATGACAGGTAACACTATTTAAGGGAGAAAATAAACTTATGCTTTATTCGCACAACACATATTAATACATTTGACTACCAAATTATATTACGTTGCCCCATCAACAAACACGAAACATATATTTCCATGGAGTCTAATACACTCTGCACATCATATCTTGTGCGCCACTATGCACGCTGGAAAATGTTTGTTCACATATCCCCAACAGCTACGCTACTATTTATAGTTTGAAAAGAAAAGAGAGCACATACCTGTTTTTCTTTTGAGAAATGTTTGTACTTGAGTCGTCAGTCTTCTCAAAGCAGAGGCCCGTGTGATGCTCCCTCACAGCACTACGATATCGTGAACCACCACACACATGTGCCTCCTTCTCACTACATTTCTGCATTGAAAACCCTGAGATACAGCCGCGGTACGAAGAAGGAAGAGGAAAGATCTGCGAAAGAAACGGAGGAAAGGGAGAAGGGGAGGTCACATTTGGCGACCATCAAGTCGGCCTGAGTGTAGGAGACATCCGGCCGCAACGTCTAACTTCGCACGCGCCGACTGAATAAGTACTCGCTTTTGAAATGCGAGACTCGCAAGAACGAATAGACTAGTGAACCAAAAGTTGTTATTGTATTGTTTTGTGTGTGTCGTAACGGCGTCAGTAGCAGCAGTGTGTAGAGAGATTTAATTTGTGAAAATGCATACTGGAAGAAAACGAGATTTTAATAAAAGTGCGAAAAATATGGACACAGGGAGTAGTGATAAGGAAACAGAAGCTGAGCCTCAGGGTGAGGCGTTGCAGGAATTAAGTGTGGGACCGACATAGCATGGGCTAAGGGAGGAGAGCCGCGAAATGTCACATGTGAAAGAGATAGAATCACAAACATGAGGTTTTGGTGAAAGTGATGTGCGCGATACTGAAACAGATAGAGAGACGTGTGCCACAGCCAGTGGCCCAAGTGAGGTAGAGATGTCCACCAGCGCGATGACGGGCAGGGACGGCAAGATATTGGATTTGTTGGTGGTATCAAACACAAACGTGCGTTCACTGAACACAGATATGAGCTTATTAAAAACAGACATGCATTCGCTGAACACAGATATGAGTTCACTGAAAACAGACATGTGTTCACTGAACACTGACATAGGTTCATTGAAAACGGAAATGGGTTCCCTAAACAAGAAATTTGAGAAATCACAACTTAACTTGGAAGGACAATTAAGTGCTAAGTTTGAAGAATTTGAAACAAAAGTGTGTAAGGGTGTTGATGATTTACATTCTGAACTTACAGGAAAAATAAATGAAGTAGACAGTAAATGTGATATTATTTCACAAGGGCACACCGATTTATCAAACAGAGTCAGTAGTTGCGAAAGTAGTTGTCTCAAAACCGGTGTGCAGATCGAAGATCTGTCCGCAAAAATGACAGATTTCGAAAAAGATACGTGTGATAAGTATTTAAAGTATTTAAAGGAACAAACTTCAAAATTGGAGGAAGATCTTAACGAATGGATTGAGGTTAAGAATAAGGAGTTGAGATTCATTGGGAGAGTGCTTAGAAAATGTAGTCCATCAACAAAGGAGGTGGCTTACAAAACACTCGTTCGACCTATACTTGAGAATTGCTCATCAGTGTGGGATCCGTACCAGATCGGGTTGACGGAGGAGATAGGGAAGATCCAAAGAAGAGCGGCGCGTTTCGTCACAGGGTTATTTGGTAACCGTGATAGCGTTACGGAGATGTTTAATAAACTCAAGTGGCAGACTCTGCAAGAGAGGCGCTCTGCATCGCGGTGTAGATTGCTCGCCAGGTTTCGAGAGGGTGCGTTTCTGGATGAGGTATCGAATATATTTCTTCCCCCTACTTATACCTCCCGAGGAGATCACGAATGTAAAATTAGAGAGATTAGAGCGTGCACGGAGGCTTTCAGACAGTCGTTCTTCCCGCGAACCATACGCGACTGGAACAGGAAAGGGAGGTAATGACAGTGGCACGTAAAGTGCCCTCCGCCACACACCGTTGGGTGGCTTGCGGAGTATAAATGTAGATGTAGATGTAGATGTAGAACTTATCTAAAGGAAACAGTCGGAACACGACGAACTTGTCAAATTGTTTACTGATGAATTTCAGGCAATTAAAGAAAGGATAATTGAAGAACTGCCGAAGGGGCAAAGGGACACGAATTTTAAAATGTCTGATTTAGGTCGCAGGTCATCACAGAATGTTTTGACTGACGATAATCATTCAATGGACAAATCGAAAACCAGTAGACACTGTAAAGAGAGTAAATGTAACTGCGGTACCACAGTACCTGATAAATCTTATGAACGTTACGAGGATGATCGTGGTCCGTTTGTACAGAGAGGGTATCTATCGTCTCTAAAAGTTGAAACTAGCATATTTAAAAGCAGGCAATTTCCCACATTTTCGTCAGAGAAGGACAACATCCACCCCAAAATTTTCATAAATAACTTCAAGCGTATTTTTCCACGTAGTTGGTGGGTACAAGATAAGCTTCAGTTCATCGTATCCAGAATCACAGGTGAAGCAGCACTGTGGGCTGCAGAAGCAAGCGAGAGCTGTAGCACTTGTGCAGGATTTGAGCAGCTTTTGTGTCAAAATACTGGTCCAAGAGCAAACAGGAACGGTTGCGTAAGGAAGTGTACCAACCTGAATATTATAAGAGTAAGCGTAGCTCACTGCGACAGTATTTCGAAAAATACATTAACAAAACGAGATACTGGAGCGAGCCCATCTCTCATCGGGAAGTAATACGCATTCTAAAGGGAAGGTTGCCAATTCATATTCGCGAAAAACTGATAAATGTACCCGATTGTGATGTGGAACAGCTTTTGTCTGTAGTTGATTCCATTCATCTGATAATGGAAGATGCCAGAATTTGGAATAATAATCAATGGGCTATTACACAGCGTAATGATGCGGGTATTAATAATCGTGATGGTGGTTGTAATGACGACAACAGAGATAGGAATGCTAAGCCTACATTAACAGGGGAGATCAATATAAACGCGATGCTTATTATACTAAGAAAACTTACGGGAATAATGGTAATCACATAAATTATGCAAACGCGGGAAAGCCTAATCGTAAACGCAGATATGATAGATATCCGGAAAAATACCCTGATAGGATACAACCGTGGGTAGATTATCCGCAAGGTAATGCTCCAGCATCACAACTGCAAGGACCGATACCGCTGAATGACAAACCAATAACGAACCCTGAACGCAATATTCGTATAGTGAAAGTTCATGAACCACCGATGAAGACACCCACCGAAAGGTTAAACTAAAACCGGTCTCCTAAAGCCTTCCTAGGATGACCGGGAATCGAAAGGAGGGAAGGCATCATTTTTCAGCAGAGGTATTGAGATATAATAATGATTTGGACTTAAGGGAAGAGTTGAGTGAAGAAGTGCCGAATATTTCCAATAAAGGTGGACGAATCTTAGAAGCTGTCGTGCAAACAGTAGTAAATGGTATCGATATTGAGATCTTGATCGACACAGGCGCAAACATTAGCGTAATGACGAAAGATGGTTATAAACAGATCAGCAGAGGAGGGAGAGTATTAACGATTCCTGTTACTTCTTGATGCAATAATTTACCCACAGCCATATGTATTGTAGTTTCGGCATTACATTGATGCCATCCATCTTCAGGCCCCACTCGTCATAGTCGTAAAATCGCTATACACGGGAGGAGCCATATAACTGGACCCGTGAATAAAAATCGTCCTGCAAAAGCTCTTGGTGGCCAGGCGACACAGACTGAGGAAGTCAGAGGAAGTTTATGCCAGGCGTCGTCCCACGATCCATTATGGATCATCGAAGATTCCTGTTACTGGATGCACTGTATCCGGCGCATTTCATGTGAAAGCACAGAGAATCTCAAAACAGGTACGAGTCGACATTACAATGCGGGGGGCTACTATAGACTGTACCTTCGTGATCGTTTCGAAAATGGCCGTACTCTGTATTTGGCGTCTTGATTTTTTGTGTAGAGCCGGAGCGGTAATTAATTTGAAAGACGGGACGTGTACTTTGAACTCCGGAAGCGAGATTATGACAATTCCTGGGATGAATGGGCAAGTAGTCCCAGAGCAATGTTGTATAAAGCTAATGGTTAGCTGTATTGGTGTTAAGTGCGATTCAGCAAATGAAATTTATTTTATCGAATCTTCTGATGAAGAGACAGATCAAGGCACAATACGAGACAATGTTTTTGAATCTGAATATCTGACGTCAGATCATGGAGAAGACTTACTATGTTTGTTAACTAATTATGCACCATTATTTAATAAACGTCCAGGAATCATCAAAGAGTTCGAGTTTAATATTTAAACCTATCCTCATGAAGCTTTTTGTCGCACTTCGTACTCGATTCCGTGGTCTACGAGAGAGGTATTGAAAAAAGAAATCACTAAGATGTTAGAGTGTGGAATAATAGAACCCTCTAATTCTCAATATTCAAGCCCTCTTTTGGCTGTCATAAAATCGTATGGTGATGTAAGACTAGTTCTTGAAGCTAGGGAAATTAACAAAATTATTATGCCAGTAAAAACGAGACCCGAGAATTCAGAAGAGCTTATTCAGAAGTTTAATGGTGCCCGCTTTTTGACATCCCTGGATATGAGGAGTTCCTATTGGCAGACGAGAATACCATCCGAATCACGGAAGTACACTGCTTTTATCTTTCTTGGGAGAAGCAATCGATTCACGGTTTATGCCGTTGGCTTAAACTTCAGCGGAGGAGTGTTTATTTCCGTATTAGATATCGTACTAGGACGAGATCTCCTTGACAAAGTTACTTTGTATGTAGACGACCTTTTGATCGCGACTATGACGTGGGAGGAGCATCTCGATTTGTTAGAGAAAGTATTAATGAAATTGTCAGAGTACGGAGTGACAGTGAATCTGACTGTCAAAATTCGCCAAGAATGAAATAAAGTTTCTCGGACACATAACTACGCCGAACCAAATTATGCCCGACCCCAAGAAGATGAATGTTATCAAAAAGTCTCCGTATCCTCGGAGTAAAAAAGAACTAAAGTCTTCTTTGGAGCTTGCTTCCTTCTTCCGTCGATTTCTACCTGACCAAATAATTAGCCAAGACTGTTTACTACAACTACTGCGGAAGATCGTTACTTGGAAGTGGACCGAGGAATGCAGCCAAGCATTTGATAAAATCCGGCACGCTCTGATTAATGCACAACTTCTGCACCATCCAAATCTGGAATAAGACTTTTGTATTGCAACGGATGCTTCAGAAACAGGTTTAGGTAATCCGCGTGACCTGAACACCAAAAAAATTATAGGGTTTGCAAGCAGAACATTGTCTAAATGCGAGAGAGCATATTGTACCACTGAATTAGAGGTTTTAGCTGTCATTTGGGTAGTCAAGAAGTTCAGATATTTTGTTTATGGCAAGAGGACTATGATATACTGTGATCATAAGGCTTTATCATTTATCTTGACACGTCGAATGTTTCATTCACGGTTAACCCGATGGGCCCTGTTGTTACAAGATACAACATTTCGGTGCAATACATAAGGGGAAAAGACAATGTAATTTTTGATGCTTTATCTCGACTGCCACAAGGGAGAACGAATGAAGAAGACGATGAACTATCTTTAAATTTTAAAGTAATGGACATATCAGTAAATTATCATGAAGAGCAAGTTTCAGAGTTGTGTCAAAAGCTGCCACAGTTACAAGAAGCCCTACATTGGAAGCCTATTAGGGACAAGATTAGGCACAAAAATCCTACTAATACTAAATATCTATATACTGTACAATCTGAGGTATTATTTAGGAAAGAATCTACCAATACCAACTGGAAGGTTTTTGTCCCACAGGGTTATATAGAGCCATTACTTTGGTATACTAATTTGAAGTGGGGATATTTTGGGCCTTCTAAATGTAAAGCCAAGTTGGGTGAATGTTGCTATTATCTGAACCTAGAACGACTAGCGAATAATATTCCGAAGAAATGCAAAAATGCCAACCCATAAAATATTGTCGAAGAATCGAACTACATCCTATAATTTCTCACCAACCTTTAATAGCTTGCGATGTGTGTGGTCCGTGTCCGACTGCACGAGGAAGATTTAAGAATAAACTGGTTTGTTACGACACTTTTTCGTAAAATGTCAAATTATATCCGTTACGGAGTCTACATGTCCGACCAATGTTAAGGAGATTTATCATGAGTTACATTACTGATTATGGGAAACCGAAAATGATTCTGACTAACAATGCAGCATATTTTACTAGAAGATTGTGGAAAAGGACTATGAAGGAACATAACATAAAACATATATACATATCCCGGTTTTATCCTCGTGGGAATCCGATAGAGATACTATTTCGGGAATTAAACCGCTTTCTACGGGCACATACACCACAGCGACAATACCAATGGATTGATTGGTTACCAGAATTCGAGAGGATGTACAATGACCTACCGCATGGTTCTACTGGATATTCGCCGAACCAGATAATGCGTGGAAGAAACGAATTTCAAGATTGGTTAGAGAATTGGTCCAGAATTCAAGAAGATGATTATACGCAAGGGGATATTCTGCAAAAAGTTTATGAGAACCTACAACATCAGGCTAAACTACGGAAAGCAAAGTTTGACAAAAGTGTAAAGAAAGTAATCACATATAAAGATGGTGAGAAAATACTATTAAGAAATCATCCAAAATCATCCAGCAAGAAGAAACTTAACAAAAAGTGGCTGTATTTGTATACCGGGCCTTACAAGATAATTCAAATACCATATGAAGGAAGTGAAACATGGACGATAAATAGTTTGGACAAGAAGAGAATAGAAGCTTTCGAAATGTGGTGCTACAGAAGAATGCTTAAGATTAGATGGGTAGACCACATAACTGATGAGGAGGTATTGAATAGAACTGGGGAGAAGAGGAGTTTGTGGCAAAACTTGACAAGAAGAAGGGACCAGTTGGTAGGACATGTTCTGAGGCATCAAGGGACCACCAATTTAGCATTGGAGGGCAGTGTGGAGGATAAAAATCATAGAGGGAGACCAAGAGATGAATACACTAAGCAGATTAAGAAGGACGTAGGTTGCAGTAAGTACTGGGAGATAAAGAAGCTTGCACAGGATAGGGTAGCATGGAGAGCTGCATCAAACCAGTCTCAGGACTGAAGACCACAACAACAACAACAATGAAGGAAGTTACATATTAGCTGACTGTGACTCAAATATCATAAAGGGATTGTTTCACCATACAGAAATTAAGAAATACTTTCAGTAAGAAGAGAAGGACAATAATATGGAAATAAACTGCAAGAAAGAAAAATAGAGAAGGAATTTGATAAATGGTTCAAATGGCTCTGAGCACTATGGGACTCAACTGCTGTGGTCATAAGTCCCCTAGAACTTAGAACTAGTTAAACCTAACTAACCTAAGGACAGCACACAACACCCAGCCATCACGAGGCAGAGAAAATCTCTGACCCCGCCGGGAATCGAACCCGGGAACCCGGGCGTGGGAAGCGAGAACGCTACCGCACGACCACGAGATGCGGGCGAAGGAATTTGATACTGTGACACAATTAATGAAATGAAGCCTTGTGAATAATACAAAGGCATACCATGAATTCTATTGTGTGGTGGTAATATAGAGTTAAGAAGAGTTTTTTTTTTCTTTGTTATGAAAACAGTATATGTACATAGTAGAAAGTATTGTGTGTGTGTGTGTTAAGAGGAGATGGAATGAAGAAAGTCATAAGAATCAAAAAGATATCCGAATTGGAAAAATATTTGGATAACAGATTTTCCGGTAAAGAGAGAGAGAGGGAATGCTAGCGGATTCCGAAAGTGTTATTCTGGTGAATGAAGAATTGATTTAAGATTTGTAAATATTTTTCTTACATTTTTATATGTTATGAAGAATATCTTATTGATAATAGTATTAAGATGAAAAATAATTTCACGTGTGTGTGTAGTGGGAATGAGAAAGAAAAAGGACAGGACCTGATAAGAAGGAACATGTCTATGGATAAGGAAAACGAGATCATCGAGAAGACGACCTGCAACAGATTGCATCGGAGAATTCATTGTCGGTTAGAGTAAACCTGAACACGAGATATATTAAAATAATTTTATGACTATTATCGCAAAATAATCATCAGTAAGGTACAAAATGGGAGGACGAACATTGTGTAAACACGAAAATGATGGAAACACTGGAATGGTTCACCGAAGTAATTTAGAAACAACGGCAGATAGGAAAAGATTTTAATATAAAATGGAAGAGAATTATGAAACAATGTAGAAGTGACTTGCAAGCAAAAACACAATAAATATACCCACTGTCTCAATGAAGGATAAAGCAATAGACTTTGAAGAGAGCTCACAACAGATACATTCTATGAATCACACGATAGTGAAGTCTGTATTCAACAATGAACAAATGGAGTATAGTAAACGCGCACCAGTGCTAAGATGTATTAATAATGGCAATATCTCGTATTAAATTAAAGTTGAAAATCATTTGGCGTTTAATTGTACACTACTGGCCATTAAAATTGCTACACCAAGAAGAAATGCAGATGATAAACGAGTATTCATTCTTGGACATATATATTGTACTAGAACTGACATGTGATTACACTTTCATGGAGTTTGGGTGCATAGATCCTGAGAAATCAGTACTCAGAAAAACAACCTCCGGCCGTAATAACGGCCTTGATACGCCTGGGCATGTAGTGTAACGACGTAAGTTTTGTATAAATGATTTTCTTTGGACATATGACCATGTGCAGACTTCGTCACCTACGTCAGTTACAACACACTTCAAAATTATTTAAACTCTTTTTAAATTTGTCTCTGAATGGTTCTTGAACGAAACAAAACTGTAATTAAAACATCATCATTTGAGTCGTATGCGCAGAATTACGTCACTCAGGCCAACTGGTTTGCGTAAACTTTTTTCAATTTAGATGTCGTTTGTTTCTCCTCAGAAATTATATTAATGCAAGTGATCTGCTTTAATAAATATTAGAACCACATTGAATAAACTTTCAAGAATCACACTCGCGATGAACGCTGTCAAAAATTAATAATCTTGTCAAGTAAATTACGTAACATAATTCTTCATAAATAAATTCTCGGAACACGTATTTAAACTTTAGTAGCATCCACTTCCTACATATAGACGTGAACCTGACCCTTGACAAGACAGAACTGAACATTTACAACATGATTAACTTTCTATAACGTATTTGTTGTACAAACGTTACAAATTCTTATTCTTTTTTCAATTTTTAGAAGCACGACGCAACAACTCGGTTTCAGGATCTTCTGTTGCTCTTTGGCTGTCGACCCGCGACGTATAGTGGACAGCAATTTTCTCTCTGGTCCCGGCAGCGAAGATGCTGTCTCCGTTCGTTGCGCCGCCCTCTCCGTACATGAAACATAAAAAATAAATACAAAACTTTAGACAATTCACAACCATTACAAATATTACAAAAATACATAAACAAAAAACTAAATTAAACTTATATTCACCTGCAAACTGGGCTGACACTGGTGGAGGGGTGACGCTTCAATTTCGCGTCCCACTACAGGCATTGAATCAAACAGCGCTTGGATGGCGTGTACAGGTACAGCTGCCCACGCAGCTTCAACACAAATACCACTGTTCATCAAGAGTTCTGACTGGCGTATTGTCACGAGCCAGTTGCTCGCCCACCATTGACCAGACGTTTTCAATTGGTGAGAGATCTGGAGAATGTGCTGGCCAGGGCAGCAGTCGAACATTTCCTGTACCCAGAAAGGCCCGCACAGGACCTGCAACATGCGGTCGTGCATTATCCTGCTGAAATGTAGGGTTTCGCAGGGATCGAATGAAGGGTAGAGCCACGGGTCATAACACATCTGAACTGTAACGTCCACTGTTCAAAGTGCCGTCAGTGCGAACAAGAGGTGACCGAGACGTGTAACGAATGGCACCGCATACCATCACTCCGGGTGATACGGCAGTATGGCGATGACGAATACACGCTTCCAACATGCGTTCACCGCGATGTCGCTAAACACGATTGCGACCGTCATGATGCTGTAAACAGAACCTGGATTCACCCGAAAAAATGACGTCTTGCCATTCGTGCATCCAGGTTCGTCGTTGAGTACACCATCGAAGGCGCTCCTGTCTGTGATGCAGCGTCGAGGGTAACCGCAGCCGTGGTCTCCGAGCTGATAGTCCATGATGCTGCAAACGTCGTCGAACTGTTCGTGCAGATGGTTGTTCTCTTGCAACCGTCCCCATCTGTTGACTCAGGGATCGAGACGTGGCTGCACGATCCGTTACAGCCATGCGGATAAGATGCCTGTCATCTCGACTGCTAGTGATACGAGGCCTTCGGGATCCAGCACGGCGTTCCGTATTACCGTCCTGAACTCACCGATTCCATATTCTGCTAACAGTCATTGGATCTCGACCAACGCGAGCAGCAATGTCGCGATACGATAAACCGCAATCGCGATAGGCTACAATCCGACCTTTATCAAAGTGATGGTACGCATTTCTCCTCCTTACACGAGGCATCACAACAACGTTTCACCAGGCAACGCCGGTCAGCTGCTGTTTGTGTATGAGAAATCGGTTGGAAACTTTCCTCATGTCAGGACGTTGTAGGTGTCGCCACCGGCGCCAACCTTGTGTGAATGCTCTGAAAAGTTAATCATTTGCATATCACAGCATCTTCTTCCTGTCGTTTAAATTTCGCGTCTGTAGCACGTCATCTTCGTGGTGTAGCAGTTTTAATGGCCAGTAGTGTAGATGAAAGCTGGTACAGATTATGTTACCACATGCAACGTGTTGATAAACATGAAATGTCAAGAATACAATGCTGACACCAAAGAAAATCGAAAGACGTACTGTTGAGAAGCAGAGATGGCCATATCAGCTGAACTATTAAATAACTCGGCTATATGAGCGGCCTGTTTAAAATCTGGAATCGCCGATCGACAAGCAGCAGTACTAGGATCGTCGAATGACAAAGAAGATGACCGAGCTGTCTTTAGCAGCCTGAACAGCTCGGTTGCAGCCACTGCCTAGTCATTTTTCCATCGGAACTGGCTGCAATCGCTGCTTTGTGCACTCAGTTAAAGAAGGGCTTCTCAACCAATACTGTTGTGAAGTTAGTGCAGTGAAGTGAAAGTGTAATAATTTGTGAAAAAGTGTTTAAAAATTTTGGACAAATATTATGACTTTGTGGTTTATTGAATGGGAAAATCCTGTTAGGCCCCACATTTAATCAATGTTGTAAAGATCAATGTACGATGTTCATAACTTGTCGTATGAGTGCGTCAAAGACTGGTTCAAAAACAACAGTAGACAACACCATATTACCATCGTTCAGAGAAACCTCCAATATCTGTGACCTTTCAAAGATATTAAGGTATGGGGGGCGATGTAACATTACTTGAATATGTCCTATATAGTCGGATCTACTCTGCATCAAGTGAGTGTAGGGGAGTCGAAACCCATGACGTCATATTAACTTGAGATTTTTTTATACATGTCATTCATTTCGAAATTTTATTGATTATTTACAGAGTAAAGAATTTAATTATGCACAACATTTAATAGGTAATGAGTTTTAACGAGATAGATATAAATATGTTTTGACATAGCAAATCACCTTGTTGCATTACGTATGATATGTTTTCTCTTTGTAGGAAAAAAAAAAAAAACACTTCCGTGTTGCTCGAGTGCACGATCAAGTAGTCGTCGAGTGCGGATCTGCTGTAACTTTCATGAATGGGCATAGATTAGCTAATTTATAACCCGCAGTTGATTTAAAAATTACTCTAGGGAACCACGGCCCGACTTTTGTACAAACAAATCGCGTGGAATTCTCAAATATCGGCGCGGAGTTTGAGATACGCGGCTGGATATCGGGCGTCATCGTCGCGTGTGTAATTCAGTAACATTAACCGCAATTGACGGACATTAGCTTGATAATAACTATCAAAGACTTATATGAGCGGCATAATAATCGTCTTGATGCTTAAAGCAAGCGAGAAGCGATTTACTGTCGGGATACGACAGATATTAATCATTGCATAGTCAGCTTGTTGATACGTTGCTTAGCAACTCATAAACGGACAGTGATAGAATTATTGAAACGATCTTTTAAGTATTAACGACCACTACACACACATCAGAAACTAATTACTCTAACTGTGAGTGGCTTCTGGAGTGGATGAGGTTTTTTTCAGCTAATTGGTATTAATAAACTTCTTTCGAGGTTGAAACTTCATCAATGGTGTCGTACTCATTCAGTTTAGTAGAACGATAGATAGTACTAGCTACGCTACTATTTATAGTTTTAAAAGAAAAGAGAGCACATACCTGTTTTTCTTTTGAGTAATGTTTGTACTTCAGTCGTCAGTCTTCTCAAAGCAGAGGCCCGAGTGATGCTCCCGATATCGTGAACCACCACATACATGTGCCCCCTTCTAACTACATTTCTGCATTGAAAACCCTGAGATATAGCCGCCGTACGAAGAAGGAAGAAAGAAGAGGAAAGATCTGCGAAAGAAACGGAGCAACGAGAGAAGGGGAGGTCACAACTGGAATAAAAGGGAGAACCGATTGAGGTACTCCAGGTACCCTCCGCCACACACCGTCAAGTGGCTTGCGCAGTATGGATGTAGATGTAGATTTTGGTACTACTAGTGTTAAATCTTGAATACGTTATGAAACTTCAGCTTAAAAGTAATCATCACAGAAAAAAATTGAAAAGAAATTCTAGTTTTCAGTAACGTAAGAAAACATTTGATCTTTCTGTTTGTATTTCTTTTACAGCTAATCTACATTTAAAGGAATGCACAAAACAAAAGATCAATGCAAAATTTTGCATTCATAAAGGGAGTACAATGTAATGCAAATTGAGACATGGAGAGATACACAGTCCAATAGTAAGTTCGGTGGACTCTAATGCTCGCATTCATTTCATGACGTATTCTTCATAACAATTCAATCTGTGAAAATAATATGATAAATGTACGCAGAAACCCATATTCGAAGAAGTCTAGAGTTATTACAATATTCAGGTGACGTGTTATTTGAATTTCCATCAAATACTTCATTTTCATCACCATGTAAACTCATGAAGGGCTTTGTAAATCACTATTCTCAAAATATTTCTCTTCTTCAATGCACATTTTGAACGCAAGATCAACATAAAAGGACAGAAAACAGAAACAACTCAAGCATCATCTATTGCCTACGAAGCAAGAGACAACAACAAAGGTTTCAAGAATGATGAAATGTTCAAGTGATAACGTCACTGTCATCTACACAGCCTGCAGACCTCACAGATGGAATTGGGAGCTGCAGACTTACATTTGACACCACAGAAAATAAAATCATCGTAACTGACATGACGTAATATTAGATCTGTTGTACATTCTCTTTTTTTGTAAGTGCTGTAATATCACGTCAGCCGCACGCCAAGTCTTAAAACATTGGACCGTAGGCAACTGACGGCCCGCAGGCTGCTTCAGGCCTGTGATTGGTTTCAATCTGGCCCACAGAAGAAATCTGTGGTGCTCACACTTACTACTCCCCCGCCCCCAGGTGCCACAGGGTCACACTTTCGGATATTCCCACCACTGTTCAGCGCACCACAGAGATTTGCTCCTCAGAATGCACTTTTGGATGAATATTTAAAAAATGCTTCTAATGGCGTTTGTAGATGTCCAGGCACTAAATTTCAAACACTGGAATTACCAACTCGTGGCCGAACAATGCAAAGTCACTCCTAATTGCTTGTCGATTGGGAATGCCTATGTATAATAACAATGTCGTGTGACTAGGGCCTCCCATCGGGTAGACCTTTCGCCGCCTGCAAGTCTTTCGATTTGACGCCACTTTGGCGACTTGCGAGTCCATGGGGACGAAATGATGATGATTAGGACAACACAACACCCAGTCCCTGAGCAGAGAAAATCTCCGACCCAGCCGGGAATCGAACCCGGGGCCTTAGGATTGACAGTCTGTCGCACTGACCACTCAGCTACCGGGGCGGACTAATTCCTAGGCCACTGTCATATTTTCATTTTTTTGCTCTATTATTGTTGTTCTTGTTGTGGTATTCAGTCCTGAGACTGGTTTGATGCAGCTCTCCACGCTACTCTATCCTGTGCAAGCTTCTCCATCTCCCAGTACCTACTGCAGCCTACATCCTTCTGAATCTGTTTACTGTATTCATCTCTTGGTCTCCCTCTACGATTTTTACCATCCACGCTGCCCTCCAATACTAAATTGGTGATCCCTTGATGCCTCAGAATATGACCTACAACCGATCCCTTCTTCTAGTCAAGTTGTGCCACAAACTTCTCTTCTCCCCAATCCTATTCAATACCTCCTCATTTGTTATGTTATCTACCCATCTAATCTTCAGCATTCTTCTGTAGCACCACATTTCGAAAGCTTCAAATCTCTTCTTGTCCAAACTAGCTATCGTCCATGTTTCACTTCCAAACATGGCTACGTTCCGTACAAATACTTTCAGAAATGACTTCCTGACACTTAAATCTATACTCCATGTTAACAAATTTCTCTTCTTCAGAAACGCTTTCCTTGCCATTGCCAGTCTACATTTTATATTCTCTCTACTTCGACCATCATCACTTATTTTGCTCCCGAAATAGCAAAACTCATTTACTACTTTAAGTGTCTCATTTCCTAATCTAATTCCCTCAGCATCACCGGACTTAATTCGACTACATTCCATTATCCTCGTTTTGCTTTTGTTGATGTTCATCTTATACCCTCCTTTCAAGACACTGTCCATTCCGTTCAACTGCTCTTCCAAGTCCTTTGCTGTCTCTGACAGAATTACAATGTCATCGGCGAACCTCAAAGTTTTTATTTCTTCTCCATGGATTTTAATACCTACTCCGAATTTTTCTTTTGTTTCCTTTACTGCTTCTCAATATACAGGTTGAATAACATCGGGGAGAGGCTACAAACCTGTCTCACTCCCTTCCAAACCACTACTTCCCTTTCATGTCCCTCGACGCTTATAACTGCCATCTGGTTTCTATACAAATTGTAAATAGCCTTTCGCTCCCAGTATTTTACCCCTGCCACCTTCAGAATTTGAAAGAGAGTATTCCAGTCAACATTGTCCTTTCTCTAAGTCTACAAATGCTAGAAACGTAGGTTTGCCTTCCCTTAATCTAGCTTCTAAGATAAGTCGTAGGGTCAGTATTGCCTCACGTGTTCCAACATTTCTACGGAATCCAAACTGATCTTCCCCTGCAAGCAACGCTGGATAAAGCACGCAGACAAAATTAATGGATATAGAGGCCGCCACCTCAGTACGCATCGGTTTCACCGTGACGTCATCCAGCCAATGAGAAACCGTCCACTGTTTATAAAAGCGGAAGCCTCACCGGTCCACGACAGTCAGTTTTACCCCTGACGAAGATGACGAAGGTAGTCATCGAAAGCTTGGGATTTTATCCAAATTTGACGCGGCAAGTAAACCGGGAACTTTTCATGCAAGGACTCCGCCGCGAAAGACTTCGTAGTCATATTAGTTTCCTCTACGGGGAGGATGTAGCGCGCAGCGTTCGTCGGCTGGAGAAGCTGCGTTTGAAACAGTCACAGCTGCTGAGTAATCTGGCTTTTCTACAACGTTGTCGTGACAAGGAGGTTGTACCAAATTTCGCAGTTGTCAAACACCACATCCGAACTGCTGCAGTGAATAGAATTTTTCGAAAGACAAGTCATGCGATCGTCAGGGAGAGGATACATCATACGAGGTATGAACTGGATGCCAACGCTCGGTCTTTATATAGTTGCCATCTGTTTTTGTCTGCAGTTTTGTCACCGTGGGACTGGGAATGGGTAGACACGACCTTGGCTGCACATCAGCGAGCTAATTTAAGCAAGACTACAGCAAAACAGGCTGATAAATTTGTGCGCCTAAACCGGGGAAAAGGAACTTCTGGGTCCAGCGACGCACATCGCACTGTTATCAACTTCTCCGACAAGGAAATTGACGACGCCACCATCTCGGTTCTCAGTAAGGGCTGAACTTTTCTCCAGCTCCACAAAAGCTACCAGTGGCCGAGATTATCAGTGGAGTAGAACAAGCGGTTCGGCACCTTCCTGAAGAGGCAGCAGATGAGCTAAGGCTTGCAACTAGTCGGATTTTAGCAACAGCCAAGCCTCCTAAGCCCAATGTGAGCAGAGTGGAGAAACTGGCATTGAAATCGTTGGGGAAGGATGAAGAGTTAGTCGTACTACCAGCCGACAAACGGAATGCCACAGTTATCCTCAATGCTACCGATTATCATAAGAAAGTGGCCATTTTATTGGAAGATGCCATGTACCGTATTCTTAAACGGGATCCCACAGCAGCACTTAGTAGGAAGACAGGGGAGCTACTGAAGAACTCTGGCCTCCCAGAAGAACTAGTCAAGAATCTACGACCAAGAGCACCAAGGCCACCCAGGTTATATGGTCTACCCAAAGTCCATAAGGATGGGGTTCCGTTGAGACCTATTGTTAGTGCTATTGGGTCTCCCACATATCGGTTGGCAAAATACTTAACCAAATTATTAGCACCTATAGTCGGCCACTGTAGCCATCAAAAATGTTTGTTGACATTATAAAGCAGATGAGGATAGGTCCGAATGACATCATGATCAGCCGAGATGTGGTCTCTTTGTTTACAAAGGTTCCAGTGGAAGATACGTTAAAAATGTTGGCTGCTCATTTCTCTCCTGAAATACCGAAGTTATTTCGACACACTTTGACGACCACCTATTTTTTGTATGGTGGAAAATATTATGAAATGATTGACGGAACAGCCATGGGTTCGCCACTGTCACCAGTCATAGCTAACTTCTTCATGGAGGATTTCGAAGAACGAGCGTTGAACAGTGCTCCCTTACGTCCATCCTGCTTCTTCAGGTATGTTGACGATACATTTTTAATACGGCCACATGGCAATGAGGCACTGCAGCAGTTTGTTGAACATTTGAATGGTATACATCAGAACATAAGATTTACAGTGGAGGTGGAGAAGGATGGAAAGTTACCCTTCTTAGATGTACTGGTAGAGCGAAAATCAGATGGACGTCTCGGACATTCTGTGCACAGAAAACCGACGCATACAGATTTATATCTAAACGCGCGTAGTTTTCACCACCCAGCTCAGAAGAGAGCTATGCTGAACACCTTGGTACACAGAGCAAGGACTATTTCGGACAAGGATAATCTCGGCTCCGAGATTAACCATCTGACGACGGTATTCATAAAAAATGGTTATTCTGTTCGTGATATCAGATCTACTTTGGCGAAGAAACCAAGAAAGGACGCTGTTCGAACAGATCAAGAGGACCAACACATCGCGCGGCTACCATTCTACGGTGCAACGACCAGCAAGATCGGCAGAGTCCTGAGTCGGCAAGGAATCAGACCAGTCTTCCGGCCACCCAGGAAGATTAAGGAAATGCTGCGACCCGTGAAAGATAATCTTGGCCTGAGAGTACCGGGAATTTACAGCATTCCTTGTGAGTGTGGGAAAAGTTATGTGGGCCAGTCTATAAGAACTGTCGCCGATCGCTGTGTGGAACACCAGCGTCACCTGAAATACAGGTATCTAGAAAAATCGGCGGTGGCTGAGCACAGCTTGTTAAATAAACATAAGATTTTATTCGATGAAACAAGACTGCTTGCTCACGCTTCAAACTATTGGGACTCTGTCATCAGGGAAGCAGTTGAAATTAGACTCTGTGAAAATAATTTCAACAGAGATTCCGGTTATGCACTCAGCAATGCATGCAAGATATAGAAAGAGCACAGAGGGAGACTTCTTACATTCCTCGCAGTTCTCCGCCTGTTGCGATGGATGGCGCTGCAAGCAACGCTGGATAAAGCGCGCAAACAAAATTCATGGATATAGAGGCCGCCACCTCAGTACGCATCGGTTTCACCGTGACGTCATCCAGCCAATGAGAAACCGTCCACTGCTTATAAAAGCGGAAGCCTCACCGGTCCACGACAGTCAGTTTTACCCCTGACGAAGATGACGGAGGTAGTCATCGAAAGCTTGGGATTTTATCCAAATTTGACGCGGCAAGTAAACCGAGAACTTTTTATACAATTTAAAACCTGGTTGCTAAATCTCTGTCTTACCATTATATAATCTATCTGAAACCTGTCAGTATCTCCAGGCTTTATAGCGTCCCCAGTGCCATATTACGAAAAGACTTAAAAACAATATTTATAAAGAAGACATTCATAATTTGTAAGAGATTTTTTTTTCATGTAGCCGTAAAATAATAATTTCTCTGTCCAAGTTTCAAATGCAAAGAAATAATTTATGACAAAATGATCTAAAGAGGTGACAAGATACACACTTTTGTTAATTTTTTAGTCGTCTTCATTACTTCTTCTCTTGTCTTTATGGTGTACAGACGGACATCTTGCGAGTGCTGGCAAATGTAAGCATATTTGTATGAGTTAAGCATATAATATACTGATTTAATATTATTGTGCACTTTTAATTTGTAAGAGGTGATCCCGATTTCATGTCCGCCTTCCTTGAATTAACCTGCATTCAAGTAATTTACAGCTCAACAATCGCAGCGGCCGATGCAGCCAACGACGCCATTACGTGGCGATATTAACTTATGAAAAATTAGCGGAAGCAGAAAACTCGCCCGCTATTAAAATAATATTAATTTTTCTCCACAGCCGCACGAAGTTTCAGAAATACTTAGCTTTAAGATTCTTATTTTTAGTACCATAGCCGAGGCCGAGAGCCAGGACTACAATACAATGGTTAACGGAGGTAAGAAAAATTCTCTCGCGCGTGTGTGGGCCGCAATTTTAATTAATAACTAAAGATTCCTTGCTTTAAAGTGAACTGACCAGCCGAGGAAATTAATATGAAAAGTTTATTACATTGTTCAACTTAAATATTTTTATTAAGGCCCACCACGTAAGTCGGCAACAATCAAAAAATAATAATAACAATAATAATATATATATTAAATTACGACGGCCGACGGACAACCTCTGGTTTAGTCAGTTTATCCAGGTCCCATATCCTTAAATTCCCACCTTTTTGCAGTTTCTTCAGTTTTTATTTACAGTTCATAACCAATAGATTGTGGTCAGAATCCATATCTGCCCCTGGAAATGTCTTAAAATTTAAAACCTGGTTCCTAAATCTCTGTCTTACCATTATATAATCTATCTGAAACCTGTCAGTATCTCCAGGCTTCTTCCATGTATACACCCTTCTTTTATGATTCTTGATCCAAGTGTTAGCTATGATTAAGTTATGCTCTCTGCTAAATTCTATCAGGCGGCCTCCTCTTTCATTTCTTAGCCCCAATCCATTTTCACCTACTACATTTCCTTCTCTGCCTTTTCCTACTACCGAATTCCAGTCACCCATGACTATTACATTTTCGTCTCCCTTCACTATCTGAATAATTTCTTTTATTTCATCATACATTTCTTCAATTTCTTCGTCATCTGCAGAGCTAGTTGGCATATAAACTTGTACTACTGTAGTAGGCATGGGCTTCGTGTCTATCTTGGCCACAATAATGCGTTCACTATGCTGTTTGTAGTAGCTTACCTGCACTCCTATCTTTTTATTCATTATTAAACCTACTCCTGCATTACCCCTATTTGATTTTGTATTTATAACCCTGTACTCGCCTGACCAAAAGTCTTGTTCCTCCTGCCAGCGAACTTCACTAATTCCTACTATATCTAACTTTAACCTATCCATTTCCCTTTTTAAATTTTCTAACCTACCTGGCCGATTAAGGGATCTGACATTCCACGCTTCGATCCGTAGAACGCCAGTTTTCTTTCTCCTGATAACGACGTACTCTTGCGTAGTTCCCGCCCGGAGATCCAAATGGGGGACTATTTTACCTCCGGAGTATTTTACCCAAGAGGATGCAATCATCATTTAATCATACAGTAAAGCTGCATGCCCTCGGGAAGTATTACGATTGTAGTTTCCCCTTGCTTTCAGCCGTTCGCAGTACCAGCACAGCAAGGCCGTTTTGGTTAGTGTTACAAGGCCAGATTAGTCAATCATCCAGACAGTTGCCCCTGCAACTATTGAAAAGGCTGCTGCCCCTCTTCAGGAACCACACGTTTGTCTGGCCTCTCAACAGATACCCCTCCTTTGTGGTTGCACCTACGGTACGGCTATCTGTATCGCTGCGGCACGCAAGCCTCCCCACCAACGGCAAGGTCCATGGTTCTTGGGGGGATCTCTATTATTAATATTAGCAAATAATTCTTATCTGTTTTGGACATGTTAGAACACTGCAACAGATTAAATCAAAGTTCATTTATAATGAATTAGGTGCACTACTTCCTTTTATACGCATTTATTTTTCCATTTGACATTTCAGGATGCCTGTTATCTTATCCTCAGATGTTTACAGTTACTTGTGTGTTGTTAATGCTTTTTATTTACTATCACCATTGTAGAATTTTGCAACGGAAGTTTTCGAGACAGCTATTGGAAAACACTAAGTAAAGAAAAAATTTTCATACCGCATAAATAAATGTAAACATCTGAAGACGGGGTGGTTCAAATGGTGCAAATGGCTCTGAGCACTATGGAACTTAACATCTGAGGTCATCAGTCCCGCGGAACTTAGAACTACTTAAACCTAACTAACCTAATGACCTCACACACATCCATGCCCGAGGCAGGATTCGAACCTGCGACCGTAGGAGTCAAGCGGTTCCGGACCGAAGCGCCTAGAACCGCTCGGCCACCGCGGCCTGCGAAGACAAGGTGAACATAAATTGAATGTACTCTCACAAAGGGTGTTTTGAGGCAAAATTTGATAGTGTGGCATCTCAGGCAAGGGGTGATATTAAAATCTGCACATTATCGCATAAACATTAATTTACGATATAGTTTTGACTTTACGTGTTAGGAGCACTGCTGCCATATCACAAGGAAGTCCGCAAGCTGTATCTGAATCAGGTGTATGGATCACCAAATGTTGCCCATGTCATCACTAGACATTAGGCAAACTCTCTTGAAAATGTGAAGTTTTGTATAACAGAAGAGGGAAAGCCAGTAATGAGGACTACATTAACTGAAGAGGCCAAATTAATTCACAAGGACTTAGACAGACACAGATGAACTACTTTCACTCTTGAAAGCGTGGCTTCATAATTTCAAAATTCACATTAACCGATATGTCTTCGGCGAAATAAAATCTCGTTATGAGGCTGCTGCAAATGAGTACAAAACAACGTGTCAAAAGCTTCTTGGTGAGTGTAAATTGCACACACCAAATTTAAAATGATGATAAGACTGGCCTGTTATGGCACTGTTTGACAAATTCAATCCTGCTGGGTGCTCAGGAGTCCAACACAAAGGGTTTTAAAAAGAATGAAGACAGAATAACTATTTTAGTGTGTGGAAATGTTTTGCACAATTACACACTACTTTTGATTGTGATTTGTGAAAGCAATTTTTTTTTAAAAATAGGACTATCTACAGATTCTAAGGTTGTTCTCATCTTGACAGTTGCCAAGCATACACTACGGAATCGGAGCCTGAGTTAGGTAATATTTCTGCATGTATCTTCCTGCTGATGTTACACTATGTGATCAAAAGTATCCGGACACCCCCAGAAGCATACTTTTTTCATTTTAGGTGCACTGTGCTGCCATCTACTGCCAGGTACTCCATATCAGTGTTCTCAGTAGTCAGTAGACATATTGAGAGAGCAAAATGAGGCGCTCTGCCCTATGTCCACTGTTTCCGATGTGACAGTGAAGTGGAAACGTGCAGGGACACGTACAGCACAAAAGCGTACAGGCCGACCTCATCTGTTGACTGACAGAGACCGCCGACAGTTGAAGAGGGTCGTAATGCGTAATACGCAGACATCTATCCAGACCATCACACAGGAATTCCAAACTGCATCAGGATCCACTGCAAGTACTATGACAGGCTGGAGATGAGAAAACTTGGATTCCATATCGAGCGGCTGCTGATAAGCCACACAACACGTCTCGTTTGGTGTCAGGAGCGTAAACACTGGACGACTGATCAGCGGAAAAACATTGTGTGGAGTGACGAATCACGGTACACAATGTGACAATCCGATGGCAGACTGTGGGTATGGTGAATGCCCGATGAACGTCATCTGCCAGCGTGTGTAGTGCAGATAGTAAAATTCGGAGGCAGTGGTGTGGTTGTGTTTTTCATGGAGGGGGCTTGCTCCCCTTGTTGCTTGCATGGCACCATCACAGCACTGGCCCACACTGATGTTTTAAGCTCTTCTTGCTTGGCACTGCTGAAGAACAGTTCAGAGATGGGGATTGAATCTTTCAACACGATCGAGCACCTGCTCATAATGCACGGCCCGTGGCAGAGTGGTTACACGACAATAACATCCCTGTAATGGGCTGGCTTGCACCAGAGTCCTGACCTGGACCTGAATCCTATAGAACACCTTTGGGATGTTTCGGAGCGTCAACTTCGTGCCAGCCTCACCGACCGACATCGATATCTCTCTTCAGTGCAGGGCTCCATGAAGAATGGACTGTCATTTCCCAAGAAACCTTCCAGCACCTGACTGAACATGCCTGCGAGAGTGGAAACTGTCATCAAGGCTAAGGGTGGGCCATCACCATATTGAATTCCAACATTATCCGATGGAGGGCGCCAGGAACTCGCAAGTCATTTACAGCCAAGTGTCCGGATAACTTTGATCACATAGTGTATGTCACAGACCAACGGGCCACACAAAATTTCAAGTGCTGATATAGAGAAATGTTTGTGCAAAGTCTGCGAAGCTCAGATTGCAGTGTTAATTAGTTCCAACGCAATTTTAACATTAAAGATGCTATTTTCACAGGTGCAGTTGGTTGGACCTCTGTGAAAAATACACATTACCCAGGAACTGGGAAGAAACTGAGGCCTAAACTCATTGAAGAAATTTAATTGGAAATGATGACGAATCGACAACTGATCGCTCTAAAATTGTGCGAGTGATAAATTTTGCACCCACTAATAATCTGAGTGTGTTTTCAGCAGAAATAGTTAATGTACTGATCAATAATGACTGAAATTTAGTTTAAAAAAAGAATAGTTTACTGACGATGTGATATTACAAAGTATTTCCAATCCACAAGAGGCACCAAAAACAGAGTGAAGAAGAAGAAATGCCTACAACTCCCATCTATTTGACTAAGGGTTCAGAAGCTTTAAATACTTTTGTGAAATTTGCCGAAATTAGCCAACAAAAAAAAAAACTACTACTTAAGTTATGAACATAATAATTTTTGTCAAAAAAGAGCTCAATCCAAGAAACAAGTTCGCATTTACATTATGTTCCAGAAGGCTATTAAACAACGGTACAACCATACAGAGTAGATTGCCAGATACGTGTGTGGCCCAAAGACTTCTTAAGTAATGAACCCAGTACGTCGTCCTTGATGGCGAGGGTATCGTTAGGAGTGCCCCACGAAAGTGTGATGGGACTGCTGTTATTTTCTACGTGCATAAATGATCTGGTGGACTGGGTGGGGTGGGCAGCAATCTGCGATTATTTGTTGTGGTGCACAAGAAGATGTTGAAGATGAGTCACCGTAGGAGGATACATGATGACAGACAAAATTTCTAGTTCGTAAGATGAATGGCAGCTGGCTCTAAATGTAGAAAAATGTAAGTTAATGCAGGTGAGTAGCAAGAACAAACCAACGGTGTACAGATACAACATTAGTAGTGTCCCGCTCGACACAGTCACGTCATTTAAATATCTGGGTGTAACCTTGCAAAGCGATACGAAATGGAACGAGATTTTAGGTTTGTTGTAGGAATGACAGGTGACCACATTAGAGCACTAATGTGAACTATTCTTGAGCACTGCCAAAGTGTTTGGCTTCTGTACCTGGTCAGATTAAAGGAAGACATCAAAGTGATTCAGAGGCGGGCTGCTAGATTTGTTACCAGTACATTCGAACAATACGATTTACGGAGATGCTTCGGGAACTCAAATGGGAATCTCTGGAAGGAAAGTGGCATTCTTTTCGAAGAGCACTACTGAGAAAATTTAGAGAACCAGCATTTCACGCTGGCTGTAGAATGATCATACTGCTTCCGACATACATTTCACGTAAGGACCACAAATCTAAGATATGAGAAATTAGGGCTCATACGAAGGCATATAGATAACTGTTTTTCCCTCACTCCATTTGTGCATGGAGCAGGAATGAAAAATAATAGTACTGGTGCAGGATACCCCTTACTGAGCACCATACAGTGGCTTGCGGTGTATGTAAGTACGTATGTAGATGTAGAGGAACCAGAAGAAAATTTCAGCTAAATCATCAGTCCGACATATTCTGTGCCCTCAACGTTAGATATCTGTGCTAAGACAGTGATCCCAATTAAACTCCACCGAACTCTTCATAATAATTTTTGTTGATTAGCTTGTTCTTGACCTTTTCGTATCAATGGCACTTATTTTACATTAGAGCTAGCATACGAAAAATTATTTACGTGCACTGTACTTTCCCAAAACTTCGCATCTTAAACTGATTTAGCAGCGTAGCACATTGCTCGACTTTTCATTTTATTGTGGTTTTATTGAAAACTAATACAGATAGATTTTATACAGTAACGTCTTGTAATATTAGTAATTTTCGCCTCACAAACATTAATATATGCTCAATAGTAAACGCCTGATGGCCTAAAGTTATCGAACAATTGTAAAGTAAAAGAAATGAACCATCGCATAGCAGCGACGGAATCTATTATTCTTTATCTTTGCCGTTCTTGCGAGGTGCCTGTAAATCTCTATGTACATGTATCGATAAATGATATAAAAAAAGAATTCTATTGTTTCAAGACAAATGAGACACTGGGCGCCACACCTTTTACTGTTTCCATTCCATGAAAGGCGGACGCAGACTTGCTGTGTTCTGCGTCGGTATTTTATATTTTATGTGAAAATATTCAATAAATATGCTAATTGTTATTTTTCCAATCAGAAAACATGTAGTTTCTTGTAACTGATTACGAACAGACAGCATCAAGAGGACATTTTGACTGTTATGTATAGAGTATTTAACCACAATGGTCATCTATTGTAATTTAATATGAAAAGGTACAAAGCATTAAGAATCGTGTGTTAAAGATAAGTGTTCTAATTTTAGTAAATTAACCTTGATGATTTCCATCTCCTCATTTACTTCAATGATAATTATTTTGTGTTAGTTCATCACCAGAAATTACGATCACGCTGATGGGCCGAACGCAGCATGAGGCAGAAGGAACATTATCGTTTTCCTATTATTTCTGAATCAGATTTTTTTTTAATGCGTAGTGTTGCATTTCTTTTAAAGCCTATAAATCTTCTGGTCCCTTAGTCTTGTCTTGTTTTGTTTTTTTACAGTCTGCATCGCAGCTATAAAAATGCGCAGAAATGATGATGTTTCTTCCGAACGATCTCAAATAAATCAATCTGCTTCTCTTGTTCAAAATAATCCAACCAGGTATTTAATGCTCAACGCATGTTGTTATAATAGTGTAATCAATCCCTGAGTCTGTTGCCAAGTGGCCCACCAAAATATTCACTTTTTCAAAAAAATAAATAACAATTCTTTTTCTTTTCGCCCCCCACCCCCAAGAGCAACGCTACACTTGGCGCCCGAACAGGGACAAGATAAAAAATCATCTTATGAATGTGTTAAAAAAAATTTCTGTGCTTGTTCTAATAATTGTTTCATTTTTTCATGTGGATGCAATTCAACCGAGAGAGAGAAATGTGACAAACCTTTAATCAATTTAGAAGAACGACTGAAGATAAGGCTAAATTACGCGAGTATTCAAGCTTTTGTAGTGACGCAGCATCTTTCAAGTTTATCACAAACGTAAACCTGTTTTTCCTCGCCTTGAAACAGCTTTATTTCAGTGTCTCTATAGCCCATTCTTCTGTAGTTAAATTCAGTGAAAGTTTACCATTATGGTCAGTGCATCAAAAAATTTTTACAATATGGCGGATAATTACGCTCAAAACTGGTAAAACGTGTGATATTTCATTTGTTTGTAATTAGTAGGAACCATGTTGTCTTCTTGGCGTACGTGAATGTCAGTTGTTACCCAGAGTTAAAATTTCATATTAGGTCCCAGCAAGCCATAGCACTACGTTACCGACAAACGACTGACGACAGTGACAAATAATATCTGTAGCATTTTGACGTTTGATCAACAATTCATGAACATGGCTGACGGTAAACAACGGACACAAACAAAAGCAGACGACAGCGGTGATGCGAATGAACCTCATTATCCATTACGATCACGCGCGATAGGTACACGAGCGGAGGCAGGAACAGCCCCGACCGAAGTTTTAGAAGCCGGTTCTAGTGTGCAAACTATTCCCACATTTGAAAAAAATGACTAAGCCGCAATGATTGAGACAATAATCGAACGTAAGTTCGAAAGTCAAAAACAGGAAAGATTAGATGAAAAGTTCCGTGAAGAAAAAGAGAAGACCGAAAGACGGCATAATAAAGATCAGGTCCTTACAAATCTGTGCAATTCAGCAAAAGCAGACATAAATTCGGTAAAAACAGACGAATTCAGTAAAAACAGATCTGCAAACGGAGATAAATGACTAAAATACACGGTGAAATTCGGTAAAGCGCGAACTAAAGGCAGACATAACAGCTGATTTAAATACCATGTTGGGTACTGTCCAAAACCAAATCAGTAGTTAGATCACGACCATGAGGTTAGAAATTGACACACAAGTAGAGTCAAAAATAGAGGATATCGCAAAACGGTTAGATGAAAAAAATCGAAGCAGCCAAGGGAGAGATAAATTCAAAAGAGATGGAATATCATCAACAAGCTGCGACATTAAAAGAAGATTATAATGTAATCTCTGATGATGAGGTCAAGGGGGTTAAAACCGCAGTAGACACGATCGAGAATATTGTTGATGATCTTTCCAAACAGATTGAGAATCTTAATGTAGAGGATCAAATAAAGAATACTGTTAAGGCACATGTCGAAGCATTGTCCGACCACTACCAAGAGTGGATTAAAAACAAAGACGGATTCATAGAAAACGAGGTCAAGAACGAACTCAGGGAAACTGTCAAAAATGTAACCTTTGAAATAAAGGCAGCCCCTGGAAAAACAGAAGACACGGTCATGTCAGAATTAGGCCAGATAAGACGAACGTTAGCTCAAGATTTACCTGAATGGCGTCAACAGATAGTGATGAAGTTGCTACACTAAAATGTCAGGTTCAAAATTCCCCACATCCCGCGTCAGGAGAGTGGAATAATTCACCACGATGTAATGAACAACAGCACGTACATAACCGTTCACCACTTGATAGCGCTCAAACCCCTTGTTCTATAGAAGCAGAATTTAATCAGAGTACCAGCCCACCCACTTTTGTCAGTTTTATGCAGGAGGAAAGCGTGATCAAACAATGTGTTTTTCCGACCTTTCACCCGCAGAAAAGAGAAATTCATCCTATAATATTCCTCCGGAATTTTTCCGAATAGCGAATTCAATTCGTTACTGGACTTATTGTAGGCGATGTGCCTTATGGGGAACCGAAATGGTCGACTCTTGTAAAAGTTACAAAGAGTTTGAACAGATTCTGGAGTAATGGTGTCTAGCACCACCTGAGAAAAGAGGTTTACAACGCCGTGGTATTTACGAGTAAGCGCGGTAGTCTGACGAGATATTTTGAAAAGTATTTAGCGAAAATCAAGTTCTGGGATTAGCCCATCACCGCCAAAGACGTTATTATGATTCTAAAAACAAATCTACCGATTGCGATCACAGAAAAGTTAATAAACGTGTCTGAGGACGATACAGACACTTTCCTATCTGTGTTAAGAGTCATTATATCTGATTTTCGAGGACGCTAAAGTTGATGTTGGCAACGCCCACTTCAGTGCAGGCGGCCAGCACAATACGGAGTACGCGGGCAACAATGGTGGCCGAGCGAAAGCGCGTCACAGCGACGGCCAGTACCAACCCCACAACGGTTTCACAAATAAACACACTACGTACTCCAACAGCAAATACAAAAATAGGTGTAATAACGGCCAGAGATACAATCCAATATATAATTCGTCATCAAATCAGTACGGAAATGTACATTATAATACACAGCCAGCAATAAGGAAACACGCAATCGACCGACGGTAATTATCAAAACTATCAGTCTTACGATTCAAATCGTCAGTGGAAAGGAAATAAATGGCTCAATCAAGGTGGAGACAAACGTACACCTTTGAATAACGGTTACAATCAACACAAGACACAGCAAAATACTTTTCAGCCACACAATATACACTTCACGCAACAAGCGAACGGACCTCCGGGAAGTCTGAAGCCTAAACGTCCGCATAATACACAAATTTATTATGCGCAAGATCCATTTCCACCAGTGTTCGTACCACAAAACAAACAGCAGTTCGAGACGGAAGAAACTTTAAGAAATATAAATCAGCGGGAACGTAAGCGTCGAGCGGAAAATTAAAAGCACCAACGACCTTTGAGCTTCCTAGAGGATGCTGCAGATTTGAATGGGGGCACCCTGTCCATTAGTCCACACGAAATTAAAGCAATTAGGTATGACAAAGAGAGAAACTTACGGGATGATCTAGTAGCTGACACTGAGACGAAAGACAATGATGACGCATGGGACCAACAAGTTCAAGCTTCCATAAGAGTTTCAATTGCCATCATACCAGTAACAGCCATCGCAGATACAGGAGCTAATATAAATGTCTTATCTTTATGTTTATTTAAGCAAATATCCTCTGTATGCAAAGTTTTATCACTTTCAATTCAAGGTTGCGCCGTTTCGGGAGCAATTGGTCCACTAACACAACGTGTAAATCTTCAGACTCAGCTTCAAATCCAGATAGAGCCTATTTCAGTAACATGCATTTTTCTTATTGTTAAAAACCTATCAGTGCCATGTATCCTGAGTATGGAATTCTTGAGACAGACGAAAGCTAAAATTGACATCGAGTGTGGAATCTGTATTCTAGTAGCGGGTCAGCAACAAGTAACAGTAAATTTGTTAAGAAGTGAGGTGAAGACAAACTTTGGTGTGCTTCAAATAGCAGTACAACCATGGACTAAAAGACAACAGTACAGTCAGACAGGAGACATGACATATCTTGAAAGTGTTAATAACGATGAGTATAAAGACCTAAGTCCCAGTCAGAATGAATTATACGTTAAAGCTAGTGAGTCCACTGAATTATTCAAACAGAAGAATGAGCTTTACAATTTGTTAACAGATTACGTTCAAGTATTTTCTAAGAAACCTGGACTAATAAAAGGCTTTGAATATCGAATGGATGTCCTGCCCCATTCAACCTACTGTAGAACAAGCTATTCCATTCCATATGCGAGACGCGATGCTGTCAAGTGCGAGATCAGGAAAATGTTACGCTGGAATGTGATAGAAGTATCTCATTCACCTTATTCGAGTCCTTTATTGTCTGTACTAAAACCAGATTTTAGTGTAAAGCTAGTCTTAGCTGCAACATTAATCAATAAAATTATAGTACCCAGAAGAGTGAGACCTGAGGCTCTTGAAGAGCACCTGCAGAAGTTTCATGGAGTTGAGTATTTGAGCACCCTAAATTTGAAAAGCAGTTACTGGCAAGTAAAACTTGCACAGGAGTCTAGGAAGTACACTGCGTTTATATTTGCAAGTAAATCTTACCATTTTGAAGTTGTACCGTTTGGACTAAATGTGAGTTCCGGAATTTTTATTTCAGCCCTTGACTGTGTACTAGGTCCTGAACTTTTAGATGAGGTAACAGCCTATGTGGATGACGTTCTTGTAGCATCGAAAAATTGGGAAGATAATGTGGCCCTTCTGCAAAAGGTATTTCAACGGTTGAGAGAGTATGGTGTTACAGCAACTCTTAAGAAATCGAAGTTTGCAAAAAGTGAAATTAAATTTTTACGACACATCATCACCCCTGAAAGAATTAAACCTGATCCGGAAAAATTGTCTGCTAAGAAAAACTTTCCAACCCCTGTTACAAAAAGGCAACTGAGAGGATTTACCGGTCTTACGTCATTCTTCAGACGTTTTATTTCCAATCAAGTATTGAACAATCCCGCTCTTCACAACCTTTCGAAACAGAATTCACATTGGAATTGGACGCCAGAATGCCAAGACGGATTTCAGAAAATTAAAGACAGTTTGGTTAACAGTAACATACTCCATCATTCTTAGATGGATAAGGAATTTTGCATTACTGCAGATGCTTCCTTTGTGGGTATCGACGCTTGTCTTTTCCAGATTCAATTAGTAGATGGACACGAGCAAATCCAAGTGGTCAGCATTGCGAGTCAAGTGTTATCAGAGTGTGAAAAGTCTTATTCGGTTACGGAGTTGTAGACACTCGCCGTTGTATGGGCTTTTAGGCGATTTAACTATTATAAATTAAAGTCTATTCAGACCATCAAGACTTACCATTTCTCCTTACATGCAAGTTGCAACACCCCTGTCTTACTCGATAGTGCTTATTCCTACAGGAATATTGTGTGTGTGTGTGTGTGTGTGTGTGTGTGTGTGTGTGTGTGTCTTACCAAACGAAAGTGCTGGCAGGTCGATAGACACACATACACAAACATACACACAAAATTCAAGCTTTCGCAACAAAGGGGTAAGGAGTCATTCCAATCCCGGGAGCGGAAAGACTTACCTTAATGGGGAAAAAGGACAGGTATACACTCGCACTCGCGCGCGCGCGCCCACACACACACACACACACACACACACACACATATCCATCCGCACATACATAGACACAAATGTCTGCTTGTGTCTGCTTAAAACCCACATCCTTTCGTCTTTCCCTCGTTCCTGATGAAGCAACTGTTTGTTGCGAAAGCTTGAATTTTATGTGTATGTTTGTGTTTGTCTGTGTGTCTATCGACCTGCCAGCACTTTCGTTTGGTAAGTCACATCATCTTTGTTTTTAGATATATTTTTCCCACGTGGAATGTTTCCCTCTATTATATAAGGTAAAGATAATGTTGCAGTCCTCACCTGAGGGCTTACCAGAAACCAGTGAACTGGTGGAACAAATGTCTAATTATAAAATTTTGTTGATGAAAGATCCAACACACAGAAAGTATTTTCTTCAGTTATGTAGGCAGATTCAGATTCTTCACGAAAATACAGTCCAAAGTTTTATAAAGTTCATAACCAAGTGCTATTTCATAAGACGTCAGAGTCGTCTGAGAAGTGGTGCGTTTGCATCCCTTGAAATTTCATTTAACATCATCTGTGGTACACTCACATTTCATGGGGTCACTATGGACCAGAGAAATGTAAAATGAAAATCGTGACACTTGTGTTCCTAATCTACTTCGGAGATCCATTAATTATTGAGCAACTGTGTCATCTGTCAGAAGGCAAAATCCTTAAATATTTCCACTTCAATCCCACAAAATCCAATAATTGCTGAAAGGCCGAACCAGCTTCTTAGCACTGATTTGGCAGGTCCACTACCACCACTGGTAGCGGAGGCGCTAAATACCTAGTAGCAGTCGTGGAAAATTTTTCTAAGCACATAAGACTGTATGCAGTGAAATAATCTTGTGCAAACAATAATTTGTCGCATTGAAAATGATTATTTCCCACGGTTCGGGGTTCCTGAGTCAATCTTGTCCGATAATGCTTCAAATTTCACATCACACCCGGAGGCGGGCCTTTCTTGCTCGCCATGGAATCAAATAAATTTTGATATCCCCGTGTTGGTTGCAATCGAATCTGACAGAAAGAATCTTCAAAGAATTTAACAGATTTATAAGGACATAAGAAGGGATCGGTTGGTAGGACATGTTCTGAGACATCAAGGGATCACCAATTTAGGATTGGAGGGCAGCGTGGAGGGTAAAAATCGTAGAGGGAGACTAAGAGATGAAAACACTAAGCAGATTCAGAAGGATGTAGGTTGCAGTAGGTACTGGGAGATGAAGAAATTTGCACAGGATAGAGTAGCATGGAGAGCTGCATCAAACCAGTCTCAGGACTGAAGACCACAACAACAACAACAACAACAACAACAACACCCCTCCCTCCCCCCCACGAACCATGGACCTTGCCGTTGGTGGGGAGGCTTGCGTGCCTCAGCGATACAGATGGCCGTACCGTAGGTGCAACCACAATGGAGGGGTATCTGTTGAGAGGCCTGACAAACGTGTGGTTCCTGAAGAGGAGCAGCAGCCTTTTCAGTAGTTGCAGGGGCAACTGTCTGGATGATTGACTGATCTGCCCTTGTAACACTAACCAAAACGGCCTTGCTGTTGTGGTACTGCGAACGGCTGAAAGCAAGGGGAAACTACAACTGTAATACTTCCCGAGGGCATGTAGCTTTACTGTATGATTGAATGATGATGGCATCCTCTTGGGTAAAATATTCCGGAGGTAAAATAGTCCCCCATTTGGATCTCCGGGCGGGGACTACGCAAGAGGACGTCGTTATCAGGAGAAAGAAAACTGGCGTTCTACAGATCGGAGCGTGGAATGTCAGATCCCTTAATCGGCCAGGTAGGTTAGAAAATTTAAAAAGGGAAATGGATAGGTTTAAGTTAGATATAGTGGGAATTAGTGAATTTTGGTGGCAGGAGGAACAAGACCTTTGGCCAGGTGAATACAGGGTTATAAATACAAAATCAAATAGGGGTAATGCAGGAGTAGGTTTAATAATGAATAAAAAAAAGTAGGAGGTCGGGTAAGCTACTACAAACAGCATAGTGAAAGCATTATTGTGGCTTAGATAGACACAAAGCCCATGCCTACTACAGTAGTATAAGTTTATATGCCAACTAGCTCTGCAGATGAAGAAATTGATGAAATGTATGATGAAATAAAAGAAATTATTCAGGTAGTGAAGGGAGGCGAAAATTTAATAGTCATGGGTGACTGGAATTCGGTAGTAGGAAAAGGAAGAGAAGGAAACATAGCAAGTGAACATGGATTAGGGCTAAGAAATTAAAGGAAGCCGCCTGGTACAATTTTGCATAGAGCGTAACTTAATCACAGCTAACACTTGGTTCAAGAATCATGAAAGAAGGTTGTATACATGGAAAAACCTGGAGATACTGACAGGTTTCAGATAGATTATATAATGGTAAGACAGAGATTTAGTAACCAGGTTTTAAATTGTAAGACAATTCCAGGGGCAGTTGTGGACTCTGACCACAACCTATTGGTTATGAACTGTAGATTAAAACTGAAAAAAACTGCAAAAAGGTAGGAATTTAAGGAGATGGGACCTGGATAAACTGACTAAACCTGAGGTTGTACAGAGTTTCACGGAGAGCGTAAGGGAACAATTGACAGGAATGGGGGAAAGAAAAACAGTAGAAGAAGAATGGGTAGCTCTGACAGATGAAGTAGTGAAGGCAGCAGAGGATCAAGTAAGTAAAAAGATTAGGGCTAGTAGAAATCCTTGGGTAACAGAAGAAATATTGAATTTAAGTGATGAAAGGAGAAAATATAAAAATGCAGTAAATGAAACAGCCAAAAAGGAATACAAATGTTTCAAAAATGAGATCGACAGGAAGTGCAAAATGGCTAAGCAGGGATGGCTAGAGGACAAATGTAAGGATGTAGAGGCTTATCTCACTAGGGGTAAGATAGATACCGCCAACAGAAAAATTAAAGAGACCTTCGGAGAAAAGAGAACCACTTGTATGAATATCAAGAGCTCAGATGGAAACACAGTTCTAAGCAAAGAAGGGAAAGCAGAAAGGAGGAAGGAGTATATAGAGGGTCTATACAAGTGCGATGTTCTTGAGGGCAATATTATGGAAATGGAAGAGGATGTAGATGAAGATGAAATGGGAGATTCGATACTGCGTGAAGAGTTTGACAGAGCACTGAAAGACCTGAGTCAAAACAAGGCCCTCGGAGTAGACAACATTCCATTAGAACTACTGACAGCCTTGGGAGAGCCAGTCCTGACAAAACTCTACCATCTGGTGAGCAAGATGTATGAGACAGGCGAAATACCCTCAGACTTCAAGAACAATATAACAATTCCAATCCCAAAGAAAGCAGGTGCTGACAGATGTGAAAATTACCTAACTATCAGTTTAATAAGTCATGGATGCAAAATACTAACGCGAATTCTTTACAGACGAATGGAAAAACTGGTAGAAGACGACCACGGGGGAAGATCAGTTTCGATTCCGTAGAAATGTTGGAACAAGTGAGGCAATACCCTACGACTTATCTTAGAAGCTAGATTAAGGAAAGGCAAACCTATGTTTCTAGCATTTGTAGACTTAGAGAAAGCTTTTGCAATGTTGACTGGAATACTCTCTTTCAAATTCTGAAGGTGGCAGGGGTAAAATATAGGGAGTGAAAGGCTATTTACAATTTGTACGGAAACCAGATGGCAGTTATAAGAGTCGAGGGGCACGAACGGGAATCAGTGGTTGGATAGGGAATGAGACAGGTTTGTAGCCTCTCCCTGATGTTATTCAATCTTTATATTGAGCAAGCAGTAAAGGTAACAAAAGAAAAATTCGGAGTAGGTATTAAAATCCATGGAGAAGAAATAAAAACTTTGAGGTTCGCCGATGACATTGTAATTCTGTCAGAGACAGCAAAGGACTTGGAAGAGCAGTTGAACGGAATGGACAGTGTGTTGAAAGGAGGGTATAAGATGAACATCAACAAAAGCAAAACAAGGATAATGGAATGTAGTCGAATTAAGTAGGGTGGTGCTGAGGGAACTAGATTAGGAAATGAGACGCTTAAAGTAGTAAATGAGTTTTGCTATTTGGGTTGCAAAATAACTTATGAATGTCGAAGTAGAGAGGATATAAAATGTAGACTGGCAATGGCAAGGAAAACATTTCTGAAGAAGAGAAATTTGTTAACATGGAGTATAGATTTAAGTGTCAGGAAGTCGTTGCTGAAAGTATTTGTATTGAGTGTGGCCATGTATGGAAGTGAAACATGGACAATAAATAGTTTAGACAAGAAGAGAATAGAAGCTTTCGAAGTGTGGTGCTACAGAAGAGGGCTGAAGATTAGATGGGTAGATCACATAACTAATGAGGAGGTACTGAATAGAATTGGGGAGAAGAGGAGTTTGTGGCACAACTTGACTAGAAGAAGCGATCAGTTTGTAGGACATGTTCTGAGGCATCAAGGGATCACCAATTTAGTATTGGAGGGCAGTGTGGAGGGTAAAAATCATAGAGGGTAACCAAGAGATGAATACACTAAGCAGATTCAGAAGGGTGTAGGCTGCAGTACGTACTGGGAGATGAAGAAGCTTGCACAGAGTAGAGTAGCATGGCGAGCTAGAGTCTCAGGACTGAAGACCACAACAACAAGGACATACATTCCGAATAAGCAATCTAAGTGGGTAGACTTCGTAACACCTTTCGAATAGATTGTTAACCACCTTCCTCATCTGTCGACTAGATTCATGCCACGTGAGTTAATGTCAAGATCCAAAGAAAGGAATGATTGGATAGACCCCCTACCAAAGTTACAAGACAGTGAATTAGACCTAGACGCAAAAATCAGGCAAGCTCTCTTACTGAAAACGTATGCTAACCTCCGAAAAAAGGCATTTGATAAGAAGGTAAACAGACTTATCAATTTCAAAGAAGGAGAATAGGTACTAGTCAGGAATTACTTTAAACCATCCCTTTTGTTAAAGAAGAATCATAAGTGGCAACATATTTATGAAAGTCCCTTTGTGATAATGAGGAAACCACACATTGGTAGCTATTTGTTATCTGATCCTGCCACGGATAAAATCAAAGGATTGTTCCACCATCATGATTTAAGAAAATTTTATAACGCCAGGTATTAAGTTAATTTAAACTGTAAGAAAATTCTAAGGTATTCGAGATCAGGATTAACCAATGGGTAATAAGAACTGAACTGATCTGACTACAGATGTTAACCAGTGCTAAAAGGAAACCCTATGTATTAAAACATTGTGCCTGGAAAATAAAATACAGAATAAGTTGTAGACAAGTATATATATGAATAATCTTTATGTAAACAGGAGGACGTGTCCTAGAGGCGATTTCCAATTTTAGTTATAAGTTAGTATGTAAGAAGAATGATGTACGCAGGAGGTATTAATTAGCCCCGAGGTACTAAAATGAGGAAAGAGCGAATAATGTACTTCTCACGCTAAATAGTGATATGAAAATGAAGAGGAAGGAGCGAATGAGGCGCTTCTGTCGCTAAATGGTAAATATAAAAATGGTGATTACATGCTCTTAGTATTAGTAAGCGAAATTTAATCAAGGACAAATTAATGGCCTGTTTTGAAAGAAAACGCTTAATGTCCAGACAAAGGAGGAAAGTAGTGTGAAAAGATTCGATTCCATGGGGTTATTCCCTAATTTCAAATGTGAAGTAAATAAGGCACCACCTGTTAGCGCAAAGCAGTTGGTAGATTTAACTTGTAAGTTCCAGCACAGTCCTGTGCCAGTGATAAAATAACATCTCTTTGAAGTAAACAGATACCTATGATTAAGTATGAACATTGAAAATGCAGCACAATTGTTCTAAAAAGAACTGATGTTAACGTTAAGTAAAAGTGTGATGGAATAAAAAGGAAGTTAATTATATAATGTAAATTAAGATGAGTCCAGACTATAAACAAGCTAAGTAAAAGAACATACGAGTAACATGGTTTATTATGGTAACTTCACGGTACTATAGAGCATTAGCGATACTGCAAACTCACAAGCTAGCAGCAAACAGAATACGAATCTCACCCAAGCTTCACAGATTACCACAGTCTAAGAAATGAAGAAAGAGCAGTAAGCAAGCTGCAGCAAGATACATATTAGATATACATGCTTGAAGTGATAAATTTTATTTTAAGTGCGCACTGCAGTATTTATTGTTTTCTCTGTGATTATGTGAAGATTGAATCCCTTTCCTAACTGCAAATCCTTTAAGATCTTTGATCCTATCCACTCCCCAGGATCAACTTGTAAAGATGCACGTGTGCTTGGGAAGTGAGACACTAGGTATAAAAATGAGTAGGTTTGCAACACACAAATTGCTTTTATATTGCACAATGCAAATTAAACTTTTAGACCTCATTGAGGAGTAATTTAAATTCTGTCGATGATCCACGAGTAGGCCCACTTTGCCCACTATTCTTTTTTGACTGTTTGCATTTCTACACAAAATTCAGAGGCAGATTTGCTATTTTCAAATCTCTCCTCGAATCTTCTTTAAATACAAGCACATACAAGAGAAACTTTGACATAAATGAAGCACCACTCACAAGTCACTAAATAAGATGAGTATTAAAAAATGTATTGAGCCTACAAAATGAATAAGCAAGTGTGATAAAGATTACTATGAATGAAATTAATTTGTAAAGGAGATTGGAATGAATTTAGTCAAAGAAAAAGGACTTTTAAGAAACAATTGTTCTGATACAAAGTGGTCAATTAGATTATTTCTCGATTTAAATGAACTCTTGTAAATATTAGTATGGAAATCAACTTGTAAACACAGTGTGATGTTACAAAGTGAGAATTTCATCGAATACAATGTTCACGCAGATGCTCACCACAGTGAAAGTGAAGTTGTAAAGTTCGACAATTTTCAGTGGCAGTATTCTACTGCACCATACGTGTGAAAAATTCATTGATGTGTGCGGTGTGTCATAATCAGCGTCATTCCACACATGCAGTTGCAGCAGTAGCTACCACTTACCTGTGAATCTGTAACTGGATAGTGGACAGGAAGTGATGTGAGGCAGTTTTAGTGGCAGAAGCTCCCTTTGGCAATCTAAAAAGCACAAAGCTACGATCCAACGAACAAAAGTGACGCACGACACCTCAAACGCGAAATCAACGCTCTGCAAGTAAGCTATGATCACATGCGTGCGCAGACTGAACTTCAAGACTACTCGCAACACTGGAGGCGGAGGGCCATCATGTGACGAAATAATGCAGACGTTCAACCGCCAGCAGCAGTTGCTGTGCGCTACATCCTGTAGCAAAAACATTGACACTCAGTACTGAAAACATTTTTGTATGTATCAAACCTTCAGAGAGACTCTAAGATAGAGACGTTATCGTAATTAGTATAATGACTGACTGTACACAGAGATAAGTCACAAGGTCACCTCAGAACGCTGTTGAAAAGTAAAGTTTAACGATAGGTCACGATTCGAATGAAAATAAGCACACGAAAAAATGTCAAAGGATCCGATCCTTCCTATATCCCATCCCACATGTACATAAAATTAGTTTTGTAAGCTATTCAAATATAAGATATTTTATCTGTTTCATATGTGAAATAATTTGGAGAGCCACTCTCGAGCCCTGAAAGTGAAAGATACGGACATCCTTGTCGAGTCTATCATAAATAGTGTGTGTGCGCGCGATGAAAATAAGTGTGTAATTAAGTGCGATAACAGACAAAGCAATCAACTGACAAGACAATGACAATATAATGAATACAGTCAAAACAGGAAGTTGTGTACCAGTTGTTATAGTCAAATTACTTCTGCAACAATGAAAAATGAAGTGTGACTCTTATAAATTTTGTAAATATGTGTACTTGTAACCTTAATTTTAAGAATCAAGAAAGACTGAATCCATACAAAGACTGATAGAAACACAGAACAGATTCACAATGATCTCTTGTCAGTAATTACAAATTTTAACGTTAATTTTTTTTATTATGGAATGAATGTAAAATGAAAACTTTTAATAACCTGTATGTTACACCCGAAAATTACAAATATTCCAATGGGCATGAGGATGAAAGTAATACCCTCAGAATTCCTTCCCTCCTCATGGGAGGCAGTTTAATATTAGTAATTTTTGCCTCACATCCATTAATATAAGCACAATAGTAAACACCTGATGGCCTAAAGTTATCGAACAATTGTAAAGTAAAAGAAATGAACCATCGCATAGCAGCTACAGATCTATTATCCTTTATCTTTGCCATTCTTGTGAGGTGCCTGTAAATCTCTATGTACAAGTATCGATTAATGATATAAAAAAGAATTCTGTTGTTTCAAGACAAATGAGGCATTGGGCGTCTCACCTTTTACTGTTTGCATTCCATTAAATTCGGATGCAGACTTGCTGCGTTCCACATTGGTATTTTATAATTTATGTGAAAATATTCAATAAATATGCTAATTGTTATTTTTCCAATCAGAAAACATGTAGTTTCTTGTAACTGATTACAAACAGACAGCATGAAGAGGACATTTTGACTGTTATGTAAATAATATATAACCACAATGATCATATATTGTAATTTAATATGAAAAGGTACATAGCATTAAGAATTGTGTGTTAAAGATAAGTGTGCTCAATTTAGTAAATTAACCTTGATGATTTCCATCTCCTCATTTACTTGAATGATGATCATTTTGTGTTAGTTCATCACCAGAAATTACGATCACGCTGATGGGCCGAACACAGCATGAGGCAGAAGGCACATTATCGTTTTCCTATTATTTCTGAATCAGATTTTTTTTTTAAGTTGCGTAGTTCTGCATTTCTTTTAAAGTCTATAAATCTTCTGGTCCCTTAGTCTTGTCTTGTTTTTTATAGTCTGCATCGCGACTATAAAAATGCACAGAAACGATAATGGTTCTTTCGAACGATCTCAAATAAATCAATCTGCTTCTCTTGTTCAACATAATCCAACCAGGTATTTAATGCTCAACGTATGTTATTATACTAGTGTAATCAATCCCCGATTCTGTTGCCAAGTGGCCCACTAAAATATTCACTTTTTCGAAATTAAAAAAAAAAAAAAAAAAATTCTTTGTCTTTTCGCCCCCCCCAAGAGCAACGCTACAGTCTCCTTTTGTCTTAAATGTATAACAGTTACTTGTATTTTTATGTTAAAACTGCAGGTTTTGCTTATACCCCTTTTTTAAACCAAGTTTTTAAAAATGACCTTGATAATCTGATATATTTGATAATCCAGCATTAACAGAGCACCAAACATAACAGATCATTACAGTCATGCTGTATTAGGAACTGTTGCTTGTGCAACACTTCCCCTTCTTATTCACAGGGATGCAATTTATGTAAATTGGGCTACTGATTTTTAATTACACAAGGGGTAATCAAAAATGAAATACTTCAAACACTGAAATACATTTAATTTTATAGATTAAAGTCTATTACAAGAGTACAAATTAACAATGAAGGGGAACTAGAGTGGTGTCGATAAATTAACATGAATATGTTTATAAGGCAATTTGTAGTTAAAATAGTAAACTTAATTACAAAAATAAATGACAATATCTATTATATAACAAAATATCACACTTCCATTTCAGTATCACATGTAATAACATCACAGACCTTTACACAAATAATTAACAATAATCAATGCTGCTGGTATTTTAATAATCACTGTCATTTCTAAACAGAGAAGTTAAACAATTTGTATCTGGATAATTTTCTCTAACTGAGTTTGATATGCAGGTACTAAATATTCAGGCTATTATGAGTTATGGTTTTCAATAATAATAATAATAATAATATCTATATGCCTGAGCAAAATGATGGTGATAGGTATAGAATTTCACACACAGTACATAGATGGGAAAACACCAATATGTAAGTTGGAACTAGAAACATCAATTTTCTACTTCAGACAGTAACATTAATTTTTAATAACAGTAACTGGAAAGAAATGGTGCAGCAATTGACATTACTAATTTAATTACTTGATAGCATATCCTGTCTCCACAAACCTACAGTACACACGCAAACCTTAAATTTACATAATCGTATCTCCTGTGATTGAATAAAACAGACTTTTACTGATATCACATAACTTCCACAGAAAGAACATGTATTCACAGCAATTAAACTGCCATCACAATAACATATATATGACTGCACCTTTCTCATAGGAATTTGACATACATTTAATAATTAAATACACACATAAAGATGTTACATTTTAACATAAAATTGCCACCAATGAAATAATTTTCTCAATTATCTTCAAATGACGCTGTACTCATAAGCCCTGTGCTCATCTTTCATAATCCAAAAACTGTCAATAACTTGACCACCCTGTGAAAAAAGGAAAGAAATGTCACACCTTGAAGCAATATGACTGAACATAAGATAGTGCTACAAGTTGTTAATGACAAAAAATGACTTTTCAACTACTCAACAGGTTTTCTGCAGGTTTCGTTTTCAGTAGTTTCCTAGTAGAGATAAAAAATTTCAGTGATAAAATGGAAAAGGCTTCCTTTTGACAAACGCCTTTCATTATTGTTGCACAGTAGAATAGTAAGCAAGTACAGAATTTTCTTTTTTTTGTTAGAAACTGCCTGAGACTTCACTAAGTGGGGAACATCTGTTGGATATGACGGTGTCATAAATGAGCGTCAACACTGGACCCTGAAGTAGAAGGAAGCTGGAAGCTTGTTTCATGAAACTGTGAGAGAAGCCAAGAACTGTTTCAGCAGTTTGAGAACAGTACAGAGCAGACAGAATAATCTCCTGCAACGAACCTAAATGTATTAACTTCATCTAGAGGTGTCACAATATAGCCTTTCAGGTTATAAACTTCGCATAACGAAACATTGTGAAACCCTAAAGTTAAACAGTAGAGCAGATGCGAGTGCTGACAGGCTCAGAATATGAGAGCACACTCGACTACGAAGTCTTTTGCGACTGAGTCCTTGCATAAAAAGTTCTCTGTTTACCTGCCGCATCAAATTTGGATAAAATCACGAGCTTTCAATGACTACCTCTGTCATCTTCGTTAGGGGTAAAACTGATTGTCGTGGACCGGTGAGGCTTCCGCTTGTATAAGCAGTGGACGGCTTCTCATTCGCAGGATGATGTTACAGTGAAAACGGCGCATACGGAGGTGGTGGCCTGTATGTGCGTAGATTTTGATTGCGCGCTTTATACAGCATTGCTTGCAGCGCCCTCCATCGCAACAGGCGGAGAACTGCGAGGAATGTAAGAAGTCTCCCTCTGCGCTCTTTCTGTATCAACTGCATGCTTCCATGCATTGCTGAGTGCATATCCAGAGTCTGTTGAAATTATTTTCACAGTCTAATTTCAACTGGTTCCCTGATGACAGAGTCCCAATAGTTTGAAGTGTGAGCAAGTATTCTTGTTTCATCGAATAAAATCTTATGTTTATTTAACAAACAGTGCCCAGCCACAGCCGATTTCTCTAGATACCTGCATTTCAGGTGACGCTGATATTCCACACAGCGATCGGCAACAGTTCTTATAGACTGGCCCACATAATTTTTGCCACACTCACAAGGAATGCTGTAAATTCCCAGTACTCTCAGGTCAAGATTATCTTTCACGGGTAGTAACATTACCTTACTCTTCCTGGGTGCCCGGAAGACTGGACTGATTCCCTGCCGGCTCAGGACTCTTGCTGGTCATTGCACTGCAGAATGGTAGCCGCGCGATGTGTTGGTCCTCTTGATCTGTTCGAACAGAGTCCTTTGTAGGTTTCTTCACCAGAGTAGATCTGATATCACGATCAGAATATCCATTTTTTCTGAATACCGTCGTCAGGTGGTTAACCTCTGAGGTGAGATGATCCTTGTCCAAAATAGTCCTTGCTCTGTGTACCAAGGTATTCAGCATAGCTCTCTTCTGAGACTGGGTGGTGAAAACTATGTGCGTTTAGATATAAATCTGTATGCGTCTGTTTTCTGTACACAGAATGTTCAAGACATCCATCTGATTTTCGCTCCATCAGCACATCTAAGAAGGGTAACTTCCCATCCTTCTCCACCTCCACTGTAAATCTTATGTTCTGGTGTATACCATTAAAATGATGAACAAACTGTTGCAGTGCCTCATTGCTATGTGGCCAGGTTAAAAATGTATCGTCAACATACCTGAAGAAGCAGGATGGACATAAGGGAACACTATTAAACGCTCGTTCTTCGAAATCCTCCACGAAAAAGTTAGCTATTGCTGGTGACAGTGCGAGCCCATGGCGGTTCTGTCAGTCATTTCATAATATTTTCCACCATACAAAAAATAGGTGGTCATCAAAGTGTGTCAAAATAACTTCAGTATTTCAGGAGAAAAATGAGCAGCCAACAGTTTTAACGTATCTTCCCACGATACCTTTGTAAACAAAGAAAGAGACCACATCTAGGCTGATCATGATGTCACTCGGACCCATCCTCATCTGCTTTATGATGTCAACAAACATTTTGGAGTTATTAATATGATGGCTACAGTGGCCGACTATAGGTGCTAATAATTTGTTCAAGTATTTTGTCAACCGATATGTAGGAGATGCAATAGCACTAACAATAGGTCTCAACGGGACCCCATCCTTCTCGGCCTTGAGTAGACAGTATAACCTGGGTGGCCTTGGTGCTCTTGGTCGTAGATTCTTGACTAGTTCTTCAGTAGCTCCCCTGTCTTCGTGTGGAATCCCATTTAAGAATCCGGTACATGGTATCTTCCAATAATAGGGCCATTTTCTTATGATGATCTGATAATCGGTAGCATTGAGGATATCTGTGGCATTCCATTTGTCGGTTGGTAGCACAACTAACTTTTCATCCTTCCCCAAAGATTTCAATGCCAGTTTCTCCACTCTGCTTACACTGGACTTAGGAGGCTTGGCTGTTGCTAAAATCCGACTAGTGGCGACCCGTGAAAGATAATCTCGGCCTGAGAGTACTGGGAATTTACAGCATTCCTTGCTAGTGTGGCTAAAATTATGTGGGCTAGTCTATAAGAACTGTTGCCGATCGCTGTGTGGAACATCAGCGTCACCTGAAACACAGGTATCTAGAGAAACCAGCGGTGGCTGAGCACAGCTTGCTAAATAAACATAAGATTTTATTCGATGAAACACGAATACTAGCTCACACTTCAAACTATTGAGACTGTCATCAGGAAAGCAATTGAAATTAGACTATGTGAAAATAATTTCAACAGAGACTCTGGATATGCACTCAGTAATGCATGGAAGCGCGCAGAGGGAGACTTCTTGCATTCCTCACAGTTCTCCACCTGTCGCGATGGATGGCGCTGCAAGCAACACTGGATAAAGCATGCAAACAAAATCTATGGACATAGAGGCCACCACCGTTTTCACCACGATGTAATCCAGCCAATGAGAAGCCGTCCGCTGCTCATAAAAGCAGAAGCCTCCCCGGTCCACGACAATCAGTTTTACCCCTGACGAAGATGACAGAGGTAGTCATCGAAAGCTTGGGAATTTATCCAAATTTGACGTGGCAAGTAAACCAAGAACACTGTCACGAAAGAGTTCGTAGTCATTAGTTTCCTCTACGGGGAGGATGTTGTCGTGACAAGGAAGTTGTACCAAATTTCGCAGATTTCAAACATCACATCTGAACTGCTGCAGTGTATCGAATTTTGCAGAAGACAAGTCATGCGATCATCAGGGAGAGGATACATCATACAAGGTATGAACTGGATGCCATTGCTCACTCCTTATACAGTTGCCATCCATCTGTTTTTGTCTGCAGTTTTGTCACATCGGGACTGGGAATGGGTAGACATGATCCTGGCTGCGCATCAGCAAGCTAATATTTTTTTTTAAAAAAAAAAAAAAAAAAAAAAAAAAAAAAAAAAAAAAAAAAAAAAAAAAAAAAAAAAAAAAAAAGGACGCACATCACTCTGTTATCAACTTCTCCAACAAAGAAACTGATGACGCTCTATCTCAGTTCTCAGTAAGGGACTGAACTTTTCTCCAGCTCCACAAAAGCTACCAGTGGCCGAGATTATCAGTGGAGTAAAACAAGCGGTTCGGCACCTTCCTGAAGAGGCAGCAGATGAGGTAAGGCTTTCCACTAGTCGGATTTTAGCAACAAGCAAGCCTCTTAAGTCCAATGTAAGCAGAGTGGAGAAACTGGCACTGAAATCTTTGTGGAAGGATGAAGAGAGTTAGTTGTGCTACCAGCCAACAAAAGGAATGCCACAGTTATCCTCAATCCTACCGATTATCATAAGAAAGTGGCCATATTATTGGAAGATACCATGTACCAGATTCTTAAACGGGATCCCACAACAGCACTTAGCAGAAAGACAGGGGAGCTACTGAAAAACTCTGTCCTCCCAGAAGAACTAGTCAAGAATCTACGACCAAGAGCACCGAGGCCACCCAGGTTATACAGTCTGCCCAAGGTCCAGAAGGACGGGGTCCCGTTGCGACCTATTGCTTGTGCTACTGGGTCTCCTACATATCGGTTGGCAAAATACTTAACCAAATTATTAGCATCTATAGTCAGCCACTGTAACCATCATATTAATAACTCAAAAGTGTTTGTTGACGTCATAAAGCAGATGAGGATAAGTCCAAATGACATCACGATCAGCCTAGATGTGGTCTCTCTGTTTACAAAGGTACCGGTGGAAGATACGTTAAAACTGTTGGCTGCTCATTTTTCCTCCTGAAATACTTAAGTTAATCCGACACACTTTGACGACCACCTATTTTTTGAATGGTGGAAAATATTATGAAATGACTGACAGAACAGCCACGGGTTCGCCACTGTCACTGGGTACAGCTTACTTTTTCGTGGAGGATTTCGAAAAACGAGCGTCGAACAGTGTTCCCTTACGTCCGTCCTGCTTCTTCAGGTATGTTGACGATACATTTTTAATCTGGCCACATGGCAATGAGGCACTGCAGCAGTTTGTTGACCATTTGAATGGTATACACCAGAACACAAGATTTACAGTGGAGGTGGAGGAGGACGGGAAGTTACCCTTCTCAGATGTGCCGGTGGAGTGAAAATCAGATTGACGTGTCCGACATTCTGTGTACAGAAAACCGACACATACAGATTTATATCTAAATGAACATAATTTTCAACCCAGCTCAGAAGTGAGCTATGCCGAATACCTTGGTACACAGAGCAAGGACTATTTTGGACAAGGATCATCTCGCCTCAGATTAACTATCAGACGACGGTATTCAGAAAAAATGGATATTCTGATCATTATAACAGATCTACTCTGGTGAAGATCAAACTTGGTCACGAGAGACAGAGACAGAGACAGAGACAGAGACAGAGACAGAGACAGAGAGAGAGAGAGAGAGAGAGAGAGAGAGGTGGAGGGCAGAGAATCATGTCATCACCTTCTGTAAAACCTCTGTCGTTCTGAAATCAGGCAGTTCCGTATGCATCATAGCTATTAATGGAAGACCAGCTGTGTTAAGTTGCAGGATACTCTGGTGAATTTAAAAATTGCGTACACGCTGCTGCCAACTTGTAATCTACTGCTACAAGTCCACAGCTGTCAGGCTGCAGAGGGTACTTCTGATGTGCGAGCCACAGGCCTGCCGGTCGTAACAGTGACCGACTGAGGGTGGGGTCCGAGCCGGTCTTCCGCGGATGGACAGTCGATCTGCCGGTCTGCGAGCCGTTCGACTCGGGCGGAGGGCACGTGCGTGCCACCACTGGGTCGGTACGAGTACCGCATTACCGGCAACGTTCTGGGACTGCCACTCTGCCAGTCGGCGTTGCCGTCTGGTCTTTTGCCGCGACAACAAATTTCTGGGCTACGGTACGGAATCTAGCCTGAGTGCAGCTTCACTTATTTGAGAGTGTCGACGTTCCGACAGACGTCCACAGACCCGCTAGGCTGTGGAGAGTCCGGGCTGCCGCACCCTCATACGGGCCGTGCCGCCGACCGCAGGGAATGCACGCCAGGGCACGCAGTCGGCAACTCGCTTGCCGGGCGCTGGAATGTCACCTCACACTTTCGGGAGGTACGGACTCACAGATTCGATTGTACGGTAGATTACGGTAAAAAGATGGTAAAAAGGGAAGGTGAATACAGAGTGAAACTACTTGCACAAACAAAAAGAGAAAGTAAGATGATAGAAAAGATTCTTTTTCTTTTGTTCTGGGGCAGCACTGGGCCAGAAGGATCTGCTTAGTAACTTTAAAGTGACGTAGCACAGGCCCCAAGCATCTGTAGACCTATCACAACGCAGATGTAACTACAGGGAAGGATATTTAGGCCCGACTAGGCACCAGTTTTGTAATTTGTCAGGGCACGAGTTACTGTGTACTGAGCCATACCAGTAATGTGTAAAAGTTACAGGTGATTTAGCCACGAATCGTGACAGTTTGCTGGGCTATAATACAGAGAAAACCATAATTCAGTTGTTTTTGCGTATTTATATTGTCTGTTTAAAGAGATCCCACTTCTTCTGAAGTGTAGTTCAAAATGGAGGTTACACAAGACCACAAATGCATTTAGTAACTGAGTGAAGCCATTAACATTTTGAAAAAGCAGGTAGCTGCATTACTCCAGGACGCAATTATTTAACAACAGAAAAAGAAATTATAGCTGTTATTTACTCCTACATCTACATATATACTCCGCAAGCCACGCAACGGTGTGTGGCGGAGGGCACTTTACGTGCCACTGTCATTACCTCCCTTTCCTGTTCCACACACGTATGGTTCGCGGGAAGAACAACTGCCAGAAAGCCTCCGTGCATGCTCAGATCTCTCTAATTTTACATTCATGATCTCCTCGGGAGGTATAAGTAGGGGGAAGCAATATATTCGATACCTCATCCAGAAATGCACCCTCTCAAAACCTGGACAGCAAGCTACACAGCGATGCAGAGCGCCTCTCTTGAAGAGTCTGCCACTTGAGTTTGCTATAAATCTCCGTAACGCTATCACACTTACCAAATACCCTGTGACGAAACGCACCGCTCTTGTTTGGATCTTCTCTATCTACTCTGTCAACCCGACCTGGTACGAATCCTACACTGATGAGCAATACTCAAGTATAGGTCGAATAAGTGTTTTGTAAGCCACCTCCTTTGTTGATGGGCTACATTTTCTAAGGACTCTCCCAATGAATCTCAAACTGGCACATGCCTTACCAACAATTTTATCTGATCATTCCACTTCAAATCGTTCCATACGCATACTCCCAGATATTTTACAGAAGTAACTGCTACCAGTGTTTGTTCCGCTATCGTATAATCATACAATAAAGGATCCTTCTTTCTATGTATTCGCAATATATTACATTTGTCTATGTTCAGGGTCAGTTGCCACTCCCTGCACCTAGTGCCTATCCGCTGCAGATCTTCCGGCATTCCGCTGCAATTTTTTATTGCTGCAACTTATCTGTATACTACAGCATCATTAGCGAAAAGCCGCATGGAACTTCTGACACTATCCACTAGGTCATTTATATATATTTTGAAAAGCAATTGTCCCATAACACTACCCTGTGGTATGCCAGAAGTTACTTTAACGTCTGTAGACGTCTCTCCATTGAGAGCAACAGGCTGTGTTCTGTTTGGTAAAAACTCTTCATCAATCCAGCCACACAGCTGGTCTGATATTCCGTAGGCTCGTACTTTGTTTATCAGGCGACAGTTTTGAACTGTATCGAACGCCTTCCAGAAGTCAAGGGAAATGGCATCTACCTGGGAGCCTGTATCTAATATTTTCTGGGTCTCATGAACAAATAAAGCACGAGTAGATTCTGGGTTGCCAGAAATGACACGATACGTGAGCAAAAAACATGTTCTAAAATTCTACAACAGATCAATGTCAGAGGTATAGGCCTAGAGTTTTGTGCATCTGCTCGACGACCCTTCTTGAAAACTGGCACTACCTGTGCTCTTTTCCAATTATTTGGAACTTTCTGTTCCTCTAGAGACTTGCAGTACATGGCTGTTAGAAGGGGGCAAGTTCTTTCGCGTACTCTGTGTAGAATCGAATTGGTATCCCGTCAGGTCCAGTGGACTTTCCTCTGTTGAGTGATTTCAATTGCTTTTCTATTCCTTGGTCACTTATTTCGATGTCAGCCATTTTTTCATTCGTGCAAGGATTTAGAGAATGAACTGCAATGCGATCTTCCTCTGTGAAACAGCTTCGGAAAAAGGTGTTTATTATTTCAGCTTTACACGTGTGATCCTCTTGTTTCAATGCCATTATCATCCCAGAGTGTCTGGATATCCTGTTTCGATCCACTTACTGATTTAACGTAAGACCAGAACTTCCTAGGATTTTCTGTCAAGTCAGTACATAGAATTTTACTTTCAAATTCACTGAATGCTTCATGCATAGCCCTCCTTACGCTAACTTTGACATCGTTTAGCTTCTGTTTGTCTGAGAGGTTTTGGCTGCATTTAAATTGGCAGTGAAGCTCTCTTTGTTTTCGCAGTAGTTTCCTTACTTTGTTGTTCAACCACGGTGGGTTTTTCCATCCCTCACAGTTTTACTCGCCACGTACCTGTCCAAAACGTATTTTACGATTGCCTCGAACTTTTTCCATGAACACTCAACATTATCAGTGTCGGAACAGAAATTTTCGTTTTGATCTGTTAGATAGTCTGAAATCTGCCACCTATTAGTCTTGCTAAACAGATAAACCTTCCTCCCATTTTTTGTATTTCTATTTACTTCCATATTCAGGGATGCTGCAACAGCCTTATGATCACCGATTCCCTGTTCTGCACTAACAGAGTCGAAATGTTCGGGTCTGTTATCAGTAGGTCCAAGATGTTATCTCCACAAGTCGGTTCCCTGTTTAAATGCTCGAGGTAATTTTCAGATAGTGCACTCAGTATAATGTCACTCGATGCTCTGTCCCTACCACCCGTCCTGAACATCTGAGTGTTCCAGTCTATATCTGGTAAATTGAAATCTCCACCTAAGACTATAACATGCTGAGGAAATTTATGTGAAATGTATTCCAGATTTCCTCTCAGTTGTTCTGCCACTAATGCTGCCGAGTCGGGAGGTCGGTAAAAGGAGCCAATTATTAACCTACCTCTGTTGTCGAGTATAATCTCCACCCATAATAATTCACAGGAACTATCCACTTCTAACAGCGACAAACACGCCATCACTGGTTGCATGCAATCTATCCTTTGTAAACACCGTCTGTGCCTTTGTAAAAATTTTGGCAGAATTTACCTCTGGCTTCAGCCAGCTTTCCGTACCTATAACGATTTCAGCTTTGGTGCTTTCTATCAGTGCTTGAAGTACCAACGCAGCTTCGACAGTTTACAATTACAATACCGATTGCTGCTTGGTCCCTGCATGTCCTGACTTTGCGCCACACCCTTTGAGGCTGTTTCCCTTTCTGTACTTGCCCGAGGCCATCTAACCTAAAAAACTGCCCAGTCCATGCCACACAGCCCCTGCTACCCGTGTAGCCGACTGCTGGGTATTTATGGTGTTACCTGCATTTGCTGTTATTTGTATGGACAAACATTTAAGGTAGTTATTGATCATGTTTCCCTCAAGTGGCTATTGAAATTAAGCAAGTTTAATTATGAGATGGTGCATAAACCTGGGAAAGTGCAGTCATATTAAGTAGAAAAATGGGACCTCTGCAAACACTAGGCAAAAGCTTGTCAGAAGGGCAGAAAGCACAAGCAGCAGACATGGATTTTTGTGCTTTTACATCATAGCCACAGTTTGTACTTTTGTACAGCAAACTTTCCTGTGTCAGAAAGTGCACATCACACATAGTAGTTCTTGCATAATTTAGAAACAAAGTGTTGCAACAAACTCATGATCACTTGTTGGTGGGTCATGGAGAATATAGAATGACAGATAGATGCTTAAGAGAAAAGTTTTGGTGGAGAAACAGAAAGCAAGATTATGACTAGTATGTGAAAGACTGTGCACCGTGTGTGCAAAGAGCAGATTTGAGCCAACACATGCCACTGCAAAGATCACCCGAAATGATAAAACCTTTTGAAATGCTCGGTTTAGGTATTTGTGGACCTTGTAATAGGACAACAGCTGGTAAAAATTGTAGTCTAATGAGAGAGAATTTTTCGCAGTTCACAGCAATGATCGCAATTGCACACCAGTGTGCAAGTGCACTCACAAATGCAATAGTTGATAATTGGATACTAAAATATGGTATTCTTGATCCTATGACAACAGATCAACAGATCAGGCTACAAATGTTATATCAGACCATCTGAAGCAGTTGTGTTGTCTGCTTAGTATCTGAAAAACTTCACACTAGTTGTTTCCATTCACAAGCACACTGTCATATTGAATCTGTTCAATACAAGATTTCAAAGATGTTGACGCATTAGCGAACAGTCAATATGACAGTTGAGATGCATAACTGCAATATGATGTCCCAACAAATAATTCAAATGTAAAAGGAGTACAGGTCTTTCACCATACGAGGTTGTATACAATAGAAAGATGCCATCTCCTTTCAGATTCTGAAACCTGAACTACGTGCTAATGAGGAGTCAGTGAATAGGTTCAAAAATGGATACAGGAGTTAGGCAGAAGGTCAAAGTGAAAACAAAAGCACTTTACTGTCAAGAAAAGACAGGTCAAAGTACAGGGATACTGCCACAATATCAAGGTGGTCAGTGGGTTTTGGTAACCAACCCTCACACATCAGGGCCCATACCAAGTGATGGAGATGACATCACCAATGAATGTGAAGGTACAGTTTCTGACGGAAACATCGACTATTCATGTACGACGAGTCAGACCCTTCAGTAGAGCAGAAGATGCTTGCCGCCAATTCCAAAACCACAAATGATACAGAATAAAAACTCTAGGAAGGCACAGAAGCCAATGGTTAAAACTCTTCAGGATTCACATAGCATACCGTATGTGTTAACAGCATGTGTTCGGTTTCCTTTTGTCAACTGTGCAAATTTTTTGTTTCAATTTATATTGTTTTGTTTTGGGGTGTTAAGCTGCAGTTTATATTAGATAGTTTAATTAGTTCATATTGAGTAGTATTCAGTAGTATTTTGTTGTGCACTGAAACTTTCGGAAAGGAGGGGGAATAACGAGATATTCCTTCCTCTCAAGCAGGGAGGCAGCACAGGCAGCCAAGAAGAAATGGTAATTTTGCTGCTCTTAAACCTCATATAGAGGGGACTAAGAGCTAAATTAGAGAACCAACCTATTGAATCTGGAGCTGTGTTCTCTAGACAACCTTTGGGTTAGCCAGTCATTTGTGAACACATGGTTTAAAGTGTGGAAAATGAGAATGATGTATGCAAGTTAGAAGACACCTTTGGAGAACTGTAAAAAAAAAAGGCAAGGGAAAAATGAAATTCTAGTAGGATGGAGAAGGAATACCGCACAGTGCAAGTATCTTATAAGAAACTGAGGGAACAGTTGAATCATGTAATTGACCTGGTGCCAAGGACATTGATTTGAAGAAAGACAGGATGGATAAACGCAATTGTCAATCTTCTGAAGACAGTGTTTGGAACAGCAGATGACGAAAATACTCTAAATTTAAACAACATACAAGAAGCAGCGGACATTATGAGTAGTAAGGTGGACAGAACAAATTGTACAGGAGTTGGCAATGGGTCCAATGCAGTACACTAAAAGAACTATGCAGATTATAAATAAGGATCTTATAAGAGTGCAGAACCAACTACAGGTCAAAGAGGGGCGGACAGTTGCGGCCAGACAGTTATGTATTTTGACAGATAATATAAACGGCGCAACATTGGAGACGTGAACAATGGAGGAATTTGTTTTTCATGCAATACAAGGATAGCTAAGCGGTACACTATTGCCATCGCTGCAATTCTTAGCAGGACCCCAATAAGTGCAAAAGGATTTTATACCTGAGCCAAAGCATACAGCAAAACCAACTTAGGTCAGCTTAGCAGTATTTTGTCACATTAGCATTTGAAGCGGATGGAGTGCGACTACATGTGTCAATACGTTTTTTGGTCGTAGGCTTAAATGCCCAGTATCACTGTAATATTATACATCCTTACCTTGTGAAACGGAGCACAGCAGGAAAATGGGTACAAGTGTCCACTAGTCAAGTAATGATAATTTTAGAGAACAGAGAAACATAAGTGCTGATGTCCAGCGATGAGAATAGGATTGCTAGCAGGAGAGTAGTACAGTCGGTTCAACCAGGGTGGTTCAGATTGACACACATGTATGCGAGGTACGAATGTTCCTGGGGAAATCCAAAGCAACAGAGTTGGTGACAGTGTTAAAACTCAAAGAATATGTGCGACATGGATATATTTGTTATACACTCCGGAAATCATAATTCTGAATTACTATAAAAAATGAAAGCCATGGAGTATGTCTAAAATGGAATTAAAAAATAGTGGAATCTTAATAAATGGAAACCGTTGGCAATATAGCCAGAACAACATTTTACTTATTGGCAGAGAAAAATAGTAGCCGAGTTGACACATCCTTCATCGTTTTTGCCAGAGAAAGAGAGATACTGCCAGTCCAAAATCTAATACACTCAACCCGGACACCCTTTTGTCAGTAGACCAACTAACAGCATCACAGAAGGGGCAGATTTCCTCTGAACAGATTTTACAACACACCCAAAAGTATTGGGGAGGGGGGGGGGGGGGGGGGGGGGACAGTGTAATCACACTATAAACATAAACATTTCAGCTCCAAGTACTATAATGGTTCTGATCACCATTTGTGTAACTTAGATTTGCTATAAGGAAAAAAGCTATACAACACCCGGAATTATCTGTGCACATGTTGAACATTTCTCAGCATGACAATATGACAGGAAATACTACGGAGTAGTTAGAGTGAGTTATATGTCTAGGTACTAGGAACTAGGAATAAGGACCCAATTATGAACTAGAATTATGTTTTAAGGGGCATAAGATTTGTGAGATTGACTTCAATTTTTATAAAGGGATATCGCATGAAGGATAGATTAATAAGACATGTAGACTAACAGGTTGTTGTTGTTGTTGTTGTTGTTGTTGTTGTTGTGGTCTTCAGTCCTGAGACTGGTTTGATGCAGCTCTCCATGCTACTCTATCCTGTGCAAGCTTCTTCATCTCCCAGTACCTACTGCAACCTACATCCTTCTGAATCTGCTTAGTGTATTGATCTCTTGGTTTCCCTCTACGATTTTTACCCTCCAAGCTGCCCTCCAATGCTAAATTTGTGATCCCTTGATGCCTCAAAACATGTCCTACCAACCGATCCCTTCTTCTAGTCAAGTTGTGCCACAAACTTCTCTTCTCCCCAATCCTATTCAATACCTCCTCATTAGTTACGTGATCTACCCACCTTATCTTCAGCATTCTTCTGTAGCACCACATTTCGAAAGCTTCTATTCTCTTCTTGTCCAAACTGGTTATCGTCCATGTTTCACTTCCATACATGGCTACACTCCATACAAATACTTTCAGAAACGACTTCCTGACACTAAAATCTATGCTCGATGTTAACAAATTTCTCTTCTTCAGAAACGATTTCCTTGCCATTGCCAGTCTACATTTTATATCCTCTCTACTTCCACCATCATCAGTTATTTTACTCCCTAAATAGCAAAACTCCTTTACTACTTTAAGTGTCTCATTTCCTAATCTAATCCCCTCAGCATCACCCGATTTAATTTGACTACATTCCATTATCCTCGTTTTGCTTTTGTTGATGTTCATCTTATATCCTCCTTTCAAGACAGTGTCCATTCCATTCAACTGCTCTTGCAAGTCCTTTGCTGTCTCTGACAGAATTACAATGTCATCGGCGAACCTCGAAGTTTTTACTTCTTCTCCATGAATTTTAATACCTACTCCGAATTTTTCTTTTGTTTCCTTTACTGCTTGCTCAATATACAGATTGAATAACATTGGGGATAGGCTACAACCCTGTCTCACTGCCTTCCCAACCACTGCTTCCCTTTCATGCCCCTTGACTCTTATAACTTCCATCTGGTTTCTGTACAAATTGTAAATAGCCTTTCGCTCCCTGTATTTTACCCCTGCCACCTTCAGAATTTGAAAGAGAGTATTCCAGTTAAGGTTGTCAAATGCTTTCTCTAAGTCTACAAATGCTAGAAACGTAGGTTTGCCTTTTCTTAATCTTTCTTCTAAGATAAGTCGTAAGGTTAGTATTGCCTGACGTGTTCCAACATTTCTACGGAATCCAAACTGATCTTCCCCGAGGTCTGCTTCTACCAGTTTTTCCATTCGTCTGTAAAGAATTCGGGTTAGTATTTTGCAGCTGTGACTTATTAAACTGATAGTTCGGTAATTTTCACATCTGTCAACACCTGCTTTCTTTGGGATTGGAATTATTATATTCTTCTTGAAGTCTGTGGGTATTTCGCCTGTCTCATACATCTTGCTCACCAGATGGTAGAGTTTTGTCATGACTGGCTCTCCCAAGGCAATCAGTAGTTCTAATGGAATGTTGTCCACTCCCGGGGCCTTGTTTCGACTCAGGTCTTTCAGTGCTCTGTCAAACTCTTCACGCAGTATCTTATATCCCATTTCATCTTCATCTACATCCTCTTCCATTTCCATAATATTGTCCTCAAGTACATCGCCCTTGTATAAACCCTCTATATACTCCTTCCACCTTTCTGCTTTCCCTTCTTTGCTTAGAACTGGGATGCCATCTGAGCTCTTGATATTCATACAAGTGGCTCTCTTTTCTCCAAAGGTCTCTTTAATTTTCCTGTAGGCAGTATCTATCTTACCCCTAGTGAGATAAGCCTCTACATCCGTACATTTGTCCTCTAGCCATCCCTGCTTAGCCATTTTGCACTTCCTGTCGATCTCATTTTTGAGACGTTTGTATTCCTTTTTGCCTGCTTCATTCACTGCACTTTTATATTTTCTCCTTTCATCAATTAAATTCAATATTTCTTCTGTTACCCAAGGATTTCTATTAGCCCTCGTCTTTTTACCTACATGATCCTCTGCTGCCTTCACTACTTCATCCCTCAGAGCCACCCATTCTTCTTCTAATGTATTTCTTTCCCCCGTTCCTGTCAATTGTTCCCTTATGCTCTCCCTGAAACTCTGTACAACCTCTGGTTCTTTCAGTTTATCCAGGTCCCATCTCCTTAAATTCCCACCTTTTTGCAGTTTCTTCAGTTTCAATCTGCAGTTCATAACCAATAGATTGTGGTCAAAATCCACATCTGCCCTTGGAAATGTCTTACAATTTAAAACCTGGTTCCTAAATCTCTGTCTTACCATTATATAATCTATCTGATACCTGCTGGGAGCCAATTTCATCCGACTATGCAATAGGGAAGCCAAGAACAACCGATTCAGCAGTTTGACAACAGTGTGGAGCAGATAGAACGTCGCTGAATGCAGCAACTTCACCAGGACATGTCTGAAGAATGTCTTTCAGGGTGCAAACTTCACATAAAGGAACATTTCTGAAATCCTGAAGTTAAATGCTAGAGAAGCCGAGAGCACTGACAGGCTCGGACAATAAGAGTACTCGCTGTCACCAACGTGGGGGATCATATCACCTGCTATAAAACCTCCACCCTCCTGAGGTCATTCTACGAGTGAGGCCATTCAGTCTGCATCACAAATACAGATAGAAGACCAGCTCTATTAAGTTGCATGATGCTCTGGTGAATTCAACAAGTGTCAAGCTGCCACCAACTTTGAGTCCACTGCTACAAGTCCAGGCACAGAGGGAACTTCTGATCTGCACGGTGCAGTCCTGCCAGTCACAACTGTGACTGACTGAGGATGGGGGCTGGGCCGATCTACCATGGATGAAGAACCAATCTGCCCATCTGCAAGCTGTCCAACTCGGCCCATGGATGCCTGCATCACCACCTCCCTGGCCGTATGCTCGGATCGACACTCGGGATGTTCTTAGGGTCGTTGTCGGGTCTTCTGCGTTCCTCAGCGGTCACTTACGAGCCACATCGAGCTTTCGAGCAGTGCAGGCTCAGCACGGCCACTGAGAAGAAGTAGAGTGATTGTAAAGCTTTTGCCAATAAATTACTGTTAACTGAATGATGTTTCATTAGTGCTCCATTTTTCACACAGTATCTACATATACTGACAAATGTTCTGGCACATTTATATCACTGTACATCACACAGTCTGTGAGATATGACATCATAAATGTTGAGAAACTGCCACAGCAGCACCATATTTTGTTTTACTACTTCTTAACTAAAGAATATATTCACAACACATTTCACAAACATATTAAAAGAGAATTATATAAAACCATGGGCATATTCCAACACTTTCAATCAACTAATCAAGAACTTCCAGAGGTTAGTGATTAGGAACATTTACATTTTCTATTTGTTTGTTCTTCATAGCAAATCTCTGGAAGTTCTTGATCGATTGAGTTGACATTTTGACACAATGTTACATTCTCGTATGGGAGCGTTTTTATGTACCTATTTTTGTAAAAATCCTCCTCCGTCTTCAATTTAAGCATATCATATGCGAAGGGATCTCAATCACTTATAACAGTACTGTTGTCATAATACTGTTGATCTCATGTTGCAAATATACAGGGTGTTACAAAAAGGTACGGCCAAACTTTCAGGAAACATTCCTCACACACAAATAAAGAAAAGATGTTATGTGGACGTATGTCCGGAACCGCTTAATTTCCGTGTTAGAGCTCATTTTAGTTTCATCAGTATGTACTGTACTTCCTCGATTCACCGCCAGTTGGCCCAATTGAAGGAAGGTAATGTTGACTTCGGTGCTTGTGTTGACATGCGACTCATTGCTCTACAGTACTCTAGCATCAAGCACATCATCAGTATGTAGCATCAACAGGTTAGTGTTCATCACGAACGTGGTTTTGCAGTCAGTGCAATGTTTACAAATGCGGAGTATGGATTAGCACGGGGCAATAGCCGTGGCGCGGTACGTTTGTATCGAGACAAATTTCCAGAATGAAGGTGTCCCGACAGGAAGACGTTCGAAGCAATTGATCGGCGTCTTAGGGAGCACGGAACATTCCAGCCTATGGCTCGCGACTGGGGAAGACCTAGAACGATGAGGACACCTGCAATGGACGAGGCAATTCTTCGTTCAGTTGACGATAAACCTAATGCCAGTGTCAGAGAAGCTGCTGCTGTACAAGGTAACGTTGACCACGTCACTGTATGGAAAGTGCTACGGGAGAACCAGTTGTTTCCGTACCGTGTACAGCATGTGCAGGCACTATCAGCAGCTGATTGCCTCCACGGGTACACTTCTGCGAATGGTTCATCCAACAATGTGTCAATCCTCATTTCAGTGCAAATGTTCCCTTTACGGATGAGGCTTCATTCCAACGTGATCAAATTGTAAATTTTCACAATCAACATGTGTGGGCTGACGAGAATCCGTACGCAATTTTGCAATCACGTCATCAACACAGATTTTCTGTGAACGTTTGGGCAGGCATTGTTGGTGATGTCTTGATTGGGCCCCATGTTCTTCTACCTACGCTCAATGGAGCACGTTATCATGATTTTCATATGGGATACTCTACCTGTGCTGCTAGAACACGTGCCTTTACAAGTACGACACAACATGTGGTTCATGCACGATGGAGCTCCTGCACATTTCAGTCGAAGTGTTCGTACGCTTCTCAACAACAGATTCGGTGACCGATGGATTGGTAGAGGTGGACCAATCCCATGGCCTCCACGCTCTCCTGGCCTCAACCCTCTTGACTTTCATTTATGGGGGCATTTCAAAGCTCTTGTCTACGCAACCCTGGTACCAAATGTAGAGACTCTTCGTGCTCGTATTGTGGACGGCTGTGATACAATATGCCATTCTCCAGGGCTGCATCAGGGATTCCATGCGACGGAGAGTGGATGCATGTATCCTTGCTAACGGAGGACATTTTGAACATTTCCTGTAACAAAGTGTTTGAAATCACGCTGGTACATTCGGTTGCTGTGTGTTTCCATTCCATGATTAATGTGATTTGAAGAGAAGTAATAAAATTAGCTCTAACATGGAAAATAAAAGTTTCCGGACACATGTCCACATAACATATTTTCTTTCTTTGTGTGTGAGGAATGTTTCCTGAAAGTTTGGCCATACCTTTTTGTAACACCCTGTATATGGCTTGCTCAGGTGTCAGGAAATCATCCGACTTATTGGTGTACGCACCGGACAGGAAAATCAAAAATAATGTGCATTCCAAAGCACTTCAATAACATATTATTAAACCACACACCTATTTTCTTTCTGTGGCTTTGCAACACGTGCCACATAGGGCTAGAATTTTGATAAATTTTATATGCGGCTACAGAATTTTAGATGTGGCTAGTAAAGTTAACTTCCAAATTTTAAAAAAGTAAAATGGGACTTCACAATTTTATTTTATTTTATTTTTATTTTTTTGAATATGTCGAAATTTCCATTTCCTTGCCCAGTATCTGCTAACAACATGTCAAAAACTTTTGCACCATTTGAGGGATCCTAGAGAACGATGCATAGTCTGTATGGCAGCAATTTTACTTTTAGTATTGAAGTCGTAAATTTCCCAATTTATCCTATACTGGCATGTAAGTGTAAGAATCCCGAGTTCCCCAAAAGAGCTTCACTTAAGAACTTTGCACAACATTCTTACACCACATGATTGTAGAACAAATAATGTTTTCTTCTTTACTTCCACAGAAGATTGTACCATATGGGAATATTAACTGGAAGTATGCAAGCAGTCCCATATGAGGGTCACACAGTAATAGAGGTTTCCCAAGGGCAAAGCAAGCGGAAATGGGCTTTTCGGTTAACTAACCTACCTTAGGTTATCATCATCCTCGATAGCTAGGAATTTCACACATGCAGCTTCATTTAGTGAGTGCCTATTGATCTCTACTTCTGTTAGCTGTAACTCATTTTTATTTGTTTGTGATTACATAATATGGTTTTTAGGTACTCGAGTTGCCCAAAAAGTACGCTTCCCTATTTTATTTCTCAGAAAAAAAAAAGAGACCTTTGTCCATGACATGCAGGCTGGCGAGTTCGGCTGGTACATCTTGACAACACTCGCACTGGATTACAATGCACACCGCAGTATCTTGCTAGTCCACAGCCAGTTAGCACTACAACAAAGTGTGTGCGTTTGTGAGCTGCACTCTGTCATTCATTGCTCCCCCTCCCCAGCAAAATTAGTGTCTCCTGTCTATATACATCAAGATTTAATGTATGTCTGTGGAGAAGGATGTAGAAGCATTCAAGTGGTTCGATGCTGGCATATACAATTTGATGACGACGATGTGCATGACGACAGTGCACAAGGATGTACACCACCGTGGCATGTGATTATGCTGCAGCTGCTGATGCAGTTATTGCAATTCGCAATATTGTGAGGGACTGTTGTATTACCACTGAAAACCTTCTAGTGTGACTACCTCCTGGGGCTGCATTCAAACACTCATCCATCACAAAGATCCTGACAAACCATCTTCACTACCACAAAGTCTGTGAGAGATTGGAGCCACATTTGCTGAGCAATGTCCACAAGCAGCAATGGATGGATTTGGGTAGAATGTTTCTTGAAATGCATCAGAGGGGTGGAGAACTGCTCCAAAACGGGCAAACATCACACATTCGGCACAGGAAGTTATAGAAATTGTCTTTGGGGACTGTCAGAGGATTTTGCTCATTCACTACCTGCATCGCTACACCAATATGAAAGCAGAGGGGTACTGCAGTATCTTGAGGAATCAGAGCGCCATCAAAAGAAAACATCCTGAACTTTTGTCTTGCAAAGTTCTCTTCCCTTGTGGCAATGCTCAGCCTCATACTGCTCAAATGACCCAGGCCGAGTTTGGAAGATTCATCTAGGAAGTGTTCCCGCTCTTCCGAATCCACCAGACTTTGCCCAAGTGATTTTCACATGTTTCCCCAGCTGAAAGGTTACTTTGAAAATAAGTACTTTAACACTGATGATGACGACACATCGACAGTGAACAGCTGCTTATGAGCATAGTACCCGACCTAGTTCAACAACGGTTTGAAAAACCTTGTCACTTCCCTAAGAATGCTTGAAAAAAAGATAGTGACTGTGTAGGAAAGTAACAGAAGAGTTTTATAATGTCAATAAAACTATTTCAAGAAGATAAACTGTGTAAAATTTTTTTTATAAAATAGGAAACTATCATATTGGACAGTCCACATATAAAGTTGTTAGCTGTGAACCTGCTATAAGCATGTTTGATTATGTCCTGTCTATACCTGGTACTGCCATGTACAGATGTTTATGAGCAAATTTGTATCATCAGCAAACATCACATTTTTGAAGATACCTCCAATGTCTCTGGTGACTCACTTACGCAGCTTGAGAACAGGAATGGGCAAGGTGTCAACTTCCTGATATACTACTCGTGTCATCACAATGGTAATTTCATTGAGTTGTGTGCACCATTTGTTTCATGAAGGCAATACACACACAGAGCAACAGTAATATGTAGGGGCTGGAAAATTCGCATTTTGTGACAAATGCATGCAAATTACTTAACAGAAGCTATTTAGTAGCGAACTGTATCCATATGAACTCTACTATCAGCGACAGTCTGAAACAGCTCTATTTTCTGCACATGAATATCGAAAATTTAACCAATTTTCAGTTACTGGGATTGAACATCATCTGGCAAAGCCCAATTTGGAAAGATAATGCATGTAAGAACCTGTATGCAAAACAAATAGTGTATGAACGGAATGACGTATCAATGCACACAATGATCTGGACAACTGTGGATGGTCGAGTGGTCTATTTACAATACACTCCACGTAATACAACATAGTAGTACTGAGCCATGGGACCTAGCATTTTAAAACAAAAAAATGCTATAAGTTTATTTGTTAGCCAAATCTCAATAGATGGTATAATGAAGAAACTTTTAACACTGCGTATTATGTGGCAGATGTTTTGAACTGCGGTCAGAGCGAATGGTGCCAGAGGTCGGGACCGAACTATGTTGTTAACAATACTCTGCTAACCTCAAAAAGCAACTGCACGGTAGGTGTCCCTGAATGCCTTTTGTTTTGCATTGCTCATTGTTTTCTACCACGGATTTTGATTACCACACTTACAACACCAGAAGAGATCGGCAATGTGTCAGCCCTGCTGTAGGCCGCTGCTGCCCTGCTAAAGGGAGACAGGGCTCGTTTTCCTGCACCTCTCCTCTCCCGTCTGCCAGTCAAAATTCTAGTTTGTTTACACTCACGGTTATCTACCACCATAGCCAATAGTGCTATAGTGACTGAAAAACAAAATCTGTAACACTTTTTGACTGGGCTGAAATCCTCTTCCTAATGTAAAAATAGAATTTCTGTACGTTTGGTTCTAATTCTACATTACGTCCCTTGTCAGTTCAATTTGTAGCGTTGCCAAGTACGGGTCACAAAGCTGTGAATGTCCACAGTAGGTCGAAATTAATAGTCTGCAGATTTAGTAATCGTTGAATTGGGTGGGAAAAGACAAGTAATGTCCAGAAACACCTTAATTTGGCAACGCATTCAGTTCACTGGTGGGAAAATGCTGCTACTTTTCGGCAGAAAAATCACTCTTGAAAGCTTAAATACTGCCAGACCAAGAAAACAAAGACCATTTCGGAACAAAAAGTGTTGCTGTTTCTGCAAAAGCATACAATCCAGTCAATAAATTCCCATCTAATCATTTACAAAAACAAGAAAATAGATGCAAATTTTGACAAAATGGTGTGAATTTTACCACAAATAGATTCAAATTTTCCGGATGCTAATAATGTGTGTAGTGCTCATCACAGGAGACACCATATTTAATGTTTTCCCACTTTCAATTTACCATCATTCCTGTGATGAACCTATATTTTCTGTTGTTGGTTCATGCTCCACACATGGAACAGTTAATGCCTTCACCATTATAATTTTGAACTTCCTTTGTGAAATTTTACGACCTATACAAACAAAGACTTTGGCTACGTCACAGGATATGCCAACGGGGTAAATCATCTTGTTTAGTTCCACCAACCCGAGTTTTTTAAAACTAAAATGAAGCTGTCACTAACACAAAAGCTGGTATGAACAATACAGTGCTTAGCATTATAGTCTTAGTGAGGGCTGTGTGCCCTTAACACAATCCAACAGCTGCCTTGCCCAGCCAATTATAGGGCGGATATATAGTTTCATGTGGAGTATTACAGAGCAATTTCCCATTGCATTGCGCACATGCAGAAATGATACAGCCAGGGGTGCGGAGGACACAGTTTCTACTTCTCTTATCTTATCTTATCTTATCTTGAAACACAGGATGCTATCACTCTTGCTTGTTCATTTAATAGTTCGTGCTCCCTTTATTTCATTTATTCAAAAAAGTAAATTTGAACTGACCAGAAGTCTGGTTTGAACACTGTACTGCTTTGTTAGGTATGGTCCTGGTAGGTGCAGTACCCCCAGCTTCCTTTAACCGACTTACCAGCCAGTTATAAAGGAGCCTACATTTAAGGTGGACAGTACAACTTTGCATTTTTCACATCGAGAGATCATTACCAGAGGTGAATGAAGTGATAACTTACAGAAAAGTTCTTAGTACCAACTGGGGTTGAACCCCAGACCTATTGATTTTTAGCTTGACAGTTATTCCCTAAGCCACCAGGTCACACATTATAAACACCATATTGGTAATGTGTGTGTAAGCATATGCACACTACTGTGCGAGAGCCCTTTTCTCCTTATCTGTTCTAGATTGCGATTGTTCCAACACACACTGTAAATGGTGCAATGAAGTTGTGCTTTACAAACCATTCTCAAAATAATTGTGATGATATCCTGAGTCCCAGAATGCAGTCACTATTGTTTTTACCTTTACCTTCACCTTCACTGTTTTAACACAGCAGTGCCAGGTTCATTCCCCATTATGCTTCAGCTTTGTCTAACAAATTTTTGGGGACATCAAATATGGCACACCTACAGCACCCTCAGACTTTTCATATGAACTATCATTTAACTTTAAGATCACAATTTATTCAGCTCTGTGCAAGGCAGGATAAATCACCACCACCAAAAGCGACAGTTCACGGTGGAAGGGAAATGTGTAACAATGAATGTTCAAAATTAATGAGCACGTATACTGATAAGAACTTTCAAGTCAAATTTGTGCGTTACAGATCATCTAAAATTCTCAAGTTCATCAACAACAATATTATGAAAAAGATAGACTGGCCCCCTCCTATCTCTGCCTCAGTGATCAGAAAGTGGAGAAGGCATTTAGCCTGAAGCTCACATGTTTAGCAGTCTTTTGTTTTGCCTGCCTGTGACTCAGCATCTGTTATGTACGGCGAGTAGCAATCTACCCTTTTTGTAATACTGTTGCTATTCCATGCTGGATTTTCCACTGTTTGAGTCTACCAACATTCTCTCTATGTTTAACTGCTGAGTTTGGTGGCTATATAATGAGACAGCTAGCTTACTTTGCAGATAAAGATGCTGTAAGAATAATATTTTTTCCACCACATTTGAACCTTACGTATGTGACTGTTTAAAAATGGAAAATCTGGGATGGAATAACAGTATGAAATGTGATACACTGCTACTCACCACATACAGGAGCCACTGAGTGGCAGACAGGCACACTGAAAGAAGACTGATATTTTCATCTATCGGATAAGTTCTTTATCAGATGAAGACAAAACACACACACAACTTCTGATTACAGGAGACACATATGCATAGGTCAGACACTGTTGTCTGCAGGTATTAAGGTCTGACTACGAATGGTGAGCAGTGATCTTGGCTAGGGTGCCAAGTGGGGATACAGAAGAGGCATGGTGCTAGGAAGAAGAGGAAGAAGAGGAAGAAGAGGAGGAGGAGGAGGTGGTTAGAGATAGGGATGGGGGAAACACAAAGTGCTGCCTGTGAGAGTGCAGGAATATGGCAGTTACAGAATAGTGGACTGTTAGGTGCAGCAGAAGTTATGCTGTGCTATGGGGTCAAAGGAAAGAGGAAAAATGAATTGTCCTTCCTCCTACACTGCTTCTCCATCTCTCCTCTTGTCCCTATAGTACAGCCTATCAACACTAAGCCATCTTGCCGCCCCCCCCCCCCCCTCCACCTCACCTCTGCACCCCCACCTCTACCTTGGTACCCCTGGCCAAGATTGCTGTTTACGACAGTCAAGCCTTAACATCCAGAGAGAACAGTGGCTCTGTGTGTGTGTGTGTGTGTGTGTGTGTGTGTGTGTGTGTGTGTGTCTACATCTGAATACAAACATAGTCAAATAGCTGATAATATCTAGCACCTGTGCATGATGGGAGTGGCGACTGGGTGGGGGTTAGGAGGGCTGGGGTGGGGACGGGGAGGGACAGTATGGTGGGAGTGGTGGACAGTCAAGTGTTGCAGTTTAGACGGAGGGCAGGAGAGAGAGTGCAGAGGGGGGGGAGTGTAAGTAGTGGGAAGGAGAGAAATTAAATGACGGTGTGGTGGTGAAATGACGGCTGTGTAGAGCTGGAATAGGAACAGGAAGGGGGCTGGATGGGTGAGGACAGTGACTAACGAAGGTTGAGGCCAGGAGGATTATGGGAACGTAGGATGTATTGCAGGGAAAGTTACCACCTGCACAATTCAGAAAAGCTGGTGTTGGTGGGAAGGATCCATATGGCACAGGCTGTGAAGCAGTCATTGAGATGAGGGGTATCATGTTTGGCAGTGTGTTCAGCAACAGGGTGGTCTACTTGTTTGTTGGTCACAGTTGGTCAGTGGCCGTTCATGCGGACAGACAGCTTGTCGGTTGTTATGCCTACATAGAATGCAGCACAGAGGCTGCATCTTAGCTTGTAAATCACATGACTGGTTTCACAGGTGGCCCTGCGTTTGATGGGATAGGTGATGTTAGTGACCAGGCTGGAGTGGTGGTGGGAGGATGTATGGGACAGGTCTTGCATTAAGGTCTATTACAGGGATATGAGCCATGAGGTAAGGGATTGGGAGCAGGAATTGTGTAAGGACGGAGGAGTATACTGTTTCGGTTCGGTGGACGGCGGAATACCATGCTAGGAGGGGTGGGAAGGATAGTGGGTAGGACATTTCTCATTTCAAGGTGCAACGAGAGGTAATCAAAACCCTGATGGAGAACGTAATTCATTTGCTCCAGTCCCGGATGGTACTGAGTTACGAGGCCTGTGGCCTGTGGCCGGACTCTGGGAGGTGGTGGGAGACTGGAAAGATAAGGCACGGGAGATTTGTTTTTGTACAAGTTCGGGAGGATAATTACAGTCAGTGAAGGCTTCAGTGAGACCCTCGGTATATTTTGAGACGGGCTACTTGTCACAGTAGATGCGAAGACCACAAGTGGCTAGGCTGTAGTACGGACGGGACTTCTTGGTATGGAAAGGGTGGCAGCTCTCGAAGTGGTGGTTAGTAGGTTTGATATGGACGGAGGTACTTATATAGCCATCTCTGATGTGAAGGTCAACATCTAGGAAGGTGGCTTGTTGGGTTGAGTAGGACCAGGTGAAGCAAATGGGGGAGAAGTTGTTGAGGTTCTGGAGGAATGTGAAAAGGTGTCCTCACCTTCGATCCAGATAGCAAAGAAGTCATCAATGAATCTGAACCACCTGAGGGGTTTAGGATTCTGGGTTTTTAGGAAGGTTTCCTCTAGATGGCCCATGAATAGGTTAGCATAGGATGGTGGCATGCGGGTGGCCTTAGCCGTACCTCGGATTTGGTTGTAGGTAATGCCTTCTAAGGAGAAGTAATTGTGGGTGAGGATATAGTTGGTCATGGAGACTAGGAAGGAGTTTGTTGGTTTGGAATCCATAGGGCATCTGGAAAGGTAGTGTTCGATAGCAGTAAGGCCACAGGCATTAGGAATGTTAGTGTACAGGTGTCAAACCTACTAACCACCAGCAATGCTCCACTTCGAGAGCTGCCATCCTTTCCATACCAAGAAATCCCTTCCGTGCAGCCTAGCCACTCGTGGTCGTTGCATCTGCAGTGAAAAAACAGTCCTCCTCGAAATATACCGAGGGTCTCAATAGTGACGAGCTGGGCAACGTGTGTAAAGGGAAAGGAACTGTGGAGAGTCTGTCGAGGAAATGGTTGTTATCTTTGATATAGGAGGATAGGTTCCGGGTAATATGTTGAAGGTGTTGGTCTATGAAAGCAGAGATTCTCTCAGTGGGGGCACAGTAACCGGCCACAATGGGGCGTCCTGGGTGGTTGGGTTTATGGACTTTAGGAACCATGTAGAAGGTGGGGGTGCGGGCAGTGGTAGGGGTAAGTAGAGAGATGGACTCTGGGGAGAGGTTCTGGGACGGATTTGAGTAGTGACGGGAGATCCTGCTGGATTACTGTAATGGGATCACTGTGGTATGGTTCGTAGGTGGTAGTATTTGACAACTGACCGAGTCTTCTGCCACATAATCCTTGCGATTCAAAGCAGTGGTGGTGGAGCCTTTGTCAGCAGGTAGGATTATAAGGTCGGGATCAGTTTTTAGATGGTCGACTGCAGTTCTTTCTGCGTATGTAAGGTTAATTTGCACATTGAGGGATTTGGGGAATGATGTTGAGGCAAGGTTCAAGGTTAAGAAATTCTGGAAGATAACAGGGGGTGGTTTGGAGGCAGTGGGGGTGGATCACGGTTGCATGGAGGAGTGAAATGAGTTAGGCAAGGTTCAATATTGGTCTTTGGTTGAGGCTGATTGGTCGGGTTGGTAGCGAAAATGTGTTTCCACTGTAGGGACCGGGAGAAAGAGAGAAGGTCTTTAACTAGTCCAGCATGGTTGAATTTGGGAGTGGGGCAAAAGGTGAGGCCTTTGGAAAGGATCGATATTTTTGTGGGACTAAGGCTTCTGGAGGAAAGGTTAATGACTGTGTTGCGGATCTGATTAGGTTTTGGGTTCTGAGTGGTGGTGGGAGGGAGTTTTTGGAAGGTGGCGTAAGTGTAGTAGGTCTGCGAGACAGGGTTTGTCAGCTATGAAGGGGCGTGGGGGAGGTTTGGAGGTTGGTGTAAAAGTGGTGGACAGTGGTACTCTGAGGCGGGAGTAGGAAGTGGGCAGGATGGAGAGCTTTTTGAGGTGGCGTTGTGCATGCTGCTCAAGTTCCTGCAGGGCAAGAGTTTCAATGTGTGTTATGGGTTCGAGGAATTTGGGATTACATAGCAGGAGAATTTTGCGGATGGAGAAAAGATACTGCAGGGAGGATTGGGCTTGGTTATGGTTTTGCAGGACTACGTTGGCGAGGGCTAAGGATTGGCAGAATATGAACAGGTGGAGGTCATTGTGGAAGGAGGGGTGGCAACCAGAGATGGGTAATGTGATGTTAAGGCCATTAGTGGGGATTTCATGAGCCAAGCAACAATGCAGCAACAGTATGTGGGACTGGGATCTGGCCAGGGATAGGGAAACTTTTCTGTATTGATGCAGAGGGATATAGCAAGGATCGACGGCGATGCAAAAATGCAAAAAATTACGTAAGAAAGTAGAATTATGCCCGAAAAATTATGCAAAAATACACCCAAATACGAGTGAAAATTATGAAAATGGCGAAATGGATGTACAGGGGGAAGAAAAGAGATGCAATCTGAGGAACGCGATGATAGTGGAAGGCGAAAACTCACTAAAATTGGTGAGGAGTCACAAAGGTCAAAGTAGAGAATAACTAATCACTAATAAATATATGAATATTACTGTGGGTAGCAGGTTTGAGGGCGGATAAGTGTAAAGAAGGGGGACGGCAGATGTGACTGGATGAGGTGGATTTAGTGGGTGCGAACAGGGGTGAACGGAGAAAGAGTGTGTGTGTGTGTGTGTGTGTGTGTGTGTGTGTGTGTGTGTGTGTGTGTGGGGGGGGGGGGGGGGGGGGGGGGCTGAGGGGTCTGTAGTTAGAGATAACATCGTGTGGTACCAGGAAAGTGTGGAAGAGGAATCCCTCCTAAATACCCAGAATCCTATACCCCTCACCTGGTTCAGATTCATAGCTGACATCTTTGCTATCTGGATTGAAGGTGAGAACACCTTTTCACATTCCTCCAGAACCTCAACAACTTCTCCCCATTTGCTTCACCTGGTCCTACTCCACCCAACAAGCCACCTTTCTAGGTGTTGACCTTCACCTCAGAGATGGCTACATCAGTACCTCTATCCATGTCAAACCTACTAACCAACAGCAATGCTCCACTTCGAGAGCTGCCACCCTTTCCATACCAAGAAATCCCTTCCGTGCAGCCTAGCCACTCGTGGTCGTCTCATCTGCAGTGAAAAGCAGCCCTTCTCAAAATATACCGAGGGTCTCACTGAAGCCTTCACTGACTGTAATTATCCTCCCATCCTTGTACAAAAACAAATCTCCCGTGCCTTATCTTTCCAGTCTCCCACCACCTCCCCCAGAGACCGGCCACAGAGGAGCATTCCCTTTAGTACCATCCGGGACTGGAGCAACTGAATTACATTCTCCGCCAGGGTTTCGATTATCTCTCGCCGTGCCCTGAAATGAGAAATGTCCTATCCACTATCCTTACCACCCCTCCTACCGTGGTATTCCGCTGTCCACCAAACCTACACAATAGAATTGTCCACCCTTACACAACCCCTGCTCCCAATCCCTTACTGCATGGCTCATACCCCTGTAATAGACCTAGATGCAAGACCTGTCCTATACATCCTCCTACCACCACCTACTCCAGTCTGGTCACTAACATCACCTATCCCATCAAACGCAGGGCTACCTGTGAAACCAGTCATGTGATCTACAAGCTAAGCTACAATCACTGTGCTGCATTCTATGTGGGCATGACAACCAACAACAAGCTGTCTGTCCACATGAACAGCCACCGACAAACTGTGGCCAAGAAACAAGTAGACCACCCTGTTGCTGAACACACTGCCAAACATGATACCCCTCATCTCAATGACTGCTTCACAGCCTGTGCCATATGGATCCTTCCCACCAACACCAGCTTTTCTGAATTGCGCTGGTGGTAACTTCCCTTGCAATACATCCTACGTTCCCGTAACCCTCCTGGCCTCAACCTTCGTTAGTCACTGTCCTCACCCATCCAGCCCCCTTCCTGTTCCTATTCCAGCTCTACACAGCCGTCATTTCACCACCACACCCAGTCATTTAATTTCTCTCCTTCCCACTACTTACACTTCCCCCCCTCTGCACTCTCTCTCCTGACCTCCGTCTAAACTGTAATACTTGACTGTCCACCAATCCCACCATACTGTCCCTTCCCCTCCCTGCCCCAGCCCTCCATAACCCCACCCAGTCGCCATTCCCATCATGCACAGGTGCTGCTGCTCGCAGTGTAGTTTCAGCTCTCTGAGACTGCAGGTGAGTGTGCAAGTTACGTTTGCGTGTGCCTACTGCTATTACAAGAGTCACTCCTCTTGTACTTAAGTGGGCATTGTGCCTTTCGTATCAAAGGCTTAATGGCTGAAAGCTACGAGTGTGTGAACCTTTTTATTGTGCCTATCACGACCCAGCATCTCCGCTATATGGTGAGTAGCAAGTTTCCTTCTCTCATATTGTTACATTCCATCCTGGATTTTCCATTGTTTGATAATACCTAGTAATTTCTTTCAGTGTGTCTAGGTTTAATAATGAACTAAAAAATAGGAGTGTGGGTAAGCTACTACAACCAGCGTAGTGAACGCATTATTGTGGCCAAGGTAGACACGAAGCCCACGCCTACTACAGTAGTACAAGTTTATATGCCAACTAGCTCTGCAGATGATGAAATGTATGAGGAGATAGTGAAGGGAGATGAAAATTTAATAGTCACTGATGACTGAAATTCGAAAGTAGGAAAAGGAAGAGAAGGAAACGTAGTAGGCGAATATGGATTAGGAGGAAGAAATGAAAGAGGAAGCTGCCTGGTAGAATTTTGCACAGAGCATAACTTAATCATAGCTAACACTTGGTTCAAGAATCATAAAAGAAGGTTGTATACATGGAAGAAGCCTAGAGATACTAAAAGGTATCAGATAGATTATATAATGGTAAGACAGAGATTTAGGAACCAGGTTTTAAATTGTAAGACGTTTCCAGGGGCAGATGTGGACTCTGACCACAATCTATTGGTTATGAACTGTAGATTGAAACTGAAGAAACTGCAAAAAGGTGGGAATTTAAGGAGATGGGACCTGGATAAACTGACGAAACCAGAGGTTGTACAGAGTTTCAGGGAGAGCACAAGGGAACAATTGACAGGAATGGGGGAAAGAAACCAGTAGAAGAAGAATGGGTAGCTCTGAGGGATGAAGTAGTGAAGGAGGCAGAGGATCAAGTAGGTAAAAAGATGAGGGCTACTAGAAATCCTTGGGTAACAGAAGAAATATTGAATTTAATTGATGAAAGGAGAAAATATAAAAATGGAGTAAACGAAGCAAGCAAAAAGGAATACAAACATCTCAAAAATGATCTGCTGTTGTTTTCTATCTACATAAATGATTTTTTGGATAGGGTGGATAGCAATGTGCAGCTGTTTGCTGATGATGCTGTGGTGCACGGGAAGGTGTCATCGTTGAGTGACTGTAGGAGGATACAAGATGACTTGGACAGGATTTGGGATTTGCGTAAAGAATCGCAGCTGATAAATGTAAATTAATGCAGATGAATAGGAAAAAGAATCCTGTAATGTTTGAATACTTCACTAGTAGTGTAGCGTTTGACACAGTCACGTCGATTAAATATTTGGGCGTAACATTGCAGAGCGATATGAAGTGGGACAAGCATTTAATGGCAGTTGTGGGGAAGGCGGATAGTCGTCTCTGGTTCATTGGTAGAATTTTGGGAAGATGTGGTTTATCTGTAAAGGAGACCGCTTATAAAACACTAATACTACCTATTCTTGAGTGCTGCTCGAGTGTTTGGGATCCCTGTCAGGTAGGATTGAGGGAAGACATAGAAGCAATTCAGATGCGGGCTGCTAGATATGTTACTGGTAGGTTTAATCATCACGCGAGTGTTACGGAAATGCTTCAGGAACTCGGGTGGAAGTCTCTACAGGAAAGGAGGCATTCTTTTCGTGAATCGCTACTGAGGAAATTTAGAGAACCAGCATTTGAGGCTGACTGCAGCACAATTTTACTGCCGCCAACTTACATTTCGCGGAAAGACCACATAGATAAGGTAAGAGAGATTAGGGCTCGTACAGAGGCATATAGGCAGTCATTTTTCCCTTCTGTTTGGGAGTGGAACAGGGAGAGAAGATGCTAGTAGTGGTAAGAGGTACCCTCTGCCACGCACGGTATGGTGGATTGTGGAGTGTGTCTGTAGATGTAGATCGACAGGAAGTGCAAAATGGCTAAGCAGAGATGGCTAGAGGACAAATGTAAGGATGTAGAGGCTTATCTCACTAGGGGTAAGATAGATACCGCCTACAGGAAAATTAAAGAGAACTTTGGAGAAAAGAGAACCACTTGTATGAATATCAAGAGCTCAGGTGGAAACCCAGTTCTAAGCAAAGAAGGTAAAGCAGAAAGGTGGAAGGGGTATATAGAGGGTCTATACAAGGGCGATGTACTTGAGGACAATATTATGGAAATGGAAGAGGATGTAGATTAAGATGAAATGGGAGATACGATACTGCGTGAAGAGTTTGACAGAGCACTGAAAGACCTGAATCTAAACAAGGCCCCGGGAGTAGACAACATTCCATTAGTACTACTGACGGCCTTGGGAGAGCGAGTCCTGATAAAACTCTACCATCTGGTGAGCAAGATGTATGAGACAGGCGAAATACCCTCAGACTTCAAGAATAATACAATAATTCCAATCCCAAAGAAAGCGGGTGCTGACAGATGTGAAAATTACCTAACTATCAGTTTAATAAGGCACAGCTGCAAAATACTAACGTGAATTCTTTACAGACGAATGGAAAAACTGGTAGAGGCCGACCTCAGGGAATATCAGTTTGGATTCCGTAGAAATATTGGAACACGTGAGGCAATACTGGCCTTACGACTTATCTTAGAAGAAAGATTAAGGAAAGGAAAACCTACGTTTCTAGCATTTGTAGGCTTAGAGAAAGCTTTTGACAATGTTGACTGGAATACTCTCTTTCAAATTCTAAAGGTGGCAGGGGTAAAATACAGGTAGCGAAAGGCTATTTACAATTTGTACAGAAAGCACGCGGCAGTTATTAGAGTCGAGGGGCATGAAAGGGAAGCAGTGGTTAGAAAGGGAGTGAGACACGGTTGTAAACTCTCCCCGATGTTATTCAATCTGTATATTGAGAAGCAGTGAAGGAAACAAAAGAAAAATTTGGAGTAGGTATTAAAATCCATGGAGAAGAAATAAAAACTTTGAGGTTCGCCGATGACATTGTAATTCTGTCAGAGATAGCAAAGGACTTGGAAGAGCAGTTGAACGGAATGGACAGTGTCATGAAAGGAGGGTATAAGATGAACATCAACAAAAGCAAAACGAGGATAATGGAATGTAGTCGAATTAAGTCGGGTGATGCTGAGGGAATTAGATTAGGAAATGCGACATTTAAAGTAGTGAAGGAGTTTTGCTATTTGGGGAGCAAAATAACTGATGGTTGAAGTAGAGAAGATATCAAATGTAGACTGACAATGGCAAGGAAAGCGTTTCTGAAGAAGAGAAATTTGTTAACATCAAGTACAGATTTAAGTGTCAGGAAGTCATTTCTGAAAGTATTTATATGGAGTGTAGGTATGGAAGTGAAACATGGACGATAAATGGTTTGGACAAGAAGAGAATAGGAGCTTTCGAAATGTGGTGCTACAGAAGAATGCTGAAGATTAGATGGGCAGATCACATAACTAATGAGGAGGTATTGAATAGAATTGGGGAGAAGAGGAGTTTGTGGCACATCTTGACAAGAAGAAGGGACTGGTTGGTAGGACATGTTCTGAGGCATCAAGGGATCACAACTTTAGCATTGGAGGGCAGCATGGAGGGTAAAAATCATAGAGGGAGATCAAGAGATGAATACACTAAGCAAATTCAGAAGGATGTAGGCTGCAGTAAGTACTGGGAGATGAAGCTTGCACAGGATAGGGTAGCATGGAGAGCTGCACCAAACCAGTCTCAGGACTGAAGACCACTATCACAACTTGCACACTGCGAATCACAAAGCTGCCACAAAAATCATGAACAAAATAGGCCTACAACTAAACATAAATGCTGAAGCTGAAGTCCCATGAACTTACTTCTACTCATTTTGTGTCTGGACGAAAATAAGCTTTTAAAATAAAAATGTCTATTAATATTTAGAAGTCATTTATCAAGTAAGACAGTCACCAACTAACAATCCTTTGACAGTTTGTATGAAGCTGTTACATATTAACAATATACACTGTGGTGACAGAAGTCACAAAACACCTCCTACTACCATATCGGACATTTGCTTGCCCGGCGCAGTGCAGCCACTCGACATGTTGCCGGGAGTGCCTTGTACAAATACTGAGCTGTGCTGCCTCTATACGTGCCAAAGTGTTGCCACTGCACGATGTGCACAAACTGACCACTCGAATATGTCCTGTAAATGTTCCACAGGGTTCACGTGGAGCGATCTGGGTGGCCGAACATTCTTTGAACTGGCCGCGAACGGCAGGGGCCCGACGACATGGCACACTGTTGTCGATAAAAATTCCGTCCTCGTTCGGGAACGTGAAGTCCACGAACGGTTCCGAACTGTCGGCAATCAGTTACATTCCGTGCAAATGCGGCCAACGACGTTATTGAGCCACCGTGAGCTCACGCGGTGCACCGTCGACAACTCGGGTCTGCGGCTCTGTGGCGTGTGCGCCACACTTGAACCCTACAATCGGCTCGTACCGACCAGAGTCGGGACTCGTCCGACCGGGCCACAGTTTTCCAGCCGTCGAGGGTGTGACCAATACCGTCGAGGGCTGGGGAAAGGCACCGCAAACCACGTGCCGTTAGGGGGGGGCACTCGTGCTGGTCGTCTGCTGCCATAGCCCGTCAGTGCCCAATTTTGCCACACTGTGTTAGCAGATACATTCCGCGTACATCCCACACCGATTTCTGCAGTTATTTCACACAGTGTCACTCATACGTTAGCAAGCTAACTAATGCTGCCGCTATCCGTTATTAAGTGAAAGCTGTCAGCCACTGTGTCATCCACGGCGAGAGGTAACACTCAAAATTTGGTATTCGCAGCCTGCTCTCGGCACTGTGGATGTCAGAATATCAAATTTCCTAACATCTTCCAAAACGGAACGTTCCACGAGTCTAGCTCCGACCGCAATCATCTCTGCAACCTATTCGCAGGAATTGCCCAAGTGCCGTCTGTGTACGTGCGTATCACTATCCGACACCTTCTGTCACCTAAGAGTTATGACTTAACAAGTTTCCTTGCAATTACTAAACAAGTTTACAAAAAAATTACTTTCTCTCGTCGACGAGGGACAGCCTAGTCACTGCGACACAAAACTGCTTAATAGCTTTTTAAACAGTTGCTCTGCTTTCTCACATAGTGTAAACGTATACACAAATCTTACCTTGTCAACTGATACTTGCTCAACAAGCAAGTGTGAAACATTTTGGAACAGCAGCCGAGTATATCCAAAATCTGTGCTGCGGAATGCGGACCATTCGGGAGCTGGCAGCACGAAGGGGCTTTTCCCTTCCCAGCAGCCCTGCAACAGATATTTGTTCGACGTGTGATAGAAACCCGAGGGATATTAAAACATTGTAACATTTTAGTTCATACGATGAATAAAAATAATTTTCTGGGAAATAGCAACATAAAAAAAGTTTCCAGTATGGACAAAACAAATAGAATGCAACAACAATGTTAAGCCTGCAGACCAACAGCTGGCACTGTAAGCACCAAAACGTGGCAGGTGGCTGCTCCTCAGTTTGCATCTCAGAGGCCCAACTTGAAGGATAGCATGCTGCTGGTGCTCTTTTACAAGAACAGTGACTGCGCACCAGTAGACCTGTAGCAGTTCCAAATACTCGAGGGTAAAAAAAAAGGGCATCGGTCCGATGTCTGCCGAAAGGTCTGGAGAAAATGATTAAAATATCTGAGAAGAGAGGTCCTTTTGAAGTGCACGACAGAGGGAGGAAAGCGACCGATCCGACACCTGTCGAGGAAGTGGCCGCGGCATTATGGGGAAGGTCGAGCGGTGCTCTTCGGACACACAGTGTGTGGGGAATTGCACGGACGTCAGACACATCTGCGAGCACAGTGCAGAAAATCCGACAAAACGTTCTGAATTGATATCGGTACATAATCACCCATGTCCGGAAGTTACTTCCTGCTCAGCTGCTCGTGAATCGAATGTCCACTCTGGAATTTCTCGTTCGGACGGTAGTGGGCAGCGAATGGCTGTCGAACATTCCGTGTATAGATGAAGCCCATTTCCACCTCCCACCACACGTCAATATTCATCTCCTGGCACACGCCAATATTCAGAATTGCAGAATACAGGCGACAAACAAATCTGGAAGCGCTTCGACAGGTGCCACCTCATTCTGCGACAGTGACCGCATGGAGTGGGTCGACAGCACCATTTATTGTAGGGCTCTATTTTTTCGAGGAAAAGAGTCCTGCATGTCCTATCACCGGTTAGCACTACAAGTGTCTTTCTTGCATCAAACCTCCGACGGAACGGATATGTCGGTACCATCATTTTTACGCGAAATGGCACTCCTCCGCACATTACGCTGTGAAGCAGGTGCTGCAGAGGCATTTCGTAAATGTTAGAATTATCGGGCATCATTTCCCTACGGTCTGGCCGTCCATATTGTCCGGTTTTAATCCGTGTGACTTCCGGTTGTGGGGTTTTCTGATAGATGTGGTCAGTGCTCCAAATCCGAACTGAGCTGAACTGAAGGCACGTACTGCTCACCGCTTTCCGAATGCGACCCTGGAGACTGGCAGTGGAGGCCGAACCTTCGATAATTCTAGTCACCCATGTTGCCGAAACATCAGAAAAATTAGCAAATCGACACTGGTCGAAAATCCTGAGATGAAAGCCAGCAGACGATACAATCATCTTGCATTTATATGAGAGACTGTACACGGCCACCTCCAATTTTTTAAACAAAAGGGAGATACGAGACACACACTTGCAAATTTTTTTAAAGTACCCTCTAGCAGTTTACCCCGGAGCCACCTAATGGCAGCCACATGATGAGAGAAGAGGCCTGATGTCAAACCTAAGAGATCCGTCTAGTTCACGAATACTTCTCTCAGAACTCTCGAAAACTCTGCTCAGTTCTAAATTTACTGAGAACAATGACACACTAGATGTAACTGGAAGAGCTAATTCGTGACTAGCCTTCCAAACTGATTTCTTTGCACTAGGTGTTAAAGACTCTCACTCGTTCTATACAGTTAAAGACTCTCACTCGTTCTATACATTCTCCGGTCACTCTCTGTCGTTCCGTATTCTTCACTTTGTGCACATGAATACAAACAAAACCGAGTTGCCCTCCATTAACTGTATTATTTATAAGTGTAGGTTGAATGTAATAAATGCTACAAAGCCTTAAATCCTGTATACCCATTTTGAAATGCCCTGTACTGTGAATCCATATTAACTGTGATTAAAGAAAATCATGTTGGAATGTCAAGACCAATGTAAGCGTGATGCTCTTTCCTGTATTACGATAAACAGTATTTCAAGCTAAACATAATTCTTGTGAAACAGAATGGGTGCTCACTGACAATCAGAAAAATATTCAATAACAATCAATTCTTTCTAATTAAAGCATGTAATTACTTTGTTCCTTGCCGAGTGGACGATATCATTACATCAAAACCTTGACAAATGTGTACGAAATTAGTTACTGAAGAGAAAACTTACTGCCGAGCCTGTAATGATGTGTACAGGTGCCCCCGGATTGCGATAAGGTTCTTCGATACTTCCATTTTTCACCTCGTGGTTGTAAACCGGCCACAGTCGTTCGTAGGAATGTTGGTGACCCCACAGTAGGAGATCTACACCATACTCATAGAAAAGGTTCTCCAGTCCCAATCTGCAACACAAAATATTTTGTAATACGGTGAACCTCAATACTGAAGTACAGGAGAAATATGCGAAAAGACACACTAGATCTTGTGTACAAGGCAGGACTTGCAGTAGCAGAGATGGTGGTATAACCTCCCACTGGCAATGAGGTCTTTGGAAATGAAGCAAATGCTCAGCCTGAACAAGGATCAGGAAGCAAATCTGCCATTGCCTCGATACTTAGGTAACATTTGTTTGGCAAATATATGAGTCCCCAGAGGTATAGTATTTAACAAAGCGAATTGTAGACCTAGCCGTAGCTTGTGACTAGGTACAACCATGTTCCTGTTCAAAATAGGCAACACTGCCTCGCAGCGCAAGTGATTGTTGAAAACAACTGCGTGGCAGCAGTGACTGCTTGTTGTTAATAGCAGAAAATTTGGAAATTTACTGATGATGACAAGGGGAAAGAAGAGAATAGTGTTGGCACAAAAAGGTGATGTCACATGCAAGCAAAAGGTTGAGTAAGTAAATGGTATGTAACTTGCAGCAGGATGGACATGTTGCTGAGCGCAGGGGGATTTAAGTATGTGTCCCAAAGGAGAAGAAGCAGCAAAGAACAAACAAATACACACACACACACACACACACACACACACACACACACACACACACACACACACATCAAAAAAAGTTTTGCATCACGCCGGTTCTCAGAACTCCTAAAGATAGACACTAACACAGTACCACAGACACAGTCCCTTAGACTGTTCAGAGATGTCACTAAACCTGCCCAAAGATGTAAACAACCATGCATGAGCAGCGCCTATTAGATGGAGGGGGTCTGACAGCCAATCAGTTCCAATCATTCCACCAGGCTCGTGTTGTTTGTAGTTCAATGCCTTAGATACACTGTACGGCGAGTGCATGAAGTTGGAGGTTGCCTGTTGTTTTGGGGTGGCATTATGTGTGGCTGACTTACACCGCTGGTGGTCGTGGAAGGCACCGTAACGGCTGTACGATACGTGAATGCCATCCTCTGACTAATAGTGCAACCATATTGGCAGCACATTGGCCAGGCATTCGTCTTCATGGACGACAATTCACACCCCCATCGTGCATATGTTGTGAATGACTTCCTTCAAGATAACGACATCGTTCAACTAGAGTGACCCCTATCGAACATGTCTGGGATAGATTGAAAAGGGCTGTTTATGGACGACGTGACCCACCCACCACTCGGAGATCTACACCGAATCACTGTTGATGAGTGGGACCAACAGTGCCTTGATGAACTTGTGGATAGTATGCCACGACAAATACAGGCATGCATCAATCCATGATGACGTGCTACTGGGGAATAGAGGTACCGGTGTGTACACCGATCTGGACCACCACCTCCGAAGGTGTCGCTGTATGGCGGTACAACATGCAATGTGTGGTTTTAATGAGCAGTAGAAAGGGCAGAAATGATGTTTATGTTGATCTTTATTCCAATTTTCTCTTCAGCCTACGGAACTCTAGGAATCGTGGTGATGCAAAACAGTTGTGTGTACTATTAATAATACACTCCTGGAAATGGAAAAAAGAACACATTGACACTGGTGTGTCAGACCCACCATACTTGCTCCGGACACTGCGAGAGGGCTGTACAAGCAATGATCACACGCACGGCACAGCGGACACACCAGGAACCGCGGTGTTGGCCGTCGAATGGCGCTAGCTGCGCAGCATTTGTGCACCGCCGCCGTCAGTGTCAGCCAGTTTGCCGTGGCATACGGAGCTCCATCGCAGTCTTTAACACTGGTAGCATGCCGCGACAGCGTGGACGTGAACCGTATGTGCAGTTGACGGACTTTGAGCGAGGGCGTATAGTGGGCATGCGGGAGGCCGGGTGGACGTACCGCCGAATTGCTCAACACGTGGGGCGTGAGGTCTCCACAGTACATCGATGTTGTCGCCAGTGGTCGGCGGAAGGTGCACGTGCCCGTCGACCTGGGACCGGACCGCAGCGACGCACGGATGCACGCCAAGACCGTAGGATCCTACGCAGTGCCGTAGGGGACCGCACCGCCACTTCCCAGCAAATTAGGGACACTGTTGCTCCTGGGGTATCGGCGAGGACCATTAGCAACCGTCTCCATGAAGCTGGGCTACGGTCCCGCACACCGTTAGGCCGTCTTCCGCTCACGCCCCAACATCGTGCAGCCCGCCTCCAGTGGTGTCGCGACAGGCGTGAATGGAGGGACGAATGGAGACATGTCGTCTTCAGCGATGAGAGTCGCTTCTGCCTTGGTGACAATGATGGTCGTATGCGTGTTTGGCGCCGTGCAGGTGAGCTCCACAATCAGGACTGCATACGACCGAGGCACACAGGGCCAACACCTGGCATCATGGTGTGGGGAGCGATCTCCTACACTGGCCGTACACCACTGGTGATCGTCGAGAGGACACTGAATAGTGCAAGGTACATCCAAACCGTCATCGAACCCATCGTTCTACCATTCCTAGACCAGCAAGGGAACTTGCTGTTCCAACAGGACAATGCACGTCCGCATGTATCCCGTGCCACCCAACGTGCTCTAGAAGGTGTAAGTCAACTACCCTGGCCAGCAAGATCTCCAGATCTGTCCCCCACTGAGCATGTTTGGGACTGGATGAAGCGTCGTCTCACGCGGTCTGCACGTCCAGCACGAACGCTGGTCCAACTGAGGCGCCAGGTGGAAATGGCATGGCAAGCCGTTCCACAGGACTACATCCAGCATCTCTACGATCGTCTCCATGGGAGAATAGCAGCCTGCATTGCTGCGAAAGGTGGATATACACTGTACTAGTGCCGACATTGTGCATGCTCTGTTGCCTGTGTCTATGTGCCTGTGGTTCTGTCAGTGTGATCATGTGATGTATCTGACCCCAGGAATGTGTCAATAAAGTTTCCCCTTCCTGGGACAATGAATTCACGGTGTTCTTATTTCAATTTCCAGGAGTGTATGTCTAAATGTGTCATTAGTAAAATGTATCGTCTATTTTTGGCAAATTTCACATCTATTTTTGCAAAATTTTTGTCTAAATGGTTTTTGTTTACAAACAATTAGCTGTTCAAAATGGAAATGTTGTCACACGATGTCTAGCCTTGGGTTGATTGCTGAAAGAAGAAGAAGGCGAGGGCAGTGGAGATCGAGGAGTTTTTTGATTGAAATGTTTGTTTTAGTAAAAACTGCAACTTTTTTTCCAAATAGGTCTTTGCTTGTTTTCTTCTTTTGGCTCGATTTTAACTTTAACCAAATGGTTGTTTCTGCTGAGAAGGAGTGGCACTTTACTGCTGGTGAACCGAGTGCTTCTCTGATTTAAGATGTTTCTTGAAATTATTTCTGTCATCCCATTCAATAATTACATAATCTGCAGAATACTGATTTCTACCTTTTCTGGGCATTGATAGCTGTGCAACCAATACTTCACAACATTACAGATTGAACCTACAAGGTACTTAGCATACAAGTAGAACCAAAATTAACTATTCACACATTAGGGGAAGACTTTCAGTACAGTCAAAATACGTTTATAGGTTCCGTTCTCTTATCACTCTAGTGTAGAGTGTGGTCACTATAAACTGGCAGTCGCTCGCGAGCATAAACAAACTAGAATTATGACCCAATTACGAAGTTCTCTCCAATGGGGTCCTCGCATAAAAAGTTCTGTGCGAAATTCAGGTAAAGACCTGAGCTTTCGACGAGTGTCTCTCTAAGTCTTAGCCCCTGATACGACAATGGAGGAACTCTGGAAAGCTCGAGAATTTATCTGAATTTGACGTGGCAAGTAAACCGAGAAGTTTTAACGATCACCAGAGTGGAGAGGAGAGGTGCAGGGAAATGAGACCTGCCTCCCTTGCACATGGCTGTCAGTCTACACCTGTGTTTCTGTGGAAGCAGAACTGAGATATGTTTGTAGGGATTGCCAATATTGCCAATCCCTTGTGGTGTCATGATAGTTACAATTCGAATACAGTGATGGATGAAGATTAGTCTCCTCACTCATCTCAAAATAAGAAAGAAAACAATGAGCAATGCACAACAACAAAGCATACGATAACAGTTACCGTGCAGTTGCTTACTGATGTCGGCAGTGTCACAAATGAGGTAGTTCTGGCCCCACCTCTACTGGGATTTGATGCACTAACTGTTAAAAAAACACACATCCTAAAAATGCCACATAAAAGTGTGTGCAATATACCAAATTTTGAACTTTATTTCGTTGACAGACATGTTCTTTTCAGACCGAGATGCTAGGCCTAGTGTTGAGTTTCTATGTTGCATTATCAGGCATGTATCTCATACAAACCATTCAACCGACATCAACCGGCGTGGCACTAGATAAAGTGCACTGCTACCTTATTGCATTTGTGCACTTTCTTCTGTAAACACTATCTTAAGCAATCATCTATCTAAATTGCAAAGTACAAGTAACCAAAAATTTGCTATATTTTCGACAATTATAAGCAGAAAATAAACCTATTTCCAACTGTCTCTGATAAAATAATTCATACGGATATAACCCATTATAAAATAACATTTATTACATAGTTTTGCATTTTTGCACAACTGCAGCACCAGAGGTCAGGCTGTATGGCATACGAGCCTATTGTTACAAGATCTGTTCTGCAGCCTACAGCCTAAAGCCTGTCTCACGGTTTGCTAGATGTCTTAAACAACTGCCAGCTAGCAGGCAGGGGTGACCGCTACCTCACATGCTGAGCCTTCCACACTGTGCACGATTCAGCACGTAAACTGGCTGGCTGGCTCGCTCGAGTCTGAACGGCAGGTGTGTGAGCCGCCCGAACTACAATTTTTCTTAACCAATTAAAAAGGAACTATTTGGTAAAAAGTTTGATTCTCACTCATCTTATAGCTTTATTCACCAGCTTCGTGATTAACTATCATTTCATTAATGGTCATATTTATTTCGATATTTTAGGATTAAACAATCTACTGAGAGAATTTAGGAAATTTTGCAGTGGAAAATAGAGGTCACTATGTATTTGCGTTTGGTACATGTTAGGTCATACGTTGCTGCATATGAAATGTAGCTAATGTACTGAATTTTCCTTTACACTCTGAAGGATATTGCTGTCTATTATCAATCTTGATAAAACGGATTGTGTTTAATTCACTTCATCTTGAACTTGTGAGCCAGCAAAAAAGCCAGAAGGAAATAGTCACGAAGCTCTTCATATCGTGTAAGCAGTTTCTGATACTGAAACAAGATTTTGGCAAATGCAGCATGCAAAGAGGGCAATCTTGATAAAACGGATTGTGTTTAATTCACTTCATCTTGAACTTGTGAGCCAGCAAAAAAGCCAGAAGGAAATAGTCACGAAGCTCTTCATATCTTGTAAGCAGTTTCTGATACTGAAACAAGATTTTGGCAAATGCAGCATGCAAAGAGGGGAGTATCAAGCTATGTGATTAATTTGCCGAAACTTCCACATCTACCGTGACATTCGAGTGACTACAAATTTTTTCGATGAAATGGTGTAACATTGAAGTGTCCTCTATATCTGTTGAAACGAAAATTACAGTGCGTTTGGAACAACACAAATTTGGAAATTTCACATTATTTTTATGCCGAGAATGGGCATTTTCATAAACTACTGACCTGTCTTTCCATCAGTTACTGTTTAATAATTCTGTTGCAATTTAAACTGCATTAAAATGTTAGTGACATTAACTCTGCTGTGTTTTGGCCAAAGAAGCAGATTTGAATATGGCAACAAGGTAATGTAACTAAAAACTCACCACTGATAATGTCTCTCTGAAGAAAATTAAAGGGAGTAAGAAGAGCAGCAAAAATAAATTGACATTTCTGTTGAAATTTCAGTGGAATGCTAACCCCAATGTGTGTTTAATAATGAATAATGTGGCTTGACACTGGTCAAAGAATTGAATTTCTTTATCACAATGATCTGAGAAACATGAAAACAGTCACCTACCTATCAAGGTGTAAACAGATAAACACTATTGTTGGATGTGATGACTATCTTTGACACACTAAAAGATCCCTCATTCTGTATAGAGAGAGAGGAAAGAAACGATGACACGCTACGTACTATTGTTTTCATATTTCTCAGATTATTGAGAAACATAAAATCCGTAGCCCAGTTTCAATCCACATTACACTGGTTATAGGATTTTGCTACAATTTCAAGAGAAGTAGCAATTTCTCTTATTCAGAGAAACATTATCAGTGATGTGTTCTGAGTAATACAAAAGACTTCTTTTTGCCATTTAATCAGTTTCTTTCACCAAAATACAGTGAGTTTATAAATATTCATTTCTGATGCAAAGACATGTCAATAGTTCATGAAACTGCCCATTCTTCGTATAAAAATAAACTATATTTCTTGACACATATTGTTCCAAACCCACAGTAAATCTCATTTCAACAGCTATCAATGGCACTTAATTATATCATTATTTCAGCAAAAAAATCTGTAGTCACTTGAATATAGCAGTAGATATGGAAGTTCTGTATATTAATCATATGCCTGAACACTCTCCTCTTGTGTACTTTCATTTGCAAAATTCTTGTTTCAGTATCTGAAACTGTTTACGAGTTACGAGAAATTCTGTGAATATTTCATTCTGGCTTTTTCGCCGGCTTTCTAGTTCAGGATGAAGCACTTTATATGTGATCCATTTTCTTGAGATTGGTAATAGAGAGCAATATTATTCTAAGTGTAGAGAAAAATTCAATATGTTAACTACAATTCATAGACAGCAGCATATGACATAACATGCACCAAACGCAAATTCATAGCGACCTCTATTTTTCACTGCAAACTTTCCAAAATTCTTGCTGTAGTTTACTTAATCCTACAATATCACAGTAAATATGGCCATTAATGAAATGACACTGTTATATGGTCAGTGCACTATGGTTTAACTTTCGATAAGCCTAATTAATAAGCTGCAGGCAAACATCCACATACTGCTGTAATAGTTTACTGTTTAACATCTACGAGCAGTAAAAGCCTAACCACACAATTCACAGTCTTCCAAATAAATTGAACAGACACTGTCAATGCTATTACATGCTGCCTATTGGTGTGACACTTATTTCACGGTTAAGTTTATGCATTGTTGTTGTTCAACCAACACAGGTTTCTTGGCTGAAGCTACAGATTGTTCGAAGTTAAATTTACAGAAATTACAATTAAAACTTAACTCATTAAATTAACTGAATACATTGAAAAATTGGTTCTTTTTAACAGTTCCTTCTACTATGAGAGTTAAGCCAAATTATTTGTTTAAATCATGAAATTAACAAATATCATTATGCAAACAATACTTTTGACAGAACTGTTAATTACTTTGGAAATAATTAAGGACTGGCTTTGCTAACATGTTTTCGAATAGAGCCAAACAGATCCTTTAAGAATACTATTAGTTGTTCCTCCAAATGTTTAGAATTACTACAGAATTTACATTTGTTTGCAAGTCAACAACAGAATTTAAGTTACGAAACTATTACCGATTTCACCCTATAACAAAGATACTAACTAGAAATAGTCACAATTAATTAGAAAATCAATTACACAGATAAAACTATCCACAAAATTAGATCTGGTGGTATATTCTTTAAGACTAAGGGCCAACCTATTTCTTTTATGAAAATGCAGATTATACACATGTACATTAATGGTAATTAGTTAAAAATGAATTTTAAGGAGGCAGATGCCAAAACAAGAGGGGAAGTAAAATCTGTGAGAATCTATTTTTTTTTTACCAAATAGTTTCTTTACAATCATTTGAGAAAGATTGTAAGTCGGCTGGTGGCACATGTTCTGTTTGGTCTCTGGGGTTAACTAGTCCTGTCTTTGAGTTCCTGCCCTGTAGGCTGTGACGTCTGTTGCCAAACAAGAAAACTGACTGGCCAGCACTGGTCGCATGCAGGGAACGTGACAAGGTCTCACAAGAAAACTAGCACTGGCTTACCAGTCAAAATTACCAAAATTTAACTGAAAACTAAAACTACGAAAAATTACTGGAATTCTAAAAACAATCAGGTTGTTTCTCAGACGAAAAATTCCTACTTTTTCCCGAGTTTCCTGGGCCATATACACCCTGTAATATGGAGTGTGTCCACCTTCTGCATTTATGGCAGCGTCAACTCTGCTGGCGACACTTTCAATGATATGTCTGAATGTCTGTGGCAGAATGCGAGCACATTCTTCCTCGACAGCCGAAACCGGAGAAAGCAGTGATGTTCGGGTCTAGAGCGAGATCAATATCTTCAGCCATCCCAGAGGTTTTAAATTGGGTTCAGGTCAAGACTCTGGGTAGATTACTCCATTAAGGTATGTTACTGTCCACAAATTAATGATCAGAGATGCTGCTTTATGACAAGATCAGAGATGCTACTTTATGACAAGATGCATTGTCATTCGGCATTTTGGCCACAGATGCTGGAGCTGCCAGTCATGCAAGGTTTGCTTGCTTGTGTACATGAATGGTGTGTGTGTGTGTGTGTGTGTGTGTGTGTGTGTGTGTGTGTGCGCGTGTGTGTTTCTCTTTTCCTGATGAAGGCTGTGGCTTAAAGCTTTATGCAATTGTCTAAATTGTGCCTGTCTGCAACTTAATGTATCTCCTTTATGGTAAGTAACAAACTATCTTTTCCTACACGGCAGATATTCCTACCTGAAGTTTCCATTATTTGATACAATCACTCCATACGGTTCCTTTACTGTACACAGCACACAATGCTGTAAAAGTGTGCAGTCCTAAGGCAATGACTGCACAACAAGTGCAGTGCTGTGAAATGGCACCAAGGAGGCGATGACTCTCATCCCAGTGGAAAGAGGGGGCAGTACCACACCTCCAGGAAGGCTAATTCAATGCCACCTGTCCGTGCTGACTTCCACAGTAGCTGACATAACAAAAGTTTGTTCATATCTTTCTGCATTTAGCGTTTTCTTACACACACCGAGAGGGGGCGAGAGGGGGCGAGAGGGGGCGAGAGGGGGCGAGAGGGGGCGAGAGGGGGCGAGAGGGGGCGAGAGGGGGCGAGAGGGGGCGAGAGGGGGCGAGAGGGGGCGAGAGGGGGCGAGAGGGGGCGAGAGGGGGCGAGAGGGGGCGAGAGGGGGCGAGAGGGGGCGAGAGGGGGCGAGAGGGGGCGAGAGGGGGCGAGAGGGGGCGAGAGGGGGCGAGAGGGGGCGAGAGGGGGCGAGAGGGGGCGAGAGGGGGCGAGAGGGGGCGAGAGGGGGCGAGAGGGGGCGAGAGGGGGCGAGAGGGGGCGAGAGGGGGCGAGAGGGGGCGAGAGGGGGCGAGAGGGGGCGAGAGGGGGCGAGAGGGGGCGAGAGGGGGCGAGAGGGGGCGAGAGGGGGCGAGAGGGGGCGAGAGGGGGCGAGAGCGCACAGACTATACAAATGTATGACTTCATCAGGAGCTGCTTGACCATTTTACACCATTTTTTTTAATTCCCTATGCACAACCACTGCGTCAGCTTGCGTCAGCTGGGCTACTGGTGACACTTTGGAACATGGGAGTCATTTTTTCCACTGATTTCATGCAACATTTTTACCAGTAACTCCCAATGCTCAACAGTCCCTGTCAGCCAGTACACGAGGCCTGCCTGGTGTCGGTTTGGCAGTGGTTGTTCGTTTACATTTCCACATCACGTTCACATCAGCAACAGTTGGCTTTGGCTACTTTGGAAGGGTTGAAATGTCCCGGATGGACTTGTTACTTTTGTGACATCCAATGACTAGCCCAGGCTTGAAATCCCTAACTCTCCAGGCTGACCCAATTCGCTGTTACTGCTTCTGTGCTGACAACACAATATTCTCTGCCTTCTCTTATACTGGTGGGTCCACTTATGACATCTAGTAGTCAATTTCACATTACGTAGGGTTGTCCAGACACTTTTGATCAGATAGTGTTTATGTATTCTGCTATCTTCAAAGGAGGATTTATTCAAAAGTTAGCAACATAATCAATCTTGTTTGCATGCCTGTTGATGAGGCAGCGCCTCAACATATCTGGCAAATAGTTACCTTTACTTGGCAAATAGTTACCTTTACTTTACGATTATTTATTGTTACAGCACTGCAATAAATATGTTTGAGAAGGCTGCAAGTAGAATTGTAGTTTGGGGGGGGGGGGGGGGGGGGGGGGAGGGGATCTTAGTACTCTATTCCTGCTTGAGCTAGTAACACAGAATAAAATTTTTTTTTGTCTAACCTGGACCAGTGACCATTTGTATAGCTATTCAAGCATCTGTCTCATTGTAGCCATGTTGCAGTATATTGAATAATGCTCGAATAATGAACTGGAGTTGGCAAATGGTCAGAATTGGTTAACTCCTTTTGCTAAAGATGTTAAATGGGCTGAAATTAATGCTCAACTAATGGCACCATTTGTACGAGCACCATTCGGATTTTACATGTAAATACGTGCAGGAAGCTTTTGAAGCCCATCACTTCTACACTTTAAACTAGTATGAACGAGTTCAAACTTTGCACTAAGGTAGATAAATTGATAAAATCTAAATTAAATTTTTTGCCCAATAATTTTTATCTGTTGATATGATATGATGGTTTAAATTAGTATAAAAATCATTCTTACGTGAACTGAATGCGCAGAAATGGTTTCAATATTTTCAAATAAAACTGAAAACTTGCTTCCAAAAATCTAGCAAAGTTTTATGTGCAAAAAACACATTTTTTGAAACGAGTTTTTTTTTCAGATGCCACTTATATGTTTCAAACATGTGCAAATAGATCAAAGTTTTGTAAGAAGATAGACAAATATGAGCAATTAATGATGGTCCTAGTGTTTTATGGAATATTTATCCATTGCCACAATACGAGCTACATAGTTTGAAACCCATTGAAAAAATACAGTATCATGAAGCTAAAGGGCATACATCTATTAGCTGAAACAAGTTATTCCGGGGGTGGGGGGTGACATCATGTATCGTGTTACTCTACCTGGCACAATACATTGTGTATCATGGGTACTAATTCTAACAAGTAAAAAAAGTGTGAATATGTCAATATGTTTTGATTTAAATGTGTCTGAAGCTGCCAGATAAATCGAAAAGCTAGTTCCCTTCTTTTGCATCCCCAACTTTGTCCAGGACACCATCGCCTTTTGTGTGTGTTATGATAAGAGCATTTTTCATTCTTGTATTAATAGTATTTTTATGGTCTGGGTTGATACAAGGGTGGCTTGTATTAGAAACTAGACGTCTTTATTGGTACATGATGGTATCATGAGGTAGCTTAATTATTTTCTGAGGGTCATTTTTTAAAAGCAATAAAGGAGCAAGTGCACCAGTACGTTAGCTAACATATCAGGTGTGGTGGAATCAGCTCGTGGAAGCTGCATCTCACAAAACCTATAACTTGACTGAGGATAAAAGATGGCCCTGAATTTCGATAAATGGTGGCAATATAAAGCACAATTTCTAGAAACGAAAACAGAAACAAAAATTTTAATTGCATGATGCCAACTAATAAAGTAAATATAAGTATAACAACTGATATTTTACATCACAACCAGCTATTAATATGTGAAAATGTTGGGTAAATGGCCATTCTATTCCATTCCATTCCAAATTGTCTAATTTCAGAAAAGGTTCCCACATGGGCATCACAGATTTCACTGAAATTGTGTGTGTGAACATTTGCACGTTCCAAAATTGCATGAACAAAAAAAATTCCGCTCGAAAAAAATGTGAAATTTAGTTTCTTAAACCTGAAGCTTTGCCCTTAATAACGTACCAATACAAAGTTGTAGAACACAAAATTTCATGCTCATACCGATTTCCAATAGCTTACAAAATGAGGGAAAGTTACAATTTTTCTAAATATTAGAGGAATAAAAAGTCTTCCGGAAACTTTTTTAAACATTTTTCACTAGAAAGACTTAGGAAAAAGATACCAGATTTGAACACAGATTAAAAGAGTTTGCAGAAGATTTTTTTCTAAGTGGGCCAAAAATTGCTGTTTTTGATGTTTTTCGAGAAACCTTTAAGTTTGCCCTCAATCTGTAAACTATTGGAAGTCAATAAGAGGATGAAATTCTACGACCTCATGTTGGTAAGTTATTAAGTGCAAAGTTTCAGATTTATCCTCTGATGACTTCTGGAGGTATAAACAGCTAAACTTCACAATTTTTTTTTCAAGTGCTTATTAATTGGCTTTTCTTCAAATTATCTGCATGAAAATTGCTCATGAAATATTTTATTATTATTATTATTATTATTATTATTTTGCTTAAGAGGGTGTAAAAAGTTGTACGAGTACAAGATGACTTAGTTTCGTTTCTTTTGAGAAAATATTGCAGGGGATATTATATCTCAAATACTCGAAAACGTGTGGGTGCACTGTTGATAGCTGCACTATGTGGTCAAACAAACGAGCATCTCCAGAAATACGAGGGTTGGAAATTACACAGTGACAACCATTTATTCACAACTAATACAAAAGAGTTACATGTTTGCACCCGTTACTGTCCTTCAAAGTAGTCACCAGCGTTGTGTAGGACCTGTTGCCCAACCATGTGGAAGGCATAGTATACCTTTAGCAGAGCTTGTTCTGTTGATGGTGCAAATGGAGCGGTCTACTGCCTGTCAAATCTCTGGAACAGTTCTGAAGCAAACGCCACTAAGTGGTTCCTTCATCTTTGGAATCAAATAAAAGTCACAAGGACTTAAGTCCGGGGAGTTTGGTGGATGGTACAGTACTTCCCAGTCCCATTGACTGAACAGAGCAGCCACAGCTTGCGCTGTATGCACTTGCGCATTGTCGTGCAAAATGATGGGTGGGTTGCGCAGAAAGTGCCGCTGCTTCTTTTGCAAAGATGGTCGCAGGTGATGCTCGAAAAAACGAACAGTAATACTGTGCACTGACAGTCTGCCATTGAGGAATGTAATGCGTTAGGACAACAGTCGTACATGAGAATCACCTTAACTTTAGACCGCTCCATTCGCACCATCAACAGAACAGGCTCTGCTAATGGTATACTACGCCTTCCACATAACTGACAACGGGTTCTACACAATGCTGGTGATTACTTTGAAGGACAGTAACAGATGCAAACATGTAACTCTTTTGTATTGGTCGTGAATAAATAGTTGCGACTATGTAAGTTCCAACCCTCGTATTTTATTAGTGTTCATGAAACCTTATTATTGTTTACTGGGAACACGTGCAAATGTTTACACAAAATTTTATCAAATTCTGTGATGCTCATGTGGGAACCTCTAGACCACCTGGCATGGAATGGAATGAAATGGAAACAACAGCTTTCAATCAAAAGCAGGCGATCCGAAGTCAGTCGAGTGGTTGTGACTTTTCTCTGACTGTTAAAGAGCACAGAATCAGACAAAACTGAATGTCAGACTTTTCAATAAGAGTCGTCCTACCATTCACATCAAACTACTACATCTACAAAACAGAACACAACTCACAGTCCCAAGAATGGAATTCCGGTGCGCACTCGGGAACTGTAGTGATTGCAGTCTGCAGGGCCACCATTAGAACAGTACATGGGACGGTGTCCAAATGCCACAATCCATGGTCTCGCAGCTCTTGCCTCTGCAGTAGTTGCTTTCTGTGCAGAAGATCCAAACAACAACACTGTAACACCAATAACAGAAAGAATAATATACAGAAATGATGTCAGGGTACATAAGCGGACAACGGGGGAAGGGGGGAGGGGGAGGGGGGTGGGGTGGGAAATCCCGGACTTTTACTGGAGTTCCTGACTAAAAATTAACTTCTCCCAAGTGAAAACTCACTTTTTCCATGTTAAGTGACAGTATATTTTCCCTCAGAACTGTAAACTTATCCTTTGAATGGTTATGGTTTTATACATGGGCATAGAATTTCCTGAAACTCAGGGAAAGAAACACGTTTTGGGAAGATCTTTGATGTGACGCAACATGTACCCTGTATATTTTCGTATTACGAAAGTATAAATTCTGATTCTATCAAACACCACATGTTACTTTCCTAAGCATTGAAATCTAGATTGTGATGCGCTTTTGTAAGCCGTCTTAGCTCACATCACGTGATCTCGCCAGCCGATGACAGCGGATATTCAGAGCATAGGACAAGTGATGTAGTCAGCCAATTAGCAACATCACTTACGTAGCGCGAACACACAAACAAGCAAAGTTAATGGTTTAAACTGATATACCGGGTGATCAAAAAGTCAGTATAAATTTGAAAACTTAATAAACCACAGAATAATGTAGACAGAGGAGTAAAATTTGACACACATACTTGGAATGACATGGGGTTTTATAAGGAGGAGGGGAGGAAGAAAAGAGAGAAAGAGAGGAAGAAAAGAGAGAAAGAGAGAAAGAGAGGAAGAAAAGAGAGAAAGAGAGAAAGAGAGAGAGAGAGAGAGAGAGAGAGTGTTCACGAAATGTCTGACAGATGGCGCTGGACAGCACAACGCGCATGACAATTGTGTATAAAAGGAGCTGTAATGAGAGAGAGAATCAGATGCGCCAGCAGTCGCAGCATGTTGACGTTAACTGAAAAGGCGCTTTTAGTGAAGCTGTATTATCAGAATGGGGAATGTGCTAGTTCAGCGTTACAATCCTATCGCCATAGGAAGGGGATTCGAACGGGTAAAGGTCTGTTGACAAATGCAGCTGTGGCGAGAATGATTTCGAAGTTCGAAGCCACGGGTTGTTTAGATGACCCCATAGTGGCCGACTGAGCACAAAGCGTAATGGTGCTGAGACAGTTCAGGAAGAAATGGAGACTGTAGCGGGTTCGTCACGCACGGGGAAGTCAGCGCTTGTGCAATCGCACGTTGCACCGTATCCGTACAAAATCCATCGGCGATTTAATGAAGCGGAGGGCATTTGCGGTGTGGGTGTTTTGAAAGATGGCGGAAGATGACAATTGGTTGAGTAACGTGTTGTGGACCGACGAAGCTCATTTCACGCTCCAAGGGTCTGTCAATGCCCACAACTGTACAATTTGGGCTACCAAAAATCCTAGAACTGTCGTGGAAACTCCATTGCACGATGAGAAAGTCATGGTATGGGTTGGATTTACCACATCTACCATTATCAGGCCTTTTTTCTTTGAGGAAATGCGTGATTCTGGTTTTGTAACTGCTACCGTGACGGGTGAGAGGTACGCCAATATGTTACAGGATTGCATCATCCCCAGCCTGGCTGATAAACACCTGCTGGAACATATGATGTTTATGCAGGATGGTGATCCACCCCATATTGCTTGACACGTGAAAGATCTCTTGCGCGCGTCGTTTGGTGGTGATCATGTGCTCAGCCGCCACTTTCGTCATGCGTGGCCTCCCAGGTCCCTAGACCTCAGTTCGTGCGATTATTGGCTTTGGGGTTACCTAAAGTCGCAAGTGTATAATGATCGACCAACATCTCTAGGGATGCTGAAAGACAACATCCGACACCAACGCCTCACCGTAACTCCGGACATGCTTTACAGTGCTGTTCACAACATTATTCCTCGACTACAGCTATTGTTGAGGAATGATGGTGGACATATTGAGCATTTCCTGTAAAGAACATCATCTTTGCTTTGTCTTACTTTGCTATGGTAGTTATTGCTATTCTGATCGGATGAAGCGCCATCTGTCGGACGTTTTTTTAACTTTTGTATTTTTTTGGTTCTAATAAAACCCCATGTCATTCAAAGCATGCGTGTCAATTTGTACCTCTCTATCTACATTATTCCACGATTTATTCAGTTTTCAAATTTTTACTGACTTTTTGATCACCCGGTACAAAGTGTTACTACAAGAGAAGCAAAGCTTTCACATATAATATTGGTCGCTAAGGTTAATAAGCTGCAAGAGGAGCTAAGCTTCCACATATTATGTTGATCTTTTAGCACGTGTTACACTTCTGGATATATCACACAAATGTGCCAGTAAAATTTTTAATAACGAGATAAATGTCTGATCTAGACTCAAAATTCTTCTAAATGGCTTGTCATCAGAGTTGTTTTGCTTTTCAAAACACCATTCACAACATTTTCCCGTGACCTCTTAGAAATAGGTTTGTTTCAGCAGTTGCCAAAGACCATCAGATGACTGGCGCCACCGTGCTTGCGCAGCTACAATGTCGTAGGAGGCTCATATGTTTGTAATTGTAAAACATTAAAATATCTTACATTACGTTATAAAAGAAACAAGACATCAAAGGATACCCCAAGAGCATCAGAACTTCATCAACCACACTGAAATGTGCACATTTAAAGTGAATACTTTAAGTGCACACTCATATGTCCAGATTCCCAATGAAGTAGTCCTCGACCTGACATTAAGCTTTTTCAGTGTGGTTTTTGGGATGTAAATTTTCTTTGAGTACCAGTACTGTATTATCTCATGTTTGGTTCTTTATAATGGCATAATGCCATACGTGCTAGAAGATGAAAACGTGCACTTGAAATGCAGCGATAGCCAATACTGTGGAATTAAACACTTAGTTTCAAATACATTGACTGCCTCAGCGGAAAAGATTAATAAAAGCCAAATTTCTTTAGCAAACCGGCAATACTTGGTAACACCCCCTCCCCCCTGCGACGAGGGATTGCGATAGGTCAAAAATATTTGAAAAACTGAATTTTCAAAAATATGTTCATTTTGTAGAGCACACCTTTCTGAAGAATCTGATAGATAAAATGTGTGTACGAGGAAATGTAAGACATGTTATTTGAGCTTAAGTGTGCCAAAGTGGAGTGCCACGCCTCTTCAGACAGCATTCTTCTATCGAACGTCACTGTAATTTGCTCTGTGGAATTGAAATGTGTATATTTTGTAATGGATGTCATCAAACTATATTCAGGATAGTGGAAATTAAAATGCCCTGTGGTGCCTCTCCTGCTCCCAGACGGTCAGTTTGACATCCTGCCGCCGCCCCCCCCCCCCCCTTTTTTTAATAATAAGCTCGCAATTAATATTGGACACGATTATTTGTAATCGGAAGAACAAGAACTCTTCAGAAAATTTGCACTCTTTGTTGTCTACTAGCTAATAACTTGCTGTTTTGTGTGACATACAATTAAATGTAGGATACATGAAACCAGTTAAGACAAGAGACAAACAAGACCATACAGATTTCTTCAATACTTAGCTCCTATCATTTTTTCTCTCTCTAATCTTGCTACAGCTTTACACAGCGTGCTTTCCTTTCTGCGAAAGAATCTATTACCTTATCAAAGTTGGTCAAACGTTTTGCTGCATGAAAAATCAAAATGTCGTCTAATACTGAACACAAATAGCACCCAAGACTGGTGTGGTTTCTCGGTCTGATTATGTCTATTTTGTCACTGTCTGCTCGATAAAACAAAATAGGCCTTTGTAATATTGCAGCAATTTTAACACACAGAAAATAAATGAGACTGCTTTGACACGAATGACAGAATATAATACACGAAGTACCAATATCAAACACCTGTTAGTCCTACAACAAGCAAAAAGCTTTATGTTAGGAAATAGCTTCACATTTCATTCATATGCTCCAGTTTCCCCAAGCACGAGATCAAAAAGTATTAGCATGAAATTTTTATATAAATTTGGAATCGTGATATTCTTCCATAATTTGAGTGAAGTCCCCATTTCTTCTCCTTCCTCGTTCTAACAAACAATCTTATCACTAATTCTGTAACTATTCCTGCCACTTTCAAAGTTATTCGCTGAGTAACTTCACTAATCCTGTCAGAATCCTCGGTTTTGTTATCCCGCGATTATTCTCCAGTCAGGCACTGTTAAATGTTCATAGAACACATTTTCCGCGCTGCTTCCAGAACAGAACTTAAGGGGCTGCTAGCCTGGGACTGTACAACTGGCCCTCACTAGTGTGGGGATCTGGCCAAAAATTTTCTGTCAAAATTTCATTTTCTTGGGTACACCGAGAAGATAATATGTAATCTTTCTCGTTTATTTCCACTCTGGTTGTCTGAATCTATGGATTTCACTAGTAAATATAATAACGCTGATCATTCACAAACCCAGTCAACCATGTAATCAGACAGCGATTGGCAGTCATCCGTTCAGCTTCATTCCGCTCAGCTCGCATAGCCCCATCCCCTTTTGTCTGGAGGAAAGTTTATTTCTAAGAACAAGGAGAATTCCCCTGACAGACATCACATACACTATGTACGCATTCAAAAACCAACCTATGATTCATTCAGAAATAAACTTAGAAGGTGTTCAAAAATGTTATAAAACCAACATGGATGTGTTCAAAATCATATGAATAATCAATAGACCAACGTGAGCTGGATACTAGGCGCTTTGTGAAACAAGGTTCTATCCTTCAAGAATATGAATATGGCCCCCCTCCCCCGAAACTGCCACCCAGGTCAGACAGATAACTCTGTTTGCCGCTGGGTCGCAGGTAGGAACAACAAAAAGACACTCACAATCATAGCTTCTGGCCATTAAGGCCTTCGTCAACAATAGACGCACATACGCACACACTCACACAAATACAACTCACACACATGACCACAGACTCACGCAACTGAAACCACACTGTGAGCAGCAGCACCAGTGCCTGATGGGAGTGGGACTGGGTGGGGCTAAGGAGGAGGCTGGGGTGGGGTGGGGAGGGGGGGGGTAGTATGGTGGGGGTGGAGGACAGTGAAGTGCTGCAGCTTAGATGGAGGGCAGGGGTGAGGTGGAGAGGGGCGAGGGGAAGTAGCAGAAAAGGAGAGAAATAAGAAGACTGAGTTTGGTGGTGGAATGACTGGAATGGGAACAGGGAAAGGGCTAGATGGGTGAGGGCAGTGAGTAATAAAGGTTGAAGCCGTGAGGGTTACGGGAACATAGGATGTATTGCATGTAAAGTTCCCATCTGCACAATTCAGAAAAGGTGGTGGTGGCAGGAAGGATCCATATAGCATAGGCTGTGATACAGTCATTGAGATGAGGAATATCATGTTTGGCAGCATGTTCAGCAACTGTGTGGTCCACTTGTTTTGGTCACAGTTTGTCTGTGGCCATTCATATGGACAGACAGCTTGTTGGTTGTCATGCCTACATAGAATGCAGCACAGTGGTTGCAGCTTAGCTTCTAGCCCACATGACTGGTTTCACAGGTAGCCCTGCCTTTGATGGGATAAGTGATGTTAGTGACCAGACAGTAGTAAGTGGTGTTGGGAGGATGTATGGGACAGGTCTTTCATGTAGGTCTATTAAAGGGGTGCACCATTTCCCGTATTTTTGTGCGTTAACTCCCGCACTTTTCTGGTGCCACACGATCTTTTATCTCATCCTACAAACCCCTCCTCACCCACACACTTTCTCTATCCTATCCCAGTTCACACCCACCACCAGTTCCAGTCACATCTGCCGCCCCCCCTTCTCATTTATCCACCCTCAAACTTGATACCCACAGTAACATATATATTTTTATTAGTTATTCTTTACTTTGATCTTTGTGACTTGTCACTTCTCGCCAGTTTTAGTAAACTTTCGTCTTTCATCTTGTTTCCCCCTTTTGCATCCATTTCTTCATTTTCATGAATTTTCATAGGTATTTGGTAGTATTTTTGTGAAATTTTTCGGACACAATTCTGTATTATTTAAGTAATTTTTCTCATTTTTCCGCCACCATGGATCCCTGCACCTTCCATTTGGGTCAATCAGAAAAGTTGACTTATCCCTAGCCAGATCCCAGTCCGACATACTGTTCCTGCATCACTGTCTGGCTCACGGAATCCCCCTAACGGCCTTACTACCAAAATGATCTCCACCTGTTCAGATTCCGCCAATCCTTATCCTTCACCACATCAACCAAGCCCAAACCTCCTTGCAGTACATTCTCACCATCCGCATAATTCTCCTACTGCACAATACCAAATTCCTGGAACACATAACACACATTTAAACTCTTGCCCTGCAGTAACTTTAGCAACATGCACAATGTCACCACAAAAAGCTCTTCATCCTTCACTTACTACTCCTGCCTTTGAGGACCACTGTCCACCACCTCCACAACAAGCTCCAAACCTCCCCACACCCCCTCATAGCTGACCAACCCTGTCTCACAGACCTACTACACTTACCCCACCCTCCAAAACTCACTCCCACCACCACACAGAATCCAGAACCTTAAAGAGACCCACAACAGAGTCGTGAACCTTTCCTCAAGAATCCTCAGCCCCACAGAAATACAAGTCCTTTCCAAACGACTCACCTTTTTCCCCCGCTCACGAATTCAATCATGCTGGACTTGTTAAAAACCTTATCTCGGTCTCTACAGTGTGAACACTTTTTACCACTAACTCTGCCAATCAGACTCAACCAAAGACCTTGACTAACTCATTTCACTCTTCCACCCAACCATGATCCACCCCCACTGTCCCAAAATCACTCCCTGTTAATTTTCCAGAATTTCTTAACCTCTAACCTTGCCTCACCATCACTCCCCAAATCCCTCAACATGCAAACCAACCTTACATCTACAGAAAGATCTGCAATCTGCCATCTAAAAACTGGTCCCGATCTTATAATCCTACCTGCAGACAAAGGCTTCACCACTGTTGTTATGAATCAGAAGGATTGCCAGGCGGAAGGACTCTGCCAGCTATCAAATACTTCCACCTACAAACCTCGCCACAGTGACCTCATTCCAGTGATCCAACAGGATCTCCTGTCACTACTCAAATCCTTAGGCCCATCCCAGAACCTCTCCCCGGAGTCCATCTCTCTACTCACCCATACCAATTCCTGCACTCCTACCTTCTACATGCTTCCTAAAGCCCTTAAACCTATCCACCCGAGATGCCCCATAGTGGCCGGTTACTGTGCCCCCACTGAGAGAATCTCTGCTCTCATAGACCAACACCATCAACCTGTTACCCAGTACCCACCCTCCTACACAAAATATACCAACCACTTCCTCCACCGACTCTCCACGTTCCCTGTCCCTTAAGTACACGGTGCCCTGCTCGTCACTACTGAACACTACCATTCTTAATGCCCATGGCCTTACCGCTATTGAACACTACCTTTCCTAATGCTTGATGGATTCCAACACGACAACCTCCTTCCTAGTCGCCATGACCAACTATACCCTCACACACAATTACTTCTCCTTTGAAGGCGTTACCTACAAACAAACCCGCAATGGCATCATCTTCTGCTAACCTTTTCATGGGGACAGTTGAAGAGTCCTTCCTAAAAACCCAGAAACCTAAACTCCTCACCTGGTTCAGATTCATTGATGACCTCTTTGCTATCTGGATCAAAGGTAAGGACACACTACCCACATTCCTCTAGAACCTCAACAACTTCTCCCTCCCCATTTGCTTCACCTGGTCCTACTCAACCCAACAAGCCTCCTTCCTAGATGTTGACCTTCACCTCAGAGATGGCTACATCAGTACCTCCATCCATATCAAACCTACTAACCACCAGCAATACCTCCACTTCGACAGCTGCCACCTGTTCCACACCAAGAAGTCCCTTCCATACTGCCGAGTCACCTGTGGTTGTCGCATCTGCAGTGAGGAGCAGTCCCTCTCAAAATATACCGAGGGTCTCATTGAAGCATTCACTGACCGTAATTAACATCCCATCCTTGTACAAAAACAAATCTCCCTATCTTTCCCATCTCCCACCACCTCCCCAAGTCCCACTGTCTGGACACAGAGGAGCTTTCCCCTCTCTAACTCAGGACCACCCAGGACCAGAGCAACTGAATTACATTCTCTGCCAGGGTTTCAATTACCTCTCATCATGCCCTGAAATGAGAAACCTAGATGCAAGACCTGTCCCATACATCCTCCCACCACCACCACCACCACCACCACCACCACCACCACCACCTGGTCACTAACATCACCTATCCCAGCAAAGGCAGGGCTACATGTGAAACCAGTCATGTGGTCTACACGCGAAGCTGTAACCACTGTGCTCCTTTCTATGTGGGCACAACAACAAACTAGCTGTCTGTCCGCATGAATGGCCAACAACAACGAAACGAGTGGACCACTCTGTTGCTGAACGCGCTGCCAAACATGATATCCTTCATTTCAGACTGCTTTACAGCCTGTGCCATATGGATCCTTCCCAGTAACACCAGCTTTTCCGAACTGCGCAGATGGGAACTTTCCCTGCAATTCATCTTACGTTCTCATAACCCTCCTGGCCTCAACTTTCATTAGTCACTGCAAACACCTTCTGTCACATGGCACTGACAGGGAGAGGTGACACTAAGCCTTGAAATAAAATAGAGTCATTCACCACGTTCCATAAATCCTATACTGAAACACCGTGATTGAATAAATGATTACATGAATCACGAACTGCTTGTATTAAATTGCAACTTTTTAGAACAATTTATTGTATTTATGGAAAATAGATTTCATTATCTCAGTAAATTTTCATCAACATGTATACAGCAGAAAACAATAAATGTTTGTTAACGCAACACTGAAATTCATTTTTACCCCTATTCATTTCAATTACAGTTATTATAGTCACTGTATGTGGCAGTTTGATACCTATCTATACTAATTTGTTAGAAATCATCTTACCTTCAGATCTTCAACAAGCCATTCAAATTGCATAACTGGAAGTTTTATACCATATTCCAAGAAATAATAAAATTCCGTTGACAAAGCAATAAAATGCACCATACCCATATCAAAACTGTGCATTAGACTTTCATATGGTCCAGGCATTGAGAAACGTGCCCTGTATTCACTGAAGTTTCTGGAACAAGTACAAAAATATGCACAAAAGTTGTATACGGAAACTGCATGAAAACAGAGGTTCTAACAATACACCTGATTCTTGAAATTATAATCAGACTGTGAAATGTTTACAATTGCTTTCAGTATAGAATTCCAAGGCCTTCACATACAAGTAAAAAATACACGAGTCTCTCCTCCCTCCCCCCCCCCTCTTCTGTTAATTTCACTGAATATAATAATGAATAGTAACACTATTCAAAGATGACTTAGATTAATCTAAGTTCTTGCACCAAAGAAATTCCTATTTCAAAACATTTGCAATAATATTATGATTTCAACAAATAAACCATTTGCCTTTTTCTCTTTTACACTGTTGATGTATGTACATAATAATTCATCAGTTATATTAAATAAATCCCAATTCAATGCTGAAGCAAACAGAGGGTACTAGGCAAGCTCTACAACATAAACACTTTTACGTTTCTCACAGAATTAATGAATGCAGAAAGAGAGTGAGCGATGTCGTGCTGCAGTTGCGACATTAAAGTTACAATTTGTGTAAGAACATGGAATGTCCTATGCAGTTATCTGAATCACTTAATATTGGCCACTCTCTATAACTTTTGTTATTTAGTATTTTTTCCACAAGGCTGCATTACTTTCTGAATGCTCTGTATTAAACCCAACCGTCTCTTTCAAATAACTTTCCTGCTGCAATAATATCGTGTTCAGTGACCAATGTAGGCACTGTCCTGGAGCTTAACATTCAAAGCAACTGAACTTAATGACTGTGGTGGAGTGACACACACAGATCTTTTTCGTAGCACTGGAGACATTTTCTAAAAGCACCAATACACTGGCAAGCCCTCTTGCTTCTTATAGTGCAGCAACTCTTCTTGTTAATAAAACTGACAGCTATAGCACAACTGACAGGAGTAGTTGGAGGTCTTTGCTAGAGGAAGTACAAAGTTTTGTCAAGCTCACAGCAGCACATACTAATGTGGCTGGTTCGAACATAGTGAAATTGCAGATCTTTCCTGGTACCCTTCATGAACAGAGGAAGCATGCAGTCCTACAACATAAATAACATTGATTTTTTCCTACACTCTAAGTTACTTACACATTTGGGCATTTGAAAACACACACATGCATACACAGAAACAAAAAATATAAATACAACAACTTTACAACAGTAACAGCTGCATAGGTACTAAAACTGCATTCTTAATCTTACATGACTGTGCACCATCAGCTATCCCTGCTCAATGGGACAAGTGAGTAGAAATACAGTGTGTACCAAAAATACTTTGACAAACTTTGGAGAAAGGTTCCCAATACCAAGAATTTAACGTATATCATGTGAACATGTTAGGTAATGCTTTATTCCTGAGTTGTTACTGAAAGAACATATCATGTGACATAATTAATAGAACACATAGTGTGATGTATCTGATAGAAGTCACCAAGCTGATTAATTCTTCCAACTGTTTTACTGAGTATGCCCTAGACAAACCGACTAATCACTTGTTTTATGCACGAGGCGATGCCGCGGATTTTGGTTTCGTCTCTTAGCTTCTATGGCAATGAAAAACTGTGATGACATCAGATGATAAGAAAATAAACATCTTTTTTTCTGCTGTTTTCATTTCTTTTTCTTTACCCACTCAGCAGTGTTTATTATTTATCAGTTTAAATAATATCAATTTCAGAGGTAAACAGCTCCGTTTTTGGGCACAAGGATGTGGGAATCAACTTGCGTCAGCAATATCATCTGAAGGAAGGAAGACCAGACGATGACAACTCGGGTCGACGGGGCGCTCGACGTCACGGTCATCGGAGAGGAAGTTAAGAGTTTAACGTCTCAGTGACATCGCCGTCATTAGAGGTGGAACACAGGCTCTGATGGTTTTCAAAGATTGGGAAGGAAATCGGCCATGTCCTCCTAAATGAACCATTCCAGCATGTGCCTGGGGTGATACAGGGAAATCACAGAAAACCTACATCTGGGCGGCCAGATGTGGATTTGAATTGCCATCTTCCCGAATGTGAGTCCAGTGTGCTGATCACTGTGCCATCTCAATCGGTATCATCATCTGAGACAGAGCACAGTGAAACTGTTTTGAAGTAAGGACTTACTGAAAGAGGACTCTGATTAAAACATTGAAAAACTTCACTAACAGTAGTAAAAAATAAGCCTCTCTTTTACGAATATGGCAATAATAGCAATGTAATAAAAAACCTACAAAATGTTTGTTTTGTGTTTGTCACATGAGTGATGCAGGGACTGAGTATGATCTGACAGCTGTTCTTCAGAGAGCATGGTAAAATATTCACCAGCTCAAGGACTGTCTATCATAAGAAGCAGCCCAACGCTACATTGTATTTCTGTGACTACTGTTTGAATGACTGAAAAAGAATAACAGACTCTGAAAATTGCAATGTAAATATTCATTCCGAGTTCAGTTCCAGTTAATCCACAACTGCTTTCAGATATACGTTGAGTAAAGTTTTATTATTTGTCAAGTACTTGATAAGTTGCGATATGCAATAAATTTATTTGAACAATGAACACACAAAAATATGGCTGTGTAGCACATTTTACTGAAGGTGTTTTTCTTGGAACTATTTTGTGTTATGTCTACAGAAGATTAACTCAAACAGTACTTATTGATCTTTCAGAATTAAAGTGAAAATGGCGTGGCTCTGAGCACTATGGGACTTAACATCTGAGGTCATCAGTCCCCTAGACTTAGAACTACTTAAACCTAACTAACCTAAGGACATCACACACATCCATGCCCGAGGTAGGATTCGAACCTGCGACCGTAGCAGTTGCGCAGTTCTGGACTGAAGTGCCTAGAACCACTCGGCCACACTGGCCGGCAAAGTGAAAAAGGAAATGACATCAAACTGAAATAGTTCAATTATTGCGGGTACTGATATATCGTGACAAAGTGAATTTTTTACAAATTATTTCAATATTTTCTGAAACAAAAGAAGCTTAAGTTATCTATCTGTGAGAAATATTGTACATAATTAGCTGGAAAAAGATCAGGAAGAGAATATATCTGTTAAAAAATTCAACTGAGAATAATTTATTGATACACGGAGATTAACACATGTTGCTGCACAGTGCTTTTACTATACAGTATCTCTGGTTCCTATATCAACAGATAATCAGCTGCACAGATATTATGAAGACCTTTAATAGCGAGTTTTTCCTAGACAAAGACAGAATAATTTATGCAGATATTCCACCTAAGAAACATTAGACTCACCTGCAAACAAAACACAGTTTGGATAAAAAGTGGTTAATGATCTTTAAACAGTGGAGTTTTCTAATTTTGAACACCGAATACGAACTTGGTGCACCCCACAGCTACTTTTATGCTACATACAAGGGTCGTAACTCTTTAACCAGTACGGCCACATTGTGTCAGCACTGGAACTAGTCAGGGGTGAGGGGTCGTGCAGGGTGGAGTGGGTGAAGGGAGAAAGAAGGAGCAGAATGTTAAGGATGGCAGCCCGATAGGTGGAAAGGTGAGGTGCAAGCATACAGGTTAAGAAAGTGGCACCAATGAGCTCGTTCTGGCCACGGGCAGTGGGTGTTGTGTGCAGCGCACGTGGACATGGAGGAATGAACCGAAATGAGGAGAGGAACAGAGAGACTGCAGAGGAGAGGATGTGAGAGAGTATCAGTGCAGTTAGGGGCATGGGGAATGGGTCATGCTCGGGCTAGCACAGACCGAGGCCAGAAGGATTACGAGATTGATTGTACTGTGAGGACAACTCCAGTCTATTATTCAAAGAAGCTGGAGTTGGGGGTAGGATCCAGATGACATGGATTGGAAAGCAGCCAATGAGCAGCATTTTCTGTTACAGGGTGATCAAATCTGCTGTTGGTCACAGTTTAGTGGTGGGTAGAGAGCTGGTTTAATGTCGTGCCCATGTAAAATGCTGTGCAGAAATTGCAGCAGGACTGCATTCACCGTAGCCCTTCCTGTGATACAATGGTATAAGAAAGACTGACAGTACGGAGTAGGATGTGCTGGGCGAGTGTATCAGTGATAGGTCTCGCACATTCATCTTCTTGACCCATTTGCCAAGCAGTCTGATGTAGGTGTGGCGTAACAGTGGACTAGAATATTATGCACATTAGGAAGGCAGCAAAATGTCACTGTGTGGGATGGGAAGGATTGTGCGTGGGACATTCCTCATTTCCAGGCACAATGGCAAGTTTTCCACCACAGTGAGGCGTACGATTGTTCCAGTCCTCAATGTTATTGGATAACTGGTGAGGTGGTGAGCAGAGGCTCTGCAGCTGGTTCTTGGTGTGGTCAGAGGATTAGTGGCTTGCGTGATTTGTCACTGAAGTTGGACGAGATTTGTGTGGTGGGGAAAAGGGGGACGGGGAGGGGGGGGGGGGGGGGGGGGGGTTATAATGCCTATTTAGATGAAACATCCTTCCTTGTATCAACAAGTCCAAATACTGCTTAAGTGACTCAAAAAAATTAGTTGCATTATGAAGATGCACTGGGCACTGTGTACCATGACTAACGTACAGAAGCACATGGTTTGGACTGCATTACTGTATTGTTCAATGCTTTATCTATGCGGACGCCTGCAAGAATTAAGTCACACAACTGCAGCTATATTTTAATAATATCCCATGGAAACGTCCAAAACCATTTAGCACCAACTGCTGATCTTTGAATGGGTACTAGTATCCATGATCTCAACCACTTGCTGTAAAGGCAGAAAGAGGGACCACTTAAACGTTTACTATGAGTTGTTTATATTGCGAACAATTTCTGTGAGTTGGCTCCAAACAAATGACATGCCACTGTACAATGCTCCTTCAATAAACACTTGACAGTACAACATGTCTCCCATGTGTTTTTACATGATATTTTCTTCATTATTCTGGTGTAAGGAACCCATCCCAAGTTAGTTAAACTATTTCTAAAGCACCTCATATAATGTGAACTACACAGATAAGTTTAAAAAATTGACACTGTATTTTCGATCACAACATAAATAAAAACAAAAAAGCAGTTATAATGTTACTGCTTCACAAGATAGAAAAATGTAAATGACCAATTTCTAGAACACTATATTAATAATTACACATTTGCTATTTTCTCAAACAGAAGTCACACACACACACACACACACACACACACACACACACACACACTCAGAGAGAGAAACATGCCAACAACAGTAAACACAGTGAAAGTGCCGAAGCATTATGTGACAGAATACAACTGAACTGAGGAGTAAGAAAGACACTGAAGTTCTCATCAACTAGTGTGGAGTAAAATAACATAAAACAAGTAACCTGTAAAAAAAACCCTCACACCACAATGAAGATACAGAACATTTTCCTTAAAATAGTAAAGATGTGCTATAAAGAAATGAGTATATATAATTCACACAGACTACAGCAAAAGCACCTTAATTTCTATGGAGACAAAACAAATCCAAATAATTTACACATCAAACAACAGAATACTGAACAATATGAAGAAGCTGCATGTCCGTCTGAAACCTACATCACAACATTTCAATTTTCAACACAAGCTCACATTTCAATTCTGTCCTCATTTCTTTACACACACACACACACACACACACACACACACACACACACACAGTGAATTCTGTTTCTTCACATGCAGATCCCTCGAGACAATCATGCAACAAATAAGTCCAACCTTTTCTCCTCATGGTTACCGGGACAAGTCATGTATGGAACATAGGCTGCTATTGGTTCTATCTGTCTCATAAATTCATCTCCTAGAGCACCACTTTCCTGTAACAGAGATTAAGTAGGAAACTTAGCAAAGCTGCCTTTTCATGAGATTTTATTTGCTGTAAAATCTCATCCAGAGGACAGGAATAGATAGAAAGGGCCTCCTTTCATCATATTGATACTTTTCACTTGGCACACAAGACTATCATTATTTTCCAGACAATGTGGCTGACTGGGATGTTGAGAATACACTGAAACAGTATCCTTTTGGCTTATTCCAAAGATCATTTGTCATATTCCATAGATCATTTGCCATATTTCTTGTTTGTTCTTACAATTGTTTCTTTTGAAAAACAAGCAGATCAACATCTCAATAGTTTTGCAATTTCCATTCATTAATGGCTTATAGCACTATTTTATGGGGTAGCTCATCGCTTCCAGAAACAAAATAATGATTTCAAAATACTGGCCACTGAGAATAATACAAAGTGTTCACCCACAATGATCTTGTAGATGGTTCTTCAAGGAGTTAGCCATTTTAACCATTCTTGATGCTATGTATATTCATTAATGAAATTTGAAATAAATAATTCATGACAATTTGGGGGAAAAAAAAGTGCTATCAACTGCAACAACACTGGAACAAGGAAGAAAATGACCTCCATTATTTTTTCATACGAATGTCAGTTGTTCAAGAAGGCACTCCATATGCAGCCACATAAATCTTTGATCATTTGTCCAATAACAAAATCTCTGACAGACAGAAAGGTGAATTTTAAATCTAGCCTAAAATCATTTCTTATGGACAACTCTTCCTGTTCTGTAGATATATTTTTAATTCTAAAGTGGTAGCACATGTAGCCAAAACAAACTATCTTTGAGTACAGGAGTACTATTATAGACAAACTAGCTTTAGCATCCACTGCTTTGCTTTCATAAGCTGTAAGTCTGCGAGATTTTTTTTTTTTTTTGTTTTGTTTTTCTTTAGTAAAATTCTTTACATTGTTTGCAATTTGCAGCACCTAAACTTTTTATGCTATCTAAGGCCATAGAAGCATGGTCTTTTCCAAATGGACTTCTGACCAAAAAGCAGTTCTCGTAGCTGGAGTCTAAGTCTTTGTTAATCATGGCTTTTGTGGGCTTGTGGTTAGTGGTGATATTCCCACAGAAACTTTCATTCCTCAACACACATTTTTTAATCTAACCGGGAATTGAAACACTAATTTTCATATATTTAGCTTTAAAGTTATTTAATATAATGAAATATTTTCTTAGAAAAAATTTATTCCCTATTTCACCACCCTTAGTGACAAGTTCCAAAAAACATTGACACACACTTTTTTTCACAACTGTCATAATCTTAGTTTCGAAAATTTTTTCATTACGAAATAGATTCATAAAATTGTTCATCCACTATCTCACCCACTTAGGGGGTTGAATCTCCAAAAAACACAGAAGGATGTCCATTTTATATTTCTAGTGAAGTCCAATATCAATTTTCATAGATACATCTTTAAACCTACTTTAGTAGTTCTTTAGCAAAGATAATTCAGCCACTAGTTTCTCTCTTAATGGCTGAATTTCCAAAAATGCTGAAACATTTTTGTTTTCTAAGAAATCAAATTGCAAATTTTCATTGTTTAGCTTAAAAATTGCCTTAACAGTAACGTTATCAAAAAGCTTTTCATTCCCAATTTCACCTCCTTAGGAAAGGAATTTCAAACAGTCTTTTCTGAAATAACGCCTAAGCCCTCTCCAAATTTCCAGTTTCTATCATTGGCAGTTTGGGCTGAGTGATGAGTGAGTGAATCAGACTGGCCCTATTCCACTGCCCTTTGGGATTTAATTCCCAAAAACAGTGAGACAAATATTTTTTTTTATTTCCAACCAAGAAACCAAATAAAAATTTTCATAAAAATGCTTTCATAATGAAATATTTTCATAAAGCATTTCATCCCATGTTTCACTCCCTTGGGGGTTGGATTTCTGGAATCACTGAAACCCATTTTTTTTTATCCCAGAAGGCTAATACCAATTTTAATGGATATGGCTTTAAAATGTTTAAGTAGTCTTTTTTTTTTTTTTTTTTTTTTTTTTTTTTTTTTTTTTTTTTTTTTTTTAGAGGGAAAACCAATTTCACCCGCATTTCAACCCTATAGGGGTTACATTTCCAAAAAGGCTGAAACACAAATTTATTTATTTATGACCGAGAAACCAAAAATCTATTTTCATACGTTTAGCTTCAAGACTGTCTTAATAGTGACATTTTTCAAAAATCCTTTTATCCCCTGTTTTGAAAAATCACTTCTTAAACAATGTCTACAGTATAAAATCAACATCCCCTTCTAATCACAAATTGCACTGGGCAACGGTTAGTCGGTCAGTTAGTCAGGACATTGCCTCTCATTGTTATTAAATTTAAGCACATGTAGCATGTTCCTGTTGCCTGCAAACTGATCCATTACACATTTCAGTAGAAACTGTGCAAATGATCTACAGAACACTGACTAATTCTTTGTTTTCTAACATTGTTATACTGAACAAGAAAATACAACTGTCATTTCAATTTTATTTATTAGGCTACACAAGTTAGATGTGCTGCATCCGTTGTGAAATGATCACACGAACATTCTCACTCCCACAGAAGAGGTTCTGGGTGTCCACAAAGCACAGACACCCGTCAGGATCATCATATTGTAAAGGCAGCAGTGGCAGATCACACAGCAACCACAGTACAGATAAGAGGGCTCACGAGCCCAGACGTGTCGACACAAACTGTCGGGAACTAGTTATCGGCAGTAGATCTACAGGGGACATGCAGATCTCTAGCCCGTCTTCCAATCGCACCACAGCACTGACGTGCACTGCTCGAATAGTGCCGTCTGAGGATCACTTAACGACGGAATGGCACGCTACAGTCTGCGGCGATGAAAGTAGATACTGCCTGCCTGCAAGTGAAGTTCATTTGCACCTACAGTGTAGACTGGATGACCGTCGTCTCAGAGTTCACCTGTCGAAGAGACACTTGCCCCACTCCATTACAGTGTGGGGTGCTATAAGCTACAACACACTTTCACCTTTGGCGTTTCTCTAGGGGGACAATAAGCGGCACTCTCAACACGCAAAATGTTGTCAGACCCACCCTTTTGCCATTTTTGCAACAGGAAGGTGACGTGTCGTTATTCTTTATAACGCTCACTCACATTCTGCCCGTGCAATTTGACACGTTACTCACGATGTGCAGCAACTTTCCTGGCCGTCTCCAATCGAGTACGTGTCGGATACGACGGGCCAAGAAGTGACTCGCGCGAAATGTCGACTGACTACTCTTACAGAACTACACGTACAGATCGAGCGAGTGTGGCGTATCATGTCCTGGGACAGTATCCGACATTGCACGATCAACTGGATGCCAGAGAGTGAGAGAGAGTGAGAGAGTGAGAGAGTGAGAGAGAGAGAGAGAGAGAGAGAGAGAGAGAGAGAGAGAGAGAGAGAGAGAGCCTGAAATGTGGAGGCTACACCACACAACTAACGTGGGTGTTCGCGATGTGCACCAATACCTAGTATCTCAGAACTGCTCGTGATACTGCTCTGCAAATATAATCATTTAGTGTACTCTATATGCTCTGTTGCAATAATAAATCATAAATGAACTGGAAACCTCTAAAATGGTGTACTAATTTTCTTCTGGCAGTTTATATTAGAAGTTGACAAATTCCTCTTTTCAGAAAGATGTTTCTTGCTGTAGTCAATCTGCATCCTCCCTACTTGGGCCGTCATCCATTATCTTGCTGCTCAAACAACAAAACTCGAGTACTACTTTTAGTGTCTTATCTACATCTACATGGTTTACTCTGCAATTCACACTTAAGTGCCTGGCACAGGGTTCATCAAACCATTTTCATACTACTACTACCACTACTACTCTATCATTCCACTCTCAAATGGAGCGTGGGAAAAAGGAACACGTAAATCCTTCCATTCGAGCTCCGATTTCTCTCATTTTACCATGATGATCTTTTCTCCCCATGTAGGCGGGTGTCAATAAAATATTTTCGCATTCGGAAGAGAAAGTTGGTGATTGAAATTTCATAAATAGATCTTGACGCAAAAAAACTGCCTTTGTTTCAGTGACTGCCACACCAACTCACGTATCATATCAGTGATACTCTCACCCCTATTGCACGATAACACGAAATGGGCTGCCCTTCTTTGCACTTTTTCGATGTTCTCCATCAATCGTACATGGTAAGGATCCCACACTACACAGCAATATTCCAGCAGAGGATGGACAAGTATAATGTAGGCTGTTTCTTTAGCGGGTTTGTTGCATCTTCTAAGCATTCTGCCAAAAAAGCATAGTCTGTTTCGCCTTCCCCACAATATTATCTATGAGGTCTTTCCAATGTAAAGTTGCTCGTAATTGCAATTCCTAGGTATTTAGTCGAATTGACAGCCCTTAGATTTGAGAGATTTATCGTATACTCAAAATTTATTGGATTTCTTTTAGTACCCATTGGATGACCTCTTACTTCTCTTTGTTTAATGCCAATTGCTACTTTTCGCACCATACAGAAATTCTCTCTACATGATTTTGTAATTGGAATTGATCGTCTGATGATTTTACTAGACGGCAAACAATCTAAGGAGGCTGCTCAGATTATCACCTGGATCATTTATGTAAATCAGGAACAGCAAAGGGCCTATGATACTACCTTGTGGAATGCCAGATATCACTTCTGTTCTACTCTATGATTTACCGTCTATCACTACGAACTGTGGCCTCTCCGAGAGGAAATCACGAATCCAGTCACACAACTGAGATGATACTCCATATGAATGCAATTTTGTTAATAGTCGTTTGTGAGGAATGGTATCAAATGCCTTCTGGAAATCTAGGAATACGAAATCGATCCGAGATCCCTTGTCAACAGTACTCATTACTTCATGGGAATAAAGAGTTAGCTGTGCTGTACAAGAATGATATTTTTCTGAATCCATGTTGGTTATGTATCGATAAGTCATTTTCTTCAAGATGATTCACAATGTTCGAGTACAGTATATGCTCCAAAATCGTACTGCAAATTGAGGTCAGTTATATGGGTCTGTAATTCAATGGGTTACTCCTATTTCCTTTCTTGAATGTTGGTGTGACCTATGCTACTTTCCACTCTTTAGGAACAGACCCTTTTGTCAAGTGAGCAGTTGTATATGATTGCTAAGAAAGGCACTATTGTGTCTGCATACTCTGAAAGGAACCTGATTGCTATACCATCTGGACCGGAAGACTTTCCTTTCTTAAGTGATTTGAGTTGTTTCACAACACCTAAGACATCTACTTTTATGTCACTCATGCTAACAGTTTTTCTGGTTTCGAATTCTGGAATATTTACTTCATCTTCTTTCATGAAGGAATGATTGAAAACTGTATTTAGCAACTCTGCTTTAGTGGCATCATCACTGGTAACATTTCCGTTGCTATCGCGCAGTGACGGTATTGACTGTTTTTTGCCACTGGTATACTTTACATATGACCAGAATCTCTTTGGTTTTTCTACCATATTTTGAGACACTGTTTCATTGTGGAACCTATTAGAAGTATCTCACACTGATGTCCGCACTAAATTTCAAGCTTCCGTGAAACTTAGTCAGTCTTGGGGATTTTGCATTCTTCTGAATTTCGCATGCTTTTTTCTTTGCTTCTGCAACATTGTTCTGACTTGTTTTGTGTACCATGGTGGATCAGTGCTGTCTCTTATTAACTTATGTGGTATGAATATCTATTGCTGTCGATACTGTATCTTTGAATTTAAGCTGTATTAGGTCTATGCTTACATAATTAGCTTGGAAGGAATGGAGCCTCTCTCTTCGGAAGGCGTCAAGCGAATTTTTATCTGCTGTTTTAAATAGATATATTTTGCGTTTATTTTTAGTGGTTTTGGTTGATATGGTTTTGACCTTGTGTTCACTAATCCCTGTATCTGTCATGACGCTCTCTATTAGATCAGGATTATTTGTGGCCAAGAGGTCAAGTGTGTTCTCGCAACCATTTGCAATTCGTGTGGGCTCATGAACTAATCTTAGAAACTAATTTCCTCAGCATCATCTCGATCTGATTCTTCTACCTTCCATTACTCTCATTTTACTTCTGTTGACATTCATTTTAACAGTCTCTTTTCAAAATATTTTTCGCTCCGTTCAACTCTGAAATCCTTATCCGTGTTTCACAGAATTACAATGTCACCAGCAAACCTTAAACTTATTATTTCTTCTCGCTTAACTGTAATTTCCTTTGAAAATTTCTCCTTGGTTTCCTTCACAGCTTGCTCGAGATACAGATTGAATAACATGGCAAACAGGCAACTCTGTCTCATTCCTGCTTCCCTTTCATACCCTTTGACTCTTAAAATGCAGTCTGGTTTCTGTACAAGTTGCATGTAACATTTCATTTCACTCCCTGTATTTTATCCCAGCTGCCTTCAGAATTTCAAATAGTGTATTGCAGTCAACAATGTTAAATGCATTTGCTCAATCTGCAAATGCTACAAACACAGATTAGTCTTCCTGCAATCTGTTTTCTATAAGCCATAGGGTCAGTACTTCCTCGTATCATCTTCAGTTTCTCCTGAACCCAAACTGATCTTCCCTGTCGTTAGCTTCTATTAGTCTTCCTATTCTTCTATAAATAATACATAACAGTATTCTGCAACCTGGATTTCTGTAATTGTCCTGTAATATGCACTCCAGTCTTCTTCGGAAGAGTCAAAGTTTGACAGTATTTCACCTGTCTCATATCTGGCACACCAGGTGGAATAATTTTGACACAGTATATTCTCCCAAGGATATTAATATTTCCTAGAGTCCCAATGATATTAATATTTCCAAGAGAATGTCAACTACTCCAGGTTCCTTGTTTCAACTTTGATCACTCCCTACTCTGTCTAATTATTTTCGAAGTGTCATACCTTCCATCACACCTTTATCTACTTACCCTTTCCTTTCCATAGTATGGTCTTTAATTTTTCTCCTTTGTACATACTTTCTACATATATCACTTAGTTACTTATTACTGGTTTGCCACCTGAGCTGTAATACTGATATTTATACCGCTGCTCGTCTTTTCAAAGTTTTCTTCAATTTTCCTATATTTCCTTTCTAATGGCCAAATATGCTCCAACAACTTTGCTATTTTTCACTTTCTGCTAATCTCCTTTTTATATGTCTACATTTCCTTTGGCCGCCTCCTTTTGCTGGTTGCTTAAAGCTTCTTTTGAAACTTTTGAGAAGCTGTAGTTATTTCAAATTATCCAGGTCCCAACTCCTTAATTTGTAGCTTCAAAATTTTTTTCAGTTTCATATCTGGTTTGTAACCAATAAATTATGCTCAGATTCTAAGTCAACAACTGAAAATGTTTTCCAGTTTAAAATCTGGTTTCGAAATCTCTTCTTACCACTATAAAATCTGCTTGAAATCTTGCAGAGTCTCCACGATATCAATCACATTTACCACCTTCTGTCTCTTCATTAAAAAAATAAATAAATAATAAATAAAATAAATAAAAAATTAAAAATGTTTCCAATGATTATATTGCACTCTCTCTCTCTCTTTCTTTTTTTTTTGTTTTAGGGCGCACAACTACAATGGTCATTAGCGCCCAGACTAAGTTAGGAATGCACCGCGAGGCACAAGGTTAAAACAGCAACTAAAAGGGACAACACTATATAAGACGTAGTAACAGGCATAGGATTTTTTTTTAAAAAAAGGCATAATCAAATGTCCTTAGACAGGTTTGTCAAGTTGATAAAACGAAGAATGCGAGCAGCTGCTCCTAGGTCATCTGCTAAAATGGCATCCAGAGTACATGGCAGGCCAAGATCAAGACGCAGTGTATTAAAATTCGGACAGGACGTTAAAATGTGGCGGATCATCAGCAATTGCCCACATGGGCAGAACGGTGCCGGTGCAGCCGTCAGCAGATGGCGATGGCTCAACCAGCAGTGTCCAATTCATAACCGGGCCAAAACGACCTCCTTCCGCTGAGAAAGGCATGAGGAGGACGTCCAAGCCGCGGGAAGAGGTTTCAAGGCCCGAAGCTTGTTGTCCGTAAGTGCAGCCCAATCGGCATGCCGCAACGATAAAATGCGCCGACAAATGACCCTGCTACAATCTGATGAAGGGACACAACAAGAAGCTGTCCCAGGCTGGAGGACCGCAGCCTTGGCTGCGGCATCTGCAGCTTCATTCCCAGGGATACCTACATGGCCAGGAACCCACATAAAGCTAACCAGAGAACCGTCGTCCACCAGCTGCTGAAGAGAGCGTTGGATCCGGTGCACGAAAGGGTGAACCAGATACGGATCACTGAGGCTCTGGATGGTGCTCAAGAAATCGGAGCAGAAGACATAAGCAGAATGTCGGTGGCGGCAGATGTAAACAACAGCCTGGTAGAAGGCAAAGAGCTCAGCTGTGAAGACTGAACAATGGCCATGGAGCCGGTATTTTAAACTGTGTGCCCCGACAATAAAAGAACACCTGACCCCGTCACTGGTCTTAGAGCCATCTGCATAAATGAAGGTCATATTAATGAACTTCAAACGAAGTTCGACAAAACGGGAGTGGTAGACCGAACCGGGGGTAACCCCCTTTGGGAGCGAGCTGAGGTCAAGGTGAACGTGAACCTGAGCCTGGAGCCAAGGTGGCGTGTGGCTCTCGCCCACTCTAAAGGTTGCAGTGAATGAAAAATCAAGGTGTTGAAGGAGGCGATGAAAGCAAACTCCAGGGGGTAGCAGGGCAGAGACATACAACCCGTATTAACGGTCGAGAGAGTCGTCAAAAAAGGAATGATAAGATGGGTGGTCGGGCATTAACAAAGCAGTATATTGCGCCAGTAGGTGAGTGGCAATTCACCGGCTTCAGCATGAAGACTCTCGACGGGACTAGTATAAAACGCTCCAATTGCAAGACGTAAATCCCGATGTTGTATGGAGTTGAGGCGGCGTAAGATGGACGGCCGTGCAGAGGAGTATACGAAGCTCCCATAATCCAGCTTGGAGCAGACGATTGACCGATATAGGCGAAGTAGGATGGTTCGATCCGCTCCCCATGACATACCACTGGGAACACTGAGGACATTTAGAGAACGGGTACAACGGGCAGCCAAATATGACACATGTGGAGACCAGCTAAGTTTCCTGTCAAATGTAAGACCTAAAAATTTTGTTGTCTCCACGAATGGGAGAGCAACGGGACCGAGTCGTAAGGACGGTGGGAGAAACTCTTTCTAGCGTCAGAAGTTAATACAGACCATCTTCTCGGCAGAAAAACTGAAGCCATTGGCGACACTCCAGGAGTAAAGACGGTCAAGAGAACGCTGAAGACAGCGCTCCAGGAAGGAAACATGTACGCTGTGTGCTGCAATAGATGGTAAAATCATCCAGAAAAGGGAGCCCGATACATCAGCTGGGAGGCAATCCATTATTGGATTGATCGCTATGGCGAAGAGAGCGACGCTCAAAACTGAGCCTTGTGGCACCCCATTCTCCTGGCGAAAGGTGTCTGACAGGACAGAACCCACACGTACCCCGAACTGTCGATCCATTAAAAAGGAACGAATAAAAAGAGGGAGGAAACGCGAAGGCCCCATGTATGCATGGTGCGGAGAATGCCCGCCCTCCAACAGGTGTCTTACGCCTTCTCCAAATCAAAGAACACAGCCACGGTTGGGCACTTCCGCAAGAAGTTATTCATAATAAAGGTCGACAAGGTAACCAGATGGTCAACAGCAGAGCAGCGCCTACAAAATCCGCATTGTACATTGGTAAGTAGGCATCGAGATTCGAGCAGCCAAACCAAACGAGAGTTAACCATTCGCTCCATCGCCTTACAGACACAGCTAGTAAGTGAGATGGGTCGATAACTGGAAGGCAAGTACTTGTCCTTCCCCGGCTTAGGAATCGGTACAACAATAGACTCGCACCAGCATGCGGGAACATGTCCATCAACCCAGATGCAATTATAAGTATGAAGAAGGAAACCTTTACCCACAGGAGAAAGGTTCTTCAGCATCTGAATATGAATAGAATCAGGCCCTGGAGTGGAGGACCGTGACCGGGCAAGTGCATTTTCGAGTTCCCGCATGGTGAAAGGGGCATTATAACTTTCACGATTCGAGGAGCGGAAGTTAGGTGGCCTAGCCTCCCCTGCCTGTTTTCAGGGGAGGAAGGCAGGGCAGTAATGAGCGGAGCTCGAAACCTCTGCGAAAAAGCGGCCGAAGGCATTGGAGACATCCTCAGGGGCCACAAGGACGTCATTCGCGACCGTCAAGCCAGAAACTGGTGAGTGGACCTTAGTGCCAGATAGCCGGCGCAGGCTACCCCAGACAACAGAAGGAGTAAAACTATTGAAGGTGCTTGTGAAAGCAGCCCAGCTGGCTTTCTTGCTTTCTTTAATAATACGACGACACTATGCACGTAATCGTTTATAAGTGATACAATTCGCCACTGTAGGGTGGCGTTTAAAGGTGCGTAAAGCACGTTGACGAGCACGTAAAGCGTCTCTACATGCTGCGGTCCACCAGGGGACTGGTACGCGACATGGAGAAAAAGTAAAAAAGTAGTGTGAGGGATGGAATATTCAGCAGCAGTGAGAATGACTTCCGTGAGATGTGCGGCCTGACTATCGCAGCTTGTGAAGGTTTGATCCTGAAAGGTCGCCCTGGAAGAGAAGAGCCCCCAGTCTGCTTTGGAGATGTTCCAACTAGTTGAGCACGGAGAGGGGGTATTATGCAGGAGATAGATAACACACGGGAAGTGGTCGCTCGAATATGTATCAGAAAGTGCATACCACTCAAACCGGCATGCAAGTTGGGTAGTACATATAGAGAGGTCTAAATGGGAATAGGTGTGAGATGTGTCCGAAAGAAAAGTAGGGGCGCCAGTATTGAGGCAGACAAGATTCAGCTGGTTGAAAAGGTCTGCTAACAGGGAGCCCCTCGAGCAGGATGCTGGAAGCTCCAAAGGGGATGGTGGGCATTGAAGTCTCCAGTTAACAAAAATGGTGCAGGTAGCTGAGCAATAAGTTGAATCGTGTCTGCCCTGGTAACGGCAGACGATGACGGAGTGTAAACGGTACAAATGGAAAATGTAAAAGTGGGGAGAGTAATTCGGACAGCAACTGCCTGCAGGCCGGTGTGCAATGTGATGGGATCGTAGTAAATATCATCCCGGACCAGCAACATAACGCCTCCATGAGCCGGAATACCTGCCACAGGGGGTAGGTCAAAATGCACAGAGGTGTAGTGTGCCAAGGCAATTTGATCGCATGGGCCTAGCTTCGTTTCCTGGAGGGCTATGACGAGCGGACGGTGCAAGCGGAGCAGCAACTTCAAGTCCTCTCGGTTGGAGTGAATGCTGCGAATATTCCAGTGAATAAGTGCCATCGTGAGAAGAAAAGGAAGATGAAAGGAGGGGTCACCTCGAAGGCCGCTGAGGGCCTGGCTTCGAGCGAGCACTGCCGCCGCTATCAGTAGGCGGACAGTCATTGTTCATTGGTTCTATAGGTTCATCGGCCATCTTGTTAAGATGGCCGAGACGGGGAGCTTCCTCTGCAGGTGAACAGCCAGATGTTTGGCTACCAGCAGTGAGGCCAGGCGAAACGGATGACGGCCTGGGGCGGCAATCGCTGGGTGGCGCAGGAGAAGAAATGCGCCGTGGCGGAGAAGGAGAACTTTGCTTCCTATGAGCCTTCTTGGGAGGTCGTTTAGTGGAAGTACTGGTTGATGGCTGGGAGTTCGGGGTACGTAGGAAGTCTGCACGGGACGGTTCCTTCTTGAAGGCCCGTGCATCTGACTTCTGGGTCTTCATCTTGGCAGAAGCTGATGAAGGTGCTTGTGTCTGAGGGGTGACGGGAGGAAGAGGAGACGTCGACCACGCGATCTTAGCACTGGCCTAACGGACAACCGTAGTGCTGAAGGTCAGGTCGCATGTCTGCGTCGCCACCTCCCTGGTAGTCCGAGGAGAGGCGAGGACAGTACTGTATTTCCCCGCTGGGAGCAGCGTGGGCTTCCTACTAGCAAATAGCTTGCAAGCAGCCGAGGTGGACACTTTCTCTTTGACCCGAATTTCTTGGATACAGCGTTCTTCCTTGTAGATGGGACAGTCGCGGGAGGACACTGCATGGTCACCCTGACAGTTCACACAAAGAGGAGACGGAGGTGGACAGTCACCCTCATGGGCATCCCTGCCACAAGTGACTCATTTAGCCGCATTGGAACAAGACTGGTGGGTGTGGTTAAAATGCTGACACTGGTAGCAACGCGTAGGTGTCGGGACATAGGGGCGAACAGAAATAGCCTCGTAGCCCGCTTTGATGCGCGACGGCAGCTGAACACTATCAAAGGTCAAGAGAAGTGTCCGGGTCGGTACAAGGTCATTGTTGACCTTTTTCATGAGGCTATGGACAGCCGTCACGCCCTGCTCAGCGAGGAAAGACTGAATCTCCTCGTCAGTCAATCCGTCGAGTGATCTAGTATATACCACACCACGAGACGAATTCAAAGTGCGGTGAGCCTCCACCCAGACAGGGAACGTGTACAGGAGTGCGGCCCGAAGCAGTTTTTGTGCCTGAAAGGCACTCTCAGTTTCTAGTAACAAGGTACCTTTACGCAACCTGGTACACGACTTGACAGATCCGGCTATGGCATCTACGCCCTTCTGGATAACTAAAGGGTTGACAGAGGAAAAATCCTTTCCATCCTCAGATCGAGAAACTACAAGGAACTGTGGGGCAGGTGGTAGTACTTTTGTCACTGGTGGCTGGTCAAGTTTCTGTTTGTGGGCATAAGTCGAGAGAGAAGAAGAAGAGAAATCCATTGCGGAGGAATCCCCCATGATTGCCAGTGTCTCAGATGGGGCGCTCCTTCCTTGTGGGGACCCTCTCAGAGGGCACTCCTGCCTTAGGTGAATGTTTACACCTCAGGTCACACCTCCCGAGAAACAGACGGAGGGACCAATCGGCATGGTCAGAAGCTATCAGCTCAGGCAATCACCCCTCCCTGGGCCTGGCCTTTACCAGGGGGTACGTGCGTGCCTACTTGTCTACCCAGGGCGGGGAATTACGCGTTACCCCGTCACCGGCTACGCGTGCGAACGTGTGGGTCGGCCTTCAGGCACGCACAGGGAGGAAGGAAGAAGAGGAAAAAGAAGGGAGACAGGGAGAGAGAGGACAGACTGTCTCAAACGACGAGGCGGAGACCAGAGAAGGCAAGGAGAAGAAGGCAAGGGAAAGAGTAAGTAAGACAGTGCGATGGAGAAGAACAAAGAAAAGAACCAACCAAAGGAAGGAAGAAACGAGAAGAAGTGAAAAACAAAAATTACCGCAAATATAGGTTGTGGAACTGTCCGTCTCCGGACGCAGGCGCTAACGACCCCCTTGAGGGGGAGGGACTCCTGTCAGTCGCCTCTTACGACAGGCAGGAATACCTCGGGGCTATTCTAACCCCCGGACCCGCAGGGGGGATATTGCACTCTGTGCAACATTATACCAGATGTGTTCCTGTTTCATTTCCTTTCCCCAGGCTGTACTGGTCTATTTCCTGTTCCCTTGGTTTTCATTGTATTGAATTCCAGTTGCCCATCACAATTAAATTGGACATCAAGTATCACCTATGACGGGCAGTCAAATGAACACCGAACAGCCACCACAACAAAAGCATGGAATAGTTCCATTCAAAAGTAATCACCACATGCATAAAGACATTTGTCCAACTGGTAGACGAGACGATCAATTTCTGTTTTGTAGAACACAGTCTGCTGCTGACATCCACAACTGACCCGCTCTTGCACTTCCTTGTCTGACAAACTGATGTCCACGCACGTCTTTCTTCACGTCGCCAACAAGTGAAAATCACAAAGTGAAAGATCTGTGCTGTACGGAGGATGTTGCAGTGTTTGCCAACCGAATTGCTGAAATTTAGCCTTTGTCCAACTAGCAATGTGGGTGCGGGCATTGCTGTGCAACAGATAATTCTGCCCGAAAATATAGCTGTTCTTTTTGACTTCACAGTGCACTGCAATTTCTGGAAAGTGACTTCACAGCACTGCGCACTGACTGTAGTTTTGCACTCCAGGACCTCGGTGAGCAGAAAGCACCTGCAGGGGAGCTGGGTCGTCTAGACCTCACTGGAACTTGCGTGAACAGCTTTGGACTTCTTTGGCAGGGGAGATGTGGTACGTTTCCACTGTCAGCTTTGCCATTTGCCCTCGGGCTGTCTGAATTCTGTCAGTTTTAATGCACGTAGTGATTACTTTCGAATCGAAACATTCTTCGGTCCTTTTATAGTAAGTGTTTGGTTTTCATTTGATTGCTCCTTTTATATTTACATTGTGTGGAGAAAAACTAAAAGATATGGAAAATGTGTATCAAGTGAAGATGCAGCCCAACTACTTTTGTTAACTGGAGAGAAGCCATTTTCCTGCATCTGGTTAGTTTTATTTGCAGGCAAATTGTTTTATTAGTAATAAGCTAATTCCCCTTCAGTATTAATAACTACATCACATGGAAAAGTTTTGTAGTTCTGTTTATCAGCATGTTATTATCCACATATCAATGTGGAAGAGGTCCATCTGTATTGTGACCCAGACTCCCACTGAATGCTGCAATGGCATATATCATAGGTGAAAGGTTCTACAAGCTGGTTTCTAAAATATATTAATTAAAATTATTATGTCTTACCTAGACCTTAATCAGCACAATCACCTTCAAAGTAGCCCCCTTGTGGGTGAACACATTGATTCCAATGTTTCTGCCTGTGTTTGAGTGAATCCTTTGTTACATTGTGATTCTGCTCGAATCTTTTCCACAGTATCAAATCTTTGCCCCTCCAACTGTACTTTCATCTCAGGGAGGAAGAAATAGTCACACGGAGGCTAGTGTAGTGACTACAGCAGCCGGGAAACGACACTCATCTCACTTTCAGACAACAATTCCTGAACAGTTGAGGCCGTTATGTGATTGTACAATGTAAAGGTAGAACACTCAGTCACTCATACACCACTTCTACAGACGTTTCCTCCTCGTGTCCTCCCTAAATCTCTTTAGATAACCACGGACTTAATGATACTCTTAACTAGCTAAGCTTGTTTTGGGCCAAAGCGAAGAACAACTCTTCCACCGTGACTGCTGCTACTCAGTTTCATTGCCATACACGGAACTTTCATCGCTTGTGATGATCTCTGAAAGAATGTTTGGATTGTTTTGAAGCAGCTATGTAAGTTCCATGCAGACTTTCACATGATGTTGCTTCTGATCATCTTGAAGCAGAATGTCACAAATTTAATTGCAAGCTTTCTCTTGGTCATTTTTCCTGACAATACATTCACATGTATCACAACTTATTCCCAAAGAGTTGCAGAAATCTTGCACAATCACACCTCTCACATTTTGAACATTTCCTGGTGTGACACCAGACAATGATCTCGCGGAATAACGGTTGTCACCAATCTATTTTCATCTATTTTTGAAGTGCTTGCCTCAGTGTCGTCAACCGGTGCACACACCACTCCAAGCAAAGCAAGCAGATGTTAGACAGTTGGCACTAACAAGTGTCAGTCAAGCGGTGTGCACTAGCTTCTAATGGAAGGCCAACAAGAGAGCAACGCCTCCAGGAAGTGCACGCAGTGGCACTATTTACATACCGCACTGAGAGTCTGGACTTGGCCTCGTGTTAACCCTCGAGCTAGCTTCCTCAAGTTCTTGTGGAACTTCAATTACTGTGTTCTTAGTATATGCCAATCACCTGGACTTGGTCTGCTCCCAAGATTTACGGGTCTGATTCCAGTGAGACAAGCCGTACCACCAGATCTAGCATATTCACATATCTTGTTGCTGTTTTGTCACCGAGTTAAGTATATTTCCATAATAAAGATCTCTGTGTGTGCCCACAATTGGTGTTCTGTCTGCTTGACAACAGCAGAATTCCATCTCGCAAAACTTCCACAGTTTGTAAGTCAGTGTCTGACCTAGTGTTATCTCCAAAAGCTTGCTGCAACATTTTGAGTGTTTCTGCAGCAATCTATTCAAGTTCAAAACACACTGCTCTTTCAAGTCAGCCATCACTAAAACAAGAATCAAGGAAACATGACAATGGCAGTATGCTTACCAACTAGCCAAACCACTCAGCTTGCAGTCCTCTGCATACTACTAAAGAAGGATGAATGGAGAGATACTGAAATATGCTCACTATTTTTTATTTACTTAAATTTGGCATATTTTGTGACAGTACCTTTTCCGTTAAATGTTTACAAGGCGATATTTGTCTTGGCTTCAGTTGTCTAGTGGAAGTACGATTCCCTTATGCAGTTTTGTCGGCTGCAGAATTGACCTGGTTCAATGCGTTTGCCTCATTTTTGGTGCTTCAAATACCATTTCTTCGAATGTGGTTTCTTCTTAAAGTTTATATAAAAAAAATAGTAACATAATTCATTTTTTTTCCACTAACAAATATTTATGACGGCGACCTGCACATTGTTCTACTGTCAACACACACCAAGAGTTAACTGCCGACTGACTACAGTCAAAGATGACTCCAGCGTCAAAGACATTTTACACAACACACCAGCTTCCACTTGTAACCAGTCTCTTCGATATTCTTCATCACATCTACTAACAGTAATCAATATGCTGTCACTCTCAAAAATATAAGTAAATTAACATAAGGCAAATTACAATAAAAAAAATTCTGACAAAAATATAAGAAAACATTTACAATTTGGTATCGACAAATCCGGTAGAAAATAACATCTCCCAGATCCATTATAATACCTAGTGGTGTTTCAGTGAACTTTTAAACACTCTCATGAAAAACACAAATTTCGGAAAATTTGGATATTGTTTCATATATCAGGAACGAAAAAAACGGAACCCACGGAAAGTCTGGTCAGTGTACCAGCACACACAATATGAAGGCCGATTGACAAAGACTGAAGCTTATTTTTTCACAGGTGTTTATTACTGTTTCAACATTTACTCCCCTCTTACTCAAATGCACTTTTTATAGTGACTCTGCCAGACCTCGAATACACGATGCACCCCATTCTTTGTCAGGTCATAGACAATCGCCTCATTTTTCTCGAGCACTGCTTCGCAGTCGTCATACCGAATGCTCTGAAGCTTTGCCTTTAGTAATGGGAATAAAAAAAAAAATATCAAAGGGTGCAAGGTTGAGACTATAAGATAGATGGAGTACACAGGCAATGTCTAATTGAGCCAGAAACTGCACGGCTCGATTTGCAACTCGAGATCTCACACTGTTACGATAAAGACACTACCTAGTCCGAGAAAGTTCTGGTAATTTCCTTGCAATGTGCTTCCTGAGTTTAGCCAATACTGACTGATATATAGTATGCTGCTGTAACGGTAGTGTACGGGGGAGGTGCTTGCAGGTAAATCGTTCCATTGTATACAAAAAATGTGATCACCATCACTTTCCTTGCATATGGATCAGCTTTCACCTTTGTTGGAGCACGTGGTTATTTCAGCACTGTGCTAAGCCTGTTTTCCTTCAGGATCATAAGGACACCAGCAATAATCGATTCCAGAAACACATCCCCTCCATCAGCGGAAAGATGCGGCTTTTCTCCATTTGCACATTCTTTTGTTCAGGAGTCAACAGAAATGGCACCCAATGGGCACAAACATGGGTCATAAGGATACTGCCATATGAAATTCTCAATACTTCAATTAGATTACGTACTGTTACTTGCCGATCCTCACAGACAATCACAGCAGCTGTGTTGATGTTGACTTCATTCATAGAAGAAGCTAAAATATCAGGTCCACCTTGCTTAACAGACAAGTTGGCCTTCCTTGAAATCCTCTAACTACCTAAACACTGTTGCATGATGATGATGATGATGATTATGTGCAGCTTCACCATCACTTGTTGCAGGTTTTTGCAAGTCTCAGGGGCTGTACAGTTTAAACGAACACAGAATTTTATTGCGCCGTACTGGTCCTCTTGCGTCACCTCCATTGTTTGGTACGAGAAATGCGAAAAGTATCTACAAACACGAACATTACTACCAACCTACTGATGCGAGAATGCTGCCACCTATGGACATTATACATAAAAACCCGCTCTTTTCAAATATTCACAGTATAGATAGGAGACTATCATGGAAGCTACAGAATAAAATCAGTCTCAGTCTTTGTTAGTCAGCCTTCACATATTCCCTTAAAATGTGCCAGCATATTTCAATGTCGATCAAGCAGTTTGTGTTCTTATTTCAAGATGTATATCAATGTCACAAGGCTACGAAAATTTTACTTTTGGCAACAATAGGAGAGGTGAGTTCTGATGTTAACTTCTATTAAAATGGCTACTAAAGAATTAAAGAATGGATGTGGAGGACCATCACTAGTTAAAAAATGCAAGTGTCCTGTGCAGTGTCATTTTTCGCAAAGCGTCACAAGTGTAGATATTTGGGTAAGCACATCACAAATTGGTGTGTTAGTCAAGAAAGCATCGGACTGAGAAGGAAAGATAAGGTGCAAGTCACTACCAAGCTGGTACATCGTCACATCTCAAATGTGGCATCTAAGCTATGATCTGACTTGTCCGTGTTCTCACATGTGAAGTTTCAGAGACGAGCCATTTTGAGATAAAAGTTTTATGGGTGTGGTATCACGAGTTTCACAATACAAAAACTTATACTGGTTGAACCAACATTTTGCTCACAGTTAAGGTGGCCTTCTACTGTACACCCTGAAGGAGGCCACTGTAACTGTGGCCGAAACAGTTGTTTCACCAGTATAGTCACAATATGGCTTAGTACTACACCCAGAAACCTTTTATGTCAACTGCCACTGGCAGCGGAAGCCAACATAAACAAAATATAGAAAAAGATTCTACGAGCAACATTTTCACTAGCAGCCCCACGTGCTGAAGTCCACACTTAACAAAATGAAGTGCTGAAGTATATAATTTTACATTGTATGGGTTATAACAATGTTGTCAGTAGTGTTGTGCTTTTTTATGTGCCCAATTTGTTTGTCTATTCTGACTTCCATTGTATAGTTGACTACTGCATTTCACCACCTGAAATACAAGTAGTTTCTCCAGTTCTCAACAGCAGCATAAGCATAAAGTAGGTCCTTTATTTTCATGTTATGGTTTTACTGGTTGTGATCAGCATGACCACATTTACTTTAAAAGTAAAGTTTATTGCAGTCAAACGTTTTCTTACCAGTCATTATAAATATCCCAATAAAAACATTAACCAACCAAGAATAAGTACAAAAATATTACACTGATAAATTACAAATATATAAAATATATACAAATACATGACATTTAAGTGTTTTTTTTATGTAGTTTGGTAATATACTTTTGTAGTTTATCACTGTAATATTTCTTAACTTATACTTGTAATACTCTTTCTTAATCTTCTATAGCACTACTGAAAATGAGTATGAGTTATAAACTGACACTAGTTTAGTCACTCAAACATTTTATATGAGTATCTGACTGTAAAAGGACACACACCTCTCTCTCTCTCTCTCTCTCTCTCTCTCTCTCTCTCTCTCTCTCTCACACACACACACACACACACACACACACACACACACACACACACACACACACACACACACACACACACACACACACACACACATATGCACGCACGTACGTACGCACACGCCATCTCTGGCAGCTCTGACCAGAATGCAACTGTTATGTGGAATGGAAGCAGCAATCTGGAGGGAGTGGGGAAGGGGAAGGGATAGCCACGAACAGGTGTGGGGAGAGCAAAATGCTGTCTGGCAGAGTGTGCAGGGACAAGACTGCCGACAGGCGCAGGATAGAGAGGCAGTGGGATACCGGGGTGGGGAAGACTAGGGGGAACGGAATGAAAACCATCTCTACCCGCTCCACAAGATACAGTCACTGTGAAATCCCTGCTCCATACATCAAATCTCTGAAACTGAATCCCTTGCTCTCTAGCACATGGAGGAGCATCCCAGACACCACCTTCACCTTCATATGTTATCCAACCTGCTGACATCCTACTGCCATATCGGGGCACCACTATCCGACCAGTACTTACCACAGTGTTGTTTCTCCTCAACCACTTGCAGCACCCAAACCCTGCCTAACTGACCTTTCCAACTTTCCACGAACCCCCAGAACTCCCAACCAACACTCCACTAAAGCCAGAGCCAAAACATTCCCATAATGTTGTTGTTAACCTTTCCACCAAACCCCTCAGCCCCACAAAAGTTTTACATCTATCCAAAGGACTCATCTTTAGCTCTACACTCAGATTTAACCATTCTGGACTTAAAGACCTTCTCCCTATGCCTACAATGGAAACACTTCTTTGCCACGAATCCCTTAAACCAAAGCTAACCTGATTGCAACATTGAACCCTGCCTCTCCCAGTTCATACCACCATCCAACCATGACCTCCTCCCCCCCCCCCCCCCCCCCCAATCGCTGATCACCTTACAGGAATTCCTTACCTCCAACTAAGCCTCACCATCCTTCCCCGGGCCCTTCCTCAGAACACCAACCTTTCAGCAGAAGAAAGAACAGCCATACGCAGCCTCAAAACCAATCCTGATCCAATCATCCTACCTGCAGGCAATGGTTCCACCACTGTTATGAATCACAGTGAATACCTAGTGGATGGCTTCTGCTAATCATTTGACTCATCCACCTACAAACTTTGCCAGAGTGATCCCATCCCAGAAGTCCAACATAGCCCCCAATCCCTGCTTAAATCCTTAGCACCTTCCCAGAACCTCTCCCTGGAATCAATTTCCCTTCTCATCCCTATGGCACACTGCACACCCACCTTATACATGCTCCTCAAATCTACAAACCCGACAAACCTGGATGGCACATAGTGGCTAATAATAGTCCCTCCACTGAAAGAATTTTGGCCCTCATTGACCAATACCTCCAACCTACTGCCAATAATATGGCCTCACGTGTCATAGATACCAACCACTTCCTTCACCGACTCTCCACCATCTCCACTCCTTTACCTCCTGGATACCTATTCATCACTGTTGACGTCATCTCCCTATACACCGACATCCCTGACGTCCACGATCTTACTGCTGTTTAACACTACCTTCACCAATGTCCTTCAGGCTCCAAACCCACTACCCCACTCCTCATACACCTTACTAACCTTATCCTAACTCACACCTACTTATCCTTTGAAGGGTAGTTATACAAATAAATCTGCAGCACAGCCAAGGGCATCCGAATGGCACCCTCCTGTGCAAACCTGTATATGGGCCATCTAGAGGAGACCTCCCTAGCCTCCCAAACTACCAAATCCCTTGTCTGGCTCAGGTTCATCGATGATAACTTCACGATCTGCACTCAGAGCATAGCACCCTACCTTCACAACCTTAACACCTCTCCCATCACTTCGCCTGGTCCTCCTCAACACAACATGCCCCCTCCGTAGACATTGACCTCTTGGGAGAAACAAGCTGCAGTACCCTTTGTGACCCAATACCCACCCAGACTGGAACAACCAAACCGCATCCTTTGCCAGGGCTCTGATAACCTATCATCGTGTCTCGAGAGGAGAGACATCCTAACCAACAACCTCCGAGCGAGATATGCCCAATGTACCCACCCAGCACTTCCTATTCCTGTCCTGCCCTGCCCCCCCCCCCCCCCCCCCCACACACACACCACCAGCTCTGCTGCTATCATTGCACAGTTTTTTATCCTGGTATGACTACCAACCAGCTGCCCACCAGGATGAAAGGCTGCCACCAAACTGTGACCAAGAGCAAAGTAGACTAATGTGTGGCACAATCTGCAGCTGAATATAACCTGCTTGATCTCAATGGCTGCTCCACACCCCAAGCCATCTTGGCCCACCACTAGCTTTCTGAAACAGTGCAGATGGGAGTTATCCTTACAACACATTCTCTACTCGCAAAATTACACTGGCCTCAATCTACTATAATGTACTGTCCCCAAACCATTTACCAAACTGTTTTCATACCCTTTGTCCTATCACTTCCTCCTTACTCTTGTCTCCCACCCTCTTCGTGTGCTGCCCTCTGCCAATGCACCTCCCCTTTTTTCACTCCATTCCCCCTGCCCCTTCCCACCTTCTTCCTCCACTGCCTCCCAACTTGCACCTCTTGGCAGTCCAGTCCCTGCACCCACTGCCTGATAACACTCTCCTCTCCCTTTACCTGTACACTGCTAACCCTTCCCTTTCCCCATCTCCTCCAGATTGCTGCTGCAGGGATATCGTGGTCACGTATGCGTTAGGTGTGCTTGCTTGTGTGAATGAATGTGTGTGTTTCTCTTTCTTTCTCTTTTTCGGATGAAGGCTGTGGCCGAAAGTTAATATGTACGAGTCTTTTAATTGTGCCTGTCTGCAAGTTAATAACTCAATGTGTTGTCCGTATGGTAAGTTTGCAATCTATCTTTTTCTTACATTGCTGATATTCAAAAAATATCATCGTTAAAAGATATCTGTAATGTATAGCACTTGTTTACTTCCCCTCCCCTTAATCCATACCTTTTTCTTCTTTTCTTTCTCTTCTCTTTCAAAACTAATACCAATATGCTTTAACACACTTTTACACACATCACATGTCCTCACGAATTTTCTCCACTTTGATCTCTTGTTATTTACACATTTACCACTTTTTTTTTCTTACTGACAGACCTTAATTAAAACAAAAAAAGACAGTGTAGGCCGACACGTTAAGTACAGTACCCTTACCCAGTCCATGTCGTACGCAAAGTCTCCAACGTGTAAGATACCGTCAGCACTCTGGTGCATCACTTCCTCTTGCAGATAGGGGAGCGACTTGGCATTTAGAGTGCCCATATCCCCTAGGACCAAAATGCGTGGGGCCCACTGAGCCGCGGAATCACCGCCCTCCGATGCTGGTGGAGATGGTGGTGTCTTGAAAGAGAACACTGGTGACCAGCCACCGTCTGAGCTGCCGACATGGTACACTGTAAAAGATACACAAACAGTGACCCAAATATGTCAAATGTCATGTAGACAACAATGGGGGAGGGGGGGGGGGGGAGGTAGAGTGGGAGTGGGAGAGCACTGCATACAGTGAGATACAAAGAATACATTATTAAATTTGTAAATGAAACATCTACGTACAAAGTGGCAGCAAGAGAAAACACATTTAAAATTAAGGAAATTTAGGAAACTTGCAAGCTTTTGGAGACATTGGCTCCTTCTGACAGAAGTGTAGGAGGGGAAAGAAGAGGGATGAAGGAAAAGGACTGGTGAGGTTTAGGAATTGACGAGAGTTATGGAAGAGTTGCCCAGAACCCCACATCAGAGGAAACTCAGAGGATAGGATGAGAAGGAAAGAGTATATTGGCACCATTTAGGGAATGGTGATAGTTACAGAAAAGTCACCCATAACCCTGGGGTGAGAGGGGACTTACTGGAGGGAATGAGCAGGAAAGGAAGACTACTGGTGATGTTTAGAAAATGCTGACTGTTATGGAATAATTGCCGAGAATCCTGGGTCAGTGGAGACAGAATGAGTCTTTCCTACTCATCGCATCCACTAAGTCTCCCCTGACTTAGTGTTCTGGGCAGCTCTTTCAATTCCCTAAACCCCACCATGCCTTTTCCTTCAAACCCCTTCCTTCCCCTTCAACCCATCTGACAGGACGAGGAGCCACTGGCTATGAAAGCTTGCACATTTCCTTGAATTTTCTGTGTGTTCTCTGCTGCCACTGTTTGGTGAGTAGACTTTTCACCTGTCAATCACATTACATGTTCAAAAACTGCTTATTTTCACAGATATATTACTAAATTTGTAAGTGGTTTGAAAGTCTACAGGGTGCAAAATTTAGCACACTAAGCTGGAACCTCCAGCAACAACAATGGCCTAACCTGTCTGGGTATCAAGTTAACAGTGCACGGATGATAGACACAAGAAAGTCATTCCACGCTGCGCCAAAGTTTAGCAACTGTAATGGCTAGCAAGTTATTAAATATCAGTCCCTTGGCAACTCACGACCAGATATTTTGAATGGGAGAGAGCCACGGAGAACAGGCTGGATCGCACAACAGTCGGATTCCTTCTGTATTTAAGTAGATCAGGACAGCGTGGACAATGTGTGATATTGCATGGGACACAAGAACTGGCCCGAATAAGTCAAACGTGATCAACTTATCAGCTATCTGAAAGAAGAGGTGATCATGATGTTTGCCCAGTGACACCACGTATCATTGTGTTATGTACTGGTCCCAAATGATCAAGAAAAAATGCCATCTGGCAACGTTTACTCTCCTCAGCACTGTAGGCAGAACTGGGACTCGTCTCTCAAGATATAGTGTTGTCATTCAGTCCCCTACCAAGGAACACCTCTCTCTCTGCTATTGCTTTAAGGGAAACCGCAACAACAGTCACCATGCTGACAATCCATGGGGTCTCTAGATATTGTCACACTGTAGGTATGAATATTTGTCTTGCTGCAAAGCAAACCATTTCCCTACTCAAAAGTATCTAAAGTGATCGTATAACCCTGTACAGCCAAGTTGATAATATTTCTGTCCTCTCGGGCATTTGTTGCGTGGGCTCACTGAAATCTCGCATGGTATTAAGTACTGGCATCCTAAATCCATTGGCTCCATATTTGCAAGGCAGTTCTGGAATCCAGATCAATGTAAGCTGCAATGTCATGGAACGATAAACAGCAGTCTTCATAGGTCACAGTCCTGCTGTTGTTGAATTCACTTTTCCCCTCTTACAAACAGCACAACATAAACAATCAACATTAAAATGCAATTTCTAAGTAAGAAAACAGCCTTTTTTGCTTTTCTTTTTTTTCCTCCTTATATACAGAATGTATATGGCATTCCTTCAGTGCTGTTCCACTGAAATGCTAATTATTTACATATACAAAATATATTGTATATCTCCTGCTAACTTTATATTTGTTGCAAGTAGTCTTCATGAAATTAATATTATAATATCCATCAGTTTATAATAGCCTCTGTAGTGGAGTGGTCGGTGTATCTGACTGCCATACACAGTGAAACCCAGCATTTACACTTTTTGAGGGACTAAAAAAAAAGAAGTGTAAAATGCGGGAAAATGTAAAATGTGGGAAATAGCACTTTAAGCTGTAAAAGTTACGTATAGGATACCCCCTTGTACTGTATGTATGATATATGCACATAACAGGCATCAAAAGAGTTGTCAGAGACTTGTTTATTATCTAATGAAGGTTTATTATCTAATAAAAACTGCTGACATAACTGGAACTGATAACTGTCTGGGAAGCAGGAACATTTGACTCAATTTCAAATGCCATTATCGATGTTTTTGAAAGGCTGCAGCTGTCATTCATTATTTAAATAATGAAATACTGCACTAGTAATGTATTTTTTTCATGCTTAGCACGACGTGTTTCGAGAATTTTTTCTCGTTGCCAAGTGAAAATATGTAAATAAGTATTTTGTAAGGTGTTTGAATGTGTGTTATGTTGTGTCTCTTTTACTGTAGTCAGGTACTGTACCTCACCAGTTATGCAGGGGGAAAACAAAAAAACAAAAACGAAAAAAAAACACACACACACACACACACACACACACACACACACACACACACACACTGTTTGTAAACACTGCACATGACAACAAGAATAAATTCTCTAAACAGGTTTTGCGAAGCATGAATAAAACACGTAACCGGCACTTTAAACTAAAAACCATTTGAGCAACACAAAGTGAATGACTGCATCAACTAGCGCTTCACATGGCCATTTGCCAAAACACTAAGTATGGTTCATCAGTGTTTGCACAGTAGAGGCAGTTTGGAAATGGTTGTGATTGGTCACGGTATCTTCATTCGAACGAACCTTGTTACTCACATCAGCCACCATGCCAAGTAGAGCTTGGTGGTGGTGGGAGATATGGCATGAATTGTTCCATCTTTTACATGTTTACCAGTTCAAATCCACTGAATAGGGTGCCCTGGTGTCAAGAAACTTAACCACGTAATATTTGTAAACATTACTGGATGACCAACATCATGTCAGCATCATTTTTTCGTAATGCTTAAATTGTGAGGAAATTATAAATATGTTGACACAAAATCAAGTGCAAATTAACATTGTGGGCATAGGAAATTTGACGGGACTGATAAAAAATGTCATAAATGACAGGAAAACATTAAAGCGGGGTTATACTGTATATGACCCAGGTTCACCTCTTTGTACTGTCAGGGATTTTTCCTTCGTGGGACAACGAACTGAGTACAAACAGCCTTGTGTTACCAATAGAGTAGTTACACTGTAACTCGTATGTTGACATACTTGTTATTATGGGTTTATTTATCTATTGGCACTTTTCATTTCTATTTCACTGTTGCTATTTGAGTTTACGTATTGTCATTTGAAGATAGTGAATGGAGCTGTGGAGGCTAGAAAACGGAGTGTCAAGCGCAGAAATCTGAATATTTCTTATATATTCTCCTGACTGAGTTAAGTACAGGGGTGACAGCAGCATAGGCAGTCAGAAACATTTGCGCCGTGTCTGAGGATAATACCACTGGACAGAGCACAGCAAGAAAATGGTTCTCACGTTTTAAGGAAGATCATTTTGATATTAGTGACTCCATGTTTAGGAAGACCTTAGGGGTTTGATGAAGATCATTTACATGCATTAATACACAAGGACCCATGTAAGTGTACTCAAGAACTGGCAAATGTGATGAACTGTGTTCATTCTACCATTGTGTGATATTTGCATGCAATGTGAAAGATTCAAAAAACAGGGTGTATGGTATTAGTGGCCTAAGCCAAAATCACAAAAATCAGCAGTTGCTGATGGGCATCTCTGCTTGCTCGTCATCAATTGGCTCGTGAACAACACCGACCATTCCTATCCTGTATTGTTACTGGTGATGAGAAATGGCGCCTGTATGCTAACGTAAGGAAAAAGCAACACCTGTGCCATTGCCAACAAGTGAAACATTTAGCAGACACAATTCAAGAACAATGACCAGGAAGACTGGATGAACCGATGTTACTTCACATAACACCCACTCACATTCTGCCAGACTGCCAAAAAACACTAAAGAGGAGTTGGGTTGAGACATAATTGAGACGTAATTCTGCACCCCGTTCTTCACCTGACCTTTCACACTCAGATTTTCACCTTCTCTGCTCTACTTTGCAACCTTACAGATATGTTCTTTCTGCAAGAAAATGTGCTCTGAACATGACTCGATAGGTTCTTTGCCTTGAAACCACACAGAATTGAAAAGTTACCCTAGTATTGGTAGACTGTTGTAAACAGGGACGGAGAGTATATTATTGATGACTAAAGTCTCTTATGTGTATGTATTGTGTTTATTAAACTTGTGGACAATTTCTACACACTTGTGCTCCAGCCCAATATAAAGGTTAAGGAAATTTGTAAGCTTTCAGAGCCAATGGCTCCTTCTGACAGAAGGGTTCAATGGGGAGGAAGAGCGATGAAGAAAAAAGATGGCATGGTTTACAAAAAGTTGCACAGAACTCTGGGTAATGATGGACTTACCGAATAGGATGAGACAGAAAGACTGTTTGCGGGAGACTGCACTAGACGAAATTTGAAAAGGATGACGGCCTGGGGCGGCAACTGCTGGGTGGCGCAGGAGAAGAAACACGCCGTGGCAGGAGAAGAACTTTCATCCCATGAGCCTTCCTGGAAGGTCGTTTAGTCGAAGTACTGGGCGATGGCTAGGAGTGCGGGGTACGTAAGAAGTCTTCATGGGACGTTTCCTTCTTGAAGGCCCGTACATCTGACTCCTGGGCCTTGGTCTTGGCAGAAGATGATGAAGATGCTTGTGTCTTAGGGGCGACAGGAGGAAGAGGAGACGCTGACCGGGCGATCTTATCACTGGGCGAATGGACGACCGTAGCACTAAAGGTCAGATCGCATGTCTGCGTCAATACCTCCCTGGTAGGCTGAGGACGGTACTGTATTTCCCCGCTGGGAGCACCGTGGGCTTCCTACTACGAAAAAGATTGCGAGCAGCTGAGGTGGACACTTTCTCTTTGACCCGAATTTCCTGTATACAGCGTTCATTCTTGCAGATGGGACAGTCACGAGAGGACGCTGCATGGTCACCCTAACAGTTCACGCAATGAGGAGACGGAGGTGGACAGTCACCCTCATGGGCGTCCCTGCCACAAGTGACGCATTTAGCCGCATTAGAGCAAGACTGGCGGGTGTGGTTAAAACGCTGACACTGTTAGCAGCGCGTAGGTGTCAGGACATATGGGCAAACAGAAATAACCTCACAGCCCGCTTTGATGTGCGACGGCAGCTGAACACTATCAAAGGTCAAGGAAAGCGTCCGGGTCGGTACAAGGTCATTGTCGACCTTTTTCATGACCCTATGGACAGCCGTCAAGCCCTGCTCAACGAGGAAAGACAAAGACTCAATCTCCTCGTCAGTCAATCCGTCGAGTGATCTAGTAGATACCACACCACATGACGAATTCAGAGTGTGGTGAGCCTCCACCCGGACAGGGAACATGTACAGGAGTGTGGCCCGAAGGAGTTTTTTGCCTGAAAGGCGCTCTCAGTTTCCAACAACAAGGTACCGTTACACATCCTGGACAAGACTTGACAGATCCGGCTATGGCATCTACGCCCTTCTGAATAATGAAAGGGTCGACAGATGAAAAATCCTTTCCGTCCTCAGATCCAGAAACTACGAGGAACTTTGGGGCAGGTGGTAGTACTTTTGTCACTGGTGGCAGGTCAAGTTTCCGGTTGTGGGCAGACGTCGAGAGAGAAGAAGAAGATAAATCCAATGTGGATGAACCCCCCACGATTGCCAGTGTCTCCGATGGCATGTTCCTTTCTTGTGGGGACCCTCTCGGAGGGCGCTCCCGCCTTGGGTGAATGTTTACACCTCAGGTCACACCTCCCGAGAAACGGATGGAGGAACCAATCGGCACGGTCGGAAGGTGTCAGCTCGGGCAATCACCCCTCCCCGGCCTGGCCTTTACCAAGGGGTACGCACGGGCCCTACTTGTCTACCCAGGGTGGCGAATTACGCTTTATCCCATCAGCGGCTACACGTGCGAACACATGGGTCGGCCTTCAGGCACACACAGGGAGGAAAGAAGAATAGGAAAACAAGGGGAGAGAGGAAAAGAAAGGACAGACTGTCTCAAACGCCGAGGCAGATACCATAGGGTGGACAAGAAGGCAAGGAGAAGGTGGCAAGGTAAAAAGTAAGGAATACAGTGAGAGAGACCAGATACAAGAGAGAAAGTGGGGGTGGTAGGGGCACACATTGAGAAAACCAGATGGATCCATCAAAAGGGGGGAACAACAACAACAACAACAAAAACATTGGAATGAAATCCCTAGGAAACAAGGAAGAGAGGAAGAGATAGGGGCACATGGAAGAGGACAGTGCAAAGGGAAGTAAAAAGAGTTGGAAAGACCTGGGCAGAATTGAGGCAAATAGTCAAAGTCAAAGTCAAGCACTGGCAAAGAGCAGCAAACAAAGAGGTTGGAAGATGAGAATGGGGAGGAGGTGAGAGAACAGAGGGTGTGGACTGTTGGCTGGAAGGAGTGGGGACAAATGTTGCCGTAGGTCGAGGCGGGATAATTTTGGGATTGTAGAATGTGCTGTAAGGATAACTTTCATCTGTGTTGTTTGGAAAAGCAGGTGGTGAAGGGGAGCATCCGGATGGCTTGAGTAATAAAGCAGCAATTGAAATAGAGCATTTCATATGCATGTTATGCCAAAGGGTGGTCTACTATGATTTTTTCCACAGTTTTGCAGTGGGCATCCATCCAGGTGGTATCCATACCAATATAAAAAAACTGTGCAACGATTGCAGTAGAGCTGGTATATGACATGGCTGCTTTCAAGCCTCTCATGGATTAGGATAAGCCTGTGACAGGACTGGAATAGGAAGTGCTGGGTGGGTGGATTATTCTTGTCTTGCACCTGAATCTGCCACAGGGATATGACCCTTGTGGCAAGGGGAGTGGCATAGGAATAAACTAGGATGTCGTGGAGGTCGGGTAGGTGACGGAACACCAGTTTACATGGGGTGGGAAGGATCTCGGGTATGATGCCTCTGATTTTAGGGCTTGGTGATAGGTAATCAAAGATTTTGGGAAGCATATAGAAGGTGAGTGCGCAGGGTGTCAGAGGCGAGGTGGGAAATGGATTCAGAGGAGAGGTTCTGAGAAGGGACTAAGGCTGGAACAACTGAAACACATACTATGCCAGGTCTTTGATTACCTATGATGACTGCAGCCGTGAGTGCGTGAGGTACGCTCGATTGTGTGAATGAATGTCAGTGTGTGTCTTTTTCTGACATGCTAAGGCCAAAAGCTAATGTATAAGTGTTCTTTAACTGTGCCTGTCAGCAACTCAACATGTATCTTTATGGTAAGTAGCAATCTATATTTTCCTTGATATCAATTAATAATATTTATCTAAATTTATTGAAAAAAATTTGAAATTGAGAAAGCTGTGCCATGCAAATATGCAGGTTCAATTTTTTTTTCTGTAGTCAGTTTCAACTATGATCCGAGGAGAAGTAAAGCAGCAGACAACTGTTTCTCCCAGAATATTCTATCTACTTTCGTACAGGGGGTTCAGAAACAGTCCGAGAAGCTTATACAGGTCTTTCAGCAACAGTTTGAGAAATACCTACTAAGAAAAAACTTCAATACATTGCACCATTTCAGAGTTAATTAGCACTGAAGTTAGCTAACCAGGCTGCTGAGCGTGCAAATTCAAGTGGGCTGCCATATACACAATTGATAGTTGTTCTCAGATCAAAGATGATAACGCAAGGGACTGCTCAGCCTTTGGTTTAGGCACAATTCTCAGTACCAACTCATGTTCAATTTTTGTATTTCTCTCATGTTCGGTTTTAGAAAACCTAATGAAAAGCACGTCTTGGAACGCTGTCTCTAGTGGGCTGCTCGAATATGTGCGCACAGAGGCCTGATTAGCTAATTTCGATGCTAATAGATCCAGAAACAGCACAATGTGTCAAATATTTTTCTTAACATTTATTTCTCATCACAATCTACCCTTTAATGCCCTAAAACTGTTTCTGACCGCCCAGTACATTTTCAAACAAAACTTGTATATACAACATGAAGCCATTCTGTATTCCTCCTTACAACTGCTTTGACACAGAACAGGAAAGTTGTATTTATGGCTTATTTGGTTGGTTGATTGGGGTTTAAGGGACCAAACAGCATGGTCATCAGTCCCTTGTATCAAAGGTGGTCCTTTCAGACGGATTTACATCTCAGAAGACTCATAATGATAAAAAGTAAAAGGCTAAAAAACGTAAAAGTGCAGTTGTGTTGTCAATGGTGAAAACAAAAGGAGGGAAGTCAGCAAGTGGGCAACCCAAAGGCTATGCTACAGGCAGGAAATATCCCACCTCTGTTGTAGTACAGGCAAGATGACCTGCTATTTAAAAGCATCCAACCGCTAGAATGTGAAAGTGCATATTGTAAAAGGAGGCTAACCACGTCTAAAAGGCGATAAAAACAGAGTAAAAGGGAGAGAAAAGAGGATCTTGGCCAGGAAGTGGAGTCAGGAATCTCCAAACACAGCTTACAGTAGGACACTGCCCAACCCTCACAACTTTGCCCCTACTCCAGAGGGAGATTAAAAACACTAGAACTGAAAATAAAAGCCACTTTCACGGAGGAAACCGAGAACCAATTCAACCATCCGGGAATCGTCTGTCAATTTTAAAGGTAAAGTGTGGGGAAGTCTGTACTTAGTACGCAGAAGCAAAAGAAGGGGGGCATTCTATGAAAATGTGGGCTACTGACTGGAAGGCTCCATAACCACAAAATGGGGGTGGCTCATTACGCAAAAGAAAACCATTGGTCAGCACGGTATGGCCGATGCGGAGACGACACAGGGTGGTCGAGTCCTTTCAGAAGAGGTGGAAGGAAGAACGCCATGGGACAGGTGTTGTCTTAATTGTACGAAGTTTATTAGACAGGGAGGTAGCCTCCCAAGAGTTGGCCCACGATTGTGCGAAGTGGGATTTGATGTGAAGCTGTAAATCTGCCACAGGAGGGGTTACAGAGATGGGGGTTAAGTGACTGCTCCCCCCCGGACAAACGATTAGCCGGCTCATTACCTGGGATATCCACATGGGCAGGGACCCATAGGAAGTCAGTGGAACAAGCAGCACGGTGAAGATCAGTGAGACGGTCATGGATGGCCGAGACCAAGGAATGGCAGGAGAAACAGCGGCCAATAGCATGAAGGCCACTCCTTGAGTCCGTACATAGCAAAACGCGGTGGAATTGGGATTGTTAATAAAGGTAATGGCCTGGGAAATTGCCACAATTTCACAGTAAACACCCCACAGGTAGTTGGCAGGAGATGATTTTCTGTGCCAACAGAGGACGTGAAGGCATATCCCACATGATCAGCAGATTTAGAGCCATTGGTGTAAAAAACAACAGCATCCCGAAACTCCCATAAAATTCAGCGGAAAAAACAATGGAACACCTTAGGGGGAACAGAATCTTTTGGACCTCGGCAGAGGTTCATCCGAATCTGGGGCCGAGGAACTAACCAAGGGGGGCTGTTGGGGAGTGAACGTGGGCGACAATACAAAGAAGGAAGCTGAAAATCACGGCGAAGAGACACACAAGGCAGAGCCCAACTGATAACCCCGGCCGAGGGCGGGAATCAGGTGGGCGACGTCCTTGGTCTGGGAACAGAACAGTGGGAGAGGAATGGACAGTGATTGCGCAAGGAACCAGAAGCTGGGACTGCCAAACAGAAAGGGAAGGGGGGGATCCCAGCTTCAACCAGGAGACTATCAATAGGGCTAGTATGAAAGGCACCGGTGGCCAAACGGATACCACGATAGTGGACCAGATCCAGGAAGCGCAATGTGGAAGGAGCAGCCGAACTATAAACTTGACAACCATAGTCCAAGCGAGACAGCACTAAAGCCCGATAACGATGGAGAAGGGTGGAGTGGTCCGCACCCCAAGAGGTGTGGGCAAGGAAGCGAATGACATTGAATTTACAGAAACATTCTATCTTCAGAAGTATGATATGAGGCAGCCAAGTGCACTTCTTGTAAAAAGTAGACCCATGAAATGAAACTGTGGGACCACAGGTAATTGTCGTGCATCGACGTAGAGATCCAGATTGAGGAGGACCGTAGTACAGCAACAGAAGTTGACCACCCGCGATTTTAAAGCAGAGCATTGAAACGCGTGTGAGAGGGTCCATGCATAGGCATGTCTGGAGCTGCTGTTCTGCAGAGGCCATCGAAGAGGAACTAACTAACCCAAATGCAGAAATCAACCACATGCAGAACAGGGGACCGACAGATGCTACAAGTCCATCTATAGCAATGAGGAAAAGAAGTACACTGAATATGGAACCCTGTGGGATGCCATTCTCCAGGGTCCATGGAGAACTAAAAACAGTACCAACCCAAACCCTGGATGACTGATGGAACAGGAACTGGCGGATAAAAATTGGGAGTGGGCCCTGAAGACCGCACTCAGGCAGTGTAAGTAAGATGTGATTATGCCAAGTCGTGCCATAGACCTTGCGAAGGTCGAAAAATACTGAAACCAAATGGTGGTGCTGGGAAAAAGCCTGTCGAACTGTGGACTCCAATCAAAGTAAATGATTGATCGGAGACCGTCCCTCTCGGAAGCCACACTGGTAAGGGGACAATATCTCCCGAGATTCGAGGGCCCAATTGAGCCGACGGGCTACCATCCGTTGAAGTAACTTGCAAACAACATTTGTCAGACTAATTGGCCAATAGCTTTCAACAAACCAGGCTTAAGGTCACGAACCATGATGGTATCCGCCCATTGAGAAGGGAAGTCACCCTGGAGCCAAATGTAGTTAAGCACCCGGAGAAGATGGTGCCATTGTGGAGCACTGAGATATTTAAGGAATTGGTTGTGAATGGAGTCTGGGCCAATCGTGAGAAGAAGAAAGTGCAGAAAGAAGTTCCCATTCAGTAAAAGGTTCATTGTAAGGTTCTGATTGACAAGGGGTAAAACGTAAGGCGGAAGCTTCGGCCTGCTGTTTCTGGTGAAGGTAAGCAGCCAGATAGGAGACTGCTGCTGATGCCGTTGCAAAATGGGTCGCAAGATGTTCCGCGAGAATCAATGGGTCTGTGCAAAGGCCATCCAGGGAGGGTAGACTGCCGAGGGCAACCTTCGGGAGAGCGAAGTGTAGCCCATACCTGTGACATAGGGACAGCAGAACCGAGAGAAGAAACAAAGCGTTCCCAACACACCCGTTTCCTCTGTTTGATTAAGTAACGGGCTTTAGACTGATGGTGTCTAAAGGTAATACGGTTGGTAACGGATGGCTGCCTCGTACGATGTTGCAAAGCTCAACGGCGATCACAGATGGCAATGGCAATGGCCACACTTCACCACGGGACTTGCTGGCAGCGAAATGATCCAGATGAGCGTGGGATAGCAACGCTAGCAGCACGAAAAATCACGTCAGACAGGTCACATAGGACATCATCAATACAACCCGCAAAGAGGCAGAAAAAACAACTTGTTCAGTATATAGAGGCCAATCTGCATGTTGTAAAGACCAACGAGGTAACCTGTCCATCGGGGAGCAGGAAGGGAGTGAGAGAGTCAAAGAGAAGTGGTCACTATCACAAAGGTCGTTGTGTGGCGACCAGTGTAATGAAGGGAGGAGGGAGAGAGAAGAAAGAAAGAAAGATCAATGGCAGAAAAGGAACCATGACCGGTACTGAAATGAGTAGGGGAGCCATCATTAAGAAGGCACAAGTCGTGGTCTGCAAGAAACTTATCTATGAGAAGACCCCGACTAGATGGAAATGCACTGCCCCACAAGGGACGATGAGCATTGAAATCCCCGAGGAGGAGGAATAGAGGAGGAAGCTGCTGAAGGACAGTGAAGGCAACAACTTTAAGAGTGCTGTCAGTAGGGAGATAAAGTTTGCAAAGCGAGACCTCAGAGTCCAGGTGGACCCTAACAGCAATCGCTTCCAATGCAGTTTGAAGAGGAATCCACGTACTAGCAACGTCTGTACAGGCCAACGTACAAACGCCACCAGAGGCCCGCCCGCAGGGGGCCGAGCAGATTTCGACAGAAAACACTGAACCCATGGAGGGTCAGTGAGTGAACGTCAGTAAAATGAGATTCCTGTAGAACCACACAAGCTGCAGAGTAAAATGAAATAAGGGATTTCAATTCCAGAAAGTGATGGTAATATCCATTACAATTCCATTAGATAACCACAGAACGATGATTCAAATGGGGGGTGAACAGGCTAAAGCCAGTCATGCCACCAGATCACCATCCGTCACCGGCAAGGAGGGGGTGACATCCATGAACAGCAGGTCAGAGTCATATTGCAAAGGTGGGGACGGGACCTCTGGCAACACCAGAAGCTCCTTGTCTCGGGACTTCTCCTTTTTTGTTTGAAATCGAGGAGGGCTGTGTGGGAAGGAGCCAACTGCAGCAAGATCTGGAACAGAAACAGAGCGGGCGACCTGGGGACCCACAGACCGTGGCTCTCGTGGTCGACGCGTGGGAGAGACGCCGAAGATGTGGGACAGTTCTCCAGCTAGCTGGGGAGCGGGGGGAGGGGGGGGGGGTAAGGAAGGGGGGGGGGGGGGAATGGGTGAAGATGTATCTTCTTTTTCTTCTTATAACCTGGGCAATCCGGTGAATGCGGAGAATGATTGCCATGACAATTAACACACACAGGAACTCCCATTCTGGAGTGGACATCCACAGTCACCATAGAGAGGGGTCTGCGAACAGTGGGAACACGTGTGTCCAAAACGTAAGCACTTAAAACATCGCATAGGTGGTGGGATGTACGGCTTTATGTCACATCGATAAACCATATATTTTACCTTCTCAGGGAGGGTATCCCCTTCAAAGGCCAGGATAAAGGCACCAGTATCAATGCGATTGTCCTTCAGGCCCTTCTGAACATGCCGAACAAAGTGAACATCCCGCCGCCCTAGATTGTCCTCAAGTTCCTCATCAGTTTGAAGAATGAGGTCCCTGTGAAAAATTAAACCTTTAACCATATTCAAAGAGTAGTGGAGGGGAGGGGGGAGGTAATGGACACAGGAATTGTGCCAAGATGGTCACAGGCACAAAGGGCCGCAGACTGGGCAGCTGAAGCAGTTTTGAATGACGACGAACCCAACCGCATCTTGCTCAGAGTGTCCTCTTCACCAAACTTGTCTTCAATGCGTTCCACAAAAAATAAAGGTTTGGTATTGGTGAAACTATTCCCATCAGTCCTGGTGCAAACTAAATGATTCATTTCCATTCAAGGAGACGGCCATAGAAGAACGTCCAGAGTTGTGGACCCGTATGCGTTTCATTTGCATCGCGCTCACCCTGATACTACCCACTCCGATTAGGGGCTTTCCCCACGGGCGCCACCCAGCCACAGCAATGGCAGTCTGCCACGGTGGCCATTGCTGAGAGTTCTGATGTTCCAGGATGACAAGCAACCACTCCTAGGCTTACATGATGAGGTCACAGCTCAGGTATCAGGAGTGTGATCCTGGTGTTTTCAGGGGGCTCAACCAAAAGGGTACACAGCGACCCCACCACATGGGCTGGCTATGTACCCAAGCATCGAACAATGACGTGAAGGAAAAGATAAAAGGGACTAGGAGGGCACATGCTGGAGACACTAGGTAAGGTGCTCTTCCCGAAATGGCTCACACTACGGAATAGGTATTTAGTAGTGGAGGTCAAACCCCAGAGGGGGGCCAGAGAATGCCTAAATGATGAGGTAATTACTGAACGAAACCAAATCGCAAAGCCAACATAACCAGGAGGATAGCGGGGTCTACATAAACAAGGACACCAAGAGAGGGGAAGGAGCAAGGGAAGGAGCAAGGGAAGGGAAGGGAAGGAGGAGGGAGCAAGGAGCACGGAGCAAGGAGCATGGGAAGGAGCAAGGAGCATGGGAAGGAGCAAGGAGCATGGGAAGGAGCATGGGAAGGAGCAAGGAGCATGGGAAGGAGCATGGGAAGGAGCAAGGAGCATGGGAAGGAGCAAGGAGCATGGGAAGGGAAGGGAAGGGAAAGAGCATGGGAAGGGAAAGGGAAGGAGCATGGGAAGGGAAAGGGAAGGAGCATGGGAAGGGAAAGGGAAGGAGCATGGGAAGGGAAAGGGAAGGAGCATGGGAAGGGAAAGGGAAGGAGCATGGGAAGGGAAAGGGAAGGAGCATGGGAAGGGAAAGGGAAGGAGCATGGGAAGGGAAGGGGAAGGAGCATGGGAAGGGAAGGGGAAGGAGCATGGGAAGGGAAGGGGAAGGAGCATGGGAAGGGAAGGGGAAGGAGCATGGGAAGGGAAGGGGAAGGAGCATGGGAAGGGAAGGGGAAGGAGCATGGGAAGGGAAAGGGAAGGAGCATGGGAAGGGAAAGGGAAGGAGCATGGGAAGGGAAAGGGAAGGAGCATGGGAAGGGAAAGGGAAGGAGCATGGGAAGGGAAAGGGAAGGAGCATGGGAAGGGAAAGGGAAGGAGCATGGGAAGGGAAAGGGAATACAGGCCGGGAAAGAAGGAATGCTGCAATAGTTCGGTGCCCTGTACTCGCCATGCACATACTCACGAAAGGACCGTGAGCCCTCCTGGGGGGTGGCGTATTTGCTTACGATTAGAGTGCTGCTACGGAAACTGAAGAATCTGGAACTTTGTAATCCTACCCATTCACAAATTAAAAATACGTGAAGTACTTTTTGTGGTGTCACCGCCAGACACCACACTTGCTAGGTGGTAGTTTTAAATCGGCCGCGGTCCATTAGTACATGTCGGTCCCGCGTGTCGCCACCGTGTGATCGCAGACCGAGCGCCACCACAAGGCAGGTCTCGAGATACGGACTAGCACTTGCCCCAGTTGTACGGACGACTTTGCTAGCGACTACATGGACGAAGCATTGCTCATTACCCGAGCAAATAGTTAGAATAGCCTTCAGCTAAGTCAATGGCTACGACCTAGCAAGGCGCCATTAGTAACATTGCATGTATCTAAGGAGTCTCACTTGTATCGCCACAAGCTCCAGATGTACCAAAAGGATGGATTAAAGTTAAGTATTCCAGAAGCTACGTACTTTTCTTTATAGCATTCATTACGTATCCTGTTTCAGACCTCACGCCCATCCAGCTTTAACTTAACGCGTGCCTTTTGGCTTCCTCTCATTGTGTCTAGGCTGTCTTGTCTAGACACAACACTTTTATCGAAATTACTGTCCTCAGAGATCCAGGAGCTGGAAAGCTGTGTCTCCCACCATGTATACCAGTGACTTGAACCCATTTACTCATTCATTTTAAGTGACTTCAATTCTTAATCAATGTTTGCAATAACAATGAACTATGCTCAACGTCAGAGACAGGTGTGAGGAGATTGACAGAAAGAGGGGGGAGGGGGGGGGGAGGGGGAGGAAGAGACACACAAACACAGGGGGGAGCTGGACAAAGACAGTAGGTGGAAGGAATTCATTATATACGGACAATGACAAAAAGTGGAAGGTATATAACCTCCAATTCTTATATATATTTAGCAATTGTGAAACATTGCCATCTTCACTAGTTTTATATAAACAGAAAGGTGGCTACAATTAATATCTAATGCAGCAAATCCAAACTCTTCGAACGTTTGTCAGTTTTTTCACCCTTCTAAATGGTCAGTGTTAATGATCTATATCAAAAGTCATTACTCACTGTAACTTGCACCATATGTCAGATTAGACAATCTGACACGGTGAATGTATTGTGATCTGCAGCCTTTTTTTCCACACTCTTCAAAGTAAGTCATGTTACCATGCTGGAGCTCCAAATCCGGAAGGGTCAGACCAAATTCCACAAAGGAATCTGCTGTCTTTTCCATTGTGCTCCATGTTATCACGACTTCGTTTGGCTTATCTGCAATCAAGTTAATTTGCAATTCCAATTACTCCAATACAATGAATGACAATACAATACAATAAAATGTAACACTCATTTCAATAACAAGATAACAGTAATGCAATACTAAATACCAAACAAGTCATTAAAATCAGCTGATGCAAAAGATTCATGTTATTCACAACCTATCTGCCTAAATGAGTAAGAACTGAGTCAATACATTACTATGTTTGTTAGTGAAAAGTACAATCCCAGGCTAAAGAAAAAAAAGTCTGGATTGAGGATTTCTTTGTAGGAATGCTGCCACCGTTACCTGAAGCGCAAAATCATTAACAGATTAAAAAATGACTTAAGCTCTGCCCTTCAGCAGTGTGTTGTGACTCTTGTCGTTCATGTTGTACATTAATGACTTGGCAGAAAATATTAACAGTAGCACCTTGACAGAGAGAGAGAGAGAGAGAGAGAGAGAGAGAGAGAGAGAGAGAGAGAAAGCTGCACGAACATTCAATCAGATCTGGGCAAAACTTCAAAGAGGTGCAAGTATGAGCAACATGTTTTAAATCAGCGGCAGCCAAGAAATCGGATGGTTGGTTTTGGGTAAAGGGGCCAAACTACAGGGTCATCAGTCCCTTTTTCCTGATGCAAACAAGGCTCAAGGTACAAAAAAACCCAACACCACACCTAAAAAGAACACTAATGGAATGAACAAAACGTGGAGAAAACATACACCACAAGGAAAGTAGAAGAAGGTATTAAAACAGAGAATATGGTCTGGGCTGGCTGATCACAATAATAAAAGAGGATTAGCCACTCACTCTGCAACACATTAAAATGTTCACCTCAAAAAGCCAAGGCGAGATGAACACATGTAGCAAAAGACTACCACCAAGCCAAACAAATGTAAAGAAGGTGCGACAGATTTAAAATGGAGGGAGGGTGGAAATCTCAGAGAGGAAGCTAAACGCTCATCCTTAGATGGTACAATAACCCCTCTCATGAATAAAACGTAAAAACTAAATCAGCTGTTGAGGCAGCGTCACTCAAAACTGAAGGTAAGGTGCTGGGAAGGTTAAAGGTCCACCGGACAGAGGCAGTCTTATTAGCGCCACAGTGACACCGAGGTGGGTCCTCGCGACGGAGGAGGTAGCTATGTGTTAGCCACGTATGGCCAATGCGGAGCGGGAAGAGAACCACAAAGTTCCTGTGAGAGCCCCGCATGGAGGTCTTCCACACATTCGAAGTCTCCTTAAGGGCGCACAGTTTGTTGTGCGTACTGAGATTATGCCATTCCGTCTCCCAAAGCTGACAAACCTTGTGGCGTAATAATGATTGCAGGTCAGTTACAGGGATGCCAATCTCCAGAAGCTGTTTCCATGTAGCCTGTTTGGCTGTCAGGAAGTTCATTTCCTGGGATTCTGACATGGCCTGGGGTTCACACAAACACCACGGAATGACTAGACCTTTCCAGGGCATAGATGGACTTCTGGATGATTGCTAACAAAGGATGGTGGGGGTATCACTGGTTGATAGCTTGTAGGCTGCTCAAGGAGTTAGTACAGCAAAGAAATGACTTGCCTGGGCAAGAATGGATGGTCTCAAGAGCATGAGAAATGGCACCCAGATCTGCAGTGAGAACACTGCAGCCATCTGGCAAGGAGTGCTGTTCAATATGTCCTCCACGAACATACACGAAGCCAACATTACCACGTCAAGAATCGAGAAGTGACGGCAGAGAGTTGCGTGGTTAATTGGGTCCTTAGGACCATGTGAAGCTTTGGCCTAGGTGTACACCACGGAGGTGTATGTGAATGGACCTCGAGTATAGGTGGTAAACACAAGCACTCCACTTCAGACGGAAGGGATCGGACACAAACCATAATCTTAAGCAATGACCTGGGACTCTGACGCACGAGATGAAGCGCCGTGGATGGGAAAAGGAGATGGTAATTCGGATGCTCAGGAGAACTACGATTGTGTGCAACATAACTGGTGATCACTTGTGCACACTTAACCTTCAATGGAGGGACTCTGGTATCCTCCACAACACTGGTTACCGAACTTGTCCTAATAGCTCCTGTTGCCAGTCAAACGCCACAGTGGTGCACTGGATCGAGTAAACGCAATGCTGAGGGCACCGCAGAACCATAAACCACACTCCCATAGTCAAGGTGGGATTGAACAAGGGCTCTGTAGAGCTGCATCAGCTTAGAGCGATCTGCACCCCAGTTGGTGTTGCTCAGGTAGTGGAGGGTATTGAGGTGATGCCAGTACTTACGCTTCATCTGTCGAAGATGAGGAAGACACATCAATCGGGCTTCGAAAACCAGCCCTAAGAATCGATATGTCTCCACTACAGTGAGTGGATTGTCATTAGGGTATAGTTCTAGTTCTGGATGAACGGTACGACGCCGACAGAAGTGCACGAGACACGAGTTTGCTGCTGAGAACTGGAAGCTGTTGGCTAGAGCCCAGGGCTGTGCCTTACGGATGGCTCCCTATAGGCGCCGCTCTGCAACACCAGTACTGAAGGAGCAGTATGAAATGCAGTAGCCTTCTGCATACAGAGAAGGTGAGACTGACAGCCCGACAGCTGCTGCTAGAACGTTATTTGCCACTAAAAACAGAGGTACACTGAATACAAAGACCTGCGGGATGCCATTCTCCTGGATACGGAAGGAACTATAGGAGACACCAACTTGGACACAGAAAGTATGGAGCGATAGGAAATTTTTGATAAAAGTCAGGAGTGGGCCACAGAGATGCCCCTCATATAATGTGGCAAGGATATGATGTCACCAGGTTGTGTTGGAAGCTTTTCGTAAGTCCAAAAAGATGGCTACCAGGTGTTGGAGTCTGGAAAAGGCTGTCTGGATGGCAGACTCTAGGGAAAGTAAATTATCAGTGGTAGAGGGACCCTGGCAGAAACTGCCCTGGCATGGACCAATAGGCCACGTGACTCCAAGACCCGTCACAAGTGCCAACTTACCATATGTCCTAACAGCTTATAAAAAACGTTGGTGAGGCCGATGGGCCAATAGCTATCGACATCGAGCAGAGTTGAGCGCTGGGACGATGGGGCTATCCCGCCATTGCAATGTAAAAACACCATCACACCAGATCTGGTTGAAGATGATGATGCGATGTCACTTGTAGTCGGACGAGAGATGTTTAATCATCTGACCGTGGATCCAATCTGGCCCAGGAGCTGTGTCAGAGCAATGTGCAAGGACGCTGAGGAGCTCCCACTCTGTAAATGGGTTTATGGGGTTCACTGTGATGTTCAGTGTACGACAGGGCTTTCTTTTCCATCCGCTGTCTGAGGGCGTGAAATGCTGGGGGATACTTTTCTGACATGGAAGCTCGAGCACAGTGCTCAACAATTGGGTTTGTGTCAGTAGATAACACACCATTGATCTTAATGCCAGTAATACCTGTCGGGGTCTGGTACCCACAAACACGTCTGATCTTTGTCCAGACATGGGAAGGTGACATATGGCACCCGACACTCCTGTTTCCATCTTTTTATGAGCTGGTGAACGCATACACGGAGACGATTAAAAGCTATTAGGTGCTCTACAGAAGGGTGCTGCTTATGTTGCTGTAGAGCTCGCCGGTGCTCTTTAATGGCCTCAGTGACTTCCGGCGACCACCAAGGTACTGACTTTCGCCCGGGGAAACCTAAATAACGTGGTTTCCTCCTCATAAACGTTTGTTCTAGTGAACTCCTCAACTACCACATTGATGGTACCATGTGGGGGAGATTCAATGGAGACAGCAGAGGTGAATACTTCTGGGGATATGGTGCTGGGGGAGTGAGAGGAAGATGGGAATGTAGTCACTACAACACAAATCATCGTGGGCTCTCCAGTGGACAGACGGGAGAAATCCTGGGCTAAAGAGGGATAAATCAATGGCCGAGTAAGTGCCATGAAAAATATTGAAATGTGTGGGGGGGCCAGTATTTAAGATCCAGATGCCAAGCTGAGACGGGAAAGTTTCAACATCTCTACCTCAACCAGTAAGCACAGTGCCATTCCACAAGGGGTTACGGGTGTTAAAATCTTCCAAAAGTAGGAGAGGTTTAGGGAGTTGATGGATCAGTGCAGCCAATGCATTCATGGGTACTGCACCATCTGGAGGAAGATGCATGTTGCAGACAGGTATTTCCTGCGTAGTCCTTAACCTGACAGCCACAGCTTCAAGAGGGGTTTGAAGGGGCATAGGTTCACTGCATACTGAGTTCAGGACATAGACACAAACTCCATCTGACACACTATTATAGTCGCTACGGTTCTTGTAATATCCCCTATATCCGAGATGGGCAGAGCTCCGCATTGCGGGGAACCAGGTTTCCTGGAGGGCAATGCAGAAAGCAGGTGTAAAGCTTAACAGTTGCCATAGCTCAGCCAGGTGGTGGAAAAAACTGCAGCAATTCCACTGAAGGATGATGATATTGTGAGACTGGGTAGGCGTGAAGCATGCAAGGAGGCAGGTTACGCCTCAGGGTCAATGGCTGCCACCGATTGAGTATTTCTATCCATTCCTATTGTGGATGAGGCGTCAGTGAGATTCAGGTCCTCAGGGGACGCTGGTACCTCCACGTCAACTGCAGGTGTAGAAATGGTAGGGAGTGGTGGTGTTGAGGCCAGACTACTACTATCTTTGCTTGCCCTCATTTCTCTTCTTTGAAGTAGCTTCAGGCACAGAGGAAGATCGTGAAGCACTTTGTGCAGCAGCTTTTGACTCCTTTAGCCACTGGAGAGTGTCCACTGTGGCATTAGTGGATACCTTGGGGGAGAGGGTCCCGAGGGACCCCTTCCACACGAGAGGGGCAGAGGCGGCTCGTTTCTCCGGTTGGGGGAGGGGGATGTGACCGATTTCTCCCGCGTTTGGGGGCCTTGCTGCTGAACTAGGTACTTTGGGAGCAACGGAAGGCAATTTCCCCCTACCACCGAGAGGGGAGATGTATTCCGAAGGCCCGGAGGACCCACTGTTTGTGGCACAGAGGGTGGTAGATTACTACTTGTGATGGCGATGGTAATGTAGCTGCAGCGTACGTGGATGTCAACTGAACAGGGCACGACTGACCTTTTCAGGTAACTAATCACCCTCATAGGCCAAGATGAAGGCACTGGTAGCAACCCTGTTGTCTTTGGGCCCCCTGTAAATGAGCCAGATGAAATGAACACCCCGCCATTCTAGACTGGTGCAGAGCTTGTCGTCAGACTGCAAGAGGTCGCAATGGAAAATAATACTCTGGACCGTGTTGAGGCTTTTATGGGGAGTGACGGAAACAGGAATACCACACAGCCGGTCACAAGTGAGTGAGGCCCGGTACTGGGCTGGGGTTGATGTCTGAATCAAACTGCATCACTCCTCGTCTCGGACAGTGCTGTCACTTCCTCTAACGTATCCTAAAGATAATATATGAAAAGCACCAGTTTGCTTTTGTTCTACAATTTTTTTTTATTGCTAACCGGTTTTCGGCTTACAAGGCCATCTTCAGACATTTACTGATTATTATCACCAAATAAGTTAAATGTTAGCAGACAACATTGGAAGAGAAGTAACACATCTAGAGTGAAGTAGAAACATACGGTGTGTAACATCTTTGCAATGAAATAGTAAAAACTGAACAGTACATAAATAACAATGGAGTTGACAGGAACACCTTTAGCACAAAATAGGAATAGCATGCCTACATAACAGTTTCTATTAATAAACAAAACTAATAAAATAAGATAAAATTAGTACTAGACAAGGCTGCATCAAGAGGTATGAAACATGGAGAGTGATACACAACCAATTAAAAAAGAAGAGACAGTTGTCAATGTAAATACAGAATACACGAGGAACTTAAGCAATATCAATAAGATAAACAGAAATTAGTAAATGCAGGAAAATTGAGGTGCTTGAGGGAACCTACAGTTTGAGAGTGTGATGGTACTGCATTTTAACATTAACATTATAATCAAAGCAATGGCTGTATACCAGTTTACATTAAATAAATGAGCAAAGTAAAATATGAACAGTGCTTGATGAGACAACTACAAGGGGAGTTAAACATGGACAGTAATACAAAGTATTTCAAACTCTGTGGACCTAGTAAACAAGTTAAAAGGTATATCTGTCTCACACACTGATAAATTAGTATCCTTTGATGTCAGCAGTTTGTTTTCTAACATACCAATAGTAGAATGTATTGACATTCTGACAGAGCTGATGCACAAGTCTAATGTCAATCCTGTAGAATTGAATGACTTGAGACTGGCCACTCAGACCTGCCTTGCACAGAACTATTTCCAGTTCCAAGGCACTCTTTATAAACAATTAGATGGCTTAGCTATGGGTTCCCCTCCTAGTCCACTGTTGGCTGAAATATTTACGGACCATTTTGAACAAAATTTTCTAAAAACAGAACCTTTGAGTGCAAACATCAAATACTGGTTTAGATATGTAGATGATGTCCTGTGTATGTGGACTGGTACTACAAGACAACTAAATACATTCTTGAAAAACCTAAACAGTCAACATAAAAATATCCAGTTCACTATGGAAATTGGCAACAAATCCATAAACTACTTAGATCTCACCATTGACACCAGTACACACACACACACACACACACACACACACACACACACACACACACACATTGTTTCAAAATTTACAGAAAAACAACAACTACAGACACAGTAATACCTTCTAGCTCACAACACCCCATAGCTCACAAACATGCAGCTTTCCACTCAATGGTACACCGTCTCATATCTATCCCCATGTCCAAAGATGATTTTAAAGCAGAGTTAGATACAATAAAATTTATTGCCTCAGCCAATGGCTACAATCCAGTTCTTATTGACCACATCTTGCACAGAAAACAAAAACAGAAAATTATACCCCTCCTCTATGCCCCACCTGCTTCCCCATCCACTGTCTGCAAGGAATGGTGTACTGTACCATTTCTAGGTCAAGTATCACAGACTGTAGCCAAAGCACTGAAATCCTGCAAGTATAGGGTTTCCTACTATGTCAGGAACACTACAGCCCAGTGTGTTTTTAATAGCAAAGACAAGATCCAGTTATTAGCCAACAGTGGGGTATACAAAATCACCTGTTCTGATTGTGACAAATTTTACATTGGTCAGTCAGGCAGAGACATATCAACTAGGCTGGCTGAACATGAACGCAACTGGAGGTTGCAGAATTCAGACTCTGCATTTGCTGAGCATGTACTGAGTGAGAGTCACAACTACCAGCCAGTGTCCCATGTACTTCACTTAGCAAACAAAGGCCATAAACTCAACCTGCTGGAAGCCCTGGAAATTAACAAACATCTTGCTCACAGTCCAGATCTCATCCTAAATGACCAGACACAACTCAACACTTCCCCTCTCCTAAACTTCATATAATCATCTTTGTTGTTCATTACTTCCCACACTCTCTCTTCCCACATATTCCCATTTTCCTGTAGTCATTAAGTTGTTTTATTTGTTGCAGTTGTCTTTGTATTCCACATATGCTGTAGTTTCCATAGTTAAGGGTTTGCTTTTAACTTGTACTTGTTGTAACATTACGAGTCCAGATAGCTGTAACGGAAATTGAATAGCGTAAAGTTATCGTTAAAAACGCACGCCGCGCGATTTGTTACGATTTGGTCGGTCATAATAGTAGTAACATGCTTTCGAATACAATTAAAATATAACGGCGATACCTGTTTAGCGTTATTGGAAATAATATGTAATAAATTAATGAGTAAGGTAGCCGATCCTATAAGAAGAGGTAGAATTGGGCATATTAAGGTGTTTTGCTTTATATCGACTAAGCCGATGATACGGCGTCTTTTTTTTCTGTTTACTCTTAGAAGAAAAAAAAAAAGAAAACAAGTAACGAAGTGCTAATTGTGCATTGTGAAAAAATATAGGGGCGAATTTTAAATAGCTACAGTGTATAATCAGACTAACAAATGGACATTCAGTTACATGAAATAGCGGACAGTGAAGTGTGGTCATTAAATTGAGTACACCTACAGGGCGGTCAATTCCGGGATAAGTCTATTCGCATCTCATAAGGGACGCGGTATTGAGACTTTTTTTTAAATTTTTTTTTATTTTATTATATCACGGAGAGCGGGCTTCAATTTATAAAAAGGAGAAAAGCTGTATCATTATCATTGACTGTTGGTGTTAAGCAACCAAAACTGTTCATCAAAGGGTTTCGGTGAATGAGTGGTGAATGCGAAATGAAACTGTGAACGAAGTTATGTTAAATAAAGCAGAAGAGACAAGACAGTTTGGTCGTATCTGTTATTATTCCATAAACCGTAACATTTATTCTCGTTGTACGAAGCCTTTATAGACAATTGTTATGACAATTTGCTTTGAAGGGATCTCGTTACGAGTTAAGTTTTGGGGGACCTGGTCAACAGGGAATAGTTCGTAGATCTTAACTACTGCAGCTATTCTGGAATCAGGTGCTACCGTGACCGTTGTGTGTTGTCAATGGCTTAAGGTCATCATATCTCATGCTCTAAGATCGACGCGCCTTTCCTCTTGGTATAACGGTGTCTCACGGTAACCACGACAACGCCGACGGCGAAGGAAGATACGGTAGAAGTTGTATTACTGTCCATGTTTAACTCCCCTTGTAGTTGTCTCATCAAGCACTGTTCATATTTTACTTTGCTCATTTATTTAATGTAAACTGGTATACAGCCACTGCTTTCATTATAATGTTAATGTTAAAATGCAGTACCATCACACTCTCAAACTGTAGGTCCCCTCAAACACCTCAATTTTCTTGCATTTACTAATTTCTGTTTATCTTATTGATATTGCTTAAGTTCCTCGTGTATTCTGTATTTACATTGACAACTGTCTCTTCTTTTTTAATTGGTTGTGTATCACTCTCCATGTTTCATACCTCTTGATGCAGCCTTGTCTAGTACTAATTTTATCTTATTTTATTAGTTTTGTTTATTAATAGAAACTGTTATGTAGGCATGCTATTCCTATTTTGTGCTAAAGGTGTTCCTGTCAACTCCATTGTTATTTATGTACTGTTCAGTTTTTACTATTTCATTGCAAAGATGTTACACACCGTATGTTTCTACTTCACTCTAGATGTGTTACTTCTCTTCCAATGTTGTCTGCCAACATTTAACTTATTTGGTGATAATAATCAGTAAATGTCTGAAGATGGCCTTGTAAGCCGAAAACCAGTTAGCAATAAAAATAATATTGTAGAACAAAAGCAAACTGGTGCTTTTCATATATTATTATAATGTTGTTCCACCAAGAACCGATGGAAGATTCTGTTAACATCCTAAAGATGTTCAAACAAACAATTGAGGCTTCACAGGTAGAAAGGAGTCCCCGTCCATTCTGTTACAGACTAAATACAGAGGCGAATATGGCTCTCTTCTTTCTGTGGCCCTACGTTCCGTTCCTCCCATGATGATGTGAGGGATGGAAACGACTTAGGGTCGTACCTGTCAGCACTGTACTCGACCTTGACCTTCTTAGAGACTGCTGGCGCCTTACGGTCACCAGCAAGAGATTACTTAGTCCGCTTCATTGCAGGTCATCTGCCCTGATGCCACCAACTCCTATCAGGGGCTCTCTCCACGGGCGCCATCCAGCCACAGCAAAGGCTACCTGGCACGGTGGAAGTTGCCGGGAGTCCTAATGCCCCAGGAAGACGGGCATCTACTCCTTGGCATATGTGGGGAGTTTACAGCTAAGGCATCAGCAGTATGGCCCTGTGTTGTCAGGGGGCTACCACCAAATGGGTACAAGACGGCCCCACCACAATGGTCTGGCTACAGTGCTCAATACTGGGTGCAGAGAAATGCAATACTGTCATGTGAGAAAAAAGAGGACAGGAGACAATGGAAAAAGATGACATACCCCGGAAAAAGTCCTCGCCCAAATAGTAGAATTGCAGGTGGAGATGCAAAGCCAAGACAAGAGGTTCAGGAGATCAAATTTAAGGACACTATGGATAACTCGTGCACCATGTAAGGCATCCTTCCCCGTATGGCCTGCACTTATGTAGACTCTGGAAAGTGGCAGGTCAAACCATTAAATGGGACCTGAACTTATTGGTCCGAAAAGTGAGAGACTCCTTTTAGTCGCCTCTTATGACAGGCAGGGATACCTCGGGCCTATTGTAACCCCCAGACCCACGGGGGAGGGGGGCGGGGAGTGTCCAAGAATTCAGCTTGCGAGCCATGCCCTGGGATGAGTACCACTGCGCTCAGCCTCGAAGCGCACTTTACCCACCACTGCAGCAACGTGTTTGAGTGCAGGCAGGGAGGAGAGGAGGACACTGAAAATGCACCGCATTTAAATGGCATTGTAGTCACACGGCATACAACTGTTTTATATTTCACACTTTGCAACATTCTGAAGAAGAGAAATTTGTTAACATCGAGTATAGATTTAAGTGTCAGGAAGTCGTTTCTGAAAGTATTTGTATGGAGTGTAGCCATGTATGGAAGTGAAACATGGACGATAAATAGTTTGGACAAGAAGAGAATAGAAGCTTTCGAAATGTGGTGCTACAAAAGAATGCTGAAGATTAGATGGGTAGATCACATAACTAATGAGGAGGTATTGAATAGAATTGGGGAGAAGAGTTTGAGGCACAACGTGACAAGAAGAAGGGACCGGTTGGTAGGACATGTTCTGAGGCATCAGGGGATCACAAATGTAGCATTGGAGGGCAGCGTGGAGGGTAAAAACCGTAGAGGGAGACCAAGAGATGAATACACTAGGCAGTTTCAGAAGGATGTAGGTTGCAATAGTTACTCAGAGACGAAGAAGCTTACACAGGGTAGAGTTGCATTGAGAGCTGCATCAAACCAGTCTCTGGACTGAAGACCATAACACAACAATTAATGCAATTTTCTGTTTAATTAAATCTTTTTAATTAGATCAGAAAGTAGTCGTTTCTCACCTTGCAATGTCTAACTACAGGTAATGTGCAGTGAAGTCCACTTCAAAAGTTGGATCTGCAAGCCATTCTGGATGTTATAATTTTTGTCCTAGCATTCTTTTTTTCTTCATAAATTCAACAGTAGTGTGTTTTAAATTGAAAAATCATTCCAGTTATGTCACTTGACTCAACCAACATACTTAGCAGTAATATATAAAGTCTCCATACTCTTTGTTACATCTCCATCAAAAACTGTTGCAACTGATAGTAGAACAATGCGTGCAACTTCAAAAATTTACTACTTGTGCCACTAATTTCTTCACTTGCTGCATGCCTGCAAATTTGGCAAAAAGTGATTCTCGAGTTACAAAACTTTGAATCCCATGTGTCAACCACTTTAGTTTTTTACTCTTTCATTATCAAGTAAAAATTCTTTCTGCACAATATAGTAATATTGTTTCATAGCAAATCTGCATCACCCGTCACTTACATGACTGCATAATTATATATTGAGAATCCTCACCCTTGTCTTCTGTCATTCCCATCCATTTTTAAAGGCTCTGACAAGACATCGCTAGGCTGACTCTTTTCGTGCAGACAGCCATCGAATCTGTAAATGTTCTTCATAACAGAACAAACAGCAAACGGTATACAGTGCCAACACCACGATTCTGCTGAACCAAAGAGATTTGTGCCGACAAAAAAATGCCACACTGTAATACAAAATGAAACGTTGCGCTGTACCAAATACTTCTGGGAAGGGAGGAGCAAAGCTGACACAGGCCGAGCCTCGGCCCACCCGGCTTGCGTGAAGTTTGCATGCCTTTGCCAGTCCCGCTTAAAATCTTCAGAGATGCAGACTTGTGAATTTTCTGAATTCTAAAAAGATAGTATCCTGCAACTACAATATCAATGACACACAACTGGAATTACTGAACTCTTAGAAATATAGAGCAATCCAAAAGCTATTTCCAAGCACTGCTGCAGTGTAAAAGCAACATAGCAAGACTCTGATGCAGGTATATAAGCACAGACATGTAGGCAAGAGATTAGTGTGGCATTCTTGTGTTTCTGATGTGTGTGCGGTAGATGCAAAAACCTTAAATATGGCGATGTTACTACCTCGAGCACCCGCCCTATAGTCCCGATTTCTCCCTCTTCGACTATCGCATCTTTGGTCCATTAAAAAAGGCCTCTAAAGGTTGAGGATTCCTTTCAGACAAGGATGTGCAACAGGCAGTTACAGACTACTCCAAGCAACAGGACACGGTGTTTTACCAAACGGATTTATTCTACCCGCTTACTGTGATTCTGCCCAACTGGCATATCAAGTTTGGACTGTATGGCTTTCGAACAGGAACTTTTTGTCACCCATTATATCTTGAGTGTAGCAACTGTAGGGGTATGAAATGGAATGATCAAATAGTCCGAGTTATAGGTAAAGCAGACGCTCAGAGGTAGGTTATTGGGAAAATGCAGTCAATCTATAAAGGACAGCAGCATTATACTGTTTCCCGATGGTGCTGTAGTCTACAGGGAAGTAGTACCACACGAAAGTTGTCGACACATCGATGAGGATTTGCAGAAAATAATGACTGGCAGTTATCTCTGAATATTAGTAAGTGTACAATGTGAAAATCCCCATTAATGTACGAGTACAAAATAAATGCCCAATCTTTGGAAGCGCTAACATCAGTCAAGAATCTGGGTGTGACTATTCGAAATGATGTCAAACAGAACGATCAGATTACACACGTAAAGGGTAAGGCGAACTTTAGATTGGGGTTTATTGGTAGAATCCTGAAGCGATGCAGTCCTTCAACAAAGGAAATTTCTTACACTACACTACACTTACTTCGTCTGGTCTTTGAGTACTGTTCGTCTGTATGGGACCCTTACCAGTTGGGTCCGATTCAAGAGATTGAGAAGGTCCAAAGAAGAGTGGCAAGATTCGTGACTGGTACATTTATCCATTGTGAGAGCATTACAAATCTCATAGAAAGTTTAAAGTGGGACAAATCTGCAGATAAACGACGCGTTAAATGGAAGGGGCTGCTCACTAAATTCCAAAATCCTATCTTCGACAAGGATGTAGAGCACATATTATTACCACCAACTTTCAAAACGTGCAATGATCACCATTCAAAGATAAGGGAAATTAGAGCCTGTACTGAGGTGTTCAGACAGACTTCCCCCCCCCCCCCCCCCTCATGCAATCTGCTAGTGGAAAAGAGGGGGGGAAATATGACATTGGCATGAATAGTGTTCTCTGCCACACACTCCTTGGTGGCTAGCGGAGTATATATGTAGATGTAGAAAAGAGACTGCTTACAAAATATGCTTGTGATCCATCGCAGAATAGTGCTAAGGTGTGCAAGACTCACACCAAACAGATCTAAAAGGTAATTCTGAACGTATATAGCACGCATAGCGCGTGTGGAGGGGGGGTGGGTGGGGGGGGGGGGGGGAGTGGAGGGGAGTGAGGGGGGCTAAAGGGCCAGACAACAAGGTGATCAGCTCCTTGATCCAAGAATAGTGCGTCTTGCTTTTCCAAATCTCCTGATTAGATCAGAAAACATTCAGCCTCTAGTCGTGTAGAAGTAGAAACTTCCTCCAAAAAAGTTTTCTGATGTAATTAGATTTGTAACAGTAAAATCAAGAAGGTGAAAAACGTTACGAACGTCTTTTGTGCCATCGATAGTAAAAGCAAGATGAAGAAAAGAGCGAAGTCGGCAGGTGGGTGCCCCTGAGGCTCTGCATGTGACAGGAAATGTCCCATACCTGAGGAATTACAGTTAAGAGTGCCATACATTCAAGGAAGTGTGGCACCTAGAACAGAAAATTGGATGTGGCAAAAAAGAGGCAAACTGAATCTAAAAGTAGTTAAAACACAAGTAAAACATGGATGAAAGAGTAGCCCAGTCAAGGAGATACGGTCAGGGATCCCCCATACCTATTATACAGCGGGATATACACTAACTCCAACCGCTCTGCCCCCGCTCTTAAGGTAGATTAAAACCTTATAACTGAGAATAAAAAAACCACTTTAACAGAGAAAATAGATAACCAGGTCAACCATCCACAAATCATATGTCAATATTAGAGGCAATGAGTTCACAAGTCTATACTTGGTTAAAGTCTATATGGCCAAAAGGAGGGGGTGTTCCACCAAGATATGAGCTGTAAGGCTTCACGGTGACTATGTGGGGGGTAGCTTGTCAGACACACACACACACACACACACACACACACACACACACACACACACACACACACACACACACACACGTTAACTTTATTAGGTGGGGCAGTAGCCCACCAGATGTCGCACTCCCAAAAGGAAAGCAGGGAAAAGCAACTGTGTGTGCATCTGTGTGTACCCAATCCATTTTGTGATCCTAATGTGAGATATAAAATGTAGGGAATAATATCAGATTTACAATCTCATATTTGTTCATGCCACAGTCTTTGTGAACTGAATATGACCTGTGTTCTCAAGATTCTTGTGTAAGATACAAGGTCACAAGACAAAATATTAATTACCCCCTTATAGGAGCATACTGGTTGTTTAAGAGTGCTGCCGGTGCCATGTGGTCATGTGAGCTTTCACAACTGACAAGTTATAGTTATGAAGTGGTGTGCATATGCCAGTTGGTTGGATGGAGAAACTGCTATAGGTGGACATTTGGCACAAATGGGGAAATTAGCTCTTCTGTTTGGGTGCGTATACGACCACAACGGGTATGAACTTAGCCAATTTGTTTATGTCTCAATGCAGAATGTCCAATGTGTCTACAAGATATGATGTGTTGTATGCTCGTTAGTTGCTTTTATGTTATCTCATTGTCTCAGTAGAGCTGTACCACGGGAAACAAGGAGAGGATGTCGGTTGGTGGCCGGTAGCCTCGTTCTATAACACAAACTGCACGCAATTAATAACTGGGCTCTTTATTCATAAACAAAGTAACTGAAGTTTCCACGTGCTACAGAACAAGCTCTCTTCTGTATAGTCGTCGTAGCCTCAATGCTGTTTAAGTAGAAGTCCGTTATATTCACTATAATGTTGCTACGAGCTGCCCATCTCTGTACTAGAGGTTAAGTCTGCAGCTCTGCCTCAGTGACATGCTGGAACTCCACGATGTACAGACTCGAATGGACCGACCTGACCGATAACCATTTTGGTATAATTCCATATTCACTGTACGAAATACAGCCATAACGAATTAGTAGTAGGCCTATGGACTTACAGTACTCAGTAACAGTCCATAATAGTGGATTCCAGTAGAAGATGCAGTTATTGTTAGTACATAAATACCCAATTACATATTAACATGTTTGGAAACAGTTCATCTGCTGGGCTGAGTGAGTGAGCAATCTCAGACCTACCCTCGTGATGTACGCAGCACTGCCAGTCTTTCTCGTGGACCTCAGTAATGTAACCCACTGCACGTGTAGCAGTTGGGCTTGTCGATCCTACCCTCTCTGGTATGGGGGCAGTGCTACACATTGCTCCACTAGGCTACAGTGTTTTCATCCTCACATTTTTTGATGTGCTACGGTAGTGCTCTGAGTAGTAGTAATACAAGATTATGATGAATCAGTTTAAATTTACAAAAACAGTCTAACAGAGCAATAGAACAGGACTGACAAGCTCTACCGCTGCCCATGTGATAAGGTATGTCATCTGCTGATGTCATTGTGTTAACATTTGTTATCATTTTTGAGGTATCTCCCAACAGTTGAGGCCTCACTTGTCTTATATCAAATTACTTGTCTCAGCATCATCTACATCACTTCGGGATTTTTTAACTGTTAATAAGAATTACCCTGTGTAGATACTTTTGATTGAAATCTATTGATTAAGACAGAACTTTTTGGACCTTGTCCTTATCAATGTTTCTGCGATGTTCCATATAATGTAACAACTTTGTAACACACAGTCATAGTAAACAAGAGAATAATACACGTTAATGAGAAGCCTTGCATTTATTTCAAGAGTTGGATGCTGGACTTGTATACTCCTAACTTCCAACAACAATGAGAAGTCTCACGTTTACTCTCTTAAGAGAGGAAAAAAATCATGCTCCACAAAGGAATTATCTGAACGGACAGAAGCTGGTAGATGTGATGATTACAACTTGAGAAAAATTGTGTTATTAACTCAAGAGAAAAAGCTTCACAAATTGAGGAAGCCAATAAAACGTTTTTCCACCTCCAGTAATTACCCAAGCAGTTATCAGGCTTGGCACTGATTGACAGAGTTGTCGGATGTCCCGAGAGATACTGTGGCAAATTCTGTCGAGACGGAACGTTAGAGCGTAAAAATCTCAAGACTGTTTAAAGTCCCTGCCCCTACTGCTCCAAACATTCTCAGTTGGGGAGAGAGATTGTGACTTTGCTGGCCAAGGAAGAATTTGGCACACATCAAGACATGCAATAGAAACTCTTTACTGTCTGCTTCATTTTGCTTCAGCATTAAGCCCACGAAGCACACTGTGAAGGGCAACAAAACGGGGTGTACAATATCGTCGATATGTCGGCATCCTGTAAGAGTGCTGCCAATGACAACTAAAGGGGTCCTCCTATGAAAGAAACGGCATCCCAGACCGTCACTCCCAGTTTTCAGGCTGAACGGCAGTCGACACTATCCTAGCACTGTCTGGGGCATCACAAGAAACGTCTCTGCTGGTCATTGGGGCTCAATTTGAAGTGGGACTCATCAATAAAGACAATTCTACTCCAGTTAATGACATTTCACATGGAATACCTGTCTGGAGATGAACCAGACAGCAGTGGGATACCAACCTGATTGTCACCCTCCATATGGCCTGACAACCAGTAGAGATGATCTAAGATGCCATTTCTTTTCAATGCAGCACCCCTACACAGCACAGCAGTACATCGATGACATTATACACCCCATTTTGTAGCTCTTCGTGTGAGATATCCTGTGGTTATATTTCAGCAATATAATGCCTGCTCACACACAGCAAGAGATTCAACTGCTCATCTTCGGGCTTGCCAAAACCTACCTCGGCCAGCAAGGTCGCCAGGTCTCTCCCCAACTGAGAATGTTAGGAGCATTACAGGCAGGGCATTTTGATGAACTAACGTACCAATTGGATATAATTAGGCACGATATCCCGCAGGAAGACACTGAACAAACTCCATCGATCAACACTTAAGCCGAATAATTGATCTCTTAAGAGCCAGAGGTGGACCAATGCATTACTGACTTGCTCAATTTGTGAAGCTCTTTCTCTTGAATCAATCATCCAATTTTTCTGAAACTGTAATCATTTGTTTGTCTGCATATGTACATCACATCTACCAATTTCCGTTCCATTTGGATAACTCCTCCATGTTGCTTTTTTCTCTTAAGAGTGTATTTTGAGAGTTGGATGTTGGACTTATACTCTTTACGTTGCAGCAGTAACTGCAGCACTTCAAGAAAAGGTGTTCGATCAGAAGAGGTTTGCGAGTGTTCTGAAATAATAAGGTTAGCAAGATTAAATTACGCGAAGTATCAGCTCCCGATGACACTTTACCTCGCCACCTGATATCGTGCTAAAGAAGTGGCAGAACACTTAACAGAAATTGCTGCTGTCAATGAGGGCAAATTCATATCGAGCAGCTTCTCAGTAAGCACTGTGAAAGAAACGACACACATTGGACATTTGGGATCGGGTACCTCGCAAAAGTATACTGTTCTCAGCATCACATACAGCTGCATGTCTTCGGTTGGCCACATGACACAGGTGACTGGAAGACAGTGTGGACTTACGAGACGAGATTCTTCCTATTTTCGTGCAATGTGAGGCATTGTGTGCACTGAAGACCCAATGAGGTGCTGATCTGCAGTGTGTGGAGGGTACAGTTTAGGACAGAGATAATTTTGGGAGGTTTTACGTCATACCCAGACTTGGCCCACTCATCCAGATTGTCTCGAACAGTGACCCGAGTGTTGCCTTTCCTTCAACACCTCCATGATAAGTATGCTTTGGACATTCCCATTTTCCAAATGACAACAGGCAAGTTCACAGAGCAGCACAAATAAGTCCCTAGTTAGTTTCATGTTTCACAGATCATTTACACAATAAATCATAATGATGATGAATGAACAATTTTACATTCACACTGCAAATTAATTTGTAAATATGACTATTGCTGAAACTTCCTGGCAGATTAAAACTGTGTGCCGGACCGAGACTTGAACTCAGGACCTTTGCCTTTCGCGGGCAAGTGCTCTACCATCTGAGCTACCCAAACATGACTCGCGCCCCGTCCTCACTACTTTACTTCTGCCAGTATCTCGTCTCCTACCTTCCAAACTTTACAGAACCTCTCCAGCGAACCTTGCACAACTAGCACTCCTGAAAGAAAGGATATTGCGGAGACATGGCTTAGCCACAGCCTGGGGGATGTTTCCAGAATGAGATTTTCACTCTGCAGCAGAGTGTGCACTGATATGAAACTTCCTGGCAGATTAAAACTCATTCTATGACTAATGCTGAATATTTACAAGCATTTTTTTTTTTTTTTTAAATATATATATATATATATAGATGTGAGTTAATAATTTCTACCCACTGCCTTTCACACAATACAATAGAAATTCTTCTGTGGAATGGAATGGGCTGTAAAGTATAAGATTTTTTTCAGTTTGTTTTCAAATTTTATTTTGCTGCCTGTCAGATACTTTATACGAATGTGTAAGTTATTAATCATTTTAGTTGCAGTGTTGTGCACCCATTTTTGTGCTGAAGACAACCTTAATGTGGAGTAGCGAATGTCATTTTTCCTTTGGATATTGTAATTATGTACATCATTGTTATCTTTGCAATGATTCTAAGTGCAAATGTGGCTGAACTAAGTTATTTTAGGAATTCCAAAACAGTCTTTTCCCAGTTTAAATTCTCATCAATACGAACACCTAATAATTTTAAAGTTTCCGCCCTATTTATCATCTCCTACCATGTGTCACACTTGTCACTGGTGTGCACCCCTAAATATGTAGAACTGAATATGTCTTATCTTTTTAAAATTGAGGGCGAAACCATTCGCAGAAAATTATTCAATGATATTTTTACGAATACAGTTTACCATATCTTCTGTTTCTCTGTGTATGCTTGGACTATTAACAATGCTAATGACTTCTCCAAAAAGAACTAATTCTGATTGTGGCTCAATTACTAAGTACAACTTTCTGCATCCTTGCGGTTGCATACAGCATTTTCCATTGGTTGGCTGTACTATTAATCCCATGAAACTTCAGTTTATCTAGGAGAATATTGTAATTCACACAGTCAAATGCCTTAGATAGGTTGCAGAACTTTCAAGTGGCAAATTCTTGTTGTATAATGCTTGTAAAATTTGGCGAGTGTACATCTAAACGCTATTCTCAGAAGATCTATGATTTGCTCAGTTGGGATACTATTCCACAATACACCACCTTCTGAAGTTTGACACACACTTTGGCGCCCTATTACAACTCTACTGACCTGAGACCCAATCTTAACCTCATAGTTCAGGACACTCTTCCTGACTGCACTAAGGTTATTTTTGTGTGTGTGTGTGTGTGTGTGTGTGTGTGTGTGTGTGTGGTGGGGTGGGGGGTTACTGACGCTCAGTGTGGTTATCAGTGCCCTACAGAAATATTAAAAGAAATGAATGTGGATAAAAGGGCTAAAAATGTTGTCACATTCAATCTCTCATATCTACAGGGTGTTACAAAAAGGTACGGCCAAACTTTCAGGAAAGATTCCTCACACACAAATAAAGAAAAGATGTTATGTGGACATATGTCCGGAACCGCTTAATTTCCGTGTTAGAGCTCATTTTAGTTTCGTCAGTATGTACTGTACTTCCTCGATTCACCGCCAGTTGGCCCAATTGAAGGAAGGTAATGTTGACTTCGGTGCTTGTGTTGACATGCGACTCATTGCTATACAGTACTAGCATCAAGCACATCAGTACGTAACATCAACAGGTTAGTGTTCATCACGAACGTGGTTTTGCAGTCAGTGCAATGTTTACAAATGCGGTGTTGGCAGATGCCCATTTGATATATGGATTAGCACGGGGCAATAGCTGTGGCGCGGTACGTTTGTATCGAGACAGATTTCCAGAACGATGGTGTCCCGACAGGAAGACGTTCGAAGCAACTGATCGGCGTCTTAGGGAGCACAGAACATTCCAGCCTATAACTTGCGACTGGGGAAGACCTAGAACGACGAGGACACCTGCAATGGACGAGGCAATTCTTGGTGCAGTTGACGATAACCCTAATGTCAGCGTCAGAGAAGTTCCTGCTGTACAAGGTAACGTTGACCACGTACTGTATGGAGAGTGCTACGGGAGAACCAGTGGTTTCCGTACCATGTACAGCGTGTGCAGGCACTATCAGCAGCTGATTGGCCTCCACGGGTACACTTCTGCGAATGGTTCATCCAACAATGTGTCAATCCTCATTTCAGTGCAAATGTTCCCTTTGCGGATGAGGCTTCATTCCAACGTGATCAAATTGTAAATTTTCACAATCAACTGTGTGGGCTGACGAGAATCCACATGCAATTGTGCAATCACGTCATCAACACAGATTTTCTGTGAACGTTTGGGCAGGCATTGTTGGTGATGTCTTTATTGGGCCCCATGTTCTTCCACCTACGCTCAATGGAGCACGTTATCATGATTTTCATATGGGATACTCTACCTGTGCTGCTAGAACATGTGCCTTTACAAGTACGACACAACATGTGGTTCATGCACGATGGAGCTCCTGCACATTTCAGTCGAAGTGTTCGTACGCTTCTCAACAACAGATTCGGTGACCGATGGATTGGTAGAGGTGGACCAATTCCATGGCCTCCACGCTCTCCTGACCTCAACCCTCTTGACTTTCATTTATGGGGGCATTTGAAAGCTCTTGTCTACGCAACCCCGCTACCAAATGTAGATACTCTTCGTGCTCGTATTGTGGACGGCTGTGATACAATACGCCATTCTCCAGGGCTGCATCAGCACATCACGGATTCCATGCGACGGAGGGTGAATGCACGTATCCTCACTAGCTGAGGACATTTTGAACATTTCCTGTAACAAAGTGTTTGAAGTCATGCTGGTGCGTTCTGTTGCTGTGTGTTTCTATTCCATGATTAATGTGATTTGAAGAGAAGTAATAAAATGATCTCTAACGTGGAAAGTAAGCATTTCCGGACACATGTCCGTATAACATATTTTCTTTCTTTGTGTGTGAGGAATGTTTCCTGAAAGTTTGGCCGTACCTTTTTGTAACACCCTGTATAGCACGAACAAACAGTTTATGGAACATAGTATTTTATAGAACAACACGGAAGATGCAGTGAAGTAGGATTTCTGCATAGCACTGAACACATTGACAGAACAACAGCAATACGGGGTTACAGAATGGGCCAAACATGTGTTTGCAATTGCTTAAATAATACTATTTCTTTGGCAGCTCACCAGAGGACTAACCCAGGTGGCCTCTATAAGCGAGCCTGTGAAGCATGGATGCACACTCTCAAATTGCGTCACTCGAGTTGACGCACACACAATCACATGCCATAAAACAAATGGGAAATAGTGAAAAGTACTACACCTGGGATGAAAACAGAATCTGCCACTGCCCTCTGGTTGGAAAATAAAAAACAGTCTAGTAAAATGTTGCGCACCACAATCTGTACGCCACAAGCACCACATCGGAGGGTCCTCTCACCGGAGCAAGAAGCCGCGTGTCATAGGGCTATGGTCTGTGTAAAGACGAGTCTGGAGGACCTCATCCTGTCTTCATTGCTGAAAAAGTACAGAACTGCCCAGACTAGCCGCAGCTTACTATAGGTTCGTATGAGCAGTTGCCAGCGGGCTCGTGCGCATGCGCAGAGCTGAATTCGCGTATGAGCAGTGCCTTCCTCCCGCTCCTGGCTACTTGGAGCGTGGCTGTTTGGTGTACGAGCAGTAGCAGCAAGTAGCCAGAAGCTACCCGGAAAAATTTTCCTGGTTCGCCCAAGCTGTCAGATTCGCGCGTGCGCAGAGCAAGCCGAGTTATAGTGGGGGGGGGGGGGGGGGGGGGGGTCCTTCCTCACGTGACCCGTGGCCGTGTCTTCGTTTACAGCTCCCACGTCAAATGAAAACAAAACAGATTTCTGTGGCCGGGAGCCATCAAGTGAATTAATACACATTCTCATAACCATGAAAGACCAAAATAAGTTAGTAGTTTCAATTTTCTGATTTTATATTATTTCCAGGTTATTAGTACTCAACCATTAATGTCTTAATGAAGCTATTTCTGTCTGTTTTATAGAGAAATTTGCTTCAGTTAATTTTTTTTTTCCGCTGAGGCAGTTAGTTTATTTGAAACGAAACGAACTGTTTCATTCCGCGCTATTGGCTACTTTCAACCTCGTTCAATTTAAAGTGCAAATATTCATTTTCTGGGACGAATGACATTATACCATAATAAAGAACCAAATATGAGAATACAGTACTGGACCTCCAAGAAAATTTGTATCACGAGAACCACATGAAAAGCTGAATATCAGGAACTTCAGAGTCCATCTGGACATAGAAATGTGCAATTAGAGCGGAATGAAGCATTTAGTATGGTTTATGGAATTCCGATGCTGCTGGAGTAGTCTCCGATGTCCTGTTCCTTGTATGACACTGTAAGATCTCTTAATGCTATATACGTACGAACATACGTAAACATTGACTTGAAGCTAAGTAGGCAAATTTGGTCAGTGGTTTTGAACTAAATATTTTGTTTCAAATATAATGACAGCTGTAGTAGAATTTTATAGATCTGCCTTCTGTGAAAGTGTTTTTCGATCACAAGGCACTTGTCTCGTACTTCCTCTAGGCCTGAAGTTATTTCTTAATTTGTGTTTACGTCTTTAACTTATAGAATGCCATTCTATGCTAAATTTTAGACTGGCAGCATACCATGTTTTATCGTTTTAACTCCCCACATGGCTTCATATTTATTCCTAGAGTAGAATATAAACTGTCAGTTGTACAGTTTCTTTACCTCATAGACAACCATGTTAATGTTTTCACATTTTGAAATAGTCATGAAATTTATTGTCCTTTATTCCGGTGTAAGCAACACAAGAAACTATCTCTTTTTTTGTTGCAAGTAATTTGTATTCCATCCTAGCAGCTTTTTGAAGTGACGTGTAGATGTAAACGTGTTGGAAATGCTACATAACAACATTGCAGAGCACGAAAAAAAAAAATCTGTCAAATTTTATGGTACTTCGAGCTGTGGAGTCTAATTTTGAAATGACTCAAAAGCCAAGAACTGCTTCCTTATTTGCATCCTTTTTCTCTGTGGGATATGATAAAACAATTGCTCTAAGTACAATTCAGTATGTCCTCTCAACAACATGCCACACGGGCGGCACGGCTACACATGGTCACGTGATGCCCCACCAGAAATACGACAAAAAGCGTATGAGCAGAGCAAGCACCAAGCACGGGCTGCCTACGTCATCGTAGCTGCGGATGCGCAGTACAGCCTGTTGTCTGGCGCATTCTGGTAACTGCTCAAATGAACCGTATCTGTCACTTCCATCCACTAGTCTTCCGATCAACACACGATACTGTATCTCGACAGCGAGGCGATAACACACAGGGAATGGTACACTGAAATAACCGATGATCGCGACATGCCTCCGTGGCTGCTACATCCACCCTTTTGTTCCCAAAAATATCCACAGGCCCTAGTACCCAGCAAAAAAAAACCACCACCTTTCCCAGCAGTTATAGATGGAGGACAGCATCCTGGATATTTTCAACTATTTTACCTGCTGAATGTAAGTTTTGTAGAGAGTGAAGTACACTCAGAGAATTGGGGCAGCCAAGGAATTTAGCACTGCAAGCACAGCTCATCTGCTCCTGTGCCAGCAAGATCACATATAATTCCACCCAAAGACAGTAAAGTCTCAAGGCAGATGGACCTTGATGACACGATCACAGAAAATGACACAGCTAGCAACGGAGCCCTGTTTCGACCCATCCGTAAAGATAGCTGTAGTGTTGTTGTGCTTAGTTAAAATGTCATAGAATAATGTATAAAAAACATATGCAGGAGAGCAATCTCTTCTGTACTGCACAAAATTTGAAATTACTCTGTACTTCATAGCCATGGTGGCAGATGGTTAAAACCCTGGATTTGGGGCTGTACTTTGTGTGGAGCAAGTGACTCCAGCACACGCTGCACACAAATCCCAAACAGCATTGTTGCTCGTGGAAGACTGGAGAAAAGGTGTTCTAGATGCATGCAAGCAATAGTACGATATGCAGATGAAGTCAGAGCTTCGAGGTACTTCTGTGTCCCAGACTTGGCACAGAGACTGGGTATGGAGCTTGTCCTTTAAGCACCCATGGCCAGCATACTCCCCTCACGGTGAATAGCATGATCTTCAGGTAAGCTGTATAAAACTGCTCCTGTGGATAAAGCACTTGACAATGTTCATTGCCTTCGGGGTTCTGATTTTGATGTCTATGTCTCTCAGGTATGGTGCCCACAACAACTTGGGAGTAAAAAAATGAGGCCTAGAAACCTCACTGAGCCTTTCAAATGCAGAACACTACCCCTAAATTAAAAATACAATTTTCATCTGCTGGTTTACTCTTGTACTGCTTTAACAGGTCTGTTACAAATCTAGAAGGTACACTTCTGAATTTCTTCCATCTCTTTTAATGAGAGCTGATGAGGACCCTCAGTCACTTTAACAGTACTCGAGAGTGTCGTGACAAGGAAAAAATTCCGGGAGTTTTCCAGGATTTCCCCGATTAAAAATACACTTTCACCTGGGCGAAAATACACTTTTCTGTGTTAAGTAACAGCATACTTTTTCTCAGAAAAATAAACTTATCAATCCATTGAACCGTTATGGTTTTATACACCCGTGTAGAATTTACCAGCACCTTATGAAACAAAACTGGGGAAGGGGGAGGGGGGGGGGGGGGACGACACGTTATGGAAAGGTCTGTGATGTGTAAATAAATTCAAATTCCACCAAACACCGCATGTTACTCCCCAAAGCACTGAGATCGAGATTTTGATGCACTTTTGTAAGCCAGTCATAGCTCACATCATGTGATCTCGCCAGCCGATGATGGAGATATTCAGAGCATAGGGCACATCGCTGAAGTAGCGCGACCACACATATAGGAAAAGTTAATGGTTTAAATTAATATACATACAACAAAATGTGCCTGTCAATAGCAACACAACTAAAACACTACAAAACAGTCACTCAACCAGAAATAACATACGCAAGTGAAACCATCTTCAAAACATAGTGCATCAGCAGATCGTACCAGAAAGATGGACACTGGAGAGTAGTTACAAATGAAACAGTCTACAAGGAAATAGAACCAGCAATGAGTACCATGAGGAAGAAATGCATTTCATTTTTCAGACATCTAATCAGCACACCAGAGAACAGGATCATGAGGAGAATGATAGAAAAATAGTGGAATAGTAAGTGCAACATTAAGTGGGTTACAGAAACCAAGGAAGATACGGATGCACTATAGATTACATTGGAAGGCCTAAGAAACAAAACTGACCGAATCAGGAAACTCACAGACAAACAAACCAGACTGCAAACGAGAATCAACAAACAGACAATAGGAAAGGTGATTTCCGTTGAAAAAAGAAGGATGAGATCCGAGAGAATGAAGTACTGGGCTGACAGGAAACTGAAAAATTCTTTATAGAAAGTAGGCTGGAGTGGTCCAATGAATGCCATAAAATGTAAACAATAATAATAATAATAATAATAATAATAATAATAATAATAATAATAATAATAATATACACACTAGGCAGAGATCAGAACAAACCAATACACAGAAGAAACCCACAAAACCAGCATGGCAACACAGGCTACAGATCAGAATAGAAAAACTGAGAAAAGACATCGGACAGCTAACACAATTTATAAGAAATGAAATATCAGACAAAAAACGAAAAAGGTTAGGTAAAATCTCACAACAAGAAGCAATAGAGCAATTAGATAAGAAGAAGCAGAAATTACAAGCATTGGCCAAACGACTTAGAAGATACAAAAAAAGTGAAAATAGAAGGAAACAAAACCAAACATTCAACACAAACCAAAAGAGATTTTACCAAACAATAGATAACACACACATTAAAACAGACAATCCACCAAACATAACAGACATGGAACACTTCTGGAGCAACATATGGTCAAACCCGGTACAACATAACAGGCATGCACGGTGGATACAAGCAGAAACAGACACATACAAGATGATACCACAAATGCCTGAAGTGATAATTTTGCAACATGAAGTCACCCGAGCAATTAATTCTACACACAATTGGAAATCCCCTGGAAATGATAAAATAGCAAATTACTGGCTAAAGAAGTTCACCTCAACACATTCACATCTAACTAAATTATTTAACAGTTACATTGCAGACCCATACACATTCCCTGATACACTTGAACATGGAATAACCTATCTGAAACCTAAAGATCAAGCAGACACAGCAAACCCAGCTAAATATCACCCCATAACATGCCTACCAACAATCTACAAAATATTAACTTCAGTCATTACACAGAAATTAATGACACATACAACACAGAACAAAATTATAAATGAAGAACAAAAAGGCTGCTGCAAAGGAGCACGAGGATGTAAAGGGCAACTGATAATAGATACAGAGGTGACATATCAAGCTAAAACTAAACAAAGGTCGCTACACTACGCATACATTGATTACCAAAAAGCCTTTGATAGTGTACCCCACTCATGGTTACTACAGATATTGGAAATATACAAAGTAGATCCTAAATTGATACAGTTTCTAAACATAGTAATGAAAAACTGGAAAACCACACTTAATATTCAAACAAATTCAGATAACATCACATCACAGCCAATACAGATTAAGCGTGGAATATACCAAGGAGACTCATTAAGTCCTTTCTGGTTCTGCCTTGCTCTGAACCCACTATCCAACATGCTAAATAATACAAATTATGGATATAATATTACTGGAACATACCCACACAAAATCACACATTTGCTATACATGGATGATCTAAAACTACTGGCAGCAACAAATCAACAACTCAACCAATTACTAAAGATAACAGAAGTATTCAGCAATGATATAAATACGGCTTTTGGAACAGACAAATGTAAGAAAAATTGCATAGTCCAGGGAAAACACACTAAACAAGAAGATTACATATTGAATAACCACAGTGACTCCATAGAAGCGATGGAAAAAACAGATGCCTATAAATATCTAGGATACAGACAAAAAATGGGAATAGATAATACAAATATTAAAGAAGAACTAAAAGAAAAATATAGACAAAGGCTAACAAAAATACTGAAAACAGAATTGACAGCAAGAAACAAGACAAAAGCTATAAATACTTATGCAATACCAATATTGACCTACTCATTTGGAGTAGTGAAATGGAGTAACACAGACCTAGAAGCACTCAATACACTTACACGATCACAATGCCACAAATATAGAATACATCACATACATTCAGCAACAGAAAGATTCACATTAAGCAGAAAGGAAGGAGGACGGGGATTCATCGACATAAAAAACCTACATTATGGACAGGTAGACAATTTAAGAAAATTCTTTATAGAACGAGCAGAAACTAGCAAAATACACAAAGCAGTCACTCATATAAATACATTGGCTACACCACTACAATTTCATAACCACCTCTACAACCCTTTAGATCACATAACATCAAAAGATACGAAGAAAGAAAATTGCAAACAGAAAACACTACATGGCAAGCACCCGTATCATCTAACACAGCCACACATTGATCAAGACGCATCCAACACATGGCTACGGAAAGGGAATATATACAGTGAGACTGAAGGATTCATGATTGCAATACAGGATCAAACAATAAACACCAGATATTACAGCAAGCATATTATTAAAGATCCCAATACCACAACAGATAAATGCAGACTTTGCAAACAACAAATAGAAACAGTAGATCACATCACAAGCGGATGTACAATACTAGCAAATACAGAATACCCCAAAAGACATGACAATGTAGCAAAAATAATACATCAACAGCTTGCCTTACAACATAAACTTATAAAACAACACGTTCCCACATACAAGTATGCACCACAAAATGTACTGGAGAATGATGAATACAAATTATACTGGAACAGAACCATTATAACAGATAAAACAACACCATAAAACAACACCACATAACAAACCTGACATCATACTCACCAATAAAAAGAAGAAATTAACACAACTAATCGAAATATCCATACCCAATACAACAAATATAAAAAAGAAAACAGGAGAAAAAATTGAAAAATACATCCAACTGGCTGAGGAAGTCAAGGACATGTGGCATCAGGGTAAAGTTGGTAAACTATACTATCAACTACGAGAGTCATACCACACAATATCCACCAGTACATCAACGCAATACAGCTACATCCAAACGTATATATACATTTACAGAAATCTGTAATTATTGACACTTGTTCAATTATCCGAAAGTTCCTAAATGCAATGTAACATACACCGTACAGTTAAAAGGAAGTCACGCTTGATCAAGGTCCGCGTCATCTTCCATTTTTAACCACACATAACGTCTGAGACAGGAAAGAGAAATAATAATACTAATAATAATAATAATAATAATAATAATAATAATAATAATAATAATAATAATAATTACAATTATTATTGTAATTATAATAATATACATAGTGTTGCTATAAGAAAAGCAAAGCTTCTACATATAATATTGATATCTAAGTTTAATAAGCTGCAAGAGAATGTAAGCTTTCACATATAATGTTTATCTTTTTTGCGCATGTTATACCTTAAGATACGTCGCACAAATGTGTCACTAAAATTTTCAATAACGACAAATGTCCGTTCATCTTGGCTCAAAATTCTTGTAACGGTCGTCTTCTAAGAGTTGATTTTTAAATGGTAGTCAAATGCTCTGTGATTCAAGAAATTCACCATACATTCTCACCCACAGTTCATCTTGCATGAAAGGAAATTTACTTTGAAAGTAACCACCATTCGCAATATTTTCCCGTGATCTGTTAGAAATACGTTCATTTCAGCAGTTGCCAGAGAGCGCCAGGTAAGAGATGTTATCGCACTTGTGCAGCTACGATGATGCAGGAAGCCCTATTGTTCGTACATGTAAAACATTAAAAGATCTTACATTATGTGATAAAAGAAACAAGATATCAGTACTCCAAGAGCATAAGAATTTCTTGACCCATACTAAAATGCATAATTCGGCTTAAAGGGCACATTCGTATGTAAATTTTCTTGAAGTACCAGTACTGTATCATCTTGTGTTTGGTTCTTTATTATGGCATAAGACTATACATGGTAAAGATGAAAATGTGCACTTGAAATACAGCAAACAGTTGAAACTAGCCAATAGTGTGGAATTAAGCACTTCGTTTCAAATAAATGGACTGCCTCAGCAGAGAAGATTAATAAAAGCCACATTTATTTAGCAAGCTGACAAAAATAACTTCACTGTTCTGCAAGGCGATTAATGCTTGACTGTCAGAAAGGTGGAAATAAAACAATATCTGAAACTAATAACATATTTAAGCCTTCCGTAATTATGTGAATGTATTTTAATTCACTTGATAGCTCCCGACCACAGAACTCCGTTTTGTTTTCATTTGACTTGAGAGCAATACGCGAAGAGGAAACAGCAAAATCACTAAATGTAAACACGGTTCACTTGGAGGCTGCACACCTCCCCACAACAACTCAGACTGCTCGGTGTCTCAATCTCATATTTCAGAAGCGGGGCAATACTATATGGTGGAGCCCTACCCCTCCAGCATTTGAGGCTGGATGCCAAAAACTAAATCCACTTTTCAATAAATGTTCGTTTTGTAGCACACACCTTTCTGACGAGTCTGATAAACAAAACATAGGTCTTGGAGCAAATGTAAGACAGTTTATTTGGTCTTAACTGTGATGAAGTGCAGTGCCACGCCTCTTCACATAGTATTCTTCTATCGCATGTCACTGTATTTTGCTCTGTTGAATTCAAACGTATATATTTTGTAATGGATGCCATCAAACTATATTTACGACAGTGGACATTAAAATGACCTGTGAAGCCTCTCCTGCTCCCAGTTGGCCAGTTTGACATCCTGCACACCCCCACCCCCCCTTTTTTTAACCCTTACAATTAATACTGGATGGAATTATTTGTAACTGGGAGAAGAACTCTACAGAAAATATGCACTCTTCATTGCCTACTAGCTAATAACTTTCTTTTTTTGTGTAACATAAAATTAAATATAGGACATATGAAACCAATACAGACAAGTGACAAGCAAGTCGGTACACATTTCTTAAGTTCTGAAGTCCAAGTGTTTATGTCTCAAGTTCCGTGGGACCAAATTGAGGAGTAAATCTCCAAGGTCATGGAATGTGTCAGTACATAAAATTACAACATTGAAGTAATGGCAGATAAAAATAAAATGTTTATGAACCTGAAAAAAAGTCAATCCATAAGTTTAAGTAATGCAATCAACATTACAACAAGAATCAGCTTACTTTTTCAAGGAACTCCTCGACAGTAACCCATGAGGAAACTCTTCAAGTCTAGTTTGAAAGTGCGCGGATTACTGCTAGGATTTTTGAATTCAAGTGACAGATTACTGAAAATGGAAGCAGCAGAATACTACGCACCTTTCTGTACAAGAGCTAAGGAAGTCCTATTCAAATACAGGTTAGATTTCTGCCGAGTATTAACTGAGTGAAAGCTGCTTATTCTTGGGAATAAGATAATATCGTTAACAAGAAATGATCTAAAAACAAAGATGATGAGACTTACCAAACAAAAGCGTTGGCAGGTCGATAGAAACACAAACAAACACAAACATACACAAACATACACACAAAATTCTAGCTTTCGCAACCAACGGTTGCTTCGTCAGGAAAGAGGGAAGGAGAGGGAAAGACAAAAGGATGTGGGTTTTAAGGGAGAGGGTAAGGAGTCATTCCAATCTCGGGAGGGGGAAAAGGACGGGTATACACTCGCGCACACACACACACACACATATCCATCCGCACACACACAGACTGTGTGTGGTGTCTGTGTGTGTGTGTGTGTGTGTGTGTGTGTGTGTGTGTGTGTGCACCTCAAAAAGAAAAGAGAATATAGCATCTTCCATTGTTAAGCAACTTCTAAAGCCGAATTGTACATTTGATAGCAAATCGTGTGATACAAAATTATCAATTATCCATAAATACACAGCTTTTTCAATAACTTGAGCAAACACTGATAGAAATAGGTCTAAAATTGTCCACATTATCCCTTTCTCCATTTTTATAAAGCAGTACTTTAATCGTTCAGGATACTGACCATTTCTAAACAAAAAATTACAAATATGGCTAAAATCATAACCATCAGAGCCCTTAATCTTCAGTGATTTAATTATTGACTCAATCTCCCCCTTGTCTATATCAAAGGGGAGTATTTCGGGCATCAATCTTGGAAAGGCATTTGCCAAGGAAGTTATACGATTTCCTGTAGAAACTAAATTTTTATTTAATTCACCAGCAATGCTCAGATAATGATTGTTAAATACTGTACAAACATATGATTTAAAAGTAACAAATATTTTTACTACAAACTGACTTTATAACACCGATCTTGTGCTGCTCACCAGACATCACTTTCACAACTGACCATATGGTTTTAATTTTATCCTGTGAATTAGCTATTTTATTTGCATACCACATACTCTTTGCCTTCCTAACAACATTTCAAGCACTTTACAATACTGTTCATAATAGGCTACTGCAGCTTGATTGTGACTACTTCTAGCGTTTTGATATAATCCCAACTTGGTTCTACATTATATCCTTATCCCACTAGTAAGCCACCCGGGCTGCCTATTACTGCTAGTACCCTGTTTAGAACCAATCTTGTCATCACTAATTCTGTAACTATTCCTGCCAGTGTCAAAACTTATTCTCGAGTTAACTTCACTAACCGTGACATAGTCACCAGTTTAGGTATCCCACATTTATTCTCCTGTTATGTGTTGCTACGTGTTCGTACAATGCGTTTTCCACACTACTCCCGGAATAGAACTTAAGCACATGCTAGCTGGGGACTGTACAACTGTATACCCTTTCTGGTGTAGCGGTCTGGCCAAAAACTTTCGGTCACAATTTCATTTTCTTCGATACTCTGAGAAGGTAACACACAATCTTTCTTACTTGTTATTCCTGTCAGCCATTTATTCCCACTCTGGTAGTCTGTTACTATGGCTTTTGCTAGTAATTGTAACAACACTGATCATTAATAAACACGGTCAACCACAAACGGCAATTGGCATTCACCCGTTCGGCTTTATTCCCCTTAGCTCGTATAGCCCGCCCCTTTTGCCTGCAGGAAAGTTTATTTCGAGGTGCAATGAGGATTCCTAGGTGCAATGAGGATTCCCCTGGCAGAGACATGTTCACTAAGCACGCATTCAAAATTCAACTAATCATTAATTCCGAAATCAACTTAGAATGCGTTAAAAAATGTTCAAAAACCAACAGGGATGCATTTCAACATCATATGAATAATCGATATACCAACATGCGCTGGGTGCTAGACACTTTGTTAAACAGGTTATTCCCCCCTTCCCTCAAGAATATGAATTTGGCCCCTCCTGAAATACCTGTTTTATCTAAGGGCATCACTTTCAGCCCTGAACTTGGATCTGATCATGCTGCTTTGGTGAAGGACCTATTTTCCTTCACATGTAATATCTATTGGAAATATCACTTTGCAACCCAACCCCAAAACCTTTCCCCACAGCAAACCTGAAATTGAATCATCTTTAACAGTTCAGACCATGATCCCAACTTGATCTACCACCACTACCTCAAAATCATCCCAAGAATTCCTCACATTCAGCATTGCTTCGCAACCCTTCTTCAGGTCCCTACAATGTGACCCTAATCTGTCCTCTGCAGAACTCCAGGCTCTACGTTCCCTAAAAGCCGACAGGCTCTACGTTCCCTAAACGCTGACGACTCCATTTTTCTCTCAGCAGACAAAGGATCTACCACTGTGGAACTTGACCAAAAGGAATACGTTAGTGAATGTCTACACTAGCTGTCTGACCATCAAGATCCCATCCCTGATTAAAACTGACCTGCAGTCCCTCCTTAAAACCTCAGGCCCCTCACAAGGAGTAACACCTCAATCCACAGAACTTTTCACCCCACCCAAACCACGCACCCCCATCTTTTACCTTCTTCCTAAGATCCACAAATTCAATCAATACTGGCCGTCCCATAGTTACTGGCTTCAAAGCACCGACTGAACATACTGTATACCTGCCTTAGTTAATAAATACTTGCAACCCATAGTACAAAGACTCCCCTTCCACATCAAAGATACCAACCATTTCCCAGATCGTCTGAAATCCGTGCCCGTCCCACTCCCACCACACACTTTGCTTGTCACCATTGATGCCACCTCCCTCTATACCAACATCTCCAATGTACATTGTCTGTCTGCTCAGTCAGCAGCCACCTGATTCCAAACCTATGACATCCTTTCCACTCACCTTAATCAACTTTATTCTTACCCACAACTACTTCACCTTTGAGGGGCAGACATACAAACAAATCATGGATATGGCCATGGTAACAAGGATGGCTCCTTCCTATGCCCGCCGTTCCATGGGAAGCTATTTTAGTTAAAAGAGGGTCGTAACTAAAATAGTTTATACTATACTCATGGCACTAAAGACATCCTCTGTGAGTGTATTCCAAAAGGGGATACAGTTCAGTGGCAGCAAGATTTTTGTGACATCTAGATTCAGATTGTTGTGTGTACATATGTGTATTTATCATTGGTAGTGTTTCCAATATTTTATTTTTCTTATAAGAGAATCAGTCTAACATTACATATAACACAGACTGGTTTACTGTAGTAATTACAAGCCTGTAAAATTGCCTCATTTAATATCCTGCAATCTGTCCCAACACAAATCTATGGAACATGAAGTAAATAAATACAACAATAGAACATTCAGTTCATCAGGAAAATAGAGAGTCAGATTCCACTATCAAACAGCATGCACTAACCTGTAGAGAAAGAATTAAACAGGTTCACTTTTTACAACTCTATCAACCATTTTCCTACACACAGTCTGAAACTTGTACATTTCATAACGATAGAAACACTTACCTGAAAGGGACAAATGCACTTGTTGTGGAATCAAGGATTTTAAGTCGGTTTCACCTCGAATTGAGACCGCAAGTCCAATTAACAAAAGGAGTATCATTTTACTGGAAAATAAAACCACAATAGAATGTTTTATAAAGGAAACACTTCTTAAAACAAAACTGCAAATGAATGCTTACAGGTATACAGAGACTGGCACAAAACTGCAAATGAATGCTTACAGGTATACAGAGACTGGCACAAAACTGCAAATGAATGCTTACAGGTATACAGAGACTGGCACAAAACGCAAATGTGATGAGATGTGTATATTGTGTTACTCCCTTAAATGGCTAACTTGTGGTCAACAATGTGCAATCCTGGGTGTGATGCCAATTGCCCGTGTTAGGTTTACAACATTACTTTATTGCACGAATTACTACTGATCTTCACAACCTAAGAAGGAAAATCACTATCACATTTCAATTTGATAGCCAGAGTGTCTTTGCGGAAACCGAGGACTGTCAGCCAACCAATAACCCTCGCCCCCCCCCCCCCCCCTCAATTGGGTCAATCATTTTACAGGGGGTAAATTAGCAATGGGCACCCAGAAGGCACCATCCTACACGAAGATATTCACGGGCATTCTAAAGGAACCCTTCTGAACAACCCAGAACCTCAAGTCCCTCACCGTGTTCAGATTCATTGCGATATCTTCGTGATCTGGATTGAGAGTGAGGACACCTATCCACATTCCTTGAGAACTTCAACACCTTCACCCCCATTTGCTTCGCCTGGTCCTTCTCAACTGAACAAACCATCTTCCTTGATGTTGAAATCCACCTCAAAAGTGCCACATCAGTACCTCCATCCATATCGAAGTTACCAACCACCAACAATACTTTCACTTCAACAGCTGCCATACATTCTGTAACAAGAAGTCCCTTTTGTACAGCCATGGGTGGCTGTTACATCTGTAATGATGAGCAATCACACTCAAAATATACCAAGGGTCTTACCGAAACCTACACAGACCGAAATTACCCTCCCAACCTAATATGGAAACAGATGTCCCATGCCTTGTCTCTACAGTCCCTTGTCTCTACACCCTTGTGGCTCAGAACCACCTGGAGAAACTGAATCACATTCTCCACCACAGTTTCAATTACCTTCAAGTAAGGAATATCCTGTCCACTATCCTTCCCACCGTGGTTTCAGCAACCTATCGAACCTAGGCAATATCTTTGTCCATTGCTACTCCACATCTGCTTGCAACCCCTTGCCTCACGGCTTATATCCCTGCAATACATGGAACAGCTGTCCCACACATCCAGCCATCAGCAGGTACTCCATTCCAGTCATAAGCATCTCCTGCCCTGTGAAGCAGTCACGTGAGCGACAAACTAAGCTGCAACCACTGTGCTGCTTTCTATGCCTGCATGGCAACCAAAAATGAATGGCCACTCCCAAACTGTGGTCAAGAGATAGCTGGACCATCCAGGTACTGAACATGCTGCCCAACACTATGCGCTTTACTTTGATGACTGCTTCACAGCCTATGCCAACTGGATCCTCCCTACCAACACCAGTTTTTCTGAACCATGCAGATGGAAACACTCTGTGAAATACATCTTACATTTCCATAACCCCCCAGGCATCAACCTTCACTAGTTTCTGTCCTTTCCTGCTCCCATTCCAGCACTACACAGCCTTCTATTCTGCCAATGCGCCTGATAGTCTTTTTCCCGTTCTCTACTTTTCTCCTTTTCTGCTGCCCCTCCCCCCAAAACTTCCAAACTGAACCTAGCAGCCCTACATTGTTCCCACCACACCCCTGCATGCTGCAGCAAGCAGTGTTGCACCTCACTTCACCGCTCCATGCTGCCTCACCACCTACACCAGATTGCTACTACTGTCTTGTGCGGTTACTGTCTCTGCAGTCTGGCTGTTGTGGTCTTTTGTGTGTGTGTGTGTGTGTGTGTGTGTGTGTGTGTGTGTGTGTGTGTGTGTGTGTGTGTGTCACGCGCTTTCTTTCCAATTTCTGAAGAAGCTCTTTTGCTGAAACCTAAAATGGACAGCAGACTTTTCGAGTGCTTATCCGTCCCCTACATCTCCTCTATATGGTGAGGAGCAAACTGTCTTTTTCATAATATTAATGTTATAATAGTGTTCTGTGTAGGGTTGAAATGCTAACCACCACCCTTTTTTTAATTATCAGATAATAACAGCAACCAAGTAATATAGGATAAGTAGCACTCAAATTTTTCAAATTAATTTTTTTATACGAATCTGTGGTGTCTATTCTTTCAGATATGTCCAAAAGATCTTTCGGACATGCCCAAAAGAACAGACACCATGTCAAGTGAAATCCCCAGTAGTGATTTATATTATGTAAGTTGAAGGTGGAGTGGGAGGACATTAGCCACTGAACCACCCAGGCATTGTGTTTATCATTAATTGCACAGACTAACTCTGTTCAACCTTCGGTTGAGCCATATTCCCACCTAGCCACCATCCACGTAAATGCTCCATCTTCAATCTACACAAAACATTCACAGATATGGACATGTCCGAAAGAACAGACACGCATTTGTATAACTGAGTCACCAGAATGGGCTACGAATCCACCACATTCAGTGAAAATGCAGAATCACACTCAACCTGCTGTGAGAATCTCGAAGTAGCAAGCACAGAGGACACAGCTCAAGACTGCGGATAGGTGGTGCTGGGTGGGAATGTGGGTCACCGAGGGGCATACTGAGACAGCCCACGCAATTGTGATGAACACTGTCTCTGGGAGGTGCAGTGGTTAACGCAGGAAATCCTCGCTTCGAATCCCGGTCTGACACACATTTTCACTCGGCAATGCCGATTGGATTGTTGGTTGGTTTCGGGTGTAAAGGGACCGAACTAAAGGGTCATCAGTCCCTTTTATCTGACACAAGCAAGGTGCAAGGCTCAAGGTACAGAACACCCCCCCCCCCCCAAAAAAAAAAAAAAAAAAAAAAAAAACCAACCAAATGGAACGAACAAATAATGGAGAAAAAATACACCACAAGGAAAAATAGAAGAAGGCATTAAAACAGAGCATATGGTCTGGGCTGGCTGATCACAATAATAAAAGAGGAGGAGCCAGCCACTCTGCAACACATTAAAATGTTCACCTCAAAAAGCCAAGGCGAGATGGACACATGTAGGGAAAAGACGACCACCAAGCCAAACAAATGTAAAGAAAGTGCGACAGAGTTAAAATGGAGGGAGCGTGGCAACCTCAGAGAGAAGGCTAAATGCTCATCCTTAGATGGTACAATAAAAACCCCTCTCATGAATAAAACGTAAAACTAAATCTGCTGTTGAAGCAGTGTCACCCAACACCGAAGGTAGGGTGCTGCGAAAGTTAAAAGTCTGCTGCAGAGCGGATAAAAGTGGGCAGTCCAGAAAGATGTGGACGACTTATTTGGGAGCCACAGTGGCCTTGCGACAGAGTAGGTGTCCGTACGTTAACCACGTTTAGCCAATGCAGCCAACTGGCAAGGAGTACTGCTCAAACTGTCCTCCATGAACATATGCGAAGCCAACGTGACCATCAGCCGTTGAGCCGTCTGTGTAAACCACTTCAGAGCCCCGGAACATGTCAAGAATCGAGAGGAAGTGACAGCGGAAAGCAGTGGGGTTGACGGAGTCCTTAAGGCCATGCAGAAGGTCCAGACAAAGCTGTGGCCGAGGTGTACACCATGGAGGCGAATGTGAACGTGCCGCAAGCAGAGGTGGTAAAGGGAAGGACTCCAGTTTGGAGAGAAGTGACCGCAAACGTCAGCCCCGATCTGGGCCACCGATGCAGGAGATGGACTGCCACGGGCGGGTAAAGCAGACTGTTATTCAGATGGGCAGGTAAACTATGAATGTGTGCTGCGTAAAAGGCGAGCAGTTGCGCACGTCTGATCTGTAGTGGAGGGACACCACCTCCGCCAGTACGCTGGTCACAGGACTTGTCCTGAAAGCGCCTGTCGCTGATTGAACCCCACAGTGGTGCACAGGGTCGAGTAAATGCAATGCTGAAGGTGCTGCCGAACCATACACCACACTCCCATAGTCTATTCGGGATTGGACAAGGGCTCTGTAGAGCTGCAGCAGCTTGCAGCAATATGTATCCCAATTGGTGTTGCTCAGGCAACGAAGGGCACTGAGGTGCTGCCAGCACTTTTGCTTAAGATGACGAAGATGAGGGAGCCAAGTCAATCGAGTGTCGAAAACTAGTCCTAGGAATTTATGTGTCTCCACTACAGAGAGTGAATCGTCATTAAGGTAAAGTTTGGGTTCCGGATGAACTGTACAATGCCGACAGAAGTGCACGACACAAGACTTTGAGGCTGAAAACTGGAAGCCGTGGTCTAGAGCCCATGACTGTGCCTTGTGGATGGCTCTCTGGAGGCACCGCTCAGCAACAACAGTACTGGAGCGGCAGTACGAAACGCAGAAGTCGTCTACATACAGAGAAGGTGAGACGGAGGGCCCGACTGCTGCTGCTAGACCGTTAATGGCCACTAAAAATAGACACACACACAATACAGAGCCCTGTGGGTCTCCATTCTCCTGGATATTGATGGAATTATGGGAGTCACCAACTTGGACACGTAAAGTATGGAGCGACAGGAAGTTTTGGATAAAAATCTGGAGTGGTCCCCAGAGACCCCACTCATACAATGGGGGAAGGATATGATGTCGCAAAGTCGTGTCGTATGCTTTACGTAAGTCAAAAAAAGATGGCAATCAGGTGTTGCCGTCTGGAAAAGGCTGTTGGGATGGCATACTCAATGGTCACAAGATTATCAATGGTAGAGCGAGCTTCACGAAAGCTGCCCTGACATCGAGCCAGCAAGACACATGACTCCAGAACCCAACCCAACTGACGACAAACCATACGTTCCAGCAGCTTACAAAGAACGTTCGTGAGGCTGATGGGCCGATAGCTATCCAGATCAAGAGGGTTTTTACTGGGTTTGAGCACAGGAATGATGGTGCTCTCCCTCCATTGTGATGGAAAGACGCCATCGCACCAGATCCTGTTTAAAAGTGACATCTTCTCGTCATCTTCGTCACATGAGAGATGTTTTATCATCTGGTTGTGCATGCGATTAGGCCCAGGAGCTGTGTCGGGGCAATGTGCAAGGGCACTGAGGAGCTCCTACTCTGTAAATAGGGCGTTATAGGATTCACTGCAGTGTGTAGTGAATGAGAGGGCGTTCCGTTCCAGCCGCTGTTTGTGTGTGCGAAAGGCTTGGGGGTAAAGTGCTCGGCAATCGCGTTTGCATCGGTACATAACTCGCCATTTATGCTAACATCGGGGGCAGCTGTTGGAGCCTGGTACCCAAAAAGACGTTTGATCTTGGCCCAGACTTGGGAAGGTGGCGTTTTTTGTTTTGGTTTGGTTTTAGGGCGCAACACTGCTATGGTCATTAGCACCCGGTCAGTGACTTAGGAAACAGTAAAAAACCGAAAATGGAAACCAGCAGCAATGGGAACGAAAGTCATAACATTGGAGAAACTAAAAGCAGAAGGAAGGCTTAAAAATCCACTACAGAAAGGGGTTGGTTGCCCCCCCCCAAAAAAAAAAAAAAAAAAAAAAAAAAAAAAAAAAAAAAAAAAAAAAAAAAAAAAAGAGCTTCAAATGACTGACGTCATTTCACTGGCACTAATAAACTTGAGTACGCAGTCGGCTGAGCGCGTGTCATCTGCTAAAATGGACGATATATCAGGCGACAGCTGTAGACGGGAGCGTAACGGATTAAAATAGGGGCACTCAATTAAAAGGTGTCTTATCATCCACAGCTGAGAGCAGTGGGGACAGAGTGGGGGGAGGATTGCCGCTTAAAAGATGTCGATGGCTAAAAAGACAGTGCCCTATCCGGAGTCTAGTTAAAATTACCGCCTCCCGACGACGTGTTCAGGAGGAAGAGGTCCAAGCACAAGGAAGAGCTCTCACGTCCCGCAATTTATTATTGGGAAGTGTCGACCAATGCGCGTGCCATAAATGAACAACACAACGACATAAAACGCTCCGTAGATCGGCGAAGGGAATCGATTGAATAGTTGGCCGAAGAAGAGAGACTGCAGCCTTGGCTGCAATATCGGCCGCCTCATTTCCACAGATACCAACGTGTCCCGGGAGCCAGAGGAACGCCACCGAGACGCCCCCCCCAGGTGGAGCAAGCGCAGACAGTCCTGAATCCGATGGATCAGAGGGTGCACAGGATAAAGAGCTTGGAGACTGAGGAGAGAGCTGAGAGAATCTGAGCAGATAATGTACTGTATCTGCTGACGGCGGCGGATGTAGTGGGCAGCCTGGAGAACAGCGTAAAGCTCCGCATTATAAACCGAACACTGGTCGGGAAGCCGAAAGTGATTTGGGGTGTCGCCAACAATATAGGCACTCCCTACACCTAACAATGTTTTCGAGCCGTCGGTGTAAATAAATGTGGCGTCCGTCATTCGTGCACATAGAGCAGCAAATGCCCGACGATAAACAAGTGAAGGGGTACCATCATTGAGAAATCAACAAAGTTCACGGAGCAGGCAGATCCGGGGACGGAGCCAAGGCAGTGCTGTACCCCAAGTTGTCAAGAAGGTTTTAGGAAAGCGGAAGGAAAGAGAATGGAGCAGTTGACGGAAGAGGACTCCCGGTGGTAGGAGGGAGGAGGGGCGGCCTGCGTACCCTACATTAAAGGAGGCGTCGAAAAAATGTCATGGGCTGGATTAGCAGGCATGGAAGACAGATGGCTAGCATAACGACTCAGAAGGACTGCTCGCCGATTGGACAGCGGAGGCTCAGCAGTCTCAGCATAAAGGCTTTCCACAGGGCTGGTGTAAAAAGCTCCAGACACTAAACGTAATCCACGGTGGTGGATAGAGTCGAGACGCCGAAGAATAAACGGCCGAGCAGAGGAGTAGACTATGCTTCCATAGTCCTGTTTCGAGCGCACTAAGGCGCAATAGAGGCGGAGAAGGACCATTCGGTCTGCTCCCCAGGAGGTACCATTCAGAACACGGACGTGTTTAGGGACGTCTGAAAACGGAAGGTTGACAGGACCTAGATGTAAGGAGGGCGGAAGAAACTCCTTATGTCGCCAAAAATTAACACAAACGGTCTTACTGGGAGAAAAGCGGAAGCCTGTTTCGATGCTCCAAGAGTGGAGGCGATAGAGACATCCTTGAAGACAACGTTCAAGAAGGCTGGTCCGTTGAGAGCTGTAGTGGATCGCAAAATCGTCCACAAAGAGGGAGCCTGAGACATCAGGAAGGAGACAGTCCATAATTGGATTTATGGCAATGGCAAACAGTACAACACTTAGCACGGAGCCCTGGGGTACCCCGTTTTCTTGGGAGAAAGTACAGGAGAGAGTAGTGTTCACCCGCACCCTAAATGTGCGCTCTGCCATAAATTCGAGAAGAAAAAGGGGCAGCCGACCTCGAAAGTCCCAAGGGAACAGTGTGCGGAGGATGCCTGCCCTCCAACAGGTATCGTATGCTCTCTCCAGATACAAAAATATTGCTACTGTTTGGCGTTTCCGGAGAAAATTGTTCATGATATAAGTGGAGAGAGCAACAAGATGGTCAACTGCAGAACAATGCTTACGGAATCCGCATTGGGCAGTGTTAAAAGACTGCGGGACTCCAGCCACCAAGCTAAACGGCAATTCACCATACTCTCCAAAACCTTACAGACACTACTCGTGAGAGAAATGGGGCGATAGCTAGAGGGGAGATGTTTGTCCTTTCCAGGTTTCGGAACAGGAACGACGATAGCTTCCCGCCATCGTCTGGGAAACGTACTGTTGGTCCAAATCCGATTATAAATGCGAAGGAGGTAACGCAGACTATGGGTTGATAAATGCAGCAACATTTGGACGTGGATACCATCCAGTCCTGGGGCGGAGGAGCGAGAAGAAGAGAGTACATGTTGGAGTTCCCGCATGGAGAAAACAGTATTGTAGCTTTCGAGATTTCGAGAGGAGAAAGCAAGAGGTCACACTTCCCCTGCATATTTCTTCGGGAGAAACGCTGGCGGGTAATTTGAAGAGCTCGAAATCTCAGCAAAGTGCTGACCCAACGAGTTAGAAATTGCGACGGGGCCCACTAATGTGTCATGCGCGACAGTGAGCCCAGAGACCGGGGAGAAACTAGGCGCACCTGAGAACCGTCGAAGCCGACTCGAAACTTCCGAGGAGGGAGTGAAGGTGTTAAATGAGCTAGTAAAGAATTTCCAGCTTGCCTTCTTGCTATCGTGGATGACACGACGGCATCGCGCACGAAACTGCTTATAGCGGATACAGTTGGCCAAAGTAGGATGGTGGCGGAAAACGCGGAGAGCACGGTGCCGCTCACGTATTGCATCACGGCATGCCTCGTTCCACCAAGGAACTGCGGGGCGCCGGGGCAATTCGGAGGTGCGTGGTATTGAATGTGCCGCAGCTGTAAGAATAACGTCGGTAATATGTGTGACCTCATCGTCGACGCTGGGAAAGTGACGGTCATCGAATGTCGCTAGAGACGAAAAAAGTGTCCAATCAGCTTGGGCAAACTTCCAGCGTCGCGGGCGCATATATGGCAGTTGAGGCTGCAGTCTAAGGACACATGGAAAGTGGTCACTCGAGTGTGTACCATCAAGGGCGAACCATTCGAAGTGCCGAGCTAGCGGAACAGTACCGACCGCAAGGTCCAAATGAGATAAATTTGTCGTGGAGGCAGACAAAAATGTTGGGACCCCAGTGTTGAGGCAAACTAGATCCGCTTGGTGGAAGACGTCTAGCAACAGTGAGCCACGTGGACAAGGATGTGGAGATCCCCAAAGTGGGTGGTGGGCATTGAAGTCCCCAACCAGCAAATAGGGGGGTGGAAGCTGACCAAGAAGATGAAGGAGATCAGCTCGTGCCATTGGTTTGGACGATGGAATGTATACAGTACAAAGAGAGAACGTATATCCAGAAAGGGAAAGACAGACGGCGACGGCTTGGAAGGAAGTGTTTAAGTGGATTGGGTGATAATGGAGAGTATCATGGAGAAGAATCATGAGTCCTCCATGTGCTGCAGTGCCTTCAACAGAGGGGAGATCATATCGGACGGACTGAAAATGAGGGAGAACAAAGCGGTCATGGGGACGCAGCTTTGTTTCCTGAAGACAGAAGATGACCAGCGAGTAGGATCGTAAGAGGATCGACAATTCATCCCGATTGGCTCGAATACCACGGATATTCCAGTGGATAATGGACATAGGGTGAACAGAAAATGGAGGAATGTGACCAAGGTCGCTGTCAACTCAACGACTGCTCTGAGCTTGCGACCGACAGCATGGAATGGCATTCAGCCGAAGGCAGAAGATCCTGATCCATAGGTTGTTCAGGAGCAGCTCCTGCCACCAGCGATCGGCCGGTTGATCGGCCACCAGCAGTGCGCCTCGGCGACACAGAAGACGGCCGAGGGCGATTTCCTCCAGGTGGTGCTGTAGATGGGACACGCCTTGGCGGAGAAGGAGAGGAACTGGGTTTCTTTGTAGCCTTCTTGGAAGTATGATGTTTAGATGAAGGAGGAACTGAGGGTTGGGAAGTTGCGGTATGTAAAAAATCTTCACGAGTATGCTCGTTTTTCGAAGTCTTGGTGTCTGACTTTTGGGCTCGAGATTTAGCAGAACCCGACGAAGGGTGAGCCAGAGAGTGGGCAGGCGAAAGTGGTGAGGTTGAATGGGCGATCTTTGCGCTGGCCGATCTGACGACCGTGGCACTAAAGGTGAGGTCGCAAGTCTGCGTGGCCACCTCCTTTGTTGGCCGAGGAGAAGCAAGGACAGTGCTGTATTTTCCTGTCTGAGGCACGGTGGGCTGTCGACTGGCGAATAATTTTCGAGCAGCAAAGGTCGACACCTTTTCCTTCACTCTGATTTCCTGGATGAGTTTTTCGTCCTTAAAAACGGGGCAATCTCGAGAGGAAGCAGCGTGGTCACCCATACTGTTGATGCAGCGAGGGGGTGGAGGTGGACAAGCACCCTCATGGGCATCCTTGCCACACGTAACACATTTGGCCGGATTGGAACAGGACTGGCTGGTGTGACTGAACCGCTGACACCGATAGCAACGCGTAGGGTTTGGGACGCAAGGGCGAACGGAAATTATCTCATAGCCTACTTTGATTTTCGATGGGAGTTGAACTTTGTCAAATGTCAAGAAGACAGGTTGGAATGATGTTCGTGTCAACCCTTTTCATAACCCTATGAACAGCCCTTGCGCCCTGGTCAGACAGGTAGTGCTGAATTTCTTCGTCAGACAATCCATCGAGGGAGCGTGTATAAACGACTCCACACGAGGAATTTAAAGTGCTGTGCGCTTCAACCCGGACAGGGAAGGTGTGAAGCAGAGAAGTACACAGCAATTTTTGTGCCTGGAGGGCACTGACTGTTTCTAACAACAGGGTGCCATTCCGTAATCTGGAACAAGACTTTACAGGACCTGAAATTGCGTTGAAACCTTTCTGAATAACGAAAGGGTTAACCGTGGAGAAGTCATGACCTTCGTCAGACTGAGAAACGACAAGGAACTGTGGCAACGATGGAAGAACTGTCTATGGCTGAGACTCGGTGAACTTACGCTTGTGAGCAGACATAGTGGAAGGTGAGGAAACCATTGCGGAAGAATCCCCCATGATTACCGGCGTCTCCGATGGCGCGCTCCTCCCTTGTGGGGGCCCTCTCTGGGGGCACTCCCACCTTAGGTGATTGTTCACACCTCAGGTCACACCTCCCGACAAACAGACGGAGGGACCAATCGGAACTTTCGGAAGGTATCAGCTCGGGTAATCACCCCTCCCTGGGCCTGGCCGTTACCAGGGGGTACGTACGTGTCCTACCTGTCTACCCGGGGCGGGGAATTACGCGTTACCCCGTCACCAGCTACGCATGGAAATGCGACGGGGAAGGATGCGGAAAGGGAAGGTATGCAGCCCGGAAAGGAAGGAGGGCCACATTAGCTCGGGGTCCCGTGCTCGCTACGCACGTGTCCACAAAAGAGTTGTGGACCCCCTGGGGGGTAAGGTGGCGTGTGACACCTACTGGTCAAGACTTCTCTCTCCCAAGACTCCTCCTTCCGTTGTTTGATAAGGTAGCGAATATGGGCACAGAGCCGTTTAAAGGCTATGAGGTGTACCAGGACAAGGTACTGCTTATGCTGCTGTAGAGCTCACTGACGCTCCTTAATTGCTTCAGCGACTTCCGGCGACCACCAAGGGACTGCCTTAAGCCTTGGGCACCCTAAAGAAAGAGGGATAGCATTTTCTCCATCAGAAACAACTGTGCTAGTCACTTGCTCAACCATCACATCGTTGTTACGTGTGGGGGAGATTCAGCGGTGACAGCATATGCGATAGTTCCCCAGTCTGCGTTGTTCAACGTCCATCTGGGCAGACGTCCATGTACCTGACCCTGGGGCAGTGACAGGAAGATGGGGAAGTGGTCACTACCATCCAGGACGTCATGTGCTCTCCAGTGGATAGATGGAAGAAGTCCTGGGTAGCAAACTGATAAATCAATGGCTGAGTAACAACCATGAATCACACTGAAATGTGTGGCTGCCCCAGTATTTACGAGGCAGAGGTCGAATTGCGTCAGTAATGTTTCGACATCTCTCAGCCAGTAAGCATGGTACCACCCCACAAGGGGTTATGGGATATTAAAATCTCCCAGAACTAGGAAAGCTTTAGGGAGTTGATCAATCAGTGCAGCTAATACATTCAGGGGTACTGCACAATCTGGAGGAAGATACACAATGCTGACAGTTATTTCCTGTGTCGTCTTTATTCCGACAGCTACAGCTTCTAGAGGGGTTTGAAGGGGCACATGTTCACTACAGGCCGAGTTTAGGATATAAACACAAACTCCACCTGACACACTATAGTAACTATGGTTCCTGTCATATCCCTTTTAGCCATGGAGGGCAGGGGTTCGCATTGCTGAAACAGTTGCCACAGCTCAGCCAGGCGGTGGAAAAAACTGCCACAATTCCAGTGGAGCATCACACTGTGAGACTGGGAAGGCATGAAACATTCAATGAGGCAGTTTACACCTCAGGGTCACCTGCTGCCACTGATTTATTGCCTGAGCAGTCTATATCCATTGTGTCTGTGGGTCTGGCGAGATCTAGGGTGTTAGTGGACGCCAAAACCTCCACCCCATCCTCAGCCGCAGACCTTGTAGGTAGCGGTGGTGTGGGTGCCACCGCAATTTCTTTGGTCTTAGGGGTTTTCTTTTTGGGTTTCTCTCTCTGCTCCTTGGGTTTCCCTGGCAGGGAGGACTTCACTGGCTCAGTCTCTGGGACTGAGGATGAGCGTGAAGCCCTACGACCAGCTACTTTTGGGGTCTTCATCCACTGGCAGGTGTCATCTTTCCCAGTAGCAGAAACCTGGGAAGGGAGTGACCCAAGGGATCACTTCCTGGCGAAAGAAGCCGAAGAAGACTTACGCTTCTCCAGCTTAGAATGCGAACGGATGTCCCCGATGGTTGTGGGGGGTGGGTGGGTGGGTGGGTGGGTGAGTGAGTGGGTCGGGGTGGGGGGGGGGTGGGGGTGGGGGGCTGTTGCTTACGACGTAGATGGGAGGGATATATCCTCCACCATCAAGGGGGCAGGTGTAGTTTTCCAGCTCCGAGAGGTGACCTGGGTTGGCGGAGCTGATGGTGCCACAAATGTTGTAGCAGCAGCAGCATAAGACGATCTCATACACACAGGATGCAGGCGTTCAAATTTTCTCTTAGCCTCAGTGTAGATCAGTCTGTCCAGGGTCTTGTACTCAATGATTTTCCATTCTTTCTGGAGAACCTTGCAGTCTGGCGAGCAAGGCGAAGGTGCTCTCCGCAGTTGACACGGATGGGAGGCGAGGCACATGGAGTATTGGGATGTGATGCACATACATAATCCCGGCACGTGGCGCTGGAAGTACAGCGAGAAGGCATATGGCCGAACTTCCAGCACTTAAAGCTCCACATCGGGGGAGGGATATAGGGCTCCACATCACACCGGTAGACCTTCACCTTGACTTTCTCCGGCAATGTATCACCCTCAAAGGCCAAGATGAAGGCACAGGTGGCAACCTGATTATCTTTTGGACCCCTGTGTACACACCTGACGAAGTGTACACCTTGCCACTCTAAATGGGCGCGCAGCTCATTGTCAGACTGCAAAAGGAGGTTTCTATGAAATATGTTACCCTGGACCATATTTAAGCTCTTATGAGGCGTGATGGTTACAGAACCATACCCCAGCTGTCATCAGCGATTAACTTCCGTGTCTGGGCAGAGAATGCTGTTTTGATCAAGACTGTCCCAGACCTCATTGTGGAGAAGCCCTCCATCTCCCCAAACTTGTCCACTAAAAGCTCAACGAAAAACTGTGGTTCCATTGTTATGAAAGATTCCCCCCATCAGCTCTCGAACATACAAGGTACCGGGGCGAATAAGAACTGCTGCCATCCTTACCCTGAAGTTCCTCCCATGGTGTGGCAGGGAGGAGAACGATTTGGGGTCGTACTTCTCTGCATTGAATGGAGCTCGTTATCTCTTAAGAGACTGCTGGTGTTTCACCACCAGAAAGGGATGATGTACTACGCTACATCAATTGTCATCCGGCCTGATGCCACCCATTCTGACTAGGGTCCCTCCCCACGGGCGCCACCCAGCCGCAGCAAAGGCCTATGCTGGGAGTCCCGATGCCCCAGGGAGATGGGCATCTACCCCTTGGCGTATGTGGGGAGTAAATGGCACAGGCATCAGCAGAACAATCCCTGTGTGGTCAGGCGGCTACAACCAACGGGGTACACGGCAGCACCACCACAACAGACTGACTACCGTGCTGGACATCAGGAGCAAAGAAGTCCATGGTCATTGTTGACACTGAGGGGGGGGAGGGGGGCGGTAGGCGGCGATGGGGGGGGGGGCGGGAGGCGGCGATGGGGGGGGGGCGGGAGGCGGCGATGGGGGGGGGGCGGGAGGCGGCGATTGGGGGGGGGGCGGGAGGCGGCGATTGGGGGGGGGGGCGGGAGGCGGCGATGGGGGGGGGGGCGGGAGGCGGCGATGGGGGGGGGGGGGGCGGGAGGCGCCAACTTGGTCATGGAAAATATGGAGTGATAGGAAATTTTGGGTAAAAATTGGGGGCAGGCCCTGCACATACCACGGGACATGACCTGGTGGCATCATATCCAAAGTCTTTAGAAAATAAAATAAAAAAATTTAAAAAAATGGCGACCACGTGTTGGAGTCTGGAAAACACTGTTCTGATGGCAGACTTTTGGGAAACTAGATTATCAATGGTAGAACGACCCGGGTGAAAACCGCCCTGGCATGGAGACAGTAGGCCATGTAACTCCAGAACCCAACACAACCGCCGACTTACCATACATTCTAACAGCTTACAAATCATGTTGGTGAGGCTGATGCTCCAATAACTATCCACATCAAGCAGGTTTTTACCAGGTTTCAGCACCGGAATGATGGTGCTCTCCCGCCATTGCAATGGAAAAACGGCATCGCACCAGATCTGGTTGAAGATGCGGAGATGTTTGATCATATGATCACCTTATCTGGGGCAGGAGCTGTGTCAGGGCAATGTGCAAGGACGATGAGGAGATCCCACTCTGTAAATGGATCATTACAGGATTCACTGTGACATTCAGTCAATGAGAGGGCTTTCCTTTCCATCCACTGTCTGAGGGCGCGAAATGCTGACACAGAGGCTTGAGCATAGTGCTCGGCAATTGTGTTTGCTTCGGTGGTAGATAATACGCCATTGATGTTATTTCCAGTAACACCTGTCGGGGTCTGGTACCCACAAACACGTCTGATCTTCATCCAAAAATGGGAAGGTGACACACGGCACCCAATGGTCGAGGCATACCTCTCCCAACACTCCTGTTTCTGCCTTTTGATAAGCTGGCGAACATGTGCATGGAGCTGTTTAAAGGCTATTAGGTGCCCTACAGAAGGGTGCCGCTTTTGTCACTGTAGAGTTTGCCGACGCTCTTTAATGGCCTCAGCGATTTCCGGCGACCACCAAGGTACTGACTTTCGCTGGGGGCAACCTAAAGAACAAGGCAGAAATGATCGTTCTAGGTAACTGCATAACAACCTCATCGATGGTACCATGTAGCAGAGATTTAATGGAGACAGCAGAGGAATGCTTCTGGGGGTATGGTGCTGGGGGAGTGACAGGAAGATGGGAAAATGGTCACTACCACACTAGTCATCATGAGCTCTCCAGTGGACAGATGGGAGAAGTCCTGGCCTGAAGAGGGATAAATCAATGGCCGAGTATGTGCCATGTGCAACACTGAAATGTGTGACGGCCCCAGTATTTAAGAGGCAGAGATTGAGTTGAAACGGGAAAGTTTCGACATCTCTACCTCGGCCGTAAGCACAATGCCACTCCACAAGGGGTTACAGGCATTAAAATCTGGTTGGTTGGTTGGGTGTAAAAGGGAGCGAACTATGTGGTCATCAGTCCCTCCGACCTTAGATTAACTAAAATTGATAAAATCCCACATTAGGAGAGGCACTACAATGGCCATTAAATGATAAATTAATGACAGAGAACAAAGGAAAAGGGCAGAAGAAGAGGTGAGGGAAAGAAAGTAACTAATGACAGGGGCAAGAAGGAAGAAGCACAGGAGACAAGAGACGCTCGAGACATACCAGACCTCGTAACGAAAGGAGTGGGAAGGCACAGGGCTGGGGTGAACCACCAAGCCCAGTTGAAGCCAATCCAGTCGGGGCAAAGGGGGGAGCAAGAGGGCCTGCCATCCCCTCCACTCACCGATAAGGTGGAAGGTCCCTCCCTTAAATAAAGTGATAAAAACCCCCATCACAAATAAAAGATAAAACGAGATCTGCCGCCGAGGCGTTGTCAGCCAACACCAAACGTAGCGAGTCTGGAAAGCTAAAAGTCCGTCGTACGGTGGCTAAGTTGGGGCAGTCCAAAAAGATGTGAGCCATAATCAACATCGATCCATAACGACGGGGAGGGGGGGGGGGGGGCCCCCTCACAATGCAGGAGATAACCGTGAGTAAAAAAAGTATGGCCAATGCGGAGCCGACATAGGCCTTATGAGAGGCCCATAAGGAGGACCGCCATGGAGTTGTAGAGTCCTTAATCACCCTGAGCTTGTTCGGTGAAGAATGAGTGTGCCGTTCTGCATCCCAAAGGCCCAAAACCTGACGATGTAATGCTGAGCGAAGGTCTATTTCTGGAATGCCAATAGCAAGAGATGGCCTGGTAATGGCTAATTTAGCCAGTCGATCGGCAAGTTCATTGCATGGAATCCCAACATGGCCTGGGGTACAAATGAAAACCAGGCATCCAAGTTGGGCGAGAAGAGAAAGCGAGTCCTGAATAGCGATGACCAATGGGTAGCGAGGGAAGCACTGGCTGATAGCATGCAAACCGCTCAATGAGTCACTACAGATAGTGAAGGATAGTCCAGAGCATGAACGGATATGGTCCAGTGCGTGCAAGATGGCTACCAATTCTGCAGTAAAAACACTACAGCCATCTGGCAAGGAACAAAGTTCCTGGTGCCGCGCGTAGGTGTAAGCAAAACCAGTGTGGCCAGCAACCATGGAGCCATCAGTATAGATCACTTCTGAACCCTGAAAAGAACTGAAGAGACAGGAGAACTGCTGGCGAAGAGCCACTGGAGGGACAGAATCCTTTGAATTGATGGAGAGATCAAGAGAGAGTTGCGGCCAAGAGACACACCACGGATGGTACTTGCATGAGCAGAGAAGAGAGGTGGTAAAGGCAACTGCTGGAGCTCAGAAAAGAGCGAATGAATGCGGACAGCCATGGGAAACCGACATCGTGGCCACTGCTGCGGAAGGGTGATCTCTCTGTCTGGATAAAGGAAACCACAATTAGGATGCTTTGGGGTGCAGCGAATGCGGAGCACATAAGATATCAGCTGTTGCTGGCGCAAAACTCGCAGTAGTGGAATCCCCGCCTCTGTGAGAAGGCTAAGTACGGGGCTAGTCCGGGAGGCAGCAGCCACAAGCCACACCCTACAGTGGTGGATGGGGTCTAGTATCTGCAGTGCCGAAGGCGATGCAGGACCATAGACAGGACTTCCATAGTCTAAACAAGACTGGGCCAATGCTTGATACAATCGCAGGAGAACAGAGCAGTCCGCATCCCAGGTGGTACTGCGGTACTGCACAGACACCTAAGAACAATGAGATGGAACCAGCACGTCCTCTTCAACTGGCAAAAGTGAGGTAGCTATGTCAACGGGGCATCAAAGACCAGACCCAAGAAGTGATGGGTGTCCACCACCTCGAGGGGCTGGCCATTGAGGAACAGTTCCGGATGGGGATGGACTGAACGGCGACAGCAGAAATGAATGACACACGCCGAAAACAGAAAGCAATTGGAGAGAGCCTACGAGTGCACCCGACAGAGTGCCCCTGTAGATGGCGTTCTGCAGTGCCCATTACAGAGGAGGCAAGGTAGATACAAAAATCGTCAGCATACAAACACGGGGACACTGTCAGCCCAACAGCAGTCACCAGACCATTAATGGCTTTAAGAAAGAGAGGGACGCTCCACACAGAAACCTATGGTACCCCATTTTCTTGCAAATGGTGAGTGCTGTAGGAGGAACCAACTTTGACCCAAAAAGAGTGACAAGAAAGAAAGTTACGGATAAAAATGGGCAGAGTGGTACGAAGGCTCCATTCATGAAGGGTAGTGAGGATGCGGTGGCACCAGATGGTGTCATAGGCTTTATGCAAATCAAATAAGACTACAAGGAGGTGTTGCCGATGGACAAAAGCCGACTGGATTGCAGACTCCAGGTGGACCAAGTTGTCCACCGTAGAGCGACCACAGTGAAAACCCCTTTGAGTCGACGACAAAAGGTTGCGGGATTCGAGTATCCAAAACAGCTGCTGACTCACCATGTGTTCAAGGAGCTTGCAGAGGGTGTTGGTAAGACTAATCGGACAGTAGCTATCCGACTACAGAGGTGGCTTCCCTGGCTTCAACACTGGAACAACAATGCTTTCCTGCCACTGGGTAGGAAAGATCCTTCACACCACAGGCGGTTGAAGAGGGTCAGTATACAACGGTAGCCAGTTGCCGGTAAGTGTTTGAGCATTTGGTTATGTATCCGATCCAGTCCAGGAGCCACGTTGGGACAAAGGACGAGGATGCTGGCAAATTCCCACTCGCTAAATGGTGCATTATAGGGCTCCAAGCATCAAGAAATGAAAGACAAAGGCAGACGTTCCAAGCGCTCTTTCAAGAGGAGGAACATGTGCAGATATTGAGTCGATGCAGAAGCTTGAGCAAAGTGTTGAGTGAAATGCTCTGGGACAAAGTGGATGGATAAGGGCAACACTATGCACATAAATTCCTGCAACCCCGGTGGGAGGGCAGTGGCCAAAAATTTGCCAGAGTTTCACCCAGACTTGTGAAGAGGGTGTGTGCGGTCCTATGGTCATTCCTAGCAAATCCGTTTCTGAAATTTTATTAGGTAGCGAGCCCGGGCACGGAATCATTTAAAGACCACAAGGAGAGCAGTAGAAGCGTGCCACTTGAAGTGTTGAAGAGCACGGCACCGGTCTTTTATGGCTGCAGCAATTTCCTGAGTCCACCAAGGGACCCTCTTCCAACAGGGGGAACCCGAGGAAGAACAGATAGCTGAAATAGCTGCTGAAAGGAATTTTTCTTTTCTTTCTTTTTTTGTTATGGTTTTAGTGCGCAAAACTGCTAAGGTCATTAGCGCCCGGTCTGTGACTTAGGAAAAAGTAAAAAAAAACGAAACTGGAAACCAGCAGCAATGGGAGCCAAACTCAAAAAAATGGGGAAACTAAAAACGGAAGGAAAGCTTAAAAACCACTATAGAAGGGGGGTTGTTTGTCCCCAAAAAGAGCTTCAAATGACTGACGTCATCTCACTGGCACCAATAAACTCGAGAACGCGATCGACTGAGCGCGTTCACCTGCTAAAAGGGAAGATATATCACGCGACAGCTGTAGACGGGTGCGTAACAGAGTAAAATAGGGGCACTCAAGTAAAAGGTGTCTCACCATCCACAGTTGAGAGCAGTGGGGACATTCATGTCTCCTCCTCTGTGTATCTTCAATAACCCATGTTAGTCCTATTTGGCCTGGGTCCCATACACTTGAGCAATATTCTAAGATGGGTCGCATGAGTGATTTGTAAGCCATCTCCTTTGTAGACTGATTATAAGAAAATACTGAAACTTTACTTGTCTTCACTGTATTCAGTAAAATTGTGTGTTTTAAAGTTTTTTTCATTAAACTGATTCAGTTTACATAAATGTAATATCAGTGATACATAAAATAAAGTTCATAAAAAATGGCAGAATAAAATTGCATAATAAAACTGCTGTGGCCATTCAGTGAATGTAATAATTTGGTACCCCACCATAGAATTTGCCTCCTCATCTTAGGGTCCAGTACACTGAGTCACAGGGCTTTAATCAGTCTTCAGCTAGTATGTGATACTGGACCGATCTTAAATCTTTGTTGTTGTGACAGACCAGTCTATAGTGTAGCCTGAGGTCTAAGTTAGGTCCAAAGGTAATGCAGTGGAACATCACTTAATGGGCACCTCCCATGACTTGCATACGAGCAAAATAAATTGTAAAAATGTGACTTGCTTAATGAGTGTCGATGATTTAGTGTGACGTCACCAGCTGTTCACATGTGGCAGAGGAAACATTCAACTACGTGAACAGCTTTCATTGTCGGCAGTGGCATGTGAACGATGTCTTTAATATGTATTGCAGTCTGGGTATAGTGCTTTTTCTGCTACCATCTTAGTGTTGCTTGCGATCACACATTTTTCTAAACCTGTGTTGACACAGTGTTTTTTTGTGTGTGCAAATTTTAGTAACCTTATAGGAATGTCCCCGAAGATAAAGCTGCAAGAGGACAACCATAAGAGAAAGAAAATGACCTAGGAAATGAAACATAAAATCATTGAAAAGCGCGAGTGTGGTGTGAGGGTTTCCGATCTAGCACGCATACACACTCGGTCTACATTAACTATTTGCACTATTCCCAAGAACAAGGACAAGATTAAGGAACTAGATGCTTCAAAGGGAGTGACAGGAGTAGCTAAACAAGTTTCATATTTTGGATGATGTCGGAAGGTTGCGCCTTATATGGATAAACCAAAAGCAAATGCAGAGCGACACTGTTAATGAGGAAATTATTTGTGAGAGGGCAAGAATCATTTTCGCCAATCTCGTTAAAAAGATGCCAGGATCATCGGTGGCTCAAGAAGTGTTCAAGGAAAGTCGTGAGGGGTTCGAGAAGTTTAAGAGAAGAACCAGCATCCACAGCATTGTGAGGCAGGGTGAAGAAGCCAGCTCTAACACAAAGGCAGCAGATAACTTCATCGGCACCTTCGAGATGCTCAGATTCCGAGGGTTACCTGCAGCAACAGGTTTTTAATTGAGAGAAGTCGGGTCTATTCTGCAAAAAGGTGCTGAAGCATATATTTATAACAGCAGAGCAGAGAGCATAGCCCGGTCACAACAACAAGGCTCCGATGGTATGATCTTTTTTTGAACTGGATCAATGAAGTGTTTGGTGAAAAAAATATTTGCTTGAGACGAATCTGCCACTCCATGTCTTGCTTGTTATAGACAATGCACCTGCCCATTCTCCAGGTCTACAAGACCATCTGCTTGAAGAATTTCAGTTCATCAAGATCCAATTTCTGCCTCCCAACACCACTCCATTACTCCAGCCTCTAGACCAGCACATTATTTCTAACTTTAAGAAACTCTACACTAAAGCACTCTTCGAGCATTGCTTTGAGTTGACTGAAGCTACCAATCTCTCTCTTTCAGACAGTTTTAGAAATTTCACAACATTGTTGCCTGTGTCAACATGATCGAAAAGGGGTTACCAAGAGAACTTTTCACTTCTGCTCTGAAGAAGCTTTGGCCAGAGTGCATTAGATAATGTGACTGAGGCATGAGAGCCAGTATCTGTGTAGCCTGTAGTCAAAGTGAGAGAAGGGCATGGGACTAGATGTGGATAACAATCATACTGATGAGCTTGTGAACAATCACACCCAAGAAATGACCACCGAAGAGCTTAAGGAGTTGCAGTACATTTCACAGCAGGAAGCTGTGGAGAGGAGTTCTTCAAAGCAAGAGGAGGAGGAGGAACAGCAAAGCTGCAATCTTCTGGTGCAATTAGAGGAATTCTCAAAGCACGGGAATCTGTTGCATCGTACATTGACAATTTTCACCCCCAGTAAAGCAGAGACTGTGCACACTACAAATTTATTTGATGATAATGCTGGGTTGCACTTTCACAAAGTGTTCAAGTGTTCTTTCTTAAAAAAAAGAAACTTCCTACTAAAAAAGAATTTGTTATGGATTGTGAATAATAAAATACATAATACTGTATGTATAATTTTCTTTAAATAAATGTCATGAATACAAAAAACTTAGTACTTTTTCTGCATGGAACAAATTATCGTATTTTACCTTCATTTATATAGGATAAATTGTTTCACTTAACGAGTGTTTTGCATTATGAGTGAAATTCTGGAACAAATTATGCTGCTATATGAGATTCTACTGTAATTCAGCTGTGAGCTGACGTAGCCAATAAATGTGAATGCCAAATGGAGGTGGTTGTAACAGACTGCCATGTACCGTAGCCTAATGTTTATGTCTGTGCCCTATTGTAGTGCCCCAAGAATTTTACGAAAGTCTGGAGACACTTGTGTTCCAGCCGTTTCGAACACGCGTTACTTTAAAGCAGGGCGTAAGGATGAGCACGGGATACTGCACCCACTTATTGTTTGTGCAGGCGAAACTGGAAGAGACATAGTTCGTCGGCGCTGGCAAATGTTCAGCGTGACCTGCCAAGAATAAACACATACGGCCCGGAAGCTCCGTGGCCGGCTGCAAAGAGTAACGTAGCTTTGTACTGTTAAAAAACAAATTAAGAGACTCAAAATAGTGACTGTTTAGAGTACGTGGACTGGACACGGTTAGTCAGCCACGATAAAAGCTTATGTATTAATTGTGTTCAAAAATGTGTAATTAACTGATTTTTGGTGCCTGGTAATGTGTGGGCTTACATCATAAAGTTAAGTTTTTTATTTTTGTACAAAGTGGAAATAAATATGTTCTGGTGCATTGAATTATATTCCAAGAGTAGCGTATTTTTAAATAAGAAGAGAGTGAGAGAGCGAGAGAGTGAAAATCTCCCCTTCCTAGCAGTGAAATCTTCGGAGAAGCGTCCGGTGCTAGCAGAAGACATCGGTGCTGTAAGAAAGCAGAACCAGCATTCTTCAACAAGTAAGTCCACGAAAACACTTAAGCTGTATAGAAAGAGCTTATCATTACACGAGGCCACCAAAAGAACATGGTGACCGTAAAGAAAGAACCTGAGAAAGAAGGGAAAATATTAAAGAAGATGCTACAAGAATAAACTTGTCATAGCAACCGGTAACAGCGAGGCTGAAGAGGGATTCCACGATACTTATCCAGAAATATCACGTTGATGAATGGTGAAATGATTAAGGGAATCAAGAAAATCGCACAACGTTGCGGTTAGTCTCAAATCGCCAACGCCGCCATCCACCAGCGCTGACACCGCCATCCACCAGCGCCAACGTCCACAAAAGCCGATGCAGTTGTCCATCGACGATGACGCAGCCGTACACCGGTGCTGACACCGCCTTCCACCGACGCCAGGTGAGCTACTACTGACCTTTGATTGTTTGTGGAGTGTGGGGGGTTGTGGAAAAAAGCGAGTGTACTTTTAATGATAACTAGATTAAAGACAAAACAAAACACAATGGAAAAGGAACATCAATCCGTAGAGTCTGTTGGGACTATGGGAATTGAAAAACAGGGGCCAGATTTAGGCGAATTAATGAGGTTTATCAAAGCGCAGTTTGAATCACAGAACACAAAACAGGACAAACTGAAGGCAGAACTAAACTCTAACTTAGATTTGCAAAAAACAAAACGAGAGGCTCATATCCAAAGTAATCAGATGCAAGAATGGAAAAAAGAATTGTATGATTCCCTGAGGGAACAGACAAATATTTTATTTAAGGATTTAGAACAAAGAAATAAAGCTAATCTAAAAGGTTTAGTTCAAAAATTAGAATACGATGTAGACTGTAAATGTAGTAATTTGGAAACACAATTTAACAAAAAATACAACTCTTTGAAAATGTATGTAATGTTACATTTGATGTGGTTGAATGAGAATTAACTACGCTAAAAACCAATGTCCAGAAACAAGATAAGTTGCTCCCCCTAGTACAGGAGCCAATTTCAGGGGTCAAATCACGGGTGGAAACCGTAGAACAGAACTTCAAAGAAAAGCTAATGACTGCAGAGCTTATAAATTTGAATGGCTTAGAAGAACAAGTAGAAGAATTAATAGGACGAAAGGTTGAAGAGAAAGTAAGTGTTGAAATCTCTTCGCCTATAGTAACTTCCGATTTAGATAACACCAAGAAAGACTTAGAAACATTGAGGAAAGAGTTCAAGCTTATGCAGGAGTAACCAGAGAAAGGCACAGTTTCTCAAAACATTATACTACATGATAACTGATTTGCAATGGGGATCAAATTCAGGCTTGCCAAGACAGTTTCCTAAATTCAAACCAGATGGGGAAATACACCCCACCCATTTCTTAAAACGGTTTAACCAAGCCATACCTAAAAGTTGGGAGGATGCTAAGAAAATAGATTTTATGGTAGGTTATTTGGAGGGTGCAGCTTCAGAATGGGGCACAGTAAATATTGAAAACTTCAGATCCTGGGAAGATCTCAGAGAAAGTTCAAGGAAAAATATTGGTCTTCAAGTGCACAAGAGAAGTTGATCTCGGATTTGTGGGATCCTAAATACTATAGTAATGTCGGAGGTACAATGCGCAAGTATTTTGACTGGCATTTGACAAGGGCGTTAGTAAAACAACACCTTTGAAGTTCAGCACTGAAAACAGAAACAAATTTTTTCTGAAATGCGTAGGACCTTATCGTATTCAATCGATAGTACACCAAAAAACCCTATATTTAGTAGATCCTGTGACAGGAGACGAAAAGGGAATGTATAATGTTAAGGATATAAAACGATATGTACAAAACCCCTAGGGACATTGACGTTCTGTGTCAACGGGCGGAGTGACGTCCGCCAGTTCCCGAGTTGGGTTCGGTGTTGCTTCCACATTAGTTTTCCTACACCGAAAGCCCTTCAAATCTTCGACTATCCTGTAATCTATTTATTGCCCTTAAGCTATCCTATCATATTAGTATTAAAAGAGACCAATTGTGACTACACGATTATGACTAATTTAAGGAGTCACAATAAACAGTAACCTCTAAGCATGTGATAAAACTAACAGGGTGGCATTCTAACAGGAGATATAATACGATTGTACTGTTTAGGAAGAATGATACCTAGATGACAAACTAAACATGTGTATGAAATATAGAGTGAAGTGACTAACTGAATAACTATTTGATTATAGTGTATATAATTTCTATTTTTATAGAGTGTTTTATATTTTTTTTGTAAAATGTGATGTGATTGGGGAGGGTTTATATCTAATTTTGAAAGGGGTGGGTAGCATAGGCACAGACAAGACCTACACACCACGCCCTTCATACAACCCTCAAAAACAAGTGTGACCGGTACTTCATCATTTGCCGTTCCATAGGAGTTACTAAGATCTTTTCTTCGGGGACTTCAAAGGTGACAGTGAGAATGTACGTTCTGCAGGAGACGCCGAACATCATACCTCCTCCGGTTTCTCACGTAAGTACCGGCGAAGTGGGGATCCTGGGGAAAGGGGGTGGGAAGAGTTTCCTGTCTTTGGGGCTGTCTTCTTTCTTTCTTTCTTTCTTCGATCTTAGCAACCAATTATTTTATTTCATTTCTTACTTCTCTTAAGAGTAAGAATCTGTATTGCCCTCTGTCCACATTCATATACTGCTATCGCTGAAGTCTTCCTCTTTTCCAAGATTTCTAAAAATCTTCAACTAAGAACCTTAGTGGGCCGATGAATCAGGATGCACGATCAGACTTCCACACTCACACACTCATACAATTAAATACAAAGACGCAGACAAGAAACACACAGGGAGATGTAACAACCCTCACAGATAAGGGGGGAGGTAGCGCTCAGGAAGGGCTCGAGCAAATGTGCTAAGTAATGACGGTTGCACATCTCAAGTGAAGAGGTATCGAGTCAAATAAGCTGAAGGAAGAAGGGGGGATGAAGTGTATATCCACCTGTGTTCATAACGATAGTAGTACAAAGTAAGATGAATGGAGATAAAAAGAAATAGATACTAAGCCAGAGGTACTGAGTCAAATAAGTTTGATGAATAATAGGATTGTGCGGACCGAATAGCCTGGTGAAAAGAAATAAAGGTACAACCGTGGACGAAATATATTTAGTTATTAGGGCTATATAAGTGAGCTGTAAGCAATGAACAAGCGAAGAATTTAAGCAGGTAGGCTGAAGGACTCAGGAGGAAAGGAGAGGTAGACAGAAATTTTGCCAGGAAATTTTAAATAAAATAGTGTGCAGAGGAGTACGAAAGAGGCAAGACTATGAATCAGTAATTTACAGGGTATGTACTCAATTTTATTTTTATTTATTTATTTTTAATTCTTAGGCTAATGAGTAAAACTTATGCAGTGAACGTCCTATGCCTATTTCATGGGTTGTGTGTGATATATGTGCACAATGCACATTAGAATACATATTGGAGACTTGACCATAACTTATTATAACTTTTTTGAATCTGCTGTTCAGTTTTAGATTTTATGAGAAAAGTGTGTTTAAATAGTGCGGTGGCCCGGTGTAATGTTAAGCTCTCTCTACACAGCTTAAGCGTTTTCGTGGACTTACTTGTTGAAGAATGCTGGTTCTGCTTTCTTGCAGCGCCGATGTCTTCTGCTAGCACCGGACACTTCTCCGAAGATTTCACTGCCAGGAAGGGGAAATTCTCTCTCTCTCTCTCTCTCTCTCTCTCTCTCTCTCTCTCTCTCTCTCTCTCTCTCTCTCTCTCTCTCTCTCATTTAAAAAATACGCTACTCTTGGAATATTGTTCAATGCACCAGAACATATTTATTTCCACTATTTATCTACTCTTGCTTCCAGGATTGAGCCAAAATAAATCCCTCCCCTTAGCCAGTTTCAAAGTTCAGGCGTTATTCTGAGTACAGTCTCTACTTTTTTTTTTTTTTTTTTTTTTTTTTTTTTTTTTAAGAAGCTGTTGCAGTGATAACCACCGGTTTTCCAGGTCTGAAAAAATTGCTTGTACTTGGGGGTTGTCTCTTTGTTTTCCTATCTCCTCGCGCACTATTTAAACCTAGTCAACTACATCTAAGAACTGAATAATGCTGTCATTGTCTTGTCTATATTTTTTGTCTTTGTCTATATTTTTCTTTTAGTTCTTCTTTAATATTTGTATTATCTATTCCAATTTTTTGTCTGTATCCTAGATATTTATAGGCATCTGTTTTTTCCATCGCTTCTATGCAGTTGCTGTGGTTATCCAATATGTAATCTTCCTGTTAGGGTGTTTTCCCTTGACTATGCTATTTTTCTTACATTTGTCTGTTCCAAAAGCCATATTTATATCATTGCTGAATACTTCTGTTATCTTTAGTAATTGGTCGAGTTGTTGATTTCTTGCTGCCAGTAGTTTTAGATCATCCATGTATAGCAAATGTGTGATTTTGTGTGGGTATGTTCCAGTAATATTGTATCCATAATTTGTATTATTTAGCATGTTGGATAGTGGGTTCAGAGCAAGGCAGAACCAGAAAGGACTTAATGAGTCTCCTTGGTATATTCCACGCTTAATCTGTATTGGCTGTGATGTGATATTATTTGAATTTGTTTGGATACTAAGTGTGGTTTTCCAATTTTTCATTACTATGTTTAGGAACTGTATCAATTTAGGATCTACTTTGTATATTTCCAATATTTGTAGTAACCATGAGTGGGGTACTATCAAAAGCTTTTTGGTAATCAATGTATGCGTAGTGTAGCGACCTTTGTTTAGTTTTAGCTTCATATGTCACCTCTGCATCTATTATCAGTTGCTCTTTACATCCTCGTGCTCCTTTGCAGCAGCCTGTTTGTTCTTCATTTATAATTTTGTTCTGTGTTGTATGTGTCATTAGTTTCTGTGTAATGACTGAAGTTAATATTTTGTATATTGTTGGTAGGCATGTTATGGGGTGATATTTAGCTGGGTTTGCTGTGTCTGCTTGATCTTTAGTTTTCAGATAAGTTATTCCATGTGTAAGTGTATCAGGGAATGTGTATGGGTCTGCAATGTAACTGTTAAATAATTTAGTTAGATGTGAATGTGTTGAGGTGAACTTCTTTAGCCAGAAATTTGCTATTTTATCTTTTCCAGGGGCTTTCCAATTGTGAGTAGAATTAATTGCTTGGGTGGCTTCATATTACAAAATTATCACTTCAGGCATTTGTGGTATCATCTTGTATGTATCTGTTTCTGCTTGTATCCACCGTGCATGCCTGTTATGTTGTACCGGGTTTGACCATATGTTGCTCCAGAAGTGTTCCATGTCTGTTATGTTTGGTGGATTGACTATTTTAACCCTTTTAGTGCCAAATACGATCTGATCGCGATCCAGATTTTCGGCGAAAAATGCCAGTAACGATCTGATCGTGATGCCTTTCTCATTCATTTTTTCCGCGCTTGAAGGCAAAGTTGTTAGTATTTCCTAGCGAATGAGAAGGGCATCACGATCAGATCGTTGCTGGCATTTTTTGCTGAAAATCTGGATCACGATCAGATCATATTTGGCACTAAAAGGGTTAATGTGTGTGTTATCTATTGTCTGGTAAAATTTCTTTTGGTTTGTGTTGAATGTTTGGTATTGTTTCCTTCTATTTTCACGTTTTTTTGTATCTTCTAAGTCGTTTGGCCAATGCTTGTAATTTCTGCTTCTTTTAATCTAATTGCTCTGTCACCTCTTGTGAGATTTGACCTAACCTTTTTCATTTTTTTTTTTCTGACATTTCATTTCCTATAAATTGTGTTAGCTGCCCGATGTCTTTTCTCGGTTATTCTATTCTCATCTGTAGCCTGTGTTGCCATGCTGGTTTTGTGGGTTTCTTCTGTGTGTTGGTTGGTTCTGATCTCTGCCTAGTGTGTATATTTAGTGTAGTGAGTGCACCTATATAAACCAGTAGTTGTAACTCTTCCATAGTTATGTTTTCATTTATTTTGTTGTGTATCATTGTGTTGATAGTTGTTATTGTTGTTTCGACTTGTGGGTTATTTGGTGGTCTATGCAAGAATGGTCTAATGTCTGCATTTGTGTCTTTGTATTCTGTGTATGTCAGCTGAAATTTTTCTTCTATAGCTAACATGTGTATTACTTCGAGTTCTATTTGTGCTTGTTCTGGTGGCTGTCTTAAGATTTCGTTTTCCTCTGATTGTTTAATTGATGCGTGTTGTTCTTTGTTTGTTTGCTCTGTGACGTTTGAGTCCATTACTGTATTTTCTTCTTCTTCTGATTGCACATTATTTTGTTCCAGTATTTGTTGTACTTGTTGTTTGATGTTTTCTAATTATGACTGGGGTATCCTGTTATTTTTTATTATTACACGGATCTGATCAGCTAGTCGTTGTTCTGTTAAAAATTTTAATTCTGGGTATCTGGTAATAAATGTTGTGTAATCTTGCGATCTGTATCCAGTTGTGTTGGTTCCTAGGTTTGTTGCTTGGCAATAACACAACATGAGGTGTCGATTAACTTCATCTGACCATCTCATCCTCTCTTTGTTTTCCTTCTAGGGTGGTTGCAGGAAACATATCCTGCACAACACCTCTATTTGGATTTAAATCATTTTCCAGTTGGCTAGCTGTGTCGTTACCACTGTGGGCGGGCATAGGGTTCAAACATCGTCCCCGACCATGATGGCGCTTGTCCGAGGCTTCTTTAGTTCTGTCCTGAACCAACTAATCACACTAAAAGGGGGATTTGCCCTATTAGTGGTTTGTTCTTTTCGGCGCCTTTTACGACTGGCAGAACATACCGGAGGCCTATTCTTTTCGCGGACCTTGATCAAGCGTCACTTCCTTTTAACTGTACGGTGTATGTTACATTGCATTTAGGAACTTTCGGGTAATTGAACATGTATCAATAATTACGGATTTCTGTAATTGTATATATAAGTTTGGATGTAGCTGTATTGTATTGATGTACTGGTGGATATTGTGTGATATGACTCTTGTAGTTGATAGTATAATTGGTATAATGTCAACTTTATCCTGATGCCACATGTCCTTGACTTCCTCAGCCAGTTGGATGTATTTTTCAATTTTTTCTCCTGTTTTCTTTTTTATATTTGTTGTATTGGGTATGGATATTTCGATTAGTTGTGTTAATTTCTTCTTTTTATTGGTGAGTATGATGTCAGGTTTGTTATGTGGTGTTGTTTTATGGTGTTGTTTTATCTGTTATAAAGGTTCTGTTCCAGTATAATTTGTATTCATCATTCTCCAGTACATTTTGTGGTGCATACTTGTATGTGGGAACGTGTTGTTTTATAAGTTTATGTTGTAAGGCAAGCTGTTGATGTATTATTTTTCCTACATTGTCATGTCTTCTGGGGTATTCTGTATTTGCTAGTATTGTACATCCACTTGTGATGTGATCTACTGTTTCTATTTGTTGTTTGCAAAGTCTGCATTTATCTGTTGTGGTATTGGGATCTTTAATAATATGCTTGCTGTAATATCTGGTGTTTATTGTTTGATCCTGTATTGCAATCATGAATCCTTCAGTCTCACTGTATATATTCCCTTTTCTTAGCCATGTGTTGGATGCGTCTTGATCAATGTGTGGCTGTGTTAGATGATACGGGTGCTTGCCATGTAGTGTTTTCTTTTTCCAATTTACTTTCTTCGTATCTGTTGATGTTATGTGATCTAAAGGGCTGTAGAGGTGGTTGTTGTTATTGTTGTTGTTGTTGGGTAACAAGCATTAGTGTCACGTTTTAGTCACATTGATGTGTTTTATTGAAACATTTGGAACTATGATTTTTTGTTGTTTTGAACCAGTTCATTGTTTTTTAAACTGAAAGAGAATTGTTTAAAACATCAAAGGTTAGAAGTTCACTGCAATATAAATGACCAACATGAAGATTCATCGAAGTCAGGTGAGTAACCTTTCTAGATATTTGTTTATTTGTTGACTAAAAAATATTTAAAAACTCTTCGGCTAATCTCGTTTGAATTTCTTAGACGCTGCTTTATTTCGAGACAGACACGATAGTGACGCAGATCCCAATTTTGTTCCCAGAAGTGATGATGAAACTACAAGTGATTGCAATGAAAATTGAACCCTGATATTGAGAGGTTAATTTTGACTTCGATACGAAAAATTCATAACGAAAACTTATTTTACTTTACCAGCATATTTTGGTTTATTCATAGCCCTACTGTAACCTAATGTGACTACTTGCCTAATTTAACCCAGACTTCTTACTTTACACGTAACTCACTTTTCTATCCTTCTGTTTTCCTTTTTAGCTGAAATACCAGAAGCTGAAGTGGCTGGGGGAATTATCGAGAATTTACGAGACAATGCAATACCACCACTGACGCAACCTGGAAGAAAATGAGTTCAGAGAGTGGGACTCTGGAAGTGAGAACTAATCAAGAAGTTACGAAATTCTGGCAAGGCTTATCGTGACTGCAAATAGAAATATCATACGTCTAAGGAGGTCCATGAGTACTACCACAACTGTTGTTTTAAGTGCAATGAAAATATTCCACAAGAGCAAAGGCAAGTCATACTTGAGGCATACTGGAACCTAGCTGATTGGGAACTGTGAACGGCCTACATACACATTGCTGCAGAACTGAATCCTACCAAAAGCCGAGAAGAATTAGCTGTAAATAGAAAAAGACATGTCAGTTACATACAACCTTAATGGGGGTTGGGTTGTTTTGGGGAAAGAGACCAAACAGCGAGGTCATCGGTCTCATCGGATAAGGGAAGGATGGGGAAGGAAGTCGGCCATGCCCTTTCAAAGGAACCATCCCAGCATTTGCCTGGGTCGATTTAGGTAACTCACGGAAAACCTAAATCAGGATGGCCAGACGCGAGATTGAACCGTCGTCCTCCCGAATGCGAGTCCAGTGTGCTACCACTGCGCCACCTCGCTCTGTCAACCTTAATGGCTACAGAGTTTGCAGAGTATTTTTTTGAGTACCCTTGATGCATCAAACAAAAGATTAAGAAATATTGTTCTAAAAAAGAAAGAAAACCCATCAGGTGTGGCTCTGCGAGACAAAAGAGGTAAAACAGGACCAGCAAACAAAATTTCAGCAGAAAGAATGGCAGTTATTGAAGAACACATTAGAAGCTAAGTACTCAAGTCAATATGCAGAGCAAAGGCTGTCAACAGAAAGTTCCTTAATCCAGACTTAAACCTAATAATTATGTACAAGCCGTACAAAGAGTCACGTGAGGAAAGAGGAATTGTGGCTGAAAAAGAAAGCTATTAAAAATTTTTTCAACACAAAGTTTAGTTTGGGTTTTCATAGGCCTCAGACATATACCCGAGTCACTTGCGACAAGTTCAACATAAAAATTTTGCATGGCACAGAAGAAGAAAACAAGTAGACAATGAAACAAAAAGAATTACACTCGAGAAAGGCCGAAGCTATAAAAGAATTAAACGAAAAATAGCACCAAAAACAAGGCAAAAGATATAGCAGCAATCTGTTTTCACCGTCAAAGAATGATGCCAATGCTTGCATTTAAACATTCCAAAATGTATTATATGCGGCAATTTCAATGTCAATAATCTCAAGGACAGTACTGGAGACATGTACTTGTGGTATGAAGGGCAAGCCAACAGAGAGTGTCAGCAAATAATGAGTTGCCTTCTGAAATACATTAAGACCCTCCCTTGCTACATCAAACACACTGAGGCATTTACCAACAATTGTGGAGGCCAGAACAAGAGCCACTTGACGTCAAAATTCTGGTTGTATGTAGTAAGAAACACAGGCATTAAGACAGTCACCCAGCATTACTTTGTACCTGGCCACTCATACAATGAATGTGACAGAATTGGGTGAGGGGGGCGACCCAGGCATATGTAAGTTCCGAACGACTGGGTTTAAAAAAAATAAGTAAAAGTATCAGAAAATGCAAATTCTTAAAATCAAGAAGACTACTCCAGGCATCTTACTCTACAAGTATTTGGCAGGATACCTAGAGCCATTCACTCAACTTACCCTGAAACAAAAAGCCACTGGAAAACTACCTGTAAAGCTCCCAACTCTACAACCAACAACAAAATTTCTGGCAGATTAAAGCTGTGGGCCAGACTGAGACACAAACTCGGGACCTTTGCCAGCCTTCACAGAAGAGTTTCTGTGTGCGAGGACGGGTTGCGAGTTGTGCTTCGGTAGCTCAGATGGTAGAGCACCTGCCCGCGTAAGGCAAAGGTACCGAGTTCGAGTCTCAGCCCGGCACATACCGGTAGTTTTTATCTGCCAGGAAGTTTCATATCAGCACACACTCCACTGCAGTGTGAAACTCTCATGCTGGGAACAACAACAAAGCCTAAACTAAAACCACAAAAAGTAAAAGATCTGATTGAGCTGCTCCAGTTTGTACCAGTCATCCATCACCCCTTTCATTTGGAGTTAAAAAAATGTAGCCGCTGGGCCTCAAGCTCAAGCAGCAGGTTGCTGTGATGAAGAGGCAGAACTAAGTGATGGAGATAAAGAAGATGAAGCTCTGCACAATGTCTATGGAACTGACGAGGATGAATAAAAATGAAAATTTGTATTTTGTTCCACTTGTATTCTTTTGATTGATCTTTATTTTTTGTAATGCCAATTTTTAAGTGTTAAAAATGAATGTAAGTGTTTTTCTACTTTGAAAAATAATTTCATTATTGACCTATATTCAGAAGGCAAGGGGCCAGGTGCAGGTGTACAAGAGATCCAAATGCAGTGTGCGAAACATTGTTAACTTTCAGGACATAGTTAATATATAATTAAAATGTTTTAATATGCTTTTGCTCTCGAAATAAAGTTTTTTATACTTTGAACCCTTGGCTTCTAGGCGCCACAAACGTAAGTAGACTTTTTCAACTATTCTGAAGAGACATCTTCACGAGGGAATCTACAGAGTATTATTTTATGAATGAATGAAATACAAACAATGCAGAAAGAAGCTACTCTTTGAAAAAGTCATATGCACCAATCAAGATGGCTAAATCCTGTTGGGCCTTCATGAAAGAAAATTGTGCAAATATTACTCTATGAGAAGAACAGACCATATATCAAATGCATTCGAGAGAAAGCACAAGATACAGCACTGTGTAGGGGAGATACTAATTTCTACCAAGCACTGTACACTTTTTCAGGAGTGAAAATTCAAATCCCTTCTCTCTCTGCAAGTCCAAACCTTATTCTACTCTAATGACACAGTTCAGAAAATAAACCACAGAATGTGTGCTAGTGAGTTTTTTTTGTTTTGTTTTGGTTTTGGGGCGCAAAACTGCTATGGTCATTAGCGCCCGGTCTGTGACATAGGAAACGGTAAAAACTGAAAATGGACACCAGCAGCAATGGGAACGAAACTCAAAAAAAATTGGAGAAACTAAAAGCAGAAGGAAAGCTTAAAAATCCACTACAGAAAGGGGTTGGTTGTCCCCAAAAAGAGCTTCAAATGACCGACGCCATCTCACTGGCACTAATAAACTCGAGAACGCGATCGGCCGAGCGCGTGTCATCTGCTAAAATGGACGATATATCAGGCGACAGCTGCAGACGGGCGCGTAACGGAGTAAAACAGGGGCACTCAATTAAAAGGTGTCTTACCGTCCACAGCTGAGAGCAGTGGGGGACAGAGCGGGGGAGGATCGCCGCTTAAAAGATGTTGATGGCTAAAAAGACAGTGCCCTATCCGGAGTCTAGTTAAAATTACCTCCTCCCGACGACGCGTTCGGAAGGAAGAGGTCCAAGCACAGGGAAGAGCTTTCACGTTCCGCAATTTATTATTGGGAAGTGTCGACCAATGTGCAAGCCATAAAAGAGTAACACGACGACATAAAACACTCCGTAGATCGGTGAAGGGAGTCAATCGAATAGCTGGCCGAAGAAGAGAGACTGCAGCCTTGGCCATTATATCGGCCGCCTCATTTCCACAGATAGCAACGTGTCCTGGGAGCCAGAGGAACGCCACTGAGACACCCCCCAAGTGGAGCAAGCACAGGCATTCCCGAATCCGGTGGACCAGAGGGTGGACAGGGTAAAGAGCTTGGAGACTGAGGAGAGAGCTGAGAGAATCTGAGCAGATAATGTACTGTATCTGCTGATGGCGGCGGATGTAGTGAACAGCCTGGAGAACAGCGCAAAGCTCCGCATTATAAACCGAACACTGGTCGGGAAGCCGAAATCGATTTGGTGTGTCGCCAACAATATAGGCACTCCCTACACCTAACAATGTTTTCGAGCCGTCGGTGTAAATAAATGTGGCGTCCGTCATTTGTGCACATAGAGCAGCAAATGCCCGACGATAAACAAGTGAAGGGGTACCATCCTTGGGAAACTGACAAAGGTCATGGAGCAGGCAGGTCCAGGGACGGAGCCAAGGCGGTGCTGTACTCCAAGTTGTGAAGAAGGTTTTAGGAAAGCGGAAGGAAACAGAATGGAGCAGTTGACGGAAGCGGACTTCCGGTGGTAGTATAGGGAGGAAGGGCGGCCTGCATACCCTATAGCCAAGGAGGCGTCGAAGAAAATGTCATGGGCCGGATTAGCAGGCATGGAAGACAGATGGCTAGCATAACGACTCAGAAGGACTGCTCGCCGATTGGACAGCGGAGGTTCAGCAGTCTCAGCATAAAGGCTTTGCACAGGGCTGGTGTAAAAAGCTCCAGACACTAAACGTAATCCACGGTGGTGGATGGAGTCGAGACGCCGAAGAATAGACGGCCGAGCAGAGGAGTAGACTATGCTTCCATAGTCCTGTTTCGAGCGCACTAAGGCGCGATAGAGGCGGAGAATGACCACTCGGTCCACTCCCCAGAAGGTGCCATTCAGGACACGGAGGGTGTTAAGGGATCGCAGACAACGAGCCGAAAGATAGGAAACGTGGGATGACCAGCACAGTTTTCTGTCAAACATAAGACCCAAGAATTTAGCGATGTCTGAAAGCGGAAGGTTGACAGGTTCTAGATGTAAGGAGGGTGGAAGAAACTCCGTACAACGCCAAAAATTAACACAAACGGTCTTACTGGGAGAAAAGCGGAAGCCTGTTACAATGCTCCAAGAGTGGAGGCGATCGAGACAGCCTTGAAGACGTCGTTCAAGAAGGCTGGTCCGTTGAGAGCTGTAGTAGATCGCAAAATCGTCCACAAAGAGGGAGCCCGAGACATCAGGAAGGAGACAGTCCATAATTGGATTTACGGCACTGGCAAACAGTACAACACTTAGCACAGAGCCCTGGGGTACCCCGTTTTCTTGGGAGAAAGTACGGGAGAGAGTAGTGTTCACCCGCACTCTAAATGTGCGCTCTGCCATAAAGTCGCGAAGAAATAGTGGCAGCCGACCTCGAAAGCCCCAGGAGAACAGTGTGCGGGACAATGCCTGTCCTCCAACAGGTATCGTATGCTCTCTCCAGATACAAAAATATTGCTACTGTTTGGCGTTTGCAGAGAAAATTGTTCATGATATAAGTGGAGAGAGCAACAAGATGGTCAACTGCAGAACGATGCTTCCGGAATCCACATTGGGCATGTGTTAAAAGACTGCGGGACTCCAGCCACCAAGCTAAACGGCAATTCACCATACGCTCCAAAACCTTACAGACACTACTCGTGAGAGAAATGGGGCGATAGCTAGAGGGGAGATGTTTGTTATTTCCAGGTTTCGGAACAGGAATGACGATAGCTTCCCGCCATCGTCTGTGAAAAGTACTGTCGGTCTAAATTCGATTATAAATGCGAAGGAGGTAACGCAGACTATGGGTTGATAAATGCAGCAACATTTGGATGTGGATACAATGTGGTCCTGGGGCGGAGGAGCGAGAAGAGAGTGCATATTGGAGTTCCCGCATGGAGAAAACAGTATTATAGCTTTCGCGATTTTGAGAGGAGAAAGCAGGAGGTTGCACTTCCGCTGCACGTTTCTTCGGGAGAAACACTGGCGGGTAATTGGAAGAGCTCGAAATCTCAGCAAAGTGTTGACCCAATGAGTTAGAAATTGTGGCGGGGTCCACTAATGTGTCATGCGCGACAGTGAGCCCGGAGACAGGGGAGAAACTAGGCGCGCCAGATAAACGTCGAATCCGACTCCAAACTTCCGAGGAGGGAGTGAAGGTGTTAAATGAGCTAGTAAAGAATTTCCAGCTTGCCTTCCTGCTATCGCAGATGACGCGACGGCATCGCGCACGGAACTGCTTATAGCGGATACAGTTGGCCAAAGTAGGATGGTGGCGGAAAACGCGAAGAACACGTCGCCGCTCACGTATTGTGTCACGACATGCCTCGTTCCACCAAGGAACTGGGGGGCACCGGGGCAATTCGGAGGTGCATGGTATTGAATGTTCCGCAGCTGTAACAATAACGTCTGCAATAGGAGTGACCTCATCGTCGACACTAGGAAAGTGACGGTCATCGATTGTCGCTAGAGACGAAAAAAGTGTCCAATCGGCTTGGGCAAACTTCCAGCGTCTCGGGTGCATATATGGCAGTTGTGGCTGCAATCGAAGGACACATGGAAAGTGGTCACACGAGAGTGTATCAGCAAGGGCAAACCATTCGAAGCGCCGAGCTAGTGGAACAGTACCGACCGCAAGGTCCAAATGAGAGAGATTTGTTGTGGAGGCAGACAAAAATGTAGGGTCCCCAGTGTTGAGGCAAACAAGATCCACTTGGTGGAAGACGTCTAGCAATAGGGATCCACACGGACATGGATGTGGAGATCCCCAAAGTGGGTGGTGGGCATTGAAGTCCCCAACCAGCAAATAGGGGGGTGGAAGCTGACCAAGAAGATGAAGGAGATCAGCTTGTGCCATTGATGTGGACGATGGAATGTATACAGTACAAAGAGAGAAGGTGTATCCAGAAAGGGAAAGACGGACAGCGACTGCTTGGAAGGAAGTGTTTAAGGGCATTGGGTGGTAATGGAGAGTATTATGGAAAAGAATCATGAGTCTTCCATGTGCTGGAGTGCCTTCAACAGAGGGGAGATCAAATCGGACTGATTGAAAATGAGGGAAGACAAAGCGGTCGTGGGGCCGCAGCTTTGTTTCCTGAAGACAGAAGATGACTGGCGAGTAGGATCGTAGGAGGATCATCAATTCATCCCGATTGGCTCGAATGCCGCGGATATTCCAATGGATAATGGACATAGGGTGGACAGAAAATGGAAGAATGTGACCAAGGTTGCCATCAACTCAACGACTGCTCAGAGCTTGCGACCGACAGCGTGGAACGGCACTCAGCCGAAGGCAAAAGATCCTGATCCATAGGTTGTTCAGGAGCAGCTCCTGCCACCAGCGATCGGCCGCCAGCAGTGCGCCTCGGCAACACAGAAGACGGCCGAGGGCGGTTACCTCCAAGTGGTGCTGTAGATGAGACACGCCGTGGCAGAGAAACTCTGTTTCTTATTAGCTTTCTTGGAAACATGATGTTTAGATGAAGGAGGAACCGATGGTTGTGAAGTTGGGGTACGTAAAAAAATCTTTACGAGTATGCTCTTTTTTGGAAGTCAGGGTGTCTGACTTTTGGGATCGAGATTTAGCAGAACCCGATGAAGGGTGAGCCATAGAGTGAGCAGGTGAGAGTGGTGAGGTTGAACGAGCGATCTTTGCGCTGGCCGATCTGGCGACCGTGGCACTGAAGGCGAGATCCCAAGTCTGCGTGGCCACCTCCTTTGTTGGCCGAGGAGAGGCAAGGACAGTGCTGTATTTTCCTGTCTGAGGCACAGTGGGCTTTCGACTTGTGAATAATTTTCGAGCAGCAAAGGTCGACACCTTTTCCTTCACTCCGATTTCCTGAATGAGCTTTTCGTCTTTAAAAATGGGGCAATCTCGAGAGGAAGCAGCATGGTCACCCATAAAGTTGATGCAACGAGGGGATGGAGAGGTGGATAAGCACCCTCATGGGCATCCTTGTCACACGTAACACATTTGGCCGGGATGGAACAGGACTCGCTGGTGTGATTGAACCGCTGGCACCGATAGCAACGCGTAGGGTTTGGGACGTAGGGGCGAACGGAAATTATTTCATAGCCCGCTTTTATTTTTGATGGGAGTTGAACTCTGTCAAATGTCAAGAAGACAGTACGGGTTGGAACAATGTTCGTGTCAACCCTTTTCATAACTCTATGAACAGCTGTTACGCCCTGGTCAGACAGGTAGTGCTGAATTTCCTCGTCAGACAATCCGTCGAGGGAGCGTGTACGAACGACTCTACTTGAGGAAGTGCGGTGCGCTTAAACCCGGACAGGGAAGGTGTGGAGCAGTGAAGCACGCAGCAATTTTTGTGCCTGGAGGGCACTGACTGTTTCTAACAACAAGGTGCCATTCCGTAATCTGGAACAAGACTTTACAGGACCTGCAATTGCGTCAACACCTTTCTGAATAATGAAAGGGTTAACCGTGGAGAAGTCGTGACCTTCGTCAGACCGAGAAACAACAAGGAACTGTGGCAACGATGGAAGAACTGTCTGTTGCTGAGACTCAGTGAACTTACACTTGTAAGCAGACATAGTGGAAGATGAGGAAACCATTGCGGAAGAATCCCCCATGATTACCGGCGTCTCCGATGGCGCGCTCCTCCCTTGTGGGGGCCCTCTCTGAGGGCACTCCCGCCTTAGGTGATTGTTCACACCTCAGGTCACACCTCCCGACAAACGAACGGAGGGACCAATCGGCACTTTCAGAAGGTATCAGCTCGGGTAATCACCCCTCCCTGGGCCTGGCCGTTACCAGGGGGTACGTACGTGTCCTACCTGTCTACCCGGGACGGGGAATTACACGTTACCCCGTCACCGGCTACGCACGAAAATGCGTGGGTCGGCCTTCAGACATGCACAGGGAGGATGAAAGAGAAAGAGAAAGGGAAAAACAAAGAAAGGGAAAGGAAAGAAGAGAGGTCTCAAACGCCGCAGCGGAGAAAAGGGTAAAGAGAAGAGGTAAGGAAAGGAAGGACGAAGGAAGGATAAAGACATACAAGCATAGAAGGCGAAGAATGCGTTACATTTACGAGCGTCCATCTCCGGACGTAGGCACAAACCATACTCCCAGAGAGGGAGAAGGGGAAGGGGAAGGGAAGAGCCAGAGGTGTGGGGAGGGGGGGCGAAGATGGGGGATAGGGAAGGATGTGGAAAAGGAAGGTATGCAGATGCAGCCCGGAAAGGAAGGAGGGCCACATTAGCTCGGGGTCCCGTGCTCGTTACACACGTATCCACAAATGAGTTGTGGACCCCTTGGGGGGGGGGGGGGGGGGGGGGGGGGGGGGGGCCGCTAGTGAGTGGTGTTGTCCAACTGCTACTAGTTTGTTCACGTTTTCTTGAGAAAGAAACTTATAGGTGGACCTGGTCAGCATTAGTTCTACAGTGATATTTTTTATTTGTTTCAGTATGAATAATAAATGGGAGCAATATGGAAACATAACACCTATTCAGTCTACTGATTTAACATGGTTTCCAATCAGAGACTCTGGAATGGACCTGCCTATCTGCAGAACTCATCACATGCAAATAAGTAAAATTTTTAGGAAGCAAAAAACACTACAATTTCTTAAGATGAAAAAAACGGAAGTCGTCTTCATTGGATAAGATAGCGAAATATGTTCTTTTCACAAACTGTCAAAGTAAAATAATTACTCATTTTCAAGCTATTAACAAAAAACTGTAGGACAAAAGTGAATTTGCAACAGTTTAACCGTTTATGATGTAGTGCATAATGGAGTTCCTAGAAGTATATTCTGTTAATATAGAAAAACAGTTTGATTATACTTTCTAGCTTCACAGGTGTAAAATATTAAACCACACAGAAACTTAGCACTTCTTCCAATTTTAAATATCCAGTTAAACACTATAGTTACGTGCAACACATGTAATAGTCTCAGGTTTATTCACTAGCATTATATCTCAATCAAGTGCATCACTTGCTAAACTATGTTGTTTTACAGAAAAGAAAATGTTGGTTTACTTCCTCTCTTTCTCAAGATGTTTGATAAACAATTCATTCCTTTCTAGAAGTTTTTCCTTTACACACCAGTGACAGTGAAAAAATTGCAAACAAGTGGTTCCTACATTAGAGTATACTTCAATGCAATCACTGCTGCTCTTCACTTGTCAAGAAACAGTTTCCACACTTTGTTCCTTTTGTAATGCTTCTCTTGTAGGACTGAAGCTTGAAAAGGCAGTTACCAAATTTTTTCAAAAGCCTGGAAACTGTTTCCTACCAGCCTGTTCGCAACAGAACAACTCTTCAGAGGCAATCTAAACATGTTATGTTATATTTCTTAGCCGGTAGAGCTGCACTCTTAGTCAACTCGACCTCAGTCCATCAGCTGGGATGATCAAATATCCTAGCACAAAGACAGGGTTATTCTACATAATTAATGTGCAGCTGCTTCTGCCAAAAAACCGGCAAAACATGCAAATGATCATTTTACTCAGCACCTTCACTCAAAAACTTACAAAGCATTCCAATGACAATTTTATTCTTGTTATATCCGCAGCAGTCACTGGTAAAGGTTCGACAGACTAGTAGTTATCATGTCTGTTCTTAAACCCATGGTACTCTGCCGAACCAATTTGTTTTCTATACATCTTCTCGAGCCACACATGTGCAAATGTTTTGCCCTTTCCATGAAAGTCTTTAGAAGTTACTATACAAGAAGTTGTATTTCCCCCACACTCAAAACTCCCCCTCCCCCCACCCCGCCCCAACCACTACACAGAATCCAGAACATAAACAGACTCTAAACACAATTGTGAACCTTTCTTCCAAAAGCCTTAGTCCTGCAGAAGAATCAGTCCTTTCTAGAGGCCTCGCCTTTTGCCACACTCGCAAATTCAATCATGCAGGACTTGTTAAAGTCCTCCTCTCCTTCTCCTAGTCACTACAGTGGCAATACTATTTTGCCACCAAGCTAACCAATCAGACTCAACCAAAGTCCAATGTTGAACACTGCCTGACTAAGTTCACTCCTCCATCCAACTGCGATCCATCCCCACTGCCCCCAAATCGACCCATGAACTGTCCAGAATTTATTAACCTCTAGACTTTGCCTCACCCTCATTCCTCAAATCCCTCAACATGCAAACCAACCACACATCCTCTGAAAGAACTGCAATACACCATCTAAAAACTGATCCTGACCTTATAGTCCTTTCTGTTGACGAAGGCTCCACAACTCTTGTCTTGAACTGCATGGATTATGTAGTGGAAGGACTGCCAGCAATCAGATTCATGGACCTACAAACTCTGTCACAGTGACTCCATTCCATAAATCCAGCAGGTTCTCCAGTCCTTCCGCAAATCATTAGCCCAGCCCAGAACCTTATCCCGTAATCCATCTCTCCTCACACCTACCATTCACCATACTCCTATATTCTACATGCTTCTTGATGTCCATTAAATCCAACCACCCAGGGAGCTCCACTGTGGCCGGTTACTGTGCCCATACTGAGAGAATATCTACTCTCATAGATCAACAACTTCATCCTATCACTCGCAATCTACCCACCTATACAAAAGGTACCAACCATTTCATCCACAGACTCACCACAGTTCCTGTTCCTTTAACACACAGTTTCCTGCTCCCCACTACTAATGCCACTTCGCTTTACACTAACATACCTAATGACCACGGAATTGCAACTATTGAACACTATCTTTCCCAACAGCAGACAGATTTCAGACTGACAATCCCCTTCCTAGATGCCATGATCAACTATATCTTCACCCACAATTACTTCTCCTTTGAAGGCTTCACCTACAAACCAGTCTGGGGTATGGCTATGGGCACCACCCTATGCCAACTTACTCACGGGCCATCTAGAGGAATCCTTCCTAAATACCCAGAATCCCAAACCCCTCACCTGGTTCAGATTGACTGGTGATATCTTTGTGATCTGGATAGAGGGTGAGGGCATGCTATGCTACCGACATTCCCTAAAAAAAAAAAAAAAAAAAAAAAAAAAAAAAAAAAAAAAAAAAAAAAAAAAAAAAAAAAAAAAAAAAAGGGGGGGGTGGATCATTCCCCTCATGACTCAGAACCACATAGGACTGGAGCAACTGAATTTACTCAGTGGTATTCTGCTGCCCACCGAACCTACACAATATCTTCTTCCCTCCCTACACAACTCCTGCTCCCAATCCCCTTTTTCCTCATGGCTCCCATCCCTGTAACAGACCTAGAAGCAAAGACCTGTCCCATACATCCCCCCCACACCACCTACTCCATTCTGGCCACAAACACCACCTATCCCATCAAAGGCAATGCTACCTGTGAAACCAGTCATGTGATCCACAAATTAAGATCCAATCACTGTGCTACATTCTTACTGGGCATGACATCTAAAAAGCTGTCTGTTCGCACGAATGGCCACCGACAAACTGTGGCCAAGACACAGCTAGACCAACCTGTTGCTGAGCCTACTGTTCAACGTGATTTTCTTAATTTCACTGACTACTTCACAGCGTATGCCATCTAGATCTTTCTTGAATTGTGCAGGTGGGACCTCTCCCTGCAATATATCCCATGTTCCCGTAAACCTCATGGTCCCATACTTCGTTAGCCATAGTCCTTACCCAACCAGACCCCTTCCCTGTTCCCATTGCAGCACTACACAGGCCTGTATTCCGTCAATGGACCAGGTGTTTATTATTATTATTATTATTATTATTACTTCTCTCCTTTTCCTCGATCTCCCCCCCCCCCCCCCTCCCCCACAGCAATCTGTGTACTCTAACTCCTAACTTCCGCCTAACCTCCCAGCTGCACCTAGATGCCCCACTCTCCACCTCGCCTCTGCTGCACGCTCCCAGCAGCATTTTATTATCCCCCCCACCCTATTATCCCTCCCTCCCTCCGCCCCAGCATCATCCTTGCCCCACCAAGCGGTTGCCCCTCCTGTAATGCGCTGCTGCTTAGTCTGTCTTCAGCCACCAGAGACTGTTCATGTGTGTGTGTGGTGCATTTGCATGAGAATATCACCCATTGGCTTTGACCCGTGACCCAAGGCTGTTGTGTGTGATGTCACCGAGTTTAGTTTGTGAGAGTGGCATGTTTGTAGGTGTCATTTTGATGTGATCGGTGATGTTCTCTGGTGGTGTGTTTATGTGTTAGGGAATGTTTTTGGTTTAGTTTGCGTGTGTGGCGTGTTTCTAGGTGGCGTATTGTTGTGGTCGGTGGTTCTCTCTGGTGGTGTGTTTATGGGTAGTGTGTTATGTGACGTACGGGGTTCATTCACACGTGTGTGATATCGGTGGTGACTGTGCTTTCAGCAGAATATTTTTCAGCGAGTTAACGGTTTTAGTATTGTTATGTCGACATTACTGTAGTTGTTTCTGTTTGTCATGGGTGAATTTTGGTAAATTGCTTTGTTTATGTCTTTTGTAGGTACGGATACGACTGACAAGTTTCCGGTTGTCGGCAATGATGGGGGACAGTGGTTGTCTCTAGTAAAATTTCTTCAGCTTTTCAGCCTGTTGCCTGAAGAGTTCAGCATGTCGTGAAGAAATGAGGCTTACTAAAGATCCGGTGTCTCGAACTAGGGACGGCTATCTGTGGAGATCTCAAGGATAATAGGTCAAGGGAAGTGTTCGATTCCAATTTTGATTTTCTTGGCCTTTTTTTGTGGTAGGATTAAGTGTGGGGGTGGTGAAAATTTGAGATTTATAGTGTGGTTATCTCGGTTCCCAGATCTCTGCTGACGGCGGCTGCAGCCATGAAATCCGGAGACGCCTGTTGCTCGGTAGACAGGCGATGTCAAACCTTGACAAGGTTATAAGGTCCAGAGATATAACGCTAGCAACAAAGATCCGGATTGTGAGGGCTATGGTCTTTCCAGTTGTGATGTATGGACGTGAGACCTGGACCATTAGAAAGGCTGAACGGCGAAGAATTGACTCCTTCAAATTGTGGTGTTGGAGGAAACTTCTTAGAGTTCCATGGACTGCAAAGAGAAACAAAAGATCAATATTGGAGCAAATTAAACCAGATTTCTCCCTGGAAGGTCTAATGTTAAAACAAAAGCTGACCTACTTTGGACACACAATGCGAAGGCATGCCTCGCTGGAAAAAACATTAATGCTGGGGAAGATTGAAGGAACTAGAAGAAGAGGACGTCAGAGGATGAGATGGATCGATGGCATCACAGAAGCAGTGTGTTCCAACCTGGAAGGTCTACAGGAGAAAGTGCAAGACAGGAAAAAGTGGCGTGATTTGGTTCATGGGGTCACGAAGAGTCGGAACCGACTAAACGAAAGAGAGAGAGAGAGAGAGAGAGAGAGAGAGAGAGAGAGAGGTATCAGTTGTTTCTGTTGAGCTATATAGGTCAACGGAAGTTATCGATTCCAGTGGATTTTGTGTGTAGTGGAATTTGGGAAGGTTGTGGGGTCTTGTTATTTTGGTGTTTTTTTTTGTCATTTGGTGTAGTGGCATGTGTTTGTATTTAGTTTGTCCCTCCCCAAAAACCCCCAATTTATCCCACTTGTCCCGTTAGTTACCATTATATTTTTGGAGGAATATCTGTTTGGTGTTTTTTTTTTATCTATTTTTGTGTTTGTTGTCACGTTTACGTGATGTCGTAGGAGCGGTATGGGAGTTGGTTTGTTATGGTGGTTTCCACTGGCGTCATTGGTCAAAGCAGAGGGGTGGAATTGGATGCTTCCATTATTCCTTGATGAGTTGAACTATCCTTTTCATAATACTGTTATAACTGACATAAAGAATACATTGGCTGGTCAGCATTATGGCGGCTTATACGATTCTTTTGACACAAAAAGTTAAAGTGTTGTGTTTCCATCAACTGAACATGCTCACAGTGTCTAAGCTTTTATTTTATTAATATACAGATCTGTCTGCAGGTTTTGCTTCATTTATGTTCTGGTACAGCATCTACTGGAGCAATCTGTAGCTGGAGACTAAAATCCAGTGTTACAGTCATTTCAAAAAGCTGTGAAAGAAATCGTACTTAACATGTACATTTTCCTACTGACACTCTTAATACTGTAACCACATATCTGTAATGCTTAGCTCAGTTTGAAGATACTGAAGGGTTACACATCTGCTGCAGCAAAAATACAATTCAAGCAATTGAACAGGTTCTATAGGATAGGGTTACTTTGCTCTACTTTTGGACAGTTTTTCAAACAAAGACATGTAATGAATACTAGTTCTGTAAAATGACATTTGAAAATGAGGTTGGTCTATTCTAAAACAATGTAAAAACCATATAGTAACAAACAAGGACATCAAAGATAGCAATGGAGAGGAGGAGAAAAAAAAAATTCTGCTTACTGTAAAGATGACATTTAATTGCAGACAGGCACAATTAAGACACTTTCACGTAAGCCATTGGCCAAAGCCTTTTTCTTCTGGTCCTAGCTGCTAGAGTTGGTGGTATTGTGTGCGTGAGGTGTGATTGCTTGTGTGAACCAATGGCGTGAATGTGTCTTTTTCTGACAAAGGTTGTGAGCGAAAGCTTACACGTAATTGTATTTTAATTGTGCCTACCTACGACTCAACGTGTCATCTTTACGGTAAGTAGCACTATCTTTTCTTACATTGTTGATATCGCAACTTGGGAGTTGTATGGTTTGAAAGACATCAAAGATTTATTTTTGAAATTTTACATTTACAAAATTGGAGCAAAGTAGCCCCTGGAACAGATTACTTTGCTGTGCTTGCCATAAACATTATTTTAAGATAGGATAATAAGTTGGAACAATGTTACCCTCTTTGAAATTTATTATGTTACACTATAGGACCGTAGTAAACGAACGCTTTGATACACTAGATTCCATTTGCATTCACACCATATTGTAACACATTAATCTCTTAGCAATACATATTTTCAATGTAATAAGATTTAACCCACGCTGAACCAAGTATAAAGCAAAAGTAATGAAAATGCTCCAGTTTGGCAGTGATGCAAAGCTGCACCATTTTTCCGAGGAAATAACCTCAATGACTGCTTTGGATCAAACAGTGATAACGTGTTCATTACAACTTTTTGCCTATAAATTAGACAAAACCTAATACCTACACATAAAAGAACGTCAGTTACCATAGGCTTAAGTAGTTTTTTGGTCGTAAAGCACTTCTTGTAGTACATATATGTTTAGCAGAAAAGTCCACGATAGCGAATGGCGGAATAACTCAAAACATATGAGATAGTAGAAGCGACGAAATCAAAATCGTTCAGGAATGTTTATTAGAATAGGTGCTACGCTGGGTGAATCTTTTTTCAGAGTTCGAGCAAGGTTATCCCCCAGCGATAAAGAAGCTCCACTTTAAGATTCAATAAATTGCACATGCGCAAACCACCACATTGCGGACGGTGCCCGCCCCCCCCCCCCCCCTCCCTTTTTTTTTTTTAACCATTTCGCTTTTGGCTTGGAAACAACAGTAAACTGATAACTAGATGAGACGAGGGGACTTTTAAGCAGCCACCTCGCTCATGAGAGTTGGGTGACTCAACTACTGCACCTCTTCGCTAGGCCAATATGTCGTACAAAATGTAATTGCAGACACTGCAGCGTCATTGTCCTAGAAAGTTATCTGTTGGGTTACTTCATTTAAGCTCACTGTCTCTGTAACTATTGCTTCTGTACTACTTAACTGCTACTTAATCACCAGCAGTATAACAGTACATAATGCCTCCGAAACAGAACAAAGGAAGCTTTCGTAATCGGACAAAATATTTCGCAGTTGCTCAGAAAGAACAAGCACTTACCAAAAAAACTGCAACATATCAAATGGTCTCAGCGTTTCGATACGTTTAGTCCTTTCTCTGTACGACTGCTTCGAACCCTACCCTTTCTTTTCAAACGACGAACTTATTGACGTGCCGCAGTGCAGACACCACGATTACTGATGGATCAATAGATATTAGATGCGATCTTATATTCTAAAGATGTTCCAATTCAAAGTTCATCTGTCGCTATGTTTGTCTTTTGTTTGAATGTATCGACATTCTGCACTTTCCAAAGATGGTTGCTGTTAGGTGGTAGCTGTAAGTTTATAAGCACTTTGGTGGAACAATTCCCGCTCTCATTTGAGTTGTTGTATTGTTGAAGTGAGACCATTTTCATTTATAATAAGTAACAGAATGTCAGAAGTTACTCAATCTAGTAGTTCAGAAATGCCCAGCATTGATGTACCTGGTAAAACGGATACAGAGTTCATGATGTCCATTGTGGTAAGTCTTTAGTATACGTTCGAAACCAGTTGTGCCTCGCCAACGAGAAAATTTACTGAAAAATTAGAGACGTTCAAGGAAAAATAAAGTAGTTATAGAAATCTGATATTTTATAGAAAAAGAGAAACACTCTTTCAAATGGTATCTAATGCAAGTGTGAATCACACACGTCCCTTCTTGATTTAAAGGTTCAAAAATCGTTTACTTTGACAGCAAATACTTTTTGGGCAAATTCACCCCAGTGTATCTGAAAAAGTGTGAATTCAAAGGCGATAAAATTTCCAAGTTTTATGAACGAGCTACTAGACTATGCCACCAAAGTATGTTTCTAAACCGACTATATAAAAGAACTCTTGCTATATACCTTTGGGATAATTTTTTTTAGGACAAAATAGACAACTAGATAGTGCCACATAGAGCAAAAATAGCGAGCCAGATGACATAAAACTTAAAGGTGTACCATGCAACGTGTTGCTTTCTTGCCACGTTTTGCAGCTTTGCCTTAATTAGGCCTATCTACTGTATTAGTTCTGCAAAGGCTAAAATTTTTGAAATGGCACCCCTACATTTTTAGACCCATCACTGAAGAGGTCCCTTCTCACAAACTATTAACATTTGGTAATTGGGCCATTCCGTGCCAAATGGTCTAATATCGAGTAATGTTCCCACATGACTATCATGGATTTTGATGAAATTTTGTGTGAACATTCACACATGTTCTCAATGAACACAGGTAAAGTTTCAGTTTCAGAAATTCAATACCTTCGGAGATAAAGTCACTTGTTTAAAACAGCACAGCTTTCTATTGTGTGTCCTTGAATTTTCAGCAACTTTGAGATGAGATATCTCTGTAAGTATTTGCATGAAAGAAACAAAACTTGGCCATCTTATACAACTTTTAGAGCTCTTTAAAGTAAAATATTAAGAAAATTATTTCTGAGCAATTTTCATATAGATAATTTGAAGCGAAGGTTGGCGAAAAAATAGCTGGTTAAAAAAAAAAAAATCTTTAGTTTTCTATATCTCCAAAAGTAATTGTGGGGTGTACGTGAAACTTTGCACACCATAACTCACCAACACTAGGTCTTAGAATATACAATTTCATTCTCCTATTGCTTTCCATTATTTCACAAATCTAGGGTGAAGTTGACAATTTTTCAAAAAGTGCTAAAAATGGGTATTTTTACTCAAATTTTTCAAAAAGTGTTTTCTCCAAACTCTTCTGAACTATGGCCATTAGAAAGAGCATATACTAAACTATCTAGAAAAGTGGATTTCGTTTTGCAATGCAAGCGTATAAGGCCCAAAAAAGTAGCATCATCAAAGTTTGAACACATTTTTCTGGCACTCAAATTATACCTGAAACCTTTTATTATGCCTAATAAATGTTTATTAGTGCCTTGAGTAATTGAAATAAAAAGATCTGGTAAATAGGCAATGAGACTGTCAGAAAAACTTGAAAACTCTGAGAAGTAGCCCTTCTGCTTTTATCGTAAGTGTTCATCTGCATAAAACTATTCTCATTTGTATTAAAAAAAAAAAATTAAAAATAAAAAAGAGAGAGAGAGATAGATCATAAAGAATTCAATGAATAATAGCTTCATATTTTTTGTACTTCTCAAAATTGTAAATATTTACAAGTGGAAAATGAAGACCTAATTTTTGGATTCAATTGTATGAAACATTTTTCCAAAAAAGAATCGGTTTGCTTGAATCTTGCATCAAGTTATGTAAATTTTCCAATCAATATTGCAGAGATTTTAATACCTAGTTGTTGTAACCCGTGAATTTTTGTCTTAAAGTTATTAGGGAAACATGTGAAATTGGTTGGTTAAACATCTAAGAGTTTTAATTTTGTATTTAATCACACTTAAATATAGCCTACTATCTTGGTAAATACGTAACCACTAGTTTCACAAGATTCACTGTTTTTAGAAAATATAATGGCAACAATTACTTTAACAATCAGAGCCTTGTTTGAACAATCAGTATTTCAGTGGTGTGTTTGCAGCATAGTGAGTGGGTTCTCTTGACTGGTGTGGCTTGTTAAGTGATTCGTAAGACCATCGAAGTTCATAATCTAATTTACAAAAAATTGTTTTGATTGTGTCTTTTATAGCATATATCTCTTATTAGATTTTTTCATTGGTATTATACATTGTGTATAATTTCGTTCAGTAGCAATTTGTCTGAAATTTAAGCAGATTATAATTTGCACTTAGAGGCCAAATACATTATTTACTTACTGATCAGAGATGGATGCAGAAGGGAACGGCATACCTTCCTGCTCAATTGGGCAAGGAGATAGTGGAACAAAGTGTCATGTCACTTTTTTTTGCCAAAAAACTGCTTTAAAATGGTTTGCGGATTTTAGTGATGAGGAAAAAGAGTTGTTGGTTCGACGTTCTGAAGCACAGCTGGACAATACCTCTCAAGTTTGCCTACACCATGAAGCCCTGTTATTGACACAATATGAGAGGTTACAAAAAAAAAATGCTTCAATCCCTTTGGGAAGGTGAATCATAATGTTAAGCCAGGGATTCACACTCTTGATACTGAAACAGCTAATAAGGCTTTGATATGTTGAAGAAGCAGCTTGTTAATAACATAAAGCCAGGTCAGAAAATTTGTCCGGCTTGCAGGACTACCTTAAATAAACACTTGGACGAAGCTTTATCAGCCTCATCATCACATTCTGATGAGGAATTTACACCAAAAGAAGAATTAAATAATAGCTTATTGTCTATTGGTATTTTACCCCTGAAGAGAACAGTAAGCTACAGAGATAAGCCCCAATATGTGAAGAAGAAAATTCAAAAGGCTCAAAATGTGATTTAAAAACAGAATTGTAAATTATTAGTGATGGTTTGCGGCATGACACTATTAGAGTTCACGTTTTTCGCAAGGAGCTCATCAAATATATAAAAGCACGGTTTGCACAGATATCCCACATTCACTATTTCATTGATGGCTCCAGTGCTCAATATAAAAATTTCAAGAATTTCCTAAATTTGTGCTATCATAAGTGATTTTGGAATGATAGCCTAATGAAATTTTTTTGCTACTAGTCATGGGAAATCACCCTGTGTTGGTATTGGAGGTACAACAAAGCGGTTAGCAGCAAGAGCAAGCTTGCAACGGCTACTTAATGGACAAAATTCTCACTCCCCTAGATCTGTTTCACTTCTGCTCTGAAAACATTAATGGAATTAAATTTGTTTTTGTCAGTAAAGATGAAATTGAAAAACATATTGTCAGAAGAAGAGAGGTTTAAACTTGGACAAACTGTAGCAGGCACTAGAGAAAATCATCACTTTCTACCTATTGATGAAACAACAATTTAGGTCAGCAGAGTTTCAAATGATTGTTCATCTTTTCTAGCTAAAATGGGTCACACCAATGAAGGAGGCATATTAATGTCTGCTCTCCAACAAGGACAATACGTTGCATGCATCTATGAAAACGTGTGGTGGATTGGGAATATCTGTGAGACCTCCACAGAGCAAAGGGATGTATTAACAAACTTTATGCATCCACATGTTCCAGCAAGTTAATTTTATTGGCCACCAAGAAGTGACAAGTGCTGGGAAACAATCTAAGGAACCCAAGAGTGCCTTCTAATTTTACACAGGGCACTTAAATAATTTTACTATCAGGCTTGGGAACCTGTGTGAAGAAACCCTTATCAGGCTTGGGATCCTGTGGTAAAGAAACCCACTCGTGGCTGTTGCTGGTAAGCTGTCGGGTGTGGCCCCTATGGCAATGGGAATGCTGGTTTTCTCAGGTGAAATGAAACTAGCAGTGGTTAAGCCACCATGGACCATAGCAACTCATGTATATACTTCTTTTCCATCAGTAAGCTGGTGTTGTTCATTAAACAGGCAACTAATAATTAGATGATTATGCAAATAAATTTTATGATTTGTGTGTGTGTGTGTGTGTGTGTGTGTGTGTGTGTGTGTGTGTGTGAGTGTGTGTGTGTGTGTGTGTGTGTGTGTGTGTGTGTGTGTGTGAGTGTGAGTGTGAGAGCGAGAGAGAGAGAGAGAGAGAGTGAGTTCTATTTTTATTCTTTTTCTGTTCAGACTTAAGCTAGGTCCTATTCATCAGGACTCCTTATTTCACTTATCCCAGACATTAATAAACATGTATAAGGCAAAATAAAAAATTTCAGGTATAATTTGAGTGCCAGAAAAATGTGTTCAAACTTCCAGTGCGCCTCTTTGATGATGCTACTTTTTGGGGCTTTATATGCTTGCATTGCAAAACGAAATCCACTTTTCTAGATAGTTGAGAATATGCTCTTTCTAATGGCTATAGTTAAAGAGTTTGGAGAAAACACTTTTTTGAAAAATTTGAGTAAAAATACCCATTTTTAGCACTTTTTGAAAAATCATCAACTTCGCCCTAGGTCTGTGAAATAATGGAAAGCAATAGGAGAATGAAATTTTATATTCTAAGACCTAGTGTTGGTGAGTTATGGTGTACAAAGTTTCACGTACATCCCACAATTACTTTTGGAGATATAAAATACTAAAGTTCGTTTTTTTTTTAACCAGCTATTTTTTCGCCCAACTTTGCTTCAAATTATCTATATGAAAATTGCTCAGAAATCATTTTCTTAATATTTTACTTTAAAGAGCTCTAAAAGTTGTATAAGATGACCAAGTTTTGTTTCTTTCATGCAAATACTTGCAGAGATATATCTTCTCGAAGTTGCTGAAAATTCAAGGACACTCTGTAGAAAGCTGTGCTATGGTCTTAAACAAGTGACTGTATCTCCGAAAGTATTGAATTTCTGAAACTGAAACTTTACCAGTGTTCATTGAGAACATGTGTGAATGTTCATACAAAATTTCATCAAAATCCATGAGGGTTATGTGGGAGCCTCTAGACCACTTGGCATGGAATGACCCAATTATATATTTATAGGTCTTGCGTTGGTCATTTAGCAACTCTGCACAACAAATTTGAACAAAATCTGAGATTGCTGAGACGGTACCGCTTGATATGGAATAACCTACAACAAAACTGTGTAATCAAGGTTATGATGAACTCAGACTATCAGTTAGTTTTATGGATCATGTGCCTAATAAGCCATGTATGGAAGTGAAACATGGACGATAAATAGTTTGGACAAGAAGAGAATAGAAGCTTTCGAAATGTGGTGCTACAGAAGAATGCTGAAGATTAGATGGGTAGATCACATAACTAATGAGGAAGTATTGAATAGGATTGGGGAGAAGAGAAGTTTGTGGCACAACTTGACCAGAAGAAGGGATTGGTTTGTAGGACATGTTCTGAGGCATCAAGGGATCACCAATTTAGTATTGGAGGGCAGCATGGGGGGTAAAAATCGTAGAGGGAGACGAAGAGATGAATACACTAAGCAGATTCAGAAGGATGTAAGTTGCAGAAGGTACTGGGAGATGAAGAAGCTTGCACAGGATAGAGTAGAATGGAGAGCTGCATCAAACCAGTCTCAGGACTGAAGACCACAACAACAACAACAACATGCCTAATAAATTGTAATGATATGGAACGAATCATTTCACATTTACACTGCAAACCCCCCCCCCCCTCCCCCCCCATGAACCATGGACCTTGCCATTGGTGGGGAGGCTTGCGTGCCTCAGCGATACAGACAGCCGTACCGTAGGTGCAACCACAACGGAGGGGTATCTGTTGAGAGGCCAGACAAACATGTGGTTACTGAAGAGGGGCAGCAGCCTTTTCAGTAGTTGCAAGGGCAACAGTCTGTATGATTGACTGATTTGGCCTTGTAACAATAACCAAAACGGCCTTGCTGTGCTGGTACTGCGAACGGCTGAAAGCAAGGGGAAACTACGGTCGTAATTTTTCCCGAGGGCATGCAGCTTTACTGTATGATTAAATGATGATGGCGTCCTCTTGGGTAAAATATTCCGGAGGTAAAATAGTCCCCCATTCGGATCTCCGGGCGAGGACTACTCAAGAGGATGTCGTTATCAGGAAAAAGAAAACTGGCGTTCTACGGATCGGAGCGTGGAATGTCAGATCCCTTAATCGGGCAGGTAGGTTAGAAAATTTAAAAAGGGAAATGGATAGGTTAAAGTTAGATATAGTGGGAATTAGTGAAGTTCGGTGGCAGGAGGAACACAACTTCTGGTCAGATGACTACAGGGTTATAAACACAAAGTCAAATAGGGGTAATGCAGGAGTAGGTTTAATAATGAATAAGAAAATAGGAATGTGGGTAAGCTACTACAAACAGCATAGTGAACGCATTATTGTGGCCAAGATAGATACGAAGCCCACACCTACTACAGTAGTACAAGTTTATATGCCAACTAGCTCTGCAGATGACGAAGAAATTGAAGAAATGTGTGATGAAATAAAAGAAATTATTCATATAGTGAAGGGAGACAAAAATTTAATAGTCATGGGTGACTGGAATTCGAGTGTAGGAAAAGGGAGAGAAGGAAACATAGTAGGTGAATATGGATTGGGGCTAAGAAATGAAAGAGGAAGCTGCCTGGTAGAATTTTGCACAGAGCACAACTTAATCATAGCTAACACTTGGTTTAAGAATCATGATAGAAGGTTGTATACATGGGAGAACCCTGGAGATACTAAAAGGTATCAGATAGATTATATAATGGTAAGACAGAGATTTAGGAACCAAGTTTTAAATTGTAACACATTTCCAGGGGCAGATGTGGACTCTGACCACAATCTATTGGTTATGACCTGTAGATTAAAACTGAAGAAACTGCAAAAAAGTGGGAATTTAAGGAGATGGGACCTGGATAAACTGAAAGAACCAGAGGTTGTACAGAGTTTCAGGGAGAGCGTAAGGGAACAATTGACAGGAACGGGGGAAAGAAATACATTAGAAGAAGAATGGGTAGCTTTGAGGGATGAAATAGTGAAGGCAGCAGAGGATCAAGTAGGTAAAAAGACGAGGGCTAGTAGAAATCCTTGGGTAACAGAAGAAATATTGAATTTAATTGATGAAAGGAAAAAATATAAAAATGCAGTAAATGAAGCAGGCAAAAAGGAATACAAAGTCTCAAAAATGAGATCGACAGGAAGTGCAAAATGGCTAAGCAGGGATGGCTAGAGGACAAATGTAAGGATGTAGAGGCTTATCTCACTAGGGGTAAGATAGATACTGCCTACAGGAAAATTAAAGAGACCTTTGGAGAAAAGAGAGCCACTTGTATGAATATCAAGAGCTCAGATGGCATCCCAGTTCTAAGCAAAGAAGGGAAGGCAGAAAGGTGGAAGGAGTATATAGAGCGTCTATACAAGGGCGATGTACTTGAGGACAATATTATGGAAATGGAAGAGGATGTAGATGAAGATGAAATGGGAGATACGATACTGCGTAAAGAGTTTGACAGAGCACTGAAAGACCTGAGTCGAAACATGGCCCCGGGAGTAGACAACATTCCATTAGAACTACTGACAGTCTTGGGAGAGCCAGTCCTGACAAAACTCTACCATCTGGTGAGGAAGATGTATGAAACAGGCGAAGTACCCTCAGACTTCAAGAAGAATATAATAATACCAAGCCCAAAGAAAGCAGGTGTTGACAGATGTGAAAATTACCGAACAATCAGTTTAATAAGCCACAGCTGCAAAATACTAACACGAATTCTTTACAGACAAATGGAAAAACTAGTAGAAGCCGACCTCGGGGAAGATCAGTTTGGATTCCGTAGAAATACTGAAACACGTGAGGCAATACTGACCTTACGATTTATCTTAGAAGAAAGATTAAGGAAAGGCAAACCTCCGTTTCTAGCATTTGTAGACTTAGAGAAAGCTTTTGACAATGTTGATTGGAATACTCTCCTTCAAATTCTAAAGGTGGCAGGGGTAAAATACAGAGAGCGAAAGGCTATTTACAATTTGTGCAGAAACCAGATGGCAGTTATAAGAGTCGAGGGACATGAAAGGGAAGCAGTGGTTGGGAAAGGAGTAAGACAGGGTTGTAGCCTCTCCCCGGTGTTATTCAATCTGTATATTGAGCAAGCAATAAAGGAAACAAAAGAAAAATTTGGAGTAGGTATTAAAATCCATGGAGAAGAAATAAAAACTTTGAGGTTCGCCGATGACATTGTAATTCTGTCAGAGACAGCAAAGGACTTGGAAGAGCAGTTGAACGGAATGGACAGTGTCTTGAAGGGAGGATATAAGATGAACATCAACAAAAGCAAAACGAGTATAATGGAATGTAGTCGAATTAAGTCGGGTGATGTTGAGAATATTAGATTAGGAAATAAGACACTTAAAATAGTAAAGGAGTTTTGCTATTTGGGGAGCAAAATAACTGATGATGGTCGAAGTAGAGAGGATATAAAATGTAGACTGGCAATGGCAAGGAAGGCGTTTCTGAAGAAGAGAAATTTGTTAACTTCGAGTATAGATTTAAGTGTCAGGAAGTCATTTCTGAAAGTATTTGTATGGAGTGTAGCCATGTATGGAAGTGAAACATTGACGGTAAATAGTTTGGACAAGAAGAGAACAGAAGCTTTCGAAATGTGGCGCTACAGAAGAATGCTGAAGATTAGATGGGTAGATCACATAACTAATGAGGAAGTATTGAATAGGATTGGGGAGAAGAGAAGCTTGTGGCACAACTTGACCAGTAGAAGGGATCGGTTGGTAGGACATGTTCTGAGGCATCAAGGGATCACCAATTTAGTATTGGAGGGCAGCGTGGAGGGTAAAAATCGTAGGGGGAGACCAAGAGATGAATACACTAAACAGATACAGAAGGATGTAGGTTGCAGTAGGTACTGGGAGATGAAGAAGCTTGCACAGGATAGAGTAGCATGGAGAGCTGCATCAAACCAGTCTCAGGACTGAAGACCACAACAACAACAACAACAACTGCAAATTAATTTTTAAATATGATTACAATCATAAGGTTGTTTTTCCCATCTTTTACACATCACAAAAACAGAAAGTCTCATTGGCAGGTCAATAGAAACACAAACACATACATACACACAAAATTCTAGCTTTCGCAACCAGTGGTTGCTTCGTCAGGAAAGAGGGAAGGAGAGGGAAAGACGAAAGGATGTGGGTTTTAAGGGAGAGAGTAAGGAGTCATTCCAATCCCGGGAGCGGAAAGACTTACCTTAGGGGGAAAAAAGGACGGGTATACACTCGCGCGCGCGCGCGCGCACACACACACACACACACACACACACACACACACACACATATACAGACACAAGCAGACATGTCTGTATATGTGTGGATGGATATGTGTGTGTGTGCGAGTGTATACCCGTCCTTTTTTCCCCCCTAAGGTAAGTCTTTCCGCTCCCGGGATTGGAATGACTCCTTACTCTCTCCCTTAAAACCCACATCCTTTCGCCTTTCCCTCTCCTTCCCTCTTTCCTGATGAGGCAACAGTTTGTTGCGAAAGCTTGAATTTTGTGTGTATGTTTGTATTTGTTTGTGTGTCTGTCGACCTGCCAGCACTTTCATTTGGTAAGTCACATCATCTTTGTTTTTTTATATATATATAAAAAATAATAGAAGGAAACATTCCACGTGGGAAAAATTATATAAAAAAACAAAGATGAGGTGACTTACCGAACGAAAGCGCTGGCAGGTCGATAGACACACAAACACAAACATACACACAAAATTCAAGCTTAGACAATTGTTAGCCTCATTTTCATAATCTGCCACCACAATACCACTCCTTTTAGTATACTACACGCAGTTTTTTCGAAATTTTCCCGAATTTCTACGTCCTTTAACGTGTTTTGGCGGCAACACAACCACCTAACCTTTAAGCACATCGTTGCCTACCAACCCAAGTCCAACATAGCCCAGCTGTAACCAACACCTTTTCGCCTTTTTTCATTCCAGATCTCCAGTTACTTTCCGGTTCACCTTTATCTGTCCCCATATATTTTTATTTTAGTTTTGGCGGCAACACAACCACCTAACCTTTAAGCACATCGTTGTCTACCAACCCAAGTCCAACATAGCCCAGCTGTAACCAACACCTTTTCGCCTTTTTTCATTCCAGATCTCCAGTTACTTTCCGGTTCACCTTTATCTCTCCCCATATATTTTTATTTTCATTTTCATTTCACCTCATGTTACACTTTCCACCTTCTAATACCATGTCACCCTCACAACACCCCCACAACGACCCTATTAAGTTTTATTTACATTCCCTCCGCAAACATGCCTTCGCCCTAGCCAGATTATGCTCCCATATTCTATTCTCTCAGGCTTGTCTGACATTTGGCATTACCCCCAAAGGCCTCACACTTAAAGTTCCCATCTCTGGCTGCAACCCTTCCTTCCATCAGCCCCTATACCAGTTCCAAACTGAACAATCCATTGCCCTCACCCACCTAATCCTTCACCTACACATCAACTCAGCCAATGAACACACCCGTCAACTCCTATCCTTAATAAAAGTCCTTAATCTTTCCTCTCCCACATCCACACCGGCTGTTCAGAGCATCCTCCTACAGGCCAACCGTAAATTAGAACAGCATGCCACCCTCCACCTCAAAAAACTATCCAATCTCCTGGTTTCCCACCTCCGGAAAGGCAACTCACTCACCCTTCACAACCTTTCCAGCAAACCTCAACCTCCTCTCATTGCACACAAACCCAGTCTCTCCCATCTACTCAATCTCCCACTTCCAGCTCCACTCCCTCCAAAACCTCAAATTTCCGATCAACACAATCTGGAACCACAACACCCTAATTCAGTAGTTAACCTTTCCTCCAAACCTCTCTCCCAATCCGGAACCTCTGTCCTATCCAAAGGCCTCACCTTCAGCCCCACTCCCAGATTCAACCAAACAGCCCTCGTCAAAGACTTACTGTCCTACACTCGTACTCTCTGCTGGAAGTATCACTTTGCCACGAAGAAAAATGATCTTAATCCTACTCCTAATGATCCGACTCCTCAAGACACCATCCAAATTGAACCCTGCCTGGAACAGTTCCGTCCTCCGTCACAGCGGGACCCACCTCCTCTTCCTCAAAATCACCCTCTCCAAACCTTCCAGGAATTTCTGACTTCCAGCCTTGCATCTCAATCCTTCTTAAAAAACCTTAATCCTACACCCAACATCACCACTGCTGAAGCCCAGGCTATCCGTGATCTGAAGGCTGACCGATCCATCGTCATTCTTTCGGCGGACAAGGGTTCCATGACCGTGGTACTTGATCGTCGGGAGTATGTGGCTGAGGGACTGCGTCAGCTTTCAGACAACACCACATACAAAGTTTGCCAAGGTAACCCCATTCCCGATGTCCAGGCGGAGCTTCAAGGAATCCTCAGAACCTTAGGCCCCCTGCAAAACCTTTCACCTGACTCCATCAACCTCCTGACCCCACCGACACCCCGCACCCCCACCTTCTACCTTCTTCCTAAAATCCACAAACCCAATCATCCCGGCCGCCCCATTGTAGCTGGTTACCTAGCCCCCACAGAACGTATCTCTGCCTACGTAGATCAACACCTTCAACCCATTACATGCAGTCTCCCATCCTTCATCAAAGACACCAACCACTTCCTTGAACGCCTGGAATCCTTACCCAATCCGTTACCCCCGGAAACCATCCTTGTAACCATTGATGCCACGTCCTTATACATAAATATTCCGCACGTCCAGGGCCTCGCTGCGATGGAGCATTTCCTTTCACGCCGATCACCTGCCACCCTACCTAAACCCTCTTTCCTCATTACCTTAGCCAGCTTCATCCTGACCCACAACTTCTTCACTTTTGAAGGCCAGACATACCAACAATTAAAGGGAACAGCCATGGGTACCAGGATGGCCCCCTCGTACGCCAACCTATTCATGGGTCGCTTAGAGGAAGCCTTCTTGGTTACCCAAGTCTGCCAACCCGAAGTTTGGTACAGATTTATTGATGACATCTTCATGATCTGGACTCACAGTGAAGAAGAACTCCAGAATTTCCTCTCCAACCTCAACTCCTTTGGTTCCATCAGATTCACCTGGTCCTACTCCAAATCCCATGCCACTTTCCTTGACGTTGGCCTCCACCTGTCCAATGGCCAACTTCACACGTCCGTCCACATCAAACCCACCAACAAGCAACAGTACCTCCATTATGACAGCTGCCACCCATTCCACATAAAACGGTCCCTTCCCTACAGCCTAGGTCTTCGTGGCAAACGAATCTGCTCCAGTCCGGAATCCCTGAATCGTTACACCAACAACCTGAAAACAGCTTTCGCATCCCGCAACTACCCTCCCGACCTTGTACAGAAGCAAATAACCAGAGCCACTTCCTCGTCCCCTCAAACCCAGACTCCCCCACAGAAGAACCACAAAAGCGCCCCACTTGTGACAGGATACTTTCCGGGACTGGACCAGACTCTGAATGTGGCTCTCCAGCAGGGATACGACTTCCTCAAATCCTGCCCTGAAATGAGATCCATCCTTCATGAAATCCTCCCCACTCCGCCAAGAGTGTCTTTCCGCCGTCCACCTAACCTTCGTAACCTGTTAGTTCATCCCTATGAAATCCCCAAACCACCTTCCCTACCCTCTGGCTCCTATCCTTGTAACCGCCCCCGATGCAAAACCTGTCCCATGCACCCTCCCACCACCACCTACTCCAGTCCTGTAACCCGGAAGGTGTACACGATCAAAGGCAGAGCCACGTGTGAAAGCACCCACGTGATTTACCAGCTGACCTGCCTACACTGTGATGCATTCTATGTGGGAATGACCAGCAACAAACTGTCCATTCGCATGAAAGGGCACAGGCAGACAGTGTTTGTTGGTAATGAGGGTCACCCTGTGGCTAAACATGCCTTGGTGCACAGCCAGCACATCTTGGCACAGTGTTACACTGTCCGGGTTATCTGGATACTTCCCACCAACACCAACCTATCCGAACTCCGGAGATGGGAACTTGCCCTTCAGTATATCCTCTCTTCTCGTCATCCGCCAGGCCTCAATCTCCGCTAATTTCAAGTTGCCGCCACTCATACCTCACCTGTCTTTCAACAACTTCTTTGCCTCTACACTTCTGCCTCGACTGACATCTCTGCCCACACTCTTTGTCTTTAAATATGTCTGCTTGTGTCTGTATGTGTGGATGGATATGTGCATGTGTGCGAGTGTATACCTGTCCTTTTTTCCCCCTAACGTAAGTCTTTCCGCTCCCGGGATTGGAATGACTCCTTACCCTCTCCCTTAAAACCCACTTCCTTTCGTCTTCCCCTCTCCTTCCCTCTTTCCTGATGAGGCAACAGTTTGTTGCGAAAGCTTGAATTTTGTGTGTATGTTTGTGTTTGTTTGTGTGTCTATCGACCTGCCAGCGCTTTCGTTCGGTAAGTTACCTCATCTTTGTTTTTCACTCTAAAGACAACCTTAATGTGAGTAGTGAATGTCATTTCTTCTTCTGGTATTTTAATTATGTACGTCATGGTTTCTTACTCACTCGTAATAAACTTCACAAGGGAATAAATATACTGTGAAGCATTAATCGGAATACCCAACTCGTTAAATAGGTGTCTACTAGATAATCATGGGTGATCACGATATATTATAATTACGACACATTTTTGACCAATGGTGACTTTCTTTCTACTTTCTTTCTTAAAAGTGAGTTATCCCAGAATATTATTTTGTATGACATTATCGAATGAAAATATGCGAGAAGGTCAACTTGCTGATTTGTCTCTCCTCAAGATTTGCAGTGATTCTTGGTGTGAATGTGGATCAACTAAGTTGTTTTAGGAGTTCTAAAATGTGCTTTTTCCAGTTTAAATTCTTGTCAGTATGGATGTAATAATTTTGAAGTTTCCACTCTATTTATTGTTTTCTTGTCATTTGATACACTTACCACTGAATATGCTGAACTGAATACATTGTGGCTTTTTAAAATTGAAAGTGAAATTATTCACAAAAAAACCAGTCAATGAAATTTTGAAGAACATTGTTTAGCATGTCTTCTGTCTCTGTATGGATGCCTGGACTGATTATAATGCCACTGTCATCGGCAAATGAACCAATTCTGCTTGTTGCATATTAGGTGGATGATTGTTTACAGGTATGAGTATTGTATCCTACCCACTTGTCTAATATAGGGCGCCTAGGAAGCTGTTTTCTCAGATCACTCGATAACAGTTCAAGCGAATCATATTAATGCAGTTTATTACAGTAAGTTAAACTGAGAATATTTAACTTTGCATATTCAAAAAGGTGTCAAAGGCTAATGGCGACATGCAAGTAATCGATGTCCTTCAGTATATAAAATTTCAATACAAGCAAACTAATTCAGTTCATAAGTCACTGCTGTTGCATTTGCACGATGCCTCGTCTTCTACTGCCTCTCGGCTAGGCGGTGCGGCACTTGTATTCTCTTTGTGTGGATGCCTCTCCTATCTCGGTGTCGTCCTAGTCGGCGTACTATCGGTTGACATCGTCTCGCAGCCCTCTCTGCTCTTCATCATCGTGCCGCCACTTGTCGTTACGCTGGAACATTCGTGCCTCCCAAAGCGATGGACAGTCGTCGTGTAGGGTGCCTGACAATGTCGGGGGAGGCAGAAGGGTGGGCACTTTGCTAGACCAACAACTGTCGCAGAGGGTACGTCGAGCTTCCGGCAGTACCCCATCGTCCAGTCTTTGTTGTGGCAGAAACGTGCCCAAAAAATGACCAGAAGGGTACACATCCACCTCCTGATACCAATAATCAGATGTAGAAGGCGTTGGCTCTGCACTGTGGGTGGGTCCAGCTGCGTCAGTAGGATGAGAGGAGGCAGAGGAGGAGGAGACTCCGTCTCCGTGGGGGTCGACCCGCAGTATTATGACGACACCCTCTGGCGGCCGCTGTGGCTGCAATATCCTCGGGATCTGTGAATCTGGCGAAGAGACACAGAAGGATCACCGTGCACATGACAGTGGCAAAGTTGATAGTGACGTTGGTGCTACAAGCCGTCTGGACCTGAAATGGTAAGATGCAAGTGCCAAGTGCACAGACAATCTTACCTCGTGTTCACTGTCTGCTGCTGCTAAAAACCGTGCAAAACACAATATCGTGCAGTGCGAAATAATACTTGCAGCCTTTCTTCGGTGCCGGATGCAAAGGAATGTGGAGCAGTGTCCAATGGCGGCGGCCGTGAAGCAGCTCTCCTGGCGATGGGCCATCTCGTTAGTGCGAACAATAGGAGGTGGAAAAACAGTTGCGATGCTTGATCCCTGGTGTGTACGGATCAAAGTTTGGCCATCTGCTTTTTGAAGCTTCTGACAAAATGTTCCACTTCGCCGTTTGACTGTGGATAGAACGATATACTAGTGAGATGCTGGATGCCATTGCATTCACAGCGTGTTTCAAATTAATTTGATGTGAACTGAGGTCCATTGTCCAACACTATTACTTCAGGCAAATCTTGGAGGCAAAAAATAGACATCATCACCTGAATTGTGCTACAAGACGTTGTTGAGTTCATTGGCACAGCAAAAGGAAACTTCCTATACGAGTCAACCACACTCGACTGGCAGATGTTCCAAAAAGATCCCGCAAAGTCTGTGTGCCCATGTTGTCATGGTGATTGCAACTTAGGCCAAGCAGAGAATTTTTGTGGTGGAGCAGACTGATTTTCCACACATGCGTGACACTGTGATGTCGTATTCTGTTTGGGTATCTGTATGCTGCCAAGTACAGTGTTGATGCACTATCTGTTTTGAACTAACAATCCCCCAGAATCATTAGTGAAGTAACTGCTACATTTCTTTTTGCAAAGCTTGAGGGATCAACACGTGACTGTCCACTGTCATTTTGAACAAGAATCTCACCTTTGTCTATAGCAAGGCTTCGCCAATGTGCGAAGTATCGGCGCACTACAGAGCTCTTTATGCTACGCAAGGGATGAGGCCAAGAGATGAGAATGTATGTTAGCTAAATATTCAGTACATTTTCCGAGAATGGGAATGTCTCGTCAATTATAAGCCACCAGGTGTATGCTAGTTTTAAACGTGCATGTCGAGCCTAACATATATGTGAAGATTCAGCAATGTAACAGTGGCACCTGTGTGCAAGTGAAATTTCCCCGTTTCTCCCAAAGAAGCAGTTGAAGAAAAAATTTGTTAGAACTGGTGTAGCACAGAAGAAACTGCTCACTTGCTAGTTTTGCTAATGACATGAGCCTTGTGACTGGATTTTTTTGAGTGGACTGAATTCTTATGTTTGTTCCATTGCAAACATGGTCATCTCCTTTCTTGCCACAAGCATGACTTTAAATGCAAACATTTTAGATTAGGCTTTACTGTCACTGTTATTGACATTAAATGAAACAAAAAGTTTACTGTTACCAGTGACTGTTTATTTCCATGATGTGTTTCAAAGGTTTAAACCTTCATCATCAGGTGGATTTACATTTGTTAGTATGACGTGTGTGTGTGTGTGTGTGTGTGTGTGTGTGTGTGTGTGTGTGTGTGTGTGTGTGTGTGTGTGTGTGTGTGTGTGTGTGTGTGTGTGTGTGTGTTAAGAATTTTTGTAGGAACTTGTGGCACTGTCTAGTGGAGAAACAAAACACTATTCCAGAACATGGATTTGGATTTCTTTTGGCCAAAAATTAAACAACTATCTTACGGTAAACATAAAATAAGTAAAATAGAGTACCACTGGAGGCCCAAAGTCTTGTGAATAACACTGGGGCATGACGTAATTGTTCGCCTGTGTACCTGCCTGTTTAGCGAGCCGCTTACACGGCGTGGAGAGTTGTTTATGCATCGTGGTGAGCGCAAGCTGCAGCTGCCGAAAGGGCCAGTCGCAAACAGGGGAGCCAACCCAACAAATTGCTGGCTGCTCAAATTTATCGGCTGACAGGGCACCTGAATCGTACTGATCTAGTATTGCACTACTTACTGAAATGATGGATTGGACTGTTTCAAAATCTGTTCTGAGTTTGACATCAGTTACATTGTACACAATCGCATCACGCAACATAACATCTGAATGTAAAGCGCCACAGCCACATTTGAATTTGCTCTTCCTCGCCATACCCTACAAATCTGTTACCCACTAGTGACAAGTATCTTCAGTGGGGAAGGTGCACAAGAAAGTCACACTGAAGTCATTGAATTAGAGGAGGAGCAGGATCCAGTCTCTTGGTTAGAAACTGAGAATTCCCCGAAATAGATTAAAAGTGGGAGGGCGGCTGGAGTAGATGAGCTGGCAGCGGATATGATTAAAGCCGTAGGAATCCATGGAATACAGTGGTTACACCGGGTGCTAGGGGTGATATGGAAAGAAAACAGAGCTGGATGAATGGAAGTAAGGAATTATAATACCACTGCTCTAGAAAGGTAGCAGAAAGAAATGCACAAACTACCGAGGAATCACACTGTTATCATACTGCCTTACGATAGTGGAAAAGGTCATAGAAAAAAATATTGCGGAAAATTCTAGAACACCAGTTACAGGAACAGCAGCATGGATTCAGAAGTAATAGGGGAACAATAGATGTCATTCTCTCCCTCTGTCAGTTAATGGAGGAGTATTAGGAAAAAGGAAAGGACTTGTTAGTAATATTCATGGATTTGGAAAAAGCATATGACAGTGTACCAAGGGATAAAATGTGGGAATGCTTGAGAAAACGTAATGTTCCTGATTCATTAATTTAAAAAGTCCAAATGCTGTACGATGGTTGTGAGTGCAGTGTACAAGTAGAAGGTCGAAGATCAAAATGGTTTAAGACAAAGAAAGGTGTTCAGCAAGGCAGTTCGCTCTCCCCTTTATGGAGATCTCAATGCTGATGAGCAGGACACCCACACCTTGTAACATCAGCAGGACACCCACACCTTGTAACATCAGCAGGACACCCACACCTTGTAACATCAGCAGGACACCCACACCTTGTAACATCAGCAGGACACCCACACCTTGTAACATCAGCAGGACACCCACACCTTGTAACATCAGCAGGACACCCACACCTTGTAACATCAGCAGGACACCCACACCTTGTAACATCAGCAGGACACCCACACCTTGTAACATCAGCAGGACACCCACACCTTGTAACATCAGCAGGACACCCACACCTTGTAACATCAGCAGGACACCCACACCTTGTAACATCAGCAGGACACCCACACCTTGTAACATCAGCAGGACACCCACACCTTGTAACATCAGCAGGACACCCACACCTTGTAACATCATACTTGAGAGGGAGGAGGTTGAATGTGTGAAAAGCTTCAATTATCTGGGTAGCATCATATCACGCGATGGAAGCTCCAAACTAGAGGTCTTAAACAGAATAACAAAATGATCTAGCTTCTTCCATCAAGTACAAAATCTAATCTGGGACAAGGAAGTCCCTCTAAGAGCCAAACAGACCATGTATAAAACTTATTTCCTGCCAATCATGATGTATAGTCAGAAGCGTGTGTCATAAATAAGAGTGTCAAATATAAGCATGTGAAATGAAGTTCCTTAGGTCAACTCTACAAAAAAACTAGGAGACACCTGCAGGTGACATTAACTATAGAGGAGAGGATGAGTGCTTTGAGATTGAAGTGGTTCAGTCATGTGAAGTGAATGCACCCGACTCAAACTCCATACCAGTATTTGGACATGGAGGTACCAGGAATCTACAACATGATCATACTAAAGTTAACTCGGAGTGGTGTTAGGAAATAACTTCTATAGGAGGCGGAACACTGCCCTTCTACTGTAGAAAGGAAATAGGGGAGTTTCACAGTACCTGGAACTTTGTGAACAATTACAAGGGCTTCAAACTGATGCAACCACTCTAGCCATTCCTCTTCTTGTTCATGAAACTGGCAAAAAAGCGGCATAGCACTGGGAGTCGGTGTTTCTTGTGCTGCATTAGTAGTTTGGTTTACCAGGAGCTGCTGTACTGTGTTTAGCAGTGAGGACATTTGCTGGCTCCGAAACTGAAACATCTGCATTAGCTGCATTGCATCTAATGCTGGCAGCTGTGGCACCTCAGCAAGGGGTTGGATAGTTGGGGTGGGCATGTTGGAAGAGACAAATGCAATAAACAGACAAGGCAAGCAAGAAAGTAAGTACAAAAGCAAAGACAATTTCTGCAATGCCCACCTGAAAACACTGATTAGCAAACATACGATAAGACACTGTTATAGCAAGTAAACACCCCTGCAAAGAAAAGAGAGGCGTCAGCAAAGCACAAAAGAAAATTCCGTGGCCATGAGGTGCGGGGTGGTTCTTATAACTCGTCGCCAATGTATTATGTTGCCCATTCATCTAAAATAGGGTGTCTAGTGTGGTGGCTCGGTGTAATGTTAAGCTCTCTCTATACAGCTTAAGCGTTTTCGTCGACTCACTTGTTGAAGAATGCTGGTTCTGCTTTCTTGCAGCGCTGAAGTCTTCTGCTAGCACCGGACGCTTCTCCGAAGATTTCACTGCTAGGAAGGAGAAATTTTCACTCTTGCTGTCTCTCTCTTCTTATTTAAAAAATATGTTACTCTTGGAATATCATTCAATGCACCAGAACATATTTATTTCCACTTTGTAAAAAAGAAAAAAAGAAAAAAAAACAACTAAATTTTATGACGTAAGCCCACACATTACCGGGCACCCAGTTAATTACACATTTTTGAACACAATTAATATATATAAGCTTTTATCGTGACTGACTATTATAGAAAAGTCACAGAGATTTTCTGAAACTAAAAACTTTCCAAATTTATATATGAACACTGAAAGTGTTATCAGATCATCATACATAGTCACTGAAGGTGAACTGTTACATCACTGTATTTATTTAAATTCTTGACTGTTGGAAAATTAAGTTTTTTTAACTAACTTCCAAAATACAACCATTTTTGATCTCAGACTTTGACATATTGTTTGTTTTCACAACCGAAGGTTGTACATCAAATATGGCATTCCTCAGGTTATTCCTTTATTAGTTATTAATATTTTTAGTTTCGTATAATGTAAGTGGCCTGCCAGCGCCGCTACTCCACTGCTTTCAAGCGAGCAGCTGCAACAGATGGTGGTGACGTCAGTCTGCAGGACACAACTCATCCGTTACTGACCGTATAATACTCTACTGGCTTACATTGCAGCTCACATACATTCTGAAGTAAAGCTTTCAATAGACAAATGGGCGATCACGCACTAGTTGTGACGCCTCAGTGGGACCCAAGCAGCAATATGGAGAGGGCAGAGGAAGGGAAGGGATAGTAGTGTGCAAGTGGGGAGAGAGATGAACACTGTCTGGTGGAGTGTGCAGGGACTAGAATGCCAACAGCTGCTGCATCAGGAGGTTGTATTGCAGAGAGGTTGGGGGGAAAAAAGGAGGGAAGTGGGGAAAGACGGGCAGTGCATTGGCAGAGGGTGACAACGGGTTGGAGATAGTGGGGAGGCGAAGATAGGACAGAGGGGGTGGAAACTGTTGGGTGGAGGATGTACAGACAGTATGTTATGTAGGTTGAGGTCGAGATAATTACGGGAGCAGAGAATGTGTTGTAAGGGTAACTTCCGTCTACGAAGTTCAGAAAAGCTGGTGGTGGAGGGAAAGATCCAGATCGCTTGGATAGTGAAGCAGCCATTGAAATAAAGTGTGTTATGTTCAGCTGCATGTTATGCCACAGGGTAATCTACTTTGCTCTTGACCACATTTGGCGGTGGCTGTCCATCCTGGACAGCTGGTTGGTAATCATACCAACATAAAAAGCTGCACTATGATTGGAACAGGGCTAGTAAATGACATTATTGCTTTCACAGGTGGCCTGGTGTCCGATGGGGTAGGATAAATCTGAGTCAGGACTGGAATAGGAAGTGCTGGGTAGGTGGATTGGGTAGGTTTTGCACCTGGATCTTCCATAGGAATATAATCCTTGTGGCAAGGGTTTGGGATTGGGAGTGGCATAGGGGTGAACTAGGACGTTGTGGAGCCTGGGTGGGTAATGGAACACCACTTTAAGAGGGGTGGGAAGTATCTTTGGTAGGATGTCCATCATTTCAGGGCATTTTAGTAGGTAGTCAAAGTCCTGGTGAATAATGTGTTCAGTTGTCCCAGTCTAGGGTTGTATTGGGTGATGAAGAGGCTATTCCTTTGTGACTGCTTCTTGTGGGTGGTGGAAAAAAATGGGGTTGTGAGGGGAAATGACACGGGAGATCTGTTTGCCGACAAGGTCTGGGGGTTAGTGCCTGTCTGTGAAGACCATGGTGAGACCCTTGGCGTACTGAGCAAGGGATTTTTGTCACTGCAGATGCACTGTCCCTGGTTGGTCAGGCTGCTGGATGGTCAGGCTGTATAGGAGGAATTTTTTGGTGTGAAAGTGATGGCATCTGTCCAAATGTATGTATTGTTGGTGGTTGGTGGGTTTAATGTAGACAGAGGTGCAGATGGAGCCATCAGAGAGGAAGAGGAAAGTGGCATGCTGCATTGAGGAGGACCCTGTGAAGCAAATGGGAGAGAATCTGTTGAGATTGTGAAGGAACAAAATAATGTATTGGCCCTGAATCCATATCATGAAGATATCATCAATAAACCTGAAGCAGATGGGGTTTTGTGTTTCGGAGGTTAGCAGAGTGTCCTAGTTTGCTCATACAGGGTGTATACGATCCGGGACAACTGGGATATCCGGGAAAAACCCGGAAATTTTATGGAATTCCGGGAGTTTTTCATTGTTTTAGTTTTCAGTTAAATTTTTGTAATTTTGACTGGTAAGAACCGATGCTCTAACAAAGGATATTATTGTATCCCACTACTGCAGAATAATACTTCAACAGTGAAACATAAACGAGAGAAAAAACGAAAATAACTTAAATTGCAAAGGAAATGCGCCATATACATCAACGACACACAGTGCTCATGCAAGCGTCTGGCAACAGCAAAATGTGTCAAAGGCTTTAGATAGACTATGCAATGCTTCATAACTTCGAATTGCCTCCGATGAGCGTAAAGTCAAAACTGTTTACGTTTGATTCGTTTTACTGTTAGTCAAGAGCGGGCTCGTGCGCATGCGCAATTGAGTCGCGTTTCAGTTGTAGATTCTCCTACTTCTGTCTACAGGAATGTGACTGTTGGCTGTGCAAGCAGTCGCAGCATGTAGCTAGATGCTACTGGGAAAAGGCAGCGCCAAATTCAAATTCTTGAGGAAAAGAACTTGTTTCACAAAGCGCCTAGCATCCAACGCACGTTTGTCTATCAATTATTCTTATGATTTTGAAACGCTTCCCTGTTGGATTTTGAACATTTTTAATACATTTTAAGTTCATTTCTGAATGAATCAGAAGTGGATTTTTGAATGCGTGATGTGTCTGTCAGGAGAATCCTCGTCGCATCTAGAAATAAACTTTCTGCAGACAAAAGGGGACGGGGCTATACGAGCTGAGCGGAGTAAAGCCGAACGGATGAATGCCAATCGCTTCCTGATTGTGTGGTTGACTGGGTTTGCAAATGATCAGCGTTGTTATAATTACTAGCGAAATCTATAGATTCAGACTACCAGAATGGAAATAAACGACTGACAGGAATAACAGGTACAGCATACATCTTGCTGCACATCAAAGATATTTTCAAAATGTGTCTTTTTTCCTGTGTTTCATTTTCTAAAGTGCCGGGAAATTCTACGCCTGTGTATAAAACCATAACCATTCAAAGGATTGATAAGGGAAAATATGTCACTTAACATGGAAAACGTGTATTTTCACCCGGGAGAAAGTGTATTTTTAACCAGGAAATCCGGGAATTTTTTTTCCTTGTCCCCGTATACACCCTGTCATAGAAAGGTTGGTTTAGGAGGGTGCCATGCAGGTGACCATGGCTGTGCCCCTCATTTGTTTGTATACAGGGTGACAATTATTGAACTCTATGAAATAAAATTAACATATCTTCTAAGCAGCTTGTGTTAGGATGTCCAAACTGCCTGTTTGTCTGTGGGGCGTGATGGGAATTGGTATAGTCCGGTTTAGTGACGTAGCCCCCTTTCATTTGACTGAGTTCGTCAATAAGCTAAATTGGTGCATTTGGGTGACTCAGAATCCGTATTTCGCGAATGGGAAATCTTTTCACCCTCGGCAGGTGAGTGTGTGGTATGCAGTATCCAGTCATGAAATAATCGGTGCAATATTCCCTTATGGCACGGTGACTGCCAAATGGTACATGAAGGTTTTGGAAGATGATTTCATCCCCACTATCCAAAGTGACTCTGATTTCGACAAGATTTGGTTCATGCAAGATGGAGTTCGACCCCATCAGCGCAGGAGAGTGTTTGATGTCCTGGAGGAGCACTTTGTGAGCTGCATTCTGGCTCTGTGTGCTCAGAGGCCATTCGCATGGGCGTTGATTGGCTACCATATTCTCCAGATCTGAACACATGCAACTCCTTTTTGTGGGGCTGTATTAAAGACAAACTGTGCAGCAATAACCCCAAAACCATTGCTGAGCTGAAAACAGCCATTCAGGATGTCATAGATAGCATTGAGGTTCTGACGCTTTAGCGGGTCATGCAGAATTTCACTCGTCGTCTGCGCTACATCATCGCTAATTATGGCAAGCATATCGAACATGTCATTACCTAAATCCGAATTTCCATAGTGATGTTTATGTGTTGAATGAAGTGTGTTCACGCCATAGTTTGTAACTGATTTACAACCCCCCCCCCCCCCCCCCCCCATATAGCGAATTGCCATTCGCTACCTTTCCTTCAAAGGGGAAGTAGTTGTGGGCTGGGGTAAAGTTAGTAAGCTGTATGAGGAATGAGGTAATGGATTTGGATTCTGATGGCCATTGCAAAAGGTAGTGTTCAATAGTGGTAAGACCACGGGCATGAGGGATGTTGGTGTATAAGGAGGCGGCATCAACTGTGACGAGTAGACATCCAGGCAGTAAAAGGGATGGTGGGGTGATTCATATCAACAGTGGTGAGAACATCGTCTGCAGTTAGGACGATTTGGTCAGAATTTGTTTTGAGGTAGTGTGTGGATCTTCTTTCTTCTACTGAAAGGTTGGTGTTCTGAGTACGATACCTGGGAGGAATGATGATGAAGCTAAGTTGGAGGTAAGGAATTCGAGGAAGGTGACCAGTGGGTGTTTAGACGGGAGAGGGGTAGCATCACGGTTGGATGGTGGTATGAATTGGAAGGGGCAGTGTACCCCCATGAACCATGGACCTTTCCATTGGTGGGGAGGCTTGCGTGCCTCAGCGATACAGATGGCCGTACCGTAGGTACATCCACAACGGAGAGGTATCTGTTGAGAGGCCAGACAAACGTGTGGTTCCTGAACGAGGGCAGCAGCCTTTTCAGTAGTTGCAGGGGCAACAGTCTGGATGATTGACTGATCTGGCCTTGCATCGCTAACCAAAACGGCCTTGCTGTGCTGGTACTGCAAATGGCTGAAAGCAAGGGGAAACTACAGCCATAATTTTTCCCGAGGGCATGCAGCTTTACTGTGCGGTTATATGATGATGTCCTCTTGGGTAAAATATTCTGGAGGTAAAATAGTCCCCCATTCGGATCTCTGGGCAGGGGCTACTCAAGAGGGTGTCATTATCAGGAGAAAGAAAACTGGCGTTCTACGGATCAGAGCATGGAATGTCAGATCCCTTAATCGGGCAGGTAGGTTAGAAAATTTAAAAAGGGAAGTGGATAGGTTGAAGTTAGATATAGTGGGAATTAGTGAAGTTCGGTGGCAGGAGGAACAAGACTTTTGGTCAGGTGAATACAGGGTTATAAATACAAAATCAAATAGGGGTAATGCAGGAGTAGGTTTAATAATGAATAAAAAAAAAACAGGAGTGCGGGTAAGCTACTACCTACAGCATAGTGAACGCATTATTGTGGCCAAGGTAGACACGAAGCCCATGCCTACTACAGTAGTACAAGTTTATATGCCAACTAGCTCTGCAGATGACGAAGAAATGTATGATGAGATAAAAGAAATTATTCAGGTAGTGAAGGGAGATGAAAATTTAATAGTCGTGGGTGACTGGAATTCGAGAGTAGGAACAGGGAGAGAAGGAAACGTAGAGGGTGAATATGGATTGGGGGGAGAGAAATGAAAGAGGAAGCCGTCTGGTAGAATTTTGCACAGAGCATAACTTAATCATAGCTAACACTTGGTTCAAGAATCATAAAAGAAGGTTGTATACATGGAAGAATCCTGGAGATACTAGAAAGTATCAGATAGATTATATAATGGTAAGACAGAGATTTAGGAACCAGGTTTTAAATTGTAACACATTTCCAGGGGCAGATGTGGACTCTGACCACAATCTATTGGTTATGAACTGAAGATTAAAACTGAAGAAACTGCAAAAGGTGGGAATTTAAGGAGATGGGATCTGGATAAACTGACTAAACCAGAGGTTGTACAGAGTTTCAGGGAGAGCATAAGGGAACAGTTGACAGGAATGGGGGAAAGAAATACAGTAGAAGAAGAATGGGTAGCTCTGAGGGATGAAGTAGTGAAGGCAGCAGAGGATCAAGTAGGTAAAAAGACGAGGGCTAATAGAAATCCTTGGGTAACAGAAGAAATATTGAATTTAACTGATGAAAGGAGAAAATATAAAAACGCAGTAAATGAAGCAGGCAAAAGGGAATACAAACGTCTCAAAAATGAGATCGACGGGAAGTGCAAAATGGCTAAGAAGGGATGGCTAGAGGACAAATGTAAGGATGTAGAGGCTTATCTCACTAGGGGTAAGATAGATACTGCCTACAGGAAAATTAAAGAGACCTTTGGAGAAAAGAGAGCCACTTGTATGAATATCAAGAGCTCAGATGGAAACCCAGTTCTAAGCAAAGAAGGGAAAGCAGAAAGGTGGAAGGAGTATATAGAGGGTCTATACAAGGGCGATAAACTTGAGGACAATATTATGGGAATGGAAGAGGATGTAGATGAAGATGAAATGGGAGATACGATACTGCGTAAAGAGTTTGACAGAGCACTGAAAGACCTGAGTCGAAACAAGGCCCCGGGAGTAGACAACATTCCATTGGAACTACTGAGGACCTTGGGAGACCCAGTCGTGACAAAACTCTACCATCTGGTGAGGAAGATGTATGAAACAGGCGAAATACTCTCAGACTTCAAGAAGAATGTAATAATTCCAATCCCAAAGAAAGCAGGTGTTGACAGATGTGAAAATTACCGAACTATCAGTTTAATAAGTCACAGCTGCAAAATACTAACGCGAATTCTTTACAGACAAATGGAAAAACTGGTAGAAGACGACCTCGGCGAAGATCAGTTTGGATTCCGCAGAAATGTTGGAACACGTGAGGCAATACTGACCCTACGACTTATCTTAGGATCTAGATTAAGGAAAGGTAAACCTACATTTCTAGCATTTGTAGACTTAGAGAAAGCTTTTGACAATGTTGACTTGAATACTCTCTTTCAAATTCTAAAGGTGGCAGGGGTAAAATACAGAGAGCGAAAGGCTATTTACAATTTGTGCAGAAACCAGATGGCAGTTAGGAGTCGAGGAGCACGAAAGGGAAGCAGTGGTTGGGAAGGAAGTGAGACACGTTTGTAGCCTATCCCCGATGTTATTCAATCTGTGTATTGAGCAAGCAGTGAAGGAAACAAAAGAAAAATTCGGAGTAGGTATTAAAATCCATGGAGAAGAAATAGAAACGTTGAGGTTCGCCGATGACATTGTAATTCTATCAGAGACAGCAAAGGACTTGGAAGAGCAGTTGAACGGAATGGACAGTGTCTTGAAAGGAGGATATAAGATGAACATCAACAAAAGCAAAACGAGGATAATGGAATTTAGTCAAATTAAGTCAGGTGATGCTGAGGGAATTGGATTAGGAAATGAGACTCTTAAAGTAGTAAAAGAGTTTTGCTATTTGGGGAGAAAAATAACTGATGATGGTCGAAGTAGAGAGGATATAAAATTTAGACCGGCAATGGCAAGGAAAGCGTTTCTGAAGAAGAGAAATTTAACATTGAGTATAGATTTAAGTGTCAGGAAGTCGTTTCTGAAAGTATTTGTATGGAGTGTAGCCATGTATGGAAGTGAAACATGGACGATAAATAGTTTGGACAAGAAGAGAATAGAAGCTTTCGAAATGTGGCGCTACAGAAGAATGCTGAAGATTAGATGGGTGGATCACATAACTAATGAGGAGGTATTGAATAGAATTGGGGAGAAGAGGAGTTTGTGGCACAACTTGACCAGAAGAAGGGATCGGTTGGTAGGACATGTTCTGAGGCATCAAGGGATCACAAATTTAGCATTGGAGGGCAGCATGGAGGGTAAATATAGTAGAGGGAGACGAAGAGATGAATACACTAAGCAGATTCAGAAGGATGTAAGTTGCAGTAAGTACTGGGAGATGAAGAAGCTTGCACAGGATAGAGTAGCATGGAGAGCTGCATCAAACCAGTCTCAGGTCTGAAGACAACAACAACAACAACAACCACAACAACAGTGTTCAATGTTGAGATTTGGGTGGTTTTGGTTGGAGGGACTGCCAGCAAAGAAGTGTTTCCATTGCAGGCATCGAGAGAAGGAGAGTGGTCTTCGACAAGTGCAGCATGGTTAAATTTCAGTCTCTCCGTTACTGATTGATGAGTATACCATTTCCTCAGTGGAGCTCCATGCGATACTGAAGACACTGAAACAAAAGCGTCGTATTTGGGGCAAACGGTTTCTCATTTGCTCCGATTCCCCTAGTGCTTCACAATCGGTACAGAACCTGTACCCAGCTGAGAGGTTAGTCCGGCTGATATATGCTCCAATGGTAGGGTAAGCAGGTGTCATTCCATTGGGTGCCAGGTCATGTAGGGATGTGGTGAAATGAACAGGCCGATTGGGCTGCCAAGGAGGCCTGCGGAGGACAGGATGTGGCACCGTGTCCTATTCCCTTGCAGGCTGTTGTTTCTGCACTACACAGGAAGCACATGCAGTTGTGGGATGAGGCATCAAGGGATCACAAATTTAGCATTGGAGGGCAGCATGGAGGGTAAATATAGTAGAGGGAATGGCTGGTGGTGACGGCCAATAAGCTGTGGTTGGTGAAGTCAACAACCCAGCCATAGTGTTCCTCCTGCCAGTTGCCCAGGTGGGATGAAGTGATTGTCACGCATCTTAGAATTGGGCACTGCCCTCTCACAAGTAGCTTTTTACTATGGCAAGAGGTTCTTCCGTTTTGTGATGTTTGTGGCATGCATTCCTCTATCCACCATATTTTACCAGAGTGTATTTACATCATGATGGAAGGGCGGAAGCAAATATTGGTGGGGATCTGCCCTCTATTTTAGCCGATGAGTCGATTGTTAAAGTTTTGTGGTATGTCTGGACGCTGGCTTCAACGTTTAGGCTGGAGGTTTTAGTGTGTTGCTGAGTGGCTGGCTTCTCCGTTTTTATTCTTGTGGTCAGCCAGCCACATCCATCTGCTATATTGTTTTAGCTCCTTGTACCACTTTCTTCCTATGTCGTTAATGTGTTACTACTGGCGCAACACTTTCTTCCGAGGTTCTGTGTGGGTACACACGTAGTTTCTCAACTATTGTTACCTGTGTTTTGCATGCTGTTTTATCTTCCTGTTTTGTGTATTTTACTGACACTCATCCCAATCTGCATGTCCATGTCCATATCCATGCAGGTGTGCCTCAGGGAAGTGTGTTGGGCCTCTTGGTGCTCATGTTTTATATTAATTCAGACTGTATTAATAGCAACCTTAGACTCTTTGCAGATGTTGCAGTTATCTATATTAAAGTATTGTACTGTCCAAAAGGAGCTGTATAAATATTCACTCAGATCTTGATAAGATTCAAAATGGTGCGAAGACTGGCAACTTGCTTTAAATGTTCAGAAATGTAAACCTGTGCACTTCACAGACTGAGGAAACAGTGTCCCGTGACTGTAATAGCAACGAGTCACAGTTGGAATCAATCAAATCGTACGAATATTTGGTTGCAGCACTGTGTAGCATTATGAAATGGAATGACCACAAAGGCACAGTTGTGAGTAAAGCAGATGAGACACTTCAGTTTATTGGTAGAATTATGGGAGGAATGCCAGGCCAAGGATGGCAGCAAACCTTACTCACCATGATTCCTTGTATGTACGAGAGCTGGTGGGGACTCCTTTGTTTCAGTGAAGCCTCTGTTTTTTGTTGAGCATTTAGAGGACAAGTTTGGGGAGATGGAGGGCTTGTCCAAAATGTGGTTAGGTACAGTCTTAACAAAAACGCCATCCACTGCCCAATCACGGGCATTACTCGCATGTGACAGGCTGGGGGTGTTTCCGTCACCATCACTTAAGTATGGTCCTGGGTATTATATTTCTCAGGGACCTTCTTTTGCAGTCTAATGACGAGCTGTGTGCCAACTTAGAGTGCCGAAGTGTTAATTTCATCCGGAGTGTCCATAGGGGTCCGAGGAATTATCAGGTTGCCACCACGGCCTTCATCTTTGCCTTTGCGGATGACACCTTACCCAGGAAGGTCAAGGTGATGATCTACCACTGTGATGTGAAGCCACATATCCCTCCCCCGATGCGTTGCTTCAGATTCTGGAAGTTCGGCCATATGTTGTCCCGCTGTACTTCCAGCGTCATATGTCGAGATTGTGGATGTCCTTTCCATCCCAATACTCTGTGTGTCCCGCCTCTCATCTGTGTCAACTGTGGAGAGCATCATTCCCCTTGCTGCCAGACTGTAGGATTTTACAGCAAGAAAGGAAAATCGTGGAGTACAAGACCCTGGACCAACTGACCTACACTGAGGCTAAGAGGAAATCTGAGCGGCTCCATCCTGTGCCTATGACCTCCTCTTACGCTGCCGCTACGAGAACAGTTGTAGCCCCATCAGTGCCACGAATTCCAGTCAGCTCTCACAGCTGAAAGACTACACGTGCCCTCTTGATGGTGGGGTTCACTTCCCTCCCTGTTGCTCCTGCACAAACTACCTTGGGAGCACTGCCTTCCCCCCCCCCACACCCTCCAAACCATTGGGGACACCAGTCCCCACTTCTCAGGTTGGGAAGCATAAGTACTCTTTGGCCCCTCTCACTAGGAAGGGGTCCCAGGTTTCTGCTAGTGAGAAAGATGCCACCCACCAGTGGCTGAAGTGCCCAAAAACAGCTGGTCGCAGGGCTTTACGATCATCCCCTGAGACTGAGTCAGTGAAGGCCTTCCAGCCCGAGAAACCCAAGGAACAGCGACAGAAACCCAAAAAGAATACCCGCAAGACTAAGGGAATTGTGGTGGCACCCACACCATCTCTACCTTCAAGGTCTGCGTCTGAGGATGGGTTGGAGATTCTGGTGTCCACTGAGGACCTAGATCTCGCCGGACCCTCAGACACAATGGATAGAGACTGCTCAGGAAATAAGTCAGTGGCGGCAGTGGACCCTGAGATGTAAACTGCCTCATTGAATGTTCCATGCCTTCCCAGCCTCATGATCACATTATTCTCCAGTGGAACTGCGGTGGTTTTTTCACCACCTAGCTGAGCTATGGCAATTGTTAAGCTTTACATCTACTTTCTGCATTGCCCTCCAGGAAACCTGGTTAACGGCAATGCGAATCCCTGCCCTCTGTGGCTGTAGGGGATATTACAAGAACCGTAGCGAATATAATAGTGTCAGTTGGAGTTTGCGTCTATGTCCTGAACTCGGTATATAGTAAGCCTGTGCCCCTTCAAACCCCTCTTGAAGCTCTCAGGATATGGACGACACAGGAAATAACTGTCTGCAACATATATCTTGCCCCAGATGGAATGGCTGCACTGTTTGCTCAACTCACTAAACCTTTCCTACTTTTGGGAGATTTTAACACTAATTACCCCTTGTGGGGTGGCACAATGCTTGCTTGCCAAGGCAGAGATGTCGAAATTTCGCTGTCTCAGTTCAACCTCTGCCTCATAAATACTGGGGCTGCCACACATTTCAGTGTGGCTCATGATAGTTACTCAGCCATTGATTTATCACTTTGCAGCTCAGGACTTCTCCCATTTATCCACTGTGTGGTTGTGACCATTTCCCCATCTTCCTGTCACTCCCCCAGCGTTGTGCCCACAGACACCTACTCGGATGGGCTTTCACCTCTGCTGTCACCATTCAATCTCCCCCACATGGTGCCATCGATGTTGTGGTTCAGCAGGTAACTACAACGATTGTTTCTGCGGTGGAAAATGTGATTCTTCAGGGTGCCCCGGCGAAAATCAGTACCTTGGTGGTCGTCGAAAATCGCTGAGGCAATTAAAGAGCGTCGGCGAGGTATACAGCGACGTGTTCGCCAGCTTCTCAAAAGGTGGAAACAGGAGTGTTGTATGTCGCAACCATTGGGTACCATATGTCACCTTCCCAAGTCTGGATGAAGATCAGACGTGTTTTTGGGTACCAGATCCTAACAGGTGACCCTGGCGTTACCATCGATGGTGTGCTACCTGACAATGCAAACACTATTTCCGAGCAATTTGCTGAGGACTATGCTTGAGCCTCTGCATCAGAGAATTACCCCCCAGCCTTTCGCATTCTTCCCCCTGCGGGTCCAGGGTAAGAATAGGCCTAAGGTATTCCTGCCTGTCGTAAGAGGCGACTAAAAGGAATCCCTCCTCCTCACAGGGATAGTTTGCCCCTGCATCTGGAGACGGATGTTTCAACAACTTACATTTGTGGTCATTTTGGTTTTTTGCTTATTCTGGTTTCTTCCTTCTTTTGTTTGTTTCCTTTCTTTGTCCTTCTCCGTCTCCCACTGTCTTCCTTACTTTTTACTTTGTCTTCTTTTCCTTGTCGCCTTCTCCTTGCCTTCTTGTCCACCCTATGGTGTCCGCCACGGCATTTGAGACAGTCTGTCCTTTCTCTCCGTCTCTCCCATTTTTTTCCTATTCTTCTTTCCTCCCTGTGCGTGCCTGAAGGCTGACCCACGCGTTCGCATGCGTTGCCGGTGACGGGGTAAAGCGTAATTCTCTGCCCTGGGTAGACGAGTAGGGCCTGTGCGTACCCCCTGATAAAGGCCAGGCCCGGGGAGGGGTGGTTGCCCGAGCTGACATCTTCCGACCATGCCGATTGGTCCCTCCGTCCGTTTCTCGGGAGGTGTGACCTGAGGTGTAAACATTCACCTAAGGCAGGAGCGCCCTCTGAGAGGGTCCCCACAAGGAAGGAGCGCGCCTTCGGAGACGCTGGCAATCGTGGGGGATTCATCCGCAATGGATTTCTCTTCTTCTCTCTCGGCTTCTGCCCTAAAATGGAAACTTGACCAGCCAATAGTGACAAAAGTCCTACCACCTGCCCCAAAGTTCCTCGTAGTTTCTAGATCTGAGGATCGAAAGGGCGTAGATGCCATAGCCAGACCTCTCAAGTCTTGTACCAGGATGCATAACGGTACCTTGTTGTTGGAAACTGAGAGCACCTTTCAGGCACAAAAACTCCTTCGGGCCACAGTCCTGTACACGTTCCCTGTCCGGGTGGAGGCTCACCACACTTTGAATTCGTCGCGTGGTGTGGTATCTACTAGATCACTCAACGGATTGACTGATGAGGTGATTGTCTTTCCTCTCTGAGCAGGGCGTGATGGCTGTCCATAGGGTCATGAAAAAGGTCGACAATTACCTTGTACTGACCCGCACACTTTTCTTGACGTTTGATAGTGTTCAGTTGACGTCGCACATCAAAGCGGGCTGTGAGGTTATTTCTGTTCGCCCCTATGCCCCGACACCTACGCGCTGCTACCAGTGTCAGCATTTTAACCACACCCACCAGTCTTGTTCTGATGCGGCTAAATGTACCACCTGTGGCAGGGACGCCCATGAGGGTGACTGTCCACCTCCGTCTCCCCGTTGCGTGAACTGTCAGGGTGACCATGCGGTGTCCTCTCACAACTGTCCCATCTACAAGGATGTACGCTGTATACAGGAAATTCGGGTCAAAGAGAAAGTGTCCACCTCGGCTGCTTGCAGGCTTTTTGCTAGTTGGAAGCCCACGCTGCTCCCAGCGGGGAAATACAGTACTGTCCTCGCCTCTCCTCGGCCTACCAGGAAGGTACCAACGCAGACATGCGATCTGACCTTTAGCGCTATGGTCGTCCATTGGCCAGTCCTAAGATCGTCCAGTGAACGTCTCCTCTTCCTCCTGTCACCCCTAAGATGAAGCACCTTCATCAGCTTCTGCCAAGACTAAGACCCAGAAGTCAGATGCGTGGGCCTTCTTACGTACCCCGCACTCCCAGCCATCGCCCAGTACTTCAACTAAACGACCTTCCAAGAAGGCTGATAGGAAGAAAAGTTCTCCTTCTCCGCCACTGCGCGTTTCTTCTCCTGCGCCACCCACTGGTTGCCGCCCCAGGCCGTCATCCGATTCGCCTGGCCACACCTCTGGTAGCAGAACATCTGGCCGTTCACCGGCGGAGGAAGCTCCCCCTCCCGACCATCTTAACATGGGGGCTGACGAACCTATTGAAAAATTGGAAGATGGCTCTCCGCCTATTGATAGCGGCAGCAGTGCTCGCTCGAAGCCAGGCCCTCAGCGGCCTTCGAGGTGACCCCGTCTTGCTTCTCTTTTTTTCTTTTTCTTCTCACGATGGCACTTCTTCATTGGAATATCCGCGGCATTCACTCCAACTGAGAGGACTTAAAGTTGCTGCTACACTTGCACTGTCCACTCGTAGTAGCTGTCCAGGAAACGAAGCTACGCCCATGCAATCGTATTGACTTGGCACACTATACCTCTGTGCGTTTTGACCTACCCCATGTGGCAGGTATTCAGATTCGTGGAGGGGTTATGTTGCTGGTCCGGGATGATATCTACTACGATCCCATCACATTGCACACCGATCTGCAGGCAGTTGCCATCCGAATTACTCTCCCCACTTTCACATTTTCCATTTGTACTGTTTACACTCCGTCATTGTCTGCCGTTACTAGGGCAGATGTGATGCAAATTATTGCTCAACTACCTGCACCATTTTTGTTGACTGGAGACTTCAATGCCCACCATCTCCGTTGGGGCTCTCCAGCATCCTGCCCGAGAGGCTCCCTGTTATCAGGCCTTTTCAACCACCTCAATCTTGTCTGCCTCAATACTGGCGCCCCTACTTTTCTTTCGGACACAACAAACACCTATTCCCATTTAGACCTCTCTATATGTGGTACCCAACTTGCACGTCGGTTTGAGTGGTATGCTCTTTCTGATACCTATTTGAGCGACCACTTACCTTGTGTTATCCACCTCCTGCATCATACCCTATCTGCATGCTCAACTAGTTGGAACATCCCTAAAGCAGACTGGGGGCTCTTCTCTTCCAGGGCGACCTTTCAGGATCAAACCTTCACAAGCTGCGATAGTCAGGCCGCACATCTCACGGAAGTCATTCTCACTGCTGCTGAATATTCCATCCCTCACACTACTTTTTCTCCATGTCGCGTACCGGTCACCTGGTGGACCGCAGCATGTAGAGATGCTATACGTGCTCGTCAACGTGCTTTACGCACCTTTAAACGCCACCCTACAGTGGCGAATTGTATCAATTATAAACGATTACGTGCGCAGTGTCGTCATGTTATTAAAGAAAGCAAGAAAGCCAGCTGGGCTGCTTTCACAAGCTCCTTCAACAGTTTTACTCATTCTTCTGTTGTCTGAGGTAGCCTGCACCGGCTATCTGGCACTAAGGTCCTCTAGCCAGTTTCTGGCTTGACGGTCTTGAATGATGTCATTATGGCCCCTGAGGATGTCTCCAATGCCTTCGGCCACTTTTTCGCAGAGGTTTCGAGCTCCACTCATTACCACCCTGCCTTCCTCCCCCGAAAACAGGCAGAGGAGGCAAGGCCACCTAACTTCCGCTCCTCGAATAATTCACCATGCACTTGCCCGGTCACAGTCCTCCGCTCCAGGGCCTGATTCTATTCATATTCAGATGCTGAAGAACCTTTCTCCTCCGGGTAAAGGTTTTCTTCTTCGTACTTATAATCGCATCTGGATTGAGGGTCATGTTCCCACATGCTGGTGCGAATCTATTGTTGTCCCGATTCCTAAGCCGGGGAAGGATAAGCACTTGCCTTCAAGTTATCGACCCATTTCCCTTACCAGCTGTGTCTGTAAAGTGATGGAACGAATGGTTAACTCTCGTTTGGTTTGGCTGCTCGAATCTCGGCACTTACTTACCAATGTACAATGTGGATTTTGTAGGCGCCGCTCTCCTGTTGACCATCTGGTTACCTGGTAGACCTTCATTATCAACAACTTCTTGCAGAAGAGCCAGACAGTGGCTGTGTTCTTTGATTTGGAGAAGGCTTACGACACCTGTTGGAGGGCAGGCATTCTCTGCACCATGCATACATGGGACCTTCGCGGTCGCCTCCCTCTTTTTTATTTGTGCATTTTTAATGGATCGACAGTTCAGGGTACGTGTGGGTTCTGTCCTGTCGGACACCTTTCGCCAGGAGAGTGGGGTGCGACAGGGCTCAGTTTTGAATGTTGCTCTCTTCGCCATAGCGATCCAATAATGGATTGCCATCAAGCTGATGGATCAGGCTCCCTTTTCGTGGACGATTTTACCATCTACTGCAGTGTGCAGCGTACTTGTTTCCTGGAGCGCTGTCTTCAGCGTTGTCTTGACCTACTTTACTCCTGGAGTGTCTCCAATGACTTCAGTTTTTCTGCCGAGAAGACGGTCTGTATTAACTTCTGGCACTACAAAGAGTTTCTCCCACCGTCCTTACATCTCAGTCCCGTTGCTCTCCCATTCGTGGAGACAACAAAATTTTTAGGTCTTACATTTGACAGGAAACTTAGCTGGTCTCCACATGTGTCTTATTTGGCTGCCCGTTGTACCCGTTCACTAAATGTCCTCCGTGTTCTCAGTGGTATGTCGTGGGGAGCGGATCGAACCGTCCTACTTCGCCTATATCGGTCAATCGTCTGCTCAAAACCGGATTATGGGAGCTTTGTATACTACTCTGCACGGCCGTCCATCTTACGCTGCCTCAACTCTACGACATTGGGGGTTACATCTTGTGATCGGTGCGTTCTTTACTAGTCCCATCGAGAGTCTTCATGCTGAAGCCGGTGAATTGCCACTAACCTACCGGCACGATATACTGCTTTGTCGGTATGCCTGTCGGCTATCATCAATGCCCGACCACCTGTCTTATCGTTCCTTCTTTGACGACTCTCTCGACCGTCAATACAGGTTGTATGTATCTGCCCTGCTACCCCCCTGGAGTTTGGTTTCGTCATCTCCTTCAGCAACTTGATTTTCCACTCCCTGCAACCTTTAGAGTGGGCGAGAGCCAAACGCCACCTTGGCTCCAGGCTCAGGTTCGCGTTGACCTTGACCTCAGCTCGCTCCCAAAGGAGGTTACCCCAGCTTCGGTATACCGCTCGCAGTTTGTCGAACTTCGTTCGAAGTTCATTAATACAATCTTCATTTATACAGGTGGCTCTAAGACCATTGACGGTGTCGGGTGTTCTTTTATTGTCGGGGCACACAGTTTAAAATACCGGCTCCATGGCCATTGTTCGGTCTTCACAGCTGAGCTTTGCCCTCTATCAGGGTGTTCTTTACATCCGCCACTGCTGGCATTCTGCTTATGTCATCTGCTCTGATTCCCTGAGCGCCATCCAGAGCCTCAGTGATCCGTATCCGGTTCACCCTTTCGTGCACCGGATCCAACGCTTTCTTCAGCAGCTGGCGGACGACGGTTCTCCGGTTACCTTTATGTGGGTTCCTGGCCATGTCAGTATACCTGGGAACGAAGCTGCAGATGCCACGGCCAAGGCTGCAGTCTTCCAGTCTCGAACAGCTTATTGTTGTGTGTCTTAATCTGATTTTAGCAGGGTCATTTGTCAGCGCATTTTATTGCTGTGGCATGCCGATTGGTCTACACTTACTGAAAACAAGCTTTGGGCCTTGAAACCTCTCCCCACGGCTTGGACGACCTCTTCACGCTCTTCTCAGTGGGAGGATGTCGTTTTGGCCCAGTAACGGATTGGATTCTGCCGGTTCAGCCACCACCATCTGCTGACGGCTGCGCCGGAGCCGTTTTGCCCATGTGGGCAATTGCTGATGGTTTGCCACATTTTAACATCCTGTCCGAATTTTAATACACTGTGCATTGATCTTGGCCTGCCATGTACTCTGGATGAAATTTTGGCGGCTGACCCAGGAGCAGCTGCCCGCGGTCTTGGTTTTATCCACTTGACCAACCTGTCTAAGGACATTTGATTATGCTCTTTTCTGTTAACCCCTTGCCTGTTAATGCGCCTTTTATAGTGTTCTCCTTTTTAGGTGCTGTTTTAACCTTGTGCCTCGCAGTGCATTCATAACTTAGTCCGGGTGCTAATGACCACTGTAGTTGTGTGCCCTAAAACCACACACACAAAAAAAGTCTCAGGACTGAAGACCACAACAACAACAACAATTCAATAACATTCAATGTCCCAGATAGAATACAGAAACAGATCTTAAGTACTCTGATCCATCACTTCCCGAAGTCTTGCAAATCTTGGCGCAATATGATTTGGGTGCCACAGTGGCCAATAAGTTTGACCAGGCCCAGATTGGTTGAGTCGAGTCGCCCCTAGTTCGCGACCACCCCAAGGATCTGCAACGACGAGCGCATACACAGCTGTGTGGACAGCCACCTAGACATATAAACAGACCTGTGAATTTCGTGAAGTCTTTCCCTGGATGTTTTGCCCACTATAAAAGACAGCACTACCCATCACGTAAAAAAGGCTATGTCCAAGCAGTTTGTTTGCAGCAGCATAAAAATGCCAATTTTGACTACTCCCTGAAAAAACGGGCTTGTGCACATGCAGTGAACACTGTGTTTTCAAAACCTACAACAAGCTCGGACAAAAGTAAGAGCAAGGTTGTGCCCGTCTTCTCTCCCTAGTGCTGTGCAACGATGTTCTAACAAACTATTTGTCTCATTACAAATCGCTGGCTGTTGTGTGAACTTTCAGTTAGACACAGGTGCCTCAGTAACTTTCCTTAATCATGGCACATATAAACAGTTAGGTTGACCATGCCTATCTATATCTAGCAAGCAGCTCAATGTTTACAATGGACAGGGAATTCCAGTGCAGTTTGCCTGCCACTTAAAAACTCACACTAGAACAGTGGATTTTACTGTGTTGAAATCATGAGACAATGGGAACATATTCGGTTGAGGCCTTTGATTTGTTTGGACGTAGTATCCAAGACAGTGTACCTTTAGTGCTTGCACTTGGACCAAGTGACAGTGTAGCTAGCTTGCTTAAAGAATTTCCTGAACTATTTTCAGAAGGAATGGGACAAGCTAATAACTTTGTAGCGTGTGTTACATTGAAAGACAATGCCCAGCCTAAGTTTTTCTGGGCCCGCCATATTCCAGTTGCTTTAAGAGACAATGTTGCCAGTGAATTGAAAGAATTATTGGATCGTGGTGTAATTGCTTCCATTCAAGCTAGTCAATGGACAAGACCTCTCGTTTTGTTGCCTGAGCCATCTGGTCGCATTCGCATTTGTGTTGACTTCAGGTCTACAGTCAATGTACAGGCAGTAGTTGACACTCACCCTGACGAACTTGTGGACAGACTTGGTGCAGGACGTTACTTTTCTAAGGTAGGTTTTTGTGATGCGTACTAGCAAATTTCATTGGATGAAGAATCACAGAAAGTGTTTGAAGTAAATACGCTCTTGGAACTGTTCAAGTATTTGCTTCCGCACCCATCATTTTTCAATGTTACTTGGAACAGCTGACTGCAAAGGTACCATTTTGTTCAAATTGCCATGACAATATTGTTGTCTCAAGTTGTACACCAGACATTGCCTATTTGCATACTCTTTTTTGAAAGTGTCGCCTCGAAAAGTGAGACTTTTTTAAAACTGAACTACAGCGCTTAGGCCACGTGATAAACCATCAGTGTGCACCCCCTCCAATCTCATTTGCTTGCAATGACCTGCCTGTTCCTCGCACTGTGCCTGAACTGCAGTCAGTACTAGGCAAGATGACGTGCTACGTTCAGTTCATACCATGTGCTGCTCGGATTGCAGATCCATTGCATCACTTGTGTCGCAAAAATGTGCCTTTCGTGTGGACCAAAGAGCGTCACGACGCGTTTCAGAAACACGAAAATGCTTTCTGTAGTGACAGATGTTGAGTGCATTTTGATCCTGGAAAACATGTGTTTTTGCAAGTAGACATTACCTCTTACAGAATCAGCACAAAGACAGATCTATTGCTTTTGCCTCTGAGTTGTTAACTCAAACTTGGTGCAATTAATCAAAAATTGAAAAAGAAGCTATTGTGTATGGTGTGACAAAATTCCGTTACTATTAGTATGGCTCTGAGCACTATGGGACTTAACTTCTGAGGTCATCAGTCCCCTATAACTTAGAACTACTTAAACCTAACTAACATAAGGACATCACACACACCCATGCCCGAGGCAGGATTCGAACCTGCGACCGTAGCAGTCGCGACTATTAGTATGGTCTCAAATTATTTTTACAGGGTGTATACGACCCGGGACAGCTGGAAGATCCAGAAATAACCCGGGTATTTTTTCATCTGGGAGAAAACCGGGAAAAACCCGGGAATTTTTTAGAATTCCGGGATACTTTGTTTTAGTTTTCAGTTAAATTTTTGTAATTTTGAGTGGGAAGAAATAATACTTTAACAAAGGACTGCAGCAATAAAACATGAACAAGAGAAAAAACTAAAATAAAACTTAAAGGAAATGCACCATGTACACAACAAAATACAGTGCTCATACAAGCGTCTGCCAGTAGCAAAATCTGTCAAAGGCTTTAGGAAGACGCTGCAATGCTTCATAACAACAAATTGCCTCCGATGAGCATGACGTCACAACTGTTTACATTAGATTCATGTGAGCAGTTGCGAGCGAGCCCATGCGCACGCATGCGCTTCTGGCTATAAAAGTATGGCTGTTAGCTGTATAAGCAAGCAGCAAGATGCTACCCGGAAGAATTATACTGGCGGGTGCAAGCTGCCACATTCACTTGGAGCAAATCGGGGTATCTGCCCCGGGCGGCAATTTCAGTCAAGTATTAATCGCCTTGCGGAACAATGAAGATATTTTTGTCGGTTTGCTAAATAAATATGGCTTTATTAATATTTTCTGCTGAGGTAGTCAATTTATTTGAAACGAAGTGTTTAATTCCACACCACTGGCTAGTTTCAAGTGTTTGCTGCATTAGATCGCCGGCCGGGGTGGCTGAGCGGTTCTAGGCGCTTCAGTCTGGAACCGCGCGACCGCTATGGTCGCAGGTTTGAATCCTGCCTCGGGCATGAATGAATGTGTGTGATGTCCTTAGGTTAGTAAAGTTTAGGTTATTCTAAGTTCTAGGGGACTGATGACCTCAGATGTTAAGTCCCATAGTGCTCAGAGCCATTTGAACCATATTTTGCATTTAATCTTCTAGCACGTTTGGCATCATGCCATATTAAAGAAACAAACGTGAGATAATACAGTGCACTTTAAGCCGAATAATGCATTTTAGTATGGTTCACGAAATTCCTCTGATGTCTTGTTTGTTTTATGACATAATGTATGGTCTTTCAATGTTTTACAAGTATGAACATACGGAATTCCTGCGTCATCATAGCTGCGCAAACGCGGTGACTCCTGTTATCTGGCACTCTCTGGCAACTGCAGAAACGAATCTCTTTCTAACAGGTTGCGGTAAAATATTGCGAATGATTGATTGAAAAGCGTTACTTTCAAAGTAAATTTCTTTTTAAGCAAGATGAACTAAGTGCTAGAATGTGCGATGAATTTCTTAAATCACAGAGCATTTGACTCTTTCAAAAATCAACTGTTTGAGGAAGACCTTTTAGAAAAAATTTCAGCCCAGGAGATCACATTTATATCGGTATTAAAAATTTTACTGGCACATTTGTGTGATATATATTAAAGTGTAACACACACAAAAAAGATCAACATTATATGTGAAAGTTTAGCTTCTCTTGCAGCTTATTAATTGTCGAGACCAATATTATATGTGGAAGCTGTGCTTTTCTTATAGCAACACTATGTATATTAATTTACACCATTAACTTTTCCTATATGTATGTATGCACTAACAGTGATAATGATATTGGCTGACTACATCACGTGTCCTAAGCCCTGAATATTATCAGCTGTATCAGCCCGCGAGATCACACGACACGACCAATGACTGGCTTACAAAAGTGCATCGCAATCTCGATTTCAGTGTTTCGGAAAGTAACGTGCGGTGTTTGTTGGAATTAGAATTTATACTTTCGTAATACAAAAATATCCAGCCTACGTGGTCTTTTTTTCTTAGTTTCGTTTTCTAAAGGGCTGAGAAGTTCTATGCCGGTGTATAGAACCATAACCATTTAAAGGATTGATAAGTTTTACAGTTCCAAGGATAAGTATACTGTCACTTAACACGGAAGAAATGTATTTTCACCAGGGAAAAAGTGTGTTTTTTTAACCGGGAAAAATCCGGGATTTTTTTTTTCCTTGTCCACGTATACACCCTGTTTTAGTGACAGATCACAAACTTTTGCAGTCCTCGTTTCATCTTTCAAAGCTGATTTCTACACACACTTCTCAAAAACTGCAGCGTTGTTGCTTTCGCTGTATCAATACGAAACTGTATACAGACCTACAGCAAAGCGTAGCAATGCAGATGAGCTATCTCACCTAATTGTCCCAGACTCCGATTTTGATGCATTTGCCGCATCTCGTTGCAAAATCGATGCGCAGGACTCTGAATTGCTGGAATCTTTTCCTTTACACTACAGAAAAATTTGCACAGGCCACGGAAGGAGACCCTGACCCGAATGTTTTGTCGCAATAGATTCACACATTTCGGTCTCGGTCATCGAACAGTATTCGGAATGTAGTTGTGTGCCAATATATTGCACGTCGGTGTAAACTTTCAGTTCAACAGTGTGTGATTCTAGTTAAAAATGACAGTTGACAATCGTGTGTGCTTATTCTTCCAAGTGTTGCAAAAAGGATGCGTTGCGATTACTCCGCCAAGGACATTGGGGAATTGTTCGCACTAAACAGTTAGTGTGACGGCACAGTTCTTGCCAGAGCATGGGCACCCACATTAGACTAATGATGTCACAGTGTCACGCACGCACGGGAAACGAATCTGCTCCACCACAGAAATTCTCAACTTGGCCTAAGACTCAATCGCCCAATGAGTGCACATTGACTTTGCAGGACCATTTTGGAACACTTATTGGCTCATATTGGTTGACTCTTTTAGTAAATTCCCATTTGCAGTGTCTGTGCCTTCGACCACATGGCGAAACACCGTTAAAGTGTTGTCCTCCGTATTTTGCATAAAAGGTTTGGAGAAGTATTTGTGTCGGACACTGGACCGCAGTTTGCTTCACGTGATTTTGAACAGTTTTGTGAACGAAATGGCATTAATCATCTAACAAGTGCACCGTTTCACCCCCAGTCCAATGGAGAAGCAGAACGCTTCATCCACACTTTTAAACAATAGACGGTCAAGCTTCGTACCATTCACACATGGGAAGAGGTGCTGCAACTCTTTCTCCCCTCATATTGCTCCCACCGCAGACCGTCCCACCGTGAGGCAGTCAGTCACTGGTGGAACTTCTGTACGGCCACCACCGTCGGACGCTGCTACACTTGCTACACCCACCGCAGCATCCAGTGCTGCCAGTGGGCGGCGAGTATCGCTTTGTGCCATGTGATCTTGTTCTTTTCGGGATTTGTGGCAACCGTGGGCACTGTGAAAGAGCCACGATCCCAGAACACATTGGCTCTTTGATGTACTCGACTGCAGGTCCGGACGGTTTGCAGCGTCGTCATCAGAACCAAATTCCTGCGTGTCATTTATCCCGTGATTCTGCCGCTTTTCTTCCCTCAGCTTTACGGCCTCACAGGACCGCGCAGCCTTCGCAGCTGCCTGCTGGTGCCACGAGGGCACTGCAGTAGTAGTGGATGGACCCCCTCACCGACCCCACGGACGTGGACCGGTCGTCGCCATCATCGGCCCACAACGTGCCCTCAGCCATGGACATTTGTTCTGGCAGCAGTTTTCTGGAGGATGTTCTTGTTGTCTCGCAAGCCAGATGGTGGGGAACGACCGGCAGTACGCCGTCCTCCACAGTCACGGCTTCTGGCCCAGCTCATTTCTGCATCCACCCGCCCCCCCCCCCCCCCCCCCCTTCTCCTTACACAAGAACGGTGCGGCAATTCGGGGAGGGGGGGCAGCATGCGGGCATAAGCTGTCCCCCAGCACTCTGGTCAGCAAAGATGTGAATTAATTAGTAGGCACTGAATCAAGTGTGCCTATCATGAGAGAAGCCAGAGACACACCAACTAGCAACACGCTGCCAATGCCGTCTCGGCAGCAAGTATTTAGGCCACTGCCGTGGACCGGGGGCATACCTCACTCACACTCCAATTTGCAGTCTGTCATTCATTTGCTGAGCAGGTCCCAGGCTATGTCAGTACATAGCCACCAGATTAGAGCCTATAGTGAGGCTAAAGTTTGTAATAGTGAGATTACCGATATTGTCTCCAAGAGGACTATTTATGATGCGTATAATCCGGTCTCTACTAATCAGTAAAAGTTTAAAATATGTATGAAAAATGCTTATAAATGCATGAAAAGTGTTGAAATATGCAAGATCAAATAATTAAAAAACATGGTGGTTACTGCGTGCATTATATCTTGAAGTCAAACCTGTGCATATCGATTATGAGGAAGAGCGCTGGACACATGGAAAAATTGGTACATTCAGAATGCTGATATGATTTTCTGAACACTTTCTGCTAGAGATTGGGAAGGAGGCCTTTCTGGGATTATTTTCTAAAAATTTGCAAAATGGGGATGCATACAGTGTTTAAAGAATTATTTCTTTTTTGGTATTGTTGTCGGTAGCAAGCGGGTGCGATACGAGTGAGTCACAGTGAAACAATCAATATGTACAGGACTAACTTCGAGATGTATCACACGCTGGAGGGCACACTCAAAAACTCCATAATATTTTATTTAAAAACATATTAATTAATACTCTTGGACCAAAGCATCATTTACAATTTATTTTACATTTTTCTACTATTGTAAACATAAAGAATCAAGTTGTGTCTTTTATCACTCAAAACAATTTTATAAGCAAAAAAGAACCATTCTACATCAACTGAGGTAACTGCCCAGTATTTGAATTTGGGTGCTGTGTTGGCACTTATTGTTTCTGAAAAAAGTACACCCATCCCATTACTAAAACTATCAATTTGGTCCAAGGGTTCAAAGCCTGGGTTATTGTTTAAAATGCTTTCAGACTTTTCTTGGGAATACCTCCGACAATGAGAAGTTCACTATAATACTTTTATTCATTAACTGAGTAGATTCATTCGGCACCAAACCTTGAGGGTGGGTTTTTTTTTTTTTTTTTTTTTTTTTTTTTTTTTTTTTTTAAATACCGGTATCATTAAAAGCTCCCTTGCACTGGCCAACTGCCAAAGCATCTGTACTATCGAAGTTGTTTACAACCCCTCTAATGGCCTCAAAATGTTCATTGTAAAACAACACAATTTCGAACCACGTACCCAGACAAATTACCGCTGGTTCGGGAGCTAAAAGCACATTTGGTAGTTTCTCTTTGTAGGTCTTGATGCGAGCAGGAGCCTTTAGAAACACTTTGTTTGTGGATGAAATCAGTTTATTTACCTTCAAAAACGTGGAACATACTTCTACAGCAAGGCGATGTACTCCATGAGCAAAGCACATCACAGGAATCAAATTTGGTTAAAATACTCGGTGGGCTTTCGCTGCTTTGATCATACAGGGAGCAGCATTTGAAATGCACAAACACCCTATCATCTGCAGAAGATTCTGGAAATATTTTTCCCATAGCCTCATTCACAAATCTGGTGATTGTAGAATGATTTACTTTTTCAAGTTCTTTGCAGGCTGCTAAATAGGAAGCAGGAGGCTCTTCTTTTAAAGCACCAGCAATTAAATTTGCAATGTAATGCCACAAGTGTCTAGTTTCGTCAACTGAAATCCAGATTCTGCTGTCCTCAAGTTCATTGCGTATTTCTTCCAGAACAATTGCGTAAATTGTCGATATATAATTTTTACACAATGTTGATTGATTTGGTATATTCTGATTTATGCAATATTAGTGCAGGAAGCCTTTGAGGATAGGGTTTGTAAGTTTATGAAGAGGAATATTGCTGCAATGAATGAATGCTTCACATAGATCTATTTTAAATAGTCTTTTTTGGTTACCTTTGGACAAATCCCTGCTACTGCACCTTGCTGTTGTCAGAAATTGTTGTTGTGGTCCTTTCTTCTGCATTCCTGTGATATCAAGACTTAGTCTTGACATGGTGGTCTGTTTGAAACATTTTTTGCATATAAAAATTCTGTCATATTGCAATGTTCCAGGATGGTCAGCTATCCACGAAACGACATTTGTTTTTTCGGGCAGCATGGCACGCAACACTAAATGTCGTAAACATGTTCAACTGTGTACAAGTAAATAGAAGGCTAAACTGAAACAATGGACGTGCGACTAAAAGCTTGTGTAATTTAATTTAATTGTTGCCAACACACATGGTATGACAGCAGTGGGGATTAACCAGGGTTGCGGGTGCAGGAGCATTGACTCTGTCTTCCTGTTCCTGTTCCTGTTCCTCTTCTGTAATGATTCCACTAGGCAGTGGCCTCTTGGTAAGCGATTGCACGCAGTTCTAGGTCATGGTCAATCTGTGAGACATCAAGACTAGATTGAGTTAGAGACTGCCCATCTAAATTTTTAAAATATTGTAAACATAGTGAAAATATGCGTCGTCACTTGTTTTTAGTGCAATAACAGGTGAAATGGAGCCAAATATGCAAATGCATGTAATCCGGTCTCTACTGATGAGCTTGTACCACAACACATGGACTATATTCAAATTAAGTATCCAGTTAAAGTAAATAAAGAACTGTGTTAATCCACGTGTGCATTTGTGTGGTAGAAAGAGAATACCAGCCACCCATAACAGCATCCTCTCGCTTGCGTCCTTGCAGTACAAGACTCTACACCCTGTACATTAAAAATTGTCTGAGGCTTAGACAACCACAAACTGAAAATACACACAAACAGGACTAAAATAATGGTAGTAGATAAATCAAACTGACAAATAAGGGCAAACATTAAGATAGAAAATAAAATGCTAATGCAAGTAAATTAGTTTTGCTACTCAGGAAGAACAATAACAGAAGTGTAATGGATACCAAAAGAAGAATTGCAATGACTAAACAAGCATTCAGAAATAAAAGTAGCTCATTAGCGAACAATCACCTTAATACAGAAACAATCAAAACACTTACACGGAGTATTTTAAGCCCTGGTTGTGATGGGTAGACTGGGGAAATGAGGAAAGAAAAAATTACAAGCAATGAGAACGTGGACATGGAGAAGAGGCACAAAGACATTCTATACTGAACAAACAATTTGATGGACAAACACTGAAAGAAATTTAAGATAGAAGGATATTAATATGATACACAGAAGAAAACTTAAATTAATTGGAATCTAATTCGACGTAACGGCCTTATGCGAAACATCTTGGAAGGAAGGAGGAAAATCAGGAGGTAGGCCCAGAATGTCCATATTATGAAGTTTTATCAGTGAAATGAATCACAGCAAATAAACACACAAATTAATATCACTATGTTTTAATGTTTTTGCTATTTTGTGAGAAATTTTTTCCATGTTTACAGAGTATATACAACTTACCAGACTTCGTGAGCATATAGCATAATAATAAAGAACTGTCAAAACTGAACTGTCAAAATATCTGACAAAAACTTAAGTTTCGGAACCATAAGAACTGTTATACTTACCATGACATAACAGAAAGACTTTACTATAGATGCAGTATGGTCATCACTTCTAACTACATTTCACTTGACAATAGCAATAAGTTGAAGCAGGGCTGTCATGTAAAATATTAAAGAACATATCACCGTATTGCAACTGGTGTGAAGCATTCATTTCCATAATGTGTTATATCAATGTATACTATACAGCAGGCCCAACAGAACATAAAAAATTATTGGAGAATGTCCGATTTCATACACAGACTGTAGTGTAATGTGGCAACAGTATGTGTCCTTTGTAATAGGCAATTATACTTAGATTGTGCTTGCCATGACAAGTGAATAGGCAGTGGTGCTCCTGTTGTATGACCACCTTGTGCACTTACTTCAGATTACTGGACTTTTGCTTGTGGGGACACACAAAATATTTGGTTCTTCTGTTCCAAAGTGTAGTTAATGTGTGAGAATAGTTTCTCAAGAGTTTTGCAAGATTGTTGCTAAATGCAAGACAGGGAAAGCAGCAACACTGCATAGCTTTTATTAAAATTGGTGAAATTCCTGTCAACCAGATAATTTCAAATGAGCAGAATGAAAAAATAGGGGAAGTACGTGTTAGAGTGGTATTTCCAAAAAATAAATGTTTTGGATAATACAGGGTCTCCCAGAATGTGTACCCTGATTTAAAGTGGTAATGTGAGGACACATGTTCGCGCGCGCACACACGAACGATCATTAAGGTTTCACTCATATGTAATGTCATTTAATGCATCATTGTGAGCACTGCTAGTGATGTGCCAAATATCCAAATAGTACTCTATCTCGGGCCACTTATTTTCGAGGATTTAAGGGGGCACTTTTAACAGTTTGAATAGCCCATGTCTAACAGAGATGTAGCATAAACCTTGGCACATGTCTCATGGAGTAATGTCTGGTGATTGTAGTGGCTGTTGGACTGGACCATCCCTTCCACTAAACCAATATGGAAATTCTTCATCCAAAGACTCCCAGACCTGTGTTGCCCAATGAGGTGGTTCTGCATTCAGTTGTAAGATGACATGGGGCTCCATCTCCAGGAATTGAAGTATAACATAATTATGACACGTATCCAAGTACATAGTACCAATAACAAGTATTTTGCAGAAAAAGAGCAGGCCGATGACTTTGTCAGATATTAGTAAACCCCATACATTTGTCTTCAGGCTATCCCTTGTGTGTTCCCTCCTAAGCCTTGACTTTTCATTTGCCCAATTATGTACATTATGTTTATTTAGAGTGCCACGTAAATGTTTCATCAATAAATACTATTTGCTTTAAGAAATTTTCATTGTTTTCGATACGGAACTAAATGTTGACAAATTCTATTTGTTGTTCACGATCACATGGTTTCAGTGAATCGCAAGTTTTGAATTATATATGCATACATTTGCAACTTTGTGTTTAACACTCTGTGTACAGTGGTTTTCGGTACCTGGAGGTGACATCCTGTTTCTCTCACTAATTTGGATTGAGATCATGTAAACACTATCTGGATGTTTTGGGCAAACTCTACAGATGTTGAAGATCACTTTTGCTATACTTCCCTTCAACTGGGAGGGAATTTACATCCATTCCTTAATCAACCTGACATCTGGTTGCAGTTCACTGTAAGTTGTTCTGCACCTTCGATACATTGTGATTGGATATTTTGCCTCGTCCAGCCAAAATACACAGTGTGCTTTTTCCTTCAGAGGATACCTTTTAATGCTGTAACAGTTGATTCACCAGGAAAATTTCAAATTTTTACATTAAATGACATTGTTTGTATAATATATTTACATAATCACTAATGATGATGGATTGTCAATAAAAACAAAACATGTCAGATGTAACACTTTCCTAATTTGCTGTCAATTTAAGAGACTAAAATGAAATAATAATTGATATAAAACAATGTTAATGAAATTGATTTAGTAGGGGTACAACAAGACCACTAAAAGTATCCTTCAATACTAAGAAACCTGATACTAGGTGCATATTTAAATATTTGACAGATGTTGGTGTTGGTTGTGTTCTTCTCCAACAAAGCTTAATGGCCACGAGTTGAAACATCAGTACGAATAAAATAGCATTTAAATAGATGTGAAGATAATTAACCAGAAACAGTCTAAAGCAGGGCCTGATTTAATCAAAATTGTCAGACACTCACAAAATATACGAGTGTTCTGGGGCAATGGGTTAATAACATGAAATAGGAAATATTGTTTGCCATCTTCTACAAGTTCCTGAAAACTCTTTTTGTGGTCAGTCTGAAAGCGATGGAGAACATGCTGGCCATAGTTTCCTATCTCGCAAGTCCATGTTATTCTTTTGCTGACTGAAAAAAATGTTTCTACTCTCTATTTACTCAACAGGATCAGGAACTATGTTTATAAATGATAGTTTCGAGTTCTAATTGATCGATATATTGGATAAACTTTCACACGCACAACATAGTAATACAATATTCCTGATGATGATGAAGTGTCTATCATAAACAGCACTATAAGCAGTTCAGAGGAGACCTCTATGGTAAGTTTCCAACAAATGGTCTTCCGTCCTGACTTCTAATAATCTAAGTTAATTGGTCACCACAAAAGTGGAAAATAATTTCACCACTTGCCACGCAGTTTTGGTATCATTACGGGTGGCACACAAACAGTTACTTCCACAAAATCTAAGTGATCCAGGACGGTGTGCAGTCCTCACGAATTCAGTTTCTATTTGTACTGAGGCAGTGCGCAAGTGACACAAACCGATTCATAGCTGGATGTGCAGTGAAGTCTTTTCAAAAATCTAAGTGACCCAGGATGGCTTACAGTTCTCGTGAGTTCGCTTTCTATTATTACTGAAAACATACATATAGCATCCGACACCGTTTGTGCCCTGTGCACAAAGGTTTTAAATACACTCATGGCCTGGGATGGGTGATGGCAACTTGAAGAATGCAAATACAAATCAGTGTGAGTGGGATTTTGAGGAAAGAGCACTCGAATCAGTGGTTTGTAAACCAACTGCTTTTTGGAGATACTTCAATGACACTTCGATAGTGTGGCCCCACGGAGAAGAAAAGTTAATAGTTTTTTCACCATCTTAACTCCAGTCATGAGAATATTCGATTTACTATGGAACTAGAGAAAGATGGCTGCCTTCCATTCCTGGATGTTTTGGTTAAATGGAAGAGTGACAGCACGGTGGGACATTCTGTCTAGCATAAGCCCACTCACAATGATTTGTATTTGCATTCTTCAAATTGCCATCACCCATCCTAGACCACGAGTATACTTAAAACCTTTGTGCATAGAGCACATACAGTGTCGGATGCAGAGAATTTGCCTAAGGAACTTGCACATTTGAGGACAGTGTTCAGAGACAATGGGTACTCGACCCGGAAAATTAATAGGGCCTTCTCAACTAGAGCCAGGAACTGGGAAGTGGATAAAGAGAACGCGCCAGCCAAGTCCCTAGCTTTTCTTCCCTTCGTTGAAAATATCTGCTTCAAGATAGCGAGGATTCTTAATAATTTTGATGTGAAAGTGGTTTTTCGTCCACCTTCTGAGATTTCGGATTTGCCGAGATCGATGAAGGATGATTTGTTACTGCAGAGGGCGGCAGTTTACAAAATACTGTGTCAATATGGTACGGCCTATATAGGACAGGCAACGTGTACAGTGGAGGAGCGTAGTACAGAACATCAATGTTGCACTCACCTACTGCAACCCAGTAAGTCTGCAGTTGCGGAACATTGTATTTCTAACGGACATTCAATGGAGTATGACAAAACTTCGATTTTGGCCACAGCAACAACTTTTTGGGACTATCAAAGAACTGTTGAAATATGCATTGCGGGAAATGTAATGAACTGTGACACTGGTTACCAATTGAATAACAAATGGAATCCATCACCTCCGAAATTTACTAGAGTCGAAGATGCCAGAAGACTTCGATAGCTGTGGCCATCGACAATACCGACGGCAGCTGAGTATTGCAGTTCCACCAGCGAGGACGCTGTCGCCGGATGGTGTGGCCCTTCTGTCTCTGCGACCGCAATGCATGTGCTGCAGTACTATCAGCGCACTATATAAGCTGGAACGGAACGTCTTCGTCAGTCCTCATTCAGCTCACCTGAAGATGGCGGGCAGTTGTCCAACCGAAATATCATGCAATGAAGTTTACGGCGATCGGCTGCAAACCCGAAATCTTTTTGAACGATGTCATTTTACATTTTGATTCTTAGAGCACAATTTTTGTCTAGGAATGTGTTGTATGATTTAGTTATGAGGGTTATTACTCATTTCCACTTTTTTTTAAAATCAAGTTTATCCCTTTTTATTAGCAGAGGTTATAGTCAAAACAAATAGTAGCACTTACACCCTTCACAATTTTGTTTTTTATTTTAGGAAACCCTTCTTCTTTCACTAGATTTGTGTCCTTTGCAGCTCTCTCCACTTTTGCAAAACTTCACAAAAATATCTTTATAGAAATTTCTCTGTGGTTTCATGTTCTCGCAAATCTGGTGTAAACTGCAATGTAATGTCTGCAAAGACAAACTTAAACAAAGATGATGTGACTTACCAAACGAAAGCGCTGGCACGTCGATAGACACACAAAATTCTAGCTTTCGCAACCAATGGTTGCTTCATCAGGAAAGAGGGAAGGAGAGGGAAAGGCGAAAGGATGTGGGTTTTAAGGGAGAGGGTAAGGAGTCATTCCAATCCCGGGAGTGGAAAGACTTGCCTTAGGGGAAAAAAAAGGACGGGTATACACTCTCTCTCTCTCTCTCTCTCTCTCTCTCTCTCTCTCTCTCTCTCTCTCTCTCTCTCTCTCTCTCACACACACACACACACACACACACACACACACACACACACACACACACACACACACACACACACACGTGGATGGATATATGTGTGTGTGTGTGTGTGTGTGTGTGTGTGTGTGTGTGTGTGTGTGTGTGTGTACGTGTGTACGTGTCCCTTTTTCCCCCTAAGGTAAGTCTTTCCACTCCTGGGATTGGAATGACTCCTTACCCTCTCCCTTAAAACCCCCATCATTTTGTCTTTCCCTCTCCTTCCCTCTTTCCTGAGGATGCAACAGTTTGTTGCAAAAGCTTGAATTTCGTGTGTATGTTTGTGTTTGTTTGTGTGTCTATCGACCTGCCAGCACTTTCGTTCGGTAAGTCACATCATCTGTGTTTTTAGGTATATTTTTGCCACGTGGAATGTTTCCCTCTATTATATATATAAAGGAGGAGGGGGAGGAGTAACACCTCGTTAAAAAACCTTGGTTCACCTGGCCCGGGTGATGGTACCTCGTGAGGGTCCCTTGCCAGGGAAACGGTGAAGACCTCAACAGCAGTGAAGGCAGTGATGAAGATCATCAGAACGGCGGAACTGGCGGAAGAGGCAGGCTTTTGTATAAAAGCACCAGACTGTAGTGTCTGTTCCCACAGTGGGCGGCTGCAAAAGGCGTCTGTCCCACATGTTAGTGGCGGCCTCAAGCTAAATGCTTGAATTTTTATCATCGAAAGGTTCAACTACCTTTCCCCAAACCAAACTTTAACCTAAGACATGATGGTAAACTTCAAAATGAAAACTACTCCAGGAAGTAACCAATCTTCCATCGCTATACATGGCGGTGCAACTAGGCCTTTGGATTCTGGAGAGCCTAGAACATAATGTAAGGAAGAGTCGGAGCTTCCTAGTACTTCTTCAAAGATAAGACCCAAGAAAAAACATCTACTGGGGACTCTGAATATCAACACACTTATGAAAGTTGGAAAACTAAAATACCTAACGGACACTCTCAATCAACGCAACATACTTACATTAGCTCTTCAAGAAACAAGGTATCTGGATGAAAATGCATTTGAATCAGGTGGACACAGGATCTACAAAGGAAAACCAGCCATTAAAAATTCCAATGATACGACTATATTAGGGACCGCATTTATGGTCAAACAGCAACTTACAGAATCAATAACTAATTTTAGCTCCCCATCAGAACGAATTTCATTTCTGACGTTCCAGTCAGGCAATAAAGGCTACACTATTATAAATGTACATGCACCTATTAACCAACATAACAGAACAAATGTTGACAAAGTGGAAGATTTTTGGGAAATGCTTGAACACGAAACATCCATATTACCAAAAGAACATATAAAAATTTTAGTGGGAGACCTTAATGCACAAGTTGGCAAAGAAATAAAATTTAAATCAGTAGTTGGAGATTATCCAGCACATGCAAGAACCAACAGAAATGGGGAAAGACTCATAGATTTTTGTAGACAGTTTAATCTAAAATTAATGTCGACATGTTTCAGGAAACTTACAAGAAAGAAAAAAACGTGGGTATCACCTAATCCAAATCAAGGTGAATATCAGTTAGACCATGTGGCAATAACGACTCGCAACTACAAGGAAATCTTGGATGTCAGAGTGAGGAAGGGCCTAAACATAGACTCAGATCATTATCTGACAGAAATAAAGACCATGTTCCAACCAAACAAACCTAAACCAAAACCAAGACGATTTCCAAGAGTAAACACTAAATTTCTCCTGCAAAAGCAGGACAAATTCTGTCATATACTAAACACAAGGAAAAATGGATAATTGGGAAGATATTAAAGAAACAATGATAGTCAGTTAAAGAAATGGGACAGCCACGAAGAATACCAAAACACAGATGGTGGAACGAGCTGTGTGATGAAGCAATTGACAATCGACTAAAGGCATGGAAAAAATGGAACAGTAATAAGAAACACGAATACTGGGAAGAGTTTAAAGAAGAAAGGAAAAAGACAGCAAAAATCATCAGATCAGTGAAAAGAAAATATGACAAAGACAGATTAGAAGAAATGGATTCTGATTTCAAAAGGAACAACACTAGAGGCTTCTATAAGACTTTCAGAGAAGTTTTAACAGGATTCCAGTCACCAAGCTTACATTTTAAAGATAAAAATGGAAAAATGGTTTTAAGCAATAAAGAGAACTGCCAAATCTTAGCTGAATACTTTGAAAATCTATTAAATTGTGAGGAGCCTAATGACAGGTTACAATTTCAAAAACCACAACATGAAAATCCACCGTCGGAACCACCTACATTAGAAGAAATAGAAAAGATTATCAAAGCATTGAAGAATAACAAAGCACCAGGTGAGGATGGGATAGTGGCAGAAATGTGGAAACTAGGGGGCTTATCCGCATGTCAGAAAATTCACAAAGTAATTGAAGACATTTGGACAAAAGGAATCATACCCAGTGACTGGAAACAAGCTTTGATCCACCCTCTCCATAAAAAAGGAGATAAAACAGACACCAACTACTACAGGGGCATATCCTTGTTACCAGTGACATACAAAATACTTTCTAAAACGCTTTTAAATAGAATAGAGGAACAAGCAGGCCCTGATATAGGAGATTATCAAGCAGGATTTAGAAAGGGTAGATCATGTGCAGAACAGATTCTTAATTTAAAAACAATTTTGAGAGTGAGAGCTATACAAAATAAAAATGCAGTAGTTACTTTCGTGGACTTCAAGAAGGCCTACGACTCAGTTGACTAACACTATTCCAGATACTTTATGAATCAGGGATAGATGAAAACACCAGAAGACTTGTTGAACAAACGCTCACAGATACAACATCAAGAATTAAGTTTCAAGGTGAAATTTCTGAACCATTCAAAATCAAAACAGGAGTTCGACAAGGTGACGGACTGTTCCCAATTCTCTTTAACTTGGTTTTAGATAAAGTAGTAAAAACATGGGAAAACACATTAAAAAACAGAGGCACAAAGGGTATAAGCATGGGCCAAGGAAAGAACAAATTTGAAGTAAAATGTTTAGCCTTTGCGGATGATATGGCATTGATAACTGAAAACCGAACAGACGCAACAGTTATGCTTGATATGTTACACAAGACTGCTGAAAAGACTGGGCTAAAAATATCCTACGAAAAAACCGAGTATATAGAACACAAATATAATACAGAAAAGTTTATGAAAACAAAGTATGGAAAAATTAAGAGTTGATAGATTCAAATACCTGGGGGGAGTGGATCCAAGCCAATGGACTGGATAACACAACAAATAAAGAAAGAATAAAAAAGTTGGAATTTGCATATAAATTAACACAAAACTACTACAATAAGAAATCAATATCCATACAAGCAAAGATTAAACATTATAATTCAGTTATTAGGACACAAGCAACATATGGATCAGAGTGCCTAACATTGAATAAGAAAGACGAATTAAGAGAACTAGAAAAAAGAGAGAGAAAAATATTAAGAAAAATTCTAGGTCCTGAGAAGAACAAGGAAAATAGGTGGATTAAAAGGAGAAATGAAGACCTATACAAAAATACAGAAAAGATCACAGATACAATGAGGAAGAGACGGCTAAAGGTTTATGGACATTTAAAAAGAATGGAAGAAACACGGATTACAAAGAAAATGTTTAATTAAGTTAGTAAACTGAAAAACACTGTAGGATGGATATAAGCAGTAAAGAAAGATGCCAACAAAATAGGTGTTCCAGAAGAAATAATACGTGACAGGAATGACTTTAGGCTACTTATAGAAAACGCAAACTATGAAGAAGATGCGCCAAAACCTCGACCCAAGAGAGTGTGGACAGATGAGCAGTGACGAGCAGTTGGTGAGAAAATGAAGTACTGGGAAGAACGGAAGAAAAAGAAACACCATAAGTCTTAAGTTGTATGCGGTCCATAGCTGGCCAAATTCAGTTCCATTTATTCTCTGAGAGGGACACACACAGATATGGTTCTCAAGGTGGCACATGAACAACTACAAAACTATATTCATTTGAAACAGCAAACATAAATATTGATTAGGAAATTGGTAGCACAAAACTCCACTCACTCTGTTATGTTCCTTGGTTATCTCTAGATCCTTCTGCCTCCCTTCATGCATGGACAGTGGTCAGGGATTGCATGCCAGCTATTCAGTTCTGCCAAGGCTGATTTTCAATTGCATGTGGCCCACCATCATGCTGTCTATCAGAGAGATTGCAAATAAAAGTTTGACAAATGCCAGTTCTATATTTGTGGAACTTGTGAAACCCCCAGAGAACAGCCAATCTTTCTCATTTATAATGTTTACACTAAGAATTTGTGCTCCCAATTTCAGAAACACCTTTATGAAGCTAATACCATACATGTTTTCCATTAACTTTTTTTAAGTTTCTGAATTTTGCCAACTCCGGATCCCAGAGAAATTGTCTTCTTGGCGTTTCTTCTCCCACACCGCTTCATTCTTTCACTTTTTTTTCTTTCTCCTCTCCTCCTCGGAAATTGTCCATTTGGGCCTTCTGTTTCGTGGTTTATTTTGAAATCATTTTATACTGAACACTGCTTCTGAACTCTGTTCTATGGTAGAGCATCTGTGCCATAATTCCGACTTCTGCTGCATCCCTCTTCGCCCCATCTACCCACTTAGATGTGGCCTTTAACCCAACAATGTAGCTGATTAGCTCTCCTTAGTAGGTGTCTGGAGAACTTCAGCCTTTTCTTCCTCACTGTGTCTGTGATCTTTTCAGTGTACTTGTAGAGTTCTTCATTTTTCCTCTTCTTCCAAGTCCCAACATTAATCTTCTGTGGTCCAAGACTTTTCCACAGAATCTTCCTTTATTTTCGAGTTCTTGAATCTCCAGTTTTATTTAAAATAAGACACTCCGAAGTGTGTAATCTTTCAGTTTCCCCTGCAGAGCTATAGTGTCCGGTTTTGTCCTTGTATGATAACTCCCATTTGTTGTACTTGTTCTGTGTTAGCTTGTAGGCTAGGTCTAGTTTTCTGGCTGTTCCTTTGTTTGCCTTTAACATTATTATTTACAAGATATTGTTATTACCGGGTATTATTTTATAAGTGAAGAAAATTTTTGAAAGAGCCAGAAAGTGATGATGTAAACTCATTTTATTTTATTTTTATCTTTTTACAGATAATTTCTACAGCTGACCTTGCCAAGAGTATGAAGGAAGCACTGCTCGAATACCACAAAGCTCACGAGGAGCGATATAAACTCTATGTCCATGTTTCAGAGAGAGTGAAACGGCTACTGAGTAACTTAGCCGTGCATGTGGATTACTACATAATCTTGGCAGATCCGAGACGAGCTGATGCTGCAGATAAAGTGAGTTTAAAAAATTGACATCAACTGCATGTAAAATACATGCTATCTTCACATAGTGTCTGAGTGATTAGCTCACTTCAATCATTTATTGAACAAACTCTCACTTAACAGGACTGTTAAGAATTTGTCCTGATGTTTCAACTTCTTACATAAGAATAAATCTTTGTGAGGAAAAGAAATGTAATTTGACAATGGTGGTCTGTGGCCATGTGATATCTGATATTTCAGAGGGTAAATAGTACAGAGTAATAGCACATTACTGGACAGTTTCATAACACTATATTGTCACTAACACTTTAAAGTGCATAATCTGACCACTGTCTCAATGGTGGTGGCTTGAAGTGTCATGTTCAAATTTAATTAAGTACTTCACCTCATGGGAAATACACTGATTAAAAAAAAAAAATCATAACACCTAGAGGGAGCTGTGTGACATCAACGAAAGTTGGTAGGTATGTTTCTACATCTGAAAGATGATGTGTCTCCAAATTTCATACCAATTGCATAAGAGGGGCATTAGTAGCGCCGCTATGAGGGTTCAGATAAAGTTTTCTTTAAATACTTGCTGTAACAATCTTGAGCATTAGTTATCTTTGAGATTGGATCTGGTGAATTGAGATTAGTCAAGAATGTCTTTTAAGGTGACAAAGATGCCATTATCAACACCTCAGTGAGTTTGAACGACATTGTGTAATAGAGCTATGAGAAGCTGTATGTTCCTTCTGCGATATTGCAAGAAGACTTTGCAGGAATGTAACTACTGTACATGACTGGTGGCAGCAGTGGTCACAGAAATGTAGGACAGGAAGAAGACTGGGCTCTGGACAGCCACATAGCACTTCAGAGAGGAAAGATCATTGTTCGGCGTGTGGCTCTGGCGCTTTGTACTGCATCTACGGCAACAATTTGAGCAGCAGTTGGGACGAATTAGTACAAATCAGTTACTTCAAGGACAGCCCAGAGCCAGATGTCCTGTAGCGTGTATTCCAGGACTCCAGTATGACAGTAAGAGTACTTTTGTTGTTATCCCACACACCCTGACTGCAAATTTGTGTCAGTCTGGGGTGTTTTCTAGCAGGATAATACTCGTCACATGCTGCTGTTGTAACACAACATGCTTTACAGTGTGTCAATGTGTTGCCTTAGCCTGCTCCATTACCAGGTCTGTCTCCACATATGGGTCATCATTGGACAACTACTATACAGTCATCCACAAACAGGTTTAACCATCTCTATGTTGACTGAGCAAGTGGAACAGGCATGGAACCCCATTTCCCAAGCTGACATCCAGCACTTGTACAATACAATGCATGCCCATTTGCCTGCTGGTATTCAACATTCTGGCAGTTTCACTGATTATTAATGTACTAGCTTTTAACATTTGCAATGGCTTATCTCACACTTACATTGGCCTTTGATCTTACAGTGCTAATCACTTACATAGTTACCTAGTTAAATGTATTCCCAAAATTTCTTTAGTTTATGTTAATTATTTTTTTGATGCTGTGAATTTTTTCCTATCGGTGTATGTATGATGCTGCCGTTGTGCTGTAGTACATGGTGGTGTTCAGACATAGGTAAAATGTACCTGAATACACACACAGTATTGTGGTTTGATGGACACCTAGACTGGAGTTTGGAGCCATTTCTAATTCACCATCAAAATGAAAGGGTTGTCATCAATTTTGTTAGACAGGCTCATCTTTTATTAAGAAAAAATGTACAAGGAAGATTAGTCTACGTGAATTTACTTGTGACACAGTGGGTACTTTTTTCTGGATGAGCAGGAATGTAACTGCTGTACATGATTGCGTCTTTGCAAACAGAAAAGAAAGCACAAGTGGATAGATTAAGAGTAAAACAAAATGTGTGAATAGTAACAGTCAACTTTCAACCCAAATGTGTGTTTAGCAAGTAAAAGAAATGCTGCTTTGAGCTGGGAATGTCCTGTGTGGCAAGGTGCAAGAAATTATGGGTGAAACATAGACGGCTTTTACTGAAATAGGGAATTTCTTCAAAGCAATGCAGTGTGCAGATTTTACACTAGTCATTGTTTCAGTGGCAGAGAAAAATGGCAAAAGTTGAAGTTCCATTCACTCAGAGATATAATGTCAGCATGAATAGTTATGCGTGCTGGGATACACACACACACACACACACACACACACACACACACACACACACACACACACACACACACACACACACACACTCTGACATGTTCCTCACCGAGGAGGATCCCCTCTTTTGTGAGTTTATGGAATGAATAATTAATTTAATCTAAACATGTGCAAGACAAACAGTGTAAGATCAACAGCAAAGTATGCATAAAATAAAACAGCCAACCCAGGGAGTCACCAAAGAGGTCAGCCAAATGTATAAAGATCACAACAGTATCCATTACAAGAGTGGCTGAGAAAAATGTAAAACATTAAGATGTGTGCCAAGCTATAAGACCACTCAGTGCTCATTTTGTTGCAAATGCTTGATGATGATGCCGCCTGGAAGGTACAAAATTGTTGGACATCTGTCTGAAGGAAGCTCTATATGTCCCCCCCCCCCCCCCCCCCAGGCTATTACAAAATATTGAAACAAAAGCAAAAGGAAAGGGGAGACATTCACAAACTTGGCTGATGAAATAGCTTCCAGCCTATGGTGAAATGTAAATGGATTCAGGGCATATGAAAATGTCTGTATCTGCAGGAAACCCACTTCAAAGAGAGTAACCACCAAGGGGCTCACATCTCTTATGTCAGTACATGCTTGGTCAACACTCGAGCCCAGCCCTCGCTGCATTACTTCCTTTTCCATGATACAGGTGCACCCTTATACTATTCATGTTTCCCCACTGCCTTTCCATTGGACTGTTTTCTTGGTGCCAACCATGCTTAATTGTGGTTCACAATTTTGGACACTCATTTCTTTTTCTTCCAGCAGTTTGTAAAAGTTTCCATCTTGCACTATATGGTCCCCTTTGTTGGGTTTGACCTACTGTTCCTCTTCCAAATTTTTCAGAAGTGCAGATCATGCAGGGAAGATCATCTAATGTGGTGTACATTTCACCTTTTGTGCACTTATATCTTTGCACTTTTCCTTTCTGGCAAAAGTAATATGCCCAAAACCCAACACGGTGGGGGATATCAAGTACATGCATGGTCGTAGTCTCCTAACAATGCAGAGATCGCACTATTGGTACCTGTGCTGGGAACTCCCAGCATATGCCAAGGAGTATCTGCTGTCGAGGCGGGGTCTCAGGAGGGGCAGTGGTTATCAGGCCTGGTAACTGTGGCTGTGGTCGGTTGATACCCTCGGGGAGAGCCCACGTTCAGAGTGGGTGGCACCAAGGTGGATAACATGCATGTGAAGCGACTCAAACTTTCTTCCTTTGATGGCCATATGGCCCCAGCAGTGTCTTCTGAGGGAAAGAATTGCTACAATATTTCTTTCTCTGGCTACACCATGGGAGACATTTAGGGCTAAGAGACAAGGGGAGGAATATTTCCCACAATATTTATTTTTATCTGGACCAATGGGGATTCCTTTTTGGCCACAGTGCCACTATTTTTTGTTGAACACCTTGAAAACAGCTTTGGGGGAAATAACGGGTATTTTGAAACTGAAAAGTGGTTCAGTTCTAATTAAAATGGTATCCCCTGCTCAGTTGCAGGTGCTGCTCACCTGTGACAAGCTAAATGACATTCCTTTAACTATTAACCCTGCCCCTCCTGTAACAGTCTACATATGGCACAAGGTATCATCTTCCACTGTGGTCCTTTTACAGACCGATGACGAATTGCATGCCAATCTGGAGTGCCAAGATGTGCATTTTGTCCCTTGTGTCCAGAGGGGACCAAAGAATGACAGGCTTGATACTGGTCTTTGAAGGCTATACATTGCCTGAAAAGGTCAGTGTGAAACTGTATGTTCCCCACCCCACATGGTGCTTCAAATATGAGAGATTTGAGCATGTCTTCACATTGTAATGCTAGCCCTGTCTGAGAATAGTGACATAAGATTCAGACAAATGCTTCCTGTGCCCCTCCTCTCCATCTGTATTAATTGCAGGGAGCACCATTCCCCTTGTTCACCGGACTGCACCATCTTCCATAGAAAAAAGAAAATCCAAGAATACAAGACTTCTTGACCAACTCGTGTATCAGGAGAGAAGAAGAAAATAGTCATTTGCAACCTGTACATATGACAATGACGTTGGCTATGGCTATGATGATGTCATCCTCTCTAGTGATAGTACCCTCGCCCTTCAATCCTCCTGCTTCTGGCACTCAGAGCCGCTCGGCTACACCTACTTCCCTGGTGGATGGAGACTCTTTTGTGTTTCCTCCACACCCCCTTTCAGAATGTTGACTCGTTGCCCACTAGGGTGTCGATTCCCAATCCCCAGCTAGTGGAGCAGCAGCTTCATTTAGCGTCAATCGTGAGGAAAGGGTGCCTTGAGATGCCCACCTCCCATGATTCTGGTAATCTGCAACTGGACACAAGCCAGCAGCTGAAGGAGCTACAGGTTGCTGGTCATAGGGCTTTGTGTTCTTCCTCTGTCTCTGAAACTAGGCCAGAAATAAAAATCATCCAACAAGCAGGACAGAAACAAGACCTCCACGACAGAGGAGGTTCCAGTGATGCCCATACCATCGGACCCTGCATACTTCGACTCTTGCTACCCCCTGTGGCCCTGCGTCCTCCCCTACAAAACCTGCTTCCAAACCAATGTGTATTGATGCTGTAACCTCACAGTTGGTAGCAGGAGGCGGCCCTGGGGCATGACCTGCCTCCTTTGTCCATTCACACCCTCAAAAGATAGCAAAAGCATGATTCTCCAGCAGAACCGTAGCAGTTTTTTCCCACCACCTCAGTGAGCTACAACATATGTGTTCCCCTGTTATCTGCATTTCCCTCCAGGAAACTTGGTTCCCAGCACTAGAAACCCCTAGCCTCGTCTGTTTGGGTATTTTAAGAATTGAGCTGATTGACACAGTGTTGGGAGGATTCGTACATACAGTCTAGACTCTGTCTACGCCAAATGTATGACACTTGATAAAGCTTTGGAGCCTGTGGTTGTTCTATTGGTACCTCCACCCATTTCATTGCAGCATACGGATCTCATTCGGCCATTTATCTTTTCTTTTGCAGTCTCAATCTTCTCCTGTTCCCCCATGGGAGAGCCCATAATAAGCTGTGTGATAGCGGCCATTTTCTGATCATCGTGTCCCTCCCTCAGCGTCTCTTGGTTGGGTGTCCACCTCAGTTGGTTTCCAACAATGCTTTTCCTTTGCTGTTGCCCTCAGCACAGTGTCTCGTGGAAGTATTGATGAGTCCGTCAGAGCACAGCCATTTTGCTGGCATCAGACTTAACAATCCCATATTCCTCTTGATCCCGCCGTCGGAAGACAGTACCTTTTTAATCTTCAGAAATTGCCGTGGCCATTAGAAACCGTAGATGGGCTATCCAATGCCATAAGTGACATGTCGATGGAGCATCTAATTGCCTTTAAATGGCTACGTGCCCGGGTTCATCAAATAATAAAAAGCCAGAAACAAGAACAATGTGTTGGTACCATTGGCCTGTGTACTGCTCCTTTACAGTTTTGGGCAAATTTTAGATGCCCCTATGGACATCAGTCCCCCACTGGTGTGCCTGGTGTCTCCCTGAATGGTGTTGTGTACTCTGTACCAGATGCTGTCACTGAACATTTTGCTCTGCTTTATGTTCAGGCCTCTGTGTCGAGGAATCATCAGTCTGCATTTCATCTCCTGACACTTTGGGTGGAGTGAATTCACTGATCTTTTATTACAGGTCATCTGGAGACATACCATGCTGTTTCAAGTGAATGGAAATTCCTCAGTACCATAACCTGTCACCGTGAAACGGCTCCAGGGCATTCATAGCTGAATGCTCAAACACCTGTCGGTGGACTGCGAATGTCACATCCTTGCCATTTTCAACTATATTTGGAGTGAGAATGAGTTCCCATATCAAAGCCAACAAAATGTGATCATCCCAGTTCTGAAACCAGGTAAACAATCCCTTGAGATGGGCAGCTATTGCTCAACTAGTCTCACTAATGATCTCTGCAAATTGCTTGAACTTGTTGTGAGTCTGTGGCTGTATTGGCACCTTGGGTCTAGGGGTTTTTGGCTCTGTCCCAGAGCAGTTTTTGCCAAGGCCTTTCTCCTGTTGATAGGTTGGTCTTTGTGGAGTGTGCTATCTGGTCAGCTTTTGCCCAGCGTCAACACTTTATCACTATCTTCTTTGACTTGCAAAAGGCTCATGACACCATATGTCATAATCACGGTACTGTACGAGTGGGATCTCCAGGACCTGTCTTGGTTGTTGTCTGGGACTTTTTGTCACACTGTATTTTCCAGGTTCATGGTGAAGCCTCCCACAGTCCCCCCCCCCCTCCACTGCCCCCCCCCCCCCCCCACACACACACACACACACACACATACGAGGGGATGGGGACCAGCAGGGCTGTGTGTTGAGTGTGTCCCTTTTTCTAATGGCTATCAATGGCCTAACTGCAGCTGTGGGGTCTAGAGTATAACCCTGTGTTTACTACTGTTCTTTATTGGTGGGTGTTGTTAAACACCGACTGCAGGAGGCCATGCAAAAGGCACAGTCCTGGGCCCTCACCCTTGACTTCCAGTTTTCAACTACCAAGACAAGGGTTGTGCACTTCTGTCAATGTCATATTGTCCATCCACTACCTGAATTCTAACTCAGTGATGAATTGCTCAATGTGCTGGAGTCTTATCACTTCCTGAGATTGGTCTTCAATGCCCATTTTACACGGATTCCCCATCTTCTTCAACATGCCGGCCATACTCTTCACCCCCCCCGCCCCCGCCCCCCAGTGGGCTCACGGTCCTTTCATGAGTATGTGCGTGGTGAGCACGGGGCCCCGAGCTATTGCTGCCTTCCTTCTTTCCTGGGCTGCATTTCCTTCCCCTTCCCCTCCTTTCCTGTCCTTGCTCCTTCCCCTCCACCCTCTCTTCTCCCTCTCTTGGTGTCCTCGTGTATGTTGGCCCCACTATCTTCCTTGTTATGTTGGCTTTGCGATTTGGCTTTGTTGCGTAATTACCTCACCCTTTCGGCATTCTCTGGTCCCCCTCCATTACTAAATTTCTATTCTGTAGTGTGAGCCATTTGGGGTAGAGCACCTTACCTAGTGTCTCTGGCGTGTGCCCTACTGGTTCCTTCCATATTTTTCCTTCACGTCGTTTTTTGATGCTATGGTACATAGCCAGCACGGTAGCCAGCCTGCGTGGTGGAGTTGCTGTGTACCCTTTTGATTGAACCCCCTGAAAACACAAGGATCACTCTTCTGATACCTGAGCTGTGACCTCCTCATGTCAGCCTAGGAGTGGTTGTTTGTCATCTTGGAGCATCAGAACTCCCCGCTGTGCCAGACGGCCCTTGGTGTGGGTGGTTGGCACCCGTGGGGAGAGCCCCTAATCAAAGTGGGTGGTATCTGGGTAGATGCTATGCAAGTGAAACGCATATGGGTCCAGAACCCTGGTCGTTCTTCTATGGCCGTATCTTCGAATGGAAATTATTCTTTTATTGCTATTTCTTCTGCCCGTCCGGCCTTCCCTTCCAGGGCAACCCCTTGGGAGGAGGGTCAGGCTCGTCGGCTAGGGGCGAAACCTTTCCCCCGCTATCCGGTTTGCAGCAGTACTGATGGTGATACTATCACCAATACTGAACCTTTATTTTTTGTAGAACACATTGAATACAAGTTTGGTAAAGTGCAGCTTGTGTGGTTAGATGCGATTGGGTTCGTTGTTGATAAAAACTGCTTCAGCTGCCCAGTTTGCGGCCCTTCGTTCTTGTGGCCATCTTGGCATAATTCCTATGTTCATAACCCCTCCCCCCCCACCCCCCACCAGTCTTTGATATGGTTCAAGGTGTAATTTTTCACAGAGATCTCATCCTTCAAATTGATGAGGAACTTAGGGGTAATCTAAGACGGCCGGGTGTTCATTTTGTTCAGCATGTTCTGAAGGGCCCGAAGGACAATCACATTGATACTGGTGCCTTTATCCTGGCCTTTGAAGGGGATACCCTCCCTGAGAATGTCAAGAATGTGGTTTATCAATGTGACGTAAAGCCGTACATCCCACCACCTATGCAATGTTTTAAGTGCTTATGTTTCGGACACATCTTCCCACTGTTCGCAGACCCCTCTCTGTGGTGACTGTGGATGTCCACTCCATGATGGGAGTTCCTGTGTGTGTTAATTGTCATGGCAATCATTCTCCACTTTTACCAGATTGCCCGGCTTATAAGAAGGAAAAGAAGATATAGGAGTATAAGTCCCTTGACCGTAAAACCTACACTGAGGCTCGTAAGAAGTATGCACGTCTTCATCCTGTGTCAATCACGTCTAGCTATGCTTTAGTTACATCTTCACCCCCCTTCCCGGCATCTTCCAGGCCAAAGGTCTGCTGCCACACAATGACCACGAGAACCACGGTCTGTGGGTGCCAGGTCACCCGCTCTCTTTCTGTTCCAGATCTTGCTGCAGCTGGCTCCTTTTTGAAGCGCAGCCCTTCTTGATCTTAAACAGAAAAGAAGAAGAAACATAAGTCCTGGGACAAGGAGCCTCTGGTGTCACCAGAGGTTCCGTCCCCACATTCGCAATCTGACTCTGACCAGCTGTTCAATGATGTCGCCCCCTCCTTGTCGGTGGCGCATGTTGACCTGGTGGCATGACTGGCTTTAGCATGTTCACCCCACATTTGAATCATCGTTCTGTGGTTATCCAATGGAATTGTAATGCTTATTACCATCACCTTCCGGAGTTGAAATCCCTTATTTCGTTTTACTCTGCAGCTTGTGTGGTTCTAAATGAATCTCATTTTTCTCATTGATCATTCACCAATCCTCCGTGGTTTCCGTGCTTTCTGTCGAAATAGCGTCGGCAGCCTGCAGGCCTCTGGTGGGGTTTGTATGTTGGTCCTTACAGACGTTGCTAGCACATGGATTTCTCTTCAAACTACATTCAAAGCAGTTGCTGTTAGGGTCCACCTGGACTCTGAGGTCACGGTTTGCAATCTTTATCTCCCTCCTGACAGGACTCTTACACCTGCTGCCTTAACTGCCCTTCTTCAGCAGCTTCCTCCTCCCTTCCTCCTCCTTGGGGATTTTAATGCTCATCATCCCTTGTGGGGCATTGTATTTCCATCTAGTCGGGGTCTTCCCATAGACCAGTTTCTTGCAGACCACGTCTTGTGCTGCCCTCTTAATGATAGCTCCCCTACCCATTTCAATGCCGGTCATGGTACCTTTTGTGCCATTGATCTTTCTCTTCCTTCTCCCTCCCTCATCCCTTCATTACACTGGTCGCCACAAGACGACCTTTGCGATAGTGACCATTTCACGTTGATTATCTCGCTCCCCCGCTGTCCCCAATGGACAGGTTACCTTGTTGGTCTTTCCAATGCACCGATTGGCCTCTATATACTGTACAGGTCTTTTTTTCCCTCTTTGTCAGGTTGTGTTCATGACATCCTATGTGACATGTCTGATGTAATTGTTTGCACAGCCAGCCTTGCCATCCCACACTCATCTGTACCATTTTACCGCCGGTAAGTCCCGTGGTGGAGCATGGCCATTGCCATTGCCACCTGTGATCGCAGTCGAGCTTTGCAACACCTTAAGAGGCACCCATCTGCTGCCAATCTTATTACCTTTAAACGCCTTTGCACCAAAGCCCATTACTTCATCAAACAGAGCAAATGGGCGTGTAGGGAATACTCTGTTTCTTCTCTCGGTTCTACTGTCCGTATTTCACGGGTATGGGCTGCACTTTGCTCTCTTCTAGGTTGCGCCCTCCCAGATGGCCTTTGCACGGACCCGTTGATTCTCGCGGAACATCTTGCGACCCATTTTGCAACAGCATCAGCAGCAGCTTCCTATCCGGCTGCTTTCCTTCACCAGAAACAGCGGGCTGAAACTTCCGCCTTAAGTTTCACCTCTTGTCAGTCAGAAGTTTACAACGAACCTTTTACTGAATGGGAACTTTCTTCCACCCTTTCTTCTTCTCATGATACGGCCTCTGGCCCAGACTACATTCATAACCAATTGCTTCAACATCTCAGTGCTCCACAACAACGACATCTTCTCCGGGTGCTTAACTGTATTTGGCTCCAGGGTGACTTCCCTTCTCAGCGGACGGATAGCATCGTGGTTCCTGACCTTAAGCATGGTAAGAACCCCCTTTTTGTTGAAAGCTATCATCCAATTAGTCTGACAAACGTTGTTTGCATGTTACTTGAAGGGATGGTAGCCCGTCTGCTCAATTGAGTCCTTGAATCTCGGGATCTATTGTCTCCTTACCAATGTGGCTTCAGAGAGGGATGGTCTCCAATCAATCATTTACTTTGATTGGAATCTGCAGTTCGGCAGGCTTTTTCCCAGCACTGCCATTTGGTTTCAGTATTTTTCGACCTTCGCAAGGCCTATGACACAACTTGGCACCATCACATCTTACTTACATTACATGAGTGAGGTCTTCAGGGCCCACCCCTGATTTTTGTCCGCCAGTTCCTGTTCCATCGGTCATTCAGGGTTCGCGTTGGTACTGTTTTTAGTTCTCCATGGACCCTGGAGAATGGCATCCCACAGAGTTCCATATTGAGTGTACTTCTTTTCCTCATTGCTATAGATGTACTTGTGGCATTCATCGGTCCTTTGATCACCCATGCTCTGTATGTGGATGATTTCTATATTTGGGTTAGTTCCTCTTTGATGGCCTCTGCAGAGTGGCAACTCCAGAGTACTATATGACGTGCCTCTGCATGGACCCTCTCACACGGGTTTCAATTCTCTCCTTCAAAACTGCGGGTGGTCCACTTCTGTCACCGTACTACGGTCCACCCCGATTCGGAGCTCTACCTTGATGCACGATTACCTGTGGTCCCACAGTTCCTTTCCCTTAGTCTACTTTTCGACAACAAGCACACTTGGCTGCCGTATATCATACTTCTGAAGATGGGATGTTTCCGTAAACTCAATGTCCTTCACTTCCTTGCCCACACCTTTTGGGGTGCAGATCGTTCCACTCTTTTCTGCCTTTATCAGGCTTTAGTGATGTCTTGCTTGGACTACGGTTGTCAAGTTTATGGTTCAGCTGCTCCTTCCACATGGTGCCTCCTGGGTCTGGTCCACCATCGTGGTATCCATTTGGCCACCGGTGCCTTCCCTACTATCCCTATTGATAGCTTCTGGTTTTGTATGCAATCGCTGTCTGTTCCCCTCCCACCCATCCTGCTGCCTATTCTCTCCTGTTCCCAGACCGAGGACGTCGCCCACTTGATTCCCGCCCTCGGGCGAGTTTACCGTTTGGGCTCCGCGCTGCTTCTCTTCGTCGTGATTTTCAGCTTCCTTCTTTGTCCCATCTCCCACGTTCCCTCCCCAGTACCCCCCTTGGTTAGTTCCTCGGCCATGGATTCAGATGAGTCTCCACCGAGGTCCAAAAGATTCCGTTCCCCTGATGGTGTTCCATTGTTTTTCTGCTGAATTTTATGGGAGTTTCTGGGTGCTGTTGTTTTTTACACTGATGGCTCTAAATCTGCTGATCGTGTGGGATATGCCTTAATGTCCTGTTGGCATGGAAAATCATCTGCTGCCAACTGCATGTGGGGTGTTTACTGCCAAATTGATGGCAATATCCCAGGCCCTCCTTTATTGAACAATCCCAACTCAACCACATTTCGTTATGTACGGACTCAGTGAGTGGACCGGTGTTTTTCCCACCATCCCTTGGTCTCGGTCATCCATGACCGTCTCGCTGATCTTCACCATGCTGCTTGTTCCGATGACTTCCTTTGGGTCCCTGGCCGTGTGGGTATCCCAGGTAATGAGCTTGCTGATCGTTTGGCTGGGGGAGCAGTCACTTACCCCCCTCCCCTCCCCCTCCACCCCTTCTCTGTAACCACTCCTGTGTCTGATTTACGGCTACATATCAAAGCCCACTTCACACAATCATGGAACAACTCTTGGGAGGCTACCTCCCCATCTAATAAACTTCTTGCAATTAGGGTCACACCTGTCCCATGGCGTTCTTCCTTCCGCATCTCCCGAAAGGAGTCTACCACCCTGTGTCGTCTCCGCATCGACTATACCATGGTTTTCCTTTGACCAGTGCCGTCCTCTAGACCCATTGCTTCTGACTATCTGGGGTCTACTGCCTGACCTCAATCACAATCAAGCTGGGGAGGGGGGGGGGGGGGGGGTTGTCTTTGTCTGGACCCCACATCAGACTGGAATCCCAGGGTAAGAAAATGCAGACCGATTACCCAAGTTGGCTAACAGGTGTGGGTACCAGTACCGGACCTCCGGTCAATTCTACACCATCGGTTGTTGGATGCTTGGAACACAGACTGGTGTACTCTCGTTCATCCGAACAAATTGTGAGCAATAAAGGGACCAAAACTGTGTGGCAGCCTTCCCTTCATGCTTCTCGTAGGGAATTACCATTTGCTGTCAACTTCACTGTGGCTGTATTTGGCTGACCCATGGCCACATCCTTAGACAAGAGAATCCACCCCACTGCTGGTGTGGTGCCCGTCAGATGGTAGCCCACATCCTACTGGACTGCCCCAACTTAGCCACCTTATGGCAAAACCTTAAACTGCCTCTGGTGCTACTGAACGATGCCAAAGCAGCTGATCTGGTTTTACCCATGAAGGTGGTTTCTACTCCTCTCTGTGAGGTAGGGGACATCTGTATTGTCAGCCACTTGAGGGACTGGGGGGGGGGGGGGGGGATTTGCTCTGTCACCTGTTCCAATCCGGCGAGCCTAAGGCTGTCGTTGCTTGGTGGTCTGGCCTGGCTATTGCCATTCACACATTCTTAATTCTTATTTGTTTACACCTGTAGATGGTTTAGTGTCTCATCATCATCATTCTCTTTACTGAGGTTTTATCAACTTACCCACAATGTTAGTTTTCTTGTGGTAATGGAAGGTGAGGAAACATGCATCAGATGCAGAGGTTGTGTCTCCCATCACATAACATGTGCCGGGGCCTGCAGCTGCTTTCTGCATGGAGAAACTCTCCCACCTTCACACTCTTGTCCCTATCTCATTTCTGTTTGCTTCTGTATCTTGGTTACATTGATTTTCTATTATAGTCGGGTTCGTAAGGATTTGTCTTCAGTGTCCTTCCTCTCTGAGGACTCTTCACAGCTTGATGGATAAAAGATAGAGAGACAGATGACCTCGTAGCTTGTTCCCTTTAACTCCACCAATCCAGTTCAATCAAAGAGACCAGTAGCCCTGTGCTGAAGGGTTATAGAGTCAACAGAAAGACTATTAGATAGGGAGAGGTGCATATTTGTTAATGACGTACATTACGTCTCGCCTCTTCCCTTAGACGTCACTCGCAAGCAGTTTCTGTGAAATTGCAAATGTGCTTGTTATATTGGCTCCTAGAGATCTGAACCACTAGCTTCTTGAAGTTTCATTACACAGCTCTTTGAACCATTTCTCCTTTGTGGAGACTTAAATTCATGGAATGTACTATTTACTCTGTTCCCTCATGTTCCCAGGATAGTGCTGTAGAGATGCCTATACAAAAAGAATTATGTCTTCTGAAGTACAGCATGCACTTAAACACTGTTACAAGGTTGTTCTCCCTCGATGATCTTTTAGCATGCTCTTCAACCCTCACTGGCACTGTTCACTGGAAAGTGTTCCAGGACTTACAGTCAGTCAACCATTTCCCAATCCGTATGCACCTAGCACATCACATCAAACAGTGTTCAAAAACAGCCGTCAAAGTGGATGCTCAGTAAAGCAGACTGGAATCTGTACAGCCAACCTGAGTGTTTAAATGTACTTGCAACTTGTTTGAACAAAAGCACCACTAGTGCACTCTTCTGCCTCCATACTGACTTTCCACAACAGTACTGACCAGCCTGAACAAGAATCTTAAAAACATGAGTAACCTGTAAATGTGAATGTATGCTTTCCCAGCGTATACAGCTGACGAAGAGTTCTCGGGCTTCCAGCCAGGTGGCAGTGTCTTCAAACTGCAATGTTTCGATGAGTGACATTCTCGTCATCTTCTGGCGAAGTGCCGAGTCTTTGCGGATGCCGGTCTCTTTATACCTGCGGCGTGCCCCCCACCACCTGGCTGCGGGAGGCTGGATCCAGAGGAGCCTGCGGGCAGGGTGGAGGGGGAAGCGGGTGCGCCGTTCGTGTCTCCGTCAGAGCATTCTGGTCGTGTCTCATGAGCTGGACGGTTCTTGGTGCGTTCCTGGCGTATTGCGGCTAATACCGGATTCCAGGCCGCGCTCAGTTGATAACCTTCATCCCTGTTCACAAGATTCTCGTGGACCCGTATTTCTATTGATTCTTTAATGACGCTGTCCCAATAGCTCCCGGCTCGGCACAGCACGCTGGTGTTCTAGAAATCAAAGGTGTGGTTTTCTTTGATGCTATGTTGAGCTATAGCAGATTTCTCTATCTGTCCAAGTCGGGCATTCCTGGTGTCTCTCGGCACTTCGCCAGAAGATGACGAGTATGTCACTCATCGAAACGTCGCAGTTTGAAGACACCGCCACCCGGCTGGAAGCCCGAGAGCTCTTCGCCAGCTGTACACGCCATGAAAGAATACATTCACATTTATGACACCTCTACGGGGAGGAGATGCTCTGCAGCTTCAAGCTGCTGCAGAAAGAACGCAACAAGAAAGCCAAATTGCTCAGCTCCATGGCTTTCCTCCAACGTTGCCGAGACGAGAACATCTTGCCACGATTTGCGGAATTAAGACATCCTGTGAAAACGAAGAAAACCGAACGTATTTTACGGCGAGCAGGAATGGCCATTGTCAGGCAACGCATTCACTTCACACAGCAAGAACTGGAAAAGAATGAACACATCCTGATCGCATGTCACCTGAAAATGGCAGAAGTATTACCGGCACACACTTGGGAGTGGGTTGACTGCAGCTCTCACGCCGACAGTGAGGTGCAGAAATGGCATGTTGCCTCAAAACAGATCGACAAATTCGACAGACTCTTTGGAGCTCAGTCGACCCAGAAGGTGACAAATAGCACCAGAGCTATTGTAAATTTTACAGATAAGGTGCTAGATGCAGCCACAACTTCTGTCCTCACGAAAGGGTTAAACTTTGCACCTGTACCAAGGACCATACCGAAACAGGACATCAGCAGCAGTGTAGAGGAAACAATCCGGGGCCTACCCAAGGAGGAAGCTGAGCAGATCCGAAGGGAGATCTGCAGGATTATCGACAAGTCACGACTCCCGAAAGCCAACATTACTGCGCCGGAGCGAGAGGCTATCCGCGCACTGAGGGATGATGCTGACATCATGGTCCTCCCAGCAGACAAGGGAAATGCGATGGTGCCGATTCGCACAGTCGACTACCAACAGAAAATCTGCTCTCTGCTGCAAGGCCCAGCCTACAGGAAACTCGACAAGGACCCTACATGATGATGACCAGGAAAACCGTGGCGCTACTGAAGGACTCAGATCTACCAGAGGTAGTGCAGAAACGGCTGTATCCCAGACTGCAAACGACACCGCACCTGTATGGATTGCCCAAGATTCACATAGATGGGGTGCCTCTACGGCCGATTCTGGACACTATCAACTTGCACAGTTATGGACTGGCCAAATACCTGGCGACACTATCAAAACCAGTGGTGGGACACTGCAGTCAACACGTGAAAAACTCCGCAGATTTCGTAAGAATACTGAAGGACATCCGAATACAGAGAGATGACTACTCGTGTGCTTCGACGTCACCTCCTTGTTCACGAAAGTACCTCTACAAGACGCCTTGGCACTCCTTAATCAGCACTTCGAGCCTGAAACAATGAAGCTCTTTGAATATGCACTTGCGACCATCTACTTCAAGTGCAATGGAGAGCATTATGAACAAGTGGATGGAGTGGCCACGGGATCTCCCCTTGCTCCAGGGGTCACGAATCTTTATATGGAACACTTTGAGGAGGTGGCACTACAAACTGCTCACCGTAAACCCAGGCACTTCTTCTGCTATGTGGACGACACTTTCGTGATTTGGCAGCATGGCAGGCAGTCACTGGAGGAGTTTATGGACCACCTAAATGGCATGCATGAGAACATCACCTTCACGATGGAAGTAGAAGAGAATGGCAGTATTCCATTCCTGGACATACTGATCAGGAAGAAAGCAGATGGCACGCTGGGCCATTCAGTATATAGAAAGAAGACGCACACAGACCTGTACCTCCATGCAATCAGCTGCCACCGTCCGGTGCAACGCCAGTCAGTACTGACCACCTTAGTACATAGGGTGCGCGTCATTTGTGACAAAGAAAGCCTCTCAGACGAATTACACCACCTAAGAGAGGAATTTCGGAAAAATGGGTACAGTGAAACACAGATTGGTACGGTCTTCAAGAGGAGACAGGCTGACAAATGTCAGGAAGAGGAAGAGGACGTTAACAAGAGACTCGCCTTTCTTCCATATTTGGGGCCCATATCAGCCAAAATCGGGAGGCTACAGAGAAAATCAAACATAAATACCGTCTACCGACAACCGCCGAAGACGAAAGAACTGCTGGGCTCAGCCAAAGACCCAGTCAAACTCAACGCACTTGGTATATACAGCTTTGCCTGCTAATTTTGGTGTACAGTACATTGGACAAATGCAGCGCTGCATCTCGAAAAGGTGCGAGGAACACACCAGGCATGTCCGACTTGGACAGATAGAGAAATCTGCTATAACTGAACATAGCATCAAAGAAAACCACACCTTTGACTTTGAGAACACCAGGGTGCTGTGCCGAGCTGGGGGCTATTGGGACAGCGTGATTAAAGAATCAATAGAAATACAGGTCCACAAGAATCTCGTGAACAGGGGCGAAGGTTATCAACTGAGCGTGGCCTGGAATCTGGTATTAGCCGCAATACGCAAGGAACGCACCGAGAACCGTCCAGCTCACGAGACACGACCGTAATGCTCTGACGGAGACACGAACGGCCCGCCGACTCCTCTGGATCCAGCCTCCCGCGGCCAGGTGGTGGGGGGCACGCCGCAGGTATAAAGAGACCGGCATCCGCAAAGACTCGGCACTTCGCCAGAAGATGATGAGAATGTCACTCGTCGAAACGTTGCAGTTTGAAGATACCGCCACCCGGCTGGAAGCCCGAGAACTCTTCGCCATGAGTAACCTGTAATTGTTGCTTGTTTCCTTTGTTGTTCCTGCCTAACAATGACTCATTCTGTCCCTGAAAGCTATCATTTTTTGACTTTCTGTTGCCTAATGGTTCCCAACAATTGCTGCAGCTTTATCTGAAACAAGCTCTTTGCATCATCACTATTACTTGCTAAATCGTGTTAAAATAAATGTAACCAAATACATCTCTGTCAATTTTTATTGTACACAAATTCCCTACAATAACAAGTTGAAATTTTGCCACATATTATATTCTGGTCTACTTATGCAGTGTTAAGAAATTTGGTTTGGATACCACTTGTCCCTTTTGTGCTACCACACTTAGGAAATCCGTGTTTTTCAGGTAATTTTTCAAATTTTTGTATTTTTGTGTGCATGTAAATCTGTTTGTGTGACTGGTATGGGCATGATGAGTTCTGTGTGTGTTTAGGCCACATTAAGCTTACCACAAAAAAATTTATACCCTTTTTGAGCGAACTATATTTGCCATAGAGGGCACCTACAATATTTACCTTTTAACGTATTACATTTTTTAAATCACATTTTGGAATTTTTTTATTTTCCCTCAGAAATATGTTGTTGGTGTTTTGATTCATGGAGTGTGTTCTCTAATGGATGTTACTGGGTTGTAAAAATTACACTGGACTGTGTGGAATAGTTCCAAAGTTAGTAAGACCTGAAGTTGGGTCTGAAGATAGATTGCCAGATGCGGGTTGCAATTTCTGGGTCACGCCACCTTCTTTCACAAGTCATAATTCTGGAACTAATTGGCAGGGGAAACTAATACTTTGTACATGAGTGTTCCACACATGGTAGAATTAGTGTACTGAATTTCAGTCAAATCTGAGACTATGAGCTGGAGCCCGTGGTTGAACTGACATGGAATGACCCCTATGCAAAAGAAATTTTCCTTGTCCTCTTCAACCACACAAGGAAGATGCGGAAACTTCTATGACTTTTGAAGGAATTCAGTCCAATTTCTTCTCCTGAAAACAGGGAAGGACCATTTTTGCTCGAATAGTTAACGTAGTAGTTACCTCATTAGTTATGTAGGAAAGACCCATGTATTCTCAAATCCAGGAAGCTCCTTAGCTGCTTCCATTGTAGGTTCAACCCCTTCCTGGGGGCTCTCAACTCTTTTGGAGTACATGCTTGGCTACTACGGGGTCCCAGCCTTTGCAACATTTCTCCCTAGCCATGTTGCATGCTTATACTTTCACTACCCCTTTCTCCCTCTGCCTCTTCATCGGATGGCTTCTAAGTGCCGACCCTGCTTGGACATGGTTTATGATTTGGCCTCAATTTTCCATTTCTGGCGTATTCTATAGCATTTCATCAAATAAACACATGATACCCATTGTTGGGTCTGACCTGCCACCAATTTTGAAAATTTTTCAGATTGTGCATGGGAGGTCGCCCAATGCAGTTTGTGCTCCTTCGCTTCCCTTCAATACACACAAAACCAGCACAATGCGCTGGTGGTTGTCGAGTACCTCCCTGGGGGTAGACACCTGACCATGCATCCCCATGCATGCCAAGTAGTATGTGGTGGTCATGACAAGTGGCACGGGGACTCTGAGCTACAGATTACTGGACAGGTAGCCATTGATGAGGTTGGTGGTTCCCATGTGGAGAGTCCCAATTTGAAGTGGGTGGCACCACAATAGATGAGTCACAAATGAAGTTATCTCCTACCTGTGGCCATACGGCCCCAGCAGTTTTCATGAATGGACCGTCCTCTTTCAGTGCAGAGAGATATTACCCTAAAACATTCCCTTCCCTGGCTGCACTGTGGGAGGAACCTAGGGTAAGCAGCTAGCAGAACAATACTCCCCACAATACTTCGTTTGTACAAGGACTGATGGTGTTCCTTCTTTGCCACAAAGCTCTTGTTTTTTTTGTGGAGAACTTAGAAGACAAGTTTGGGGAAGTGGCAGCCACCTCTGAAATGAAAAGTGGATCAAATTTGATAAAAATGGCATCCCCTACCCAGTAATGGGCATTGCTCGCTTGTAACACTCTAAATTTAGTTCAGGGCATCATTTTACACAGAGACCTGCTCTTACAATCTAATGATGAGCTACATGCCAAATTGGAGCAATGGGGTGTATACCTTGCCTGTTGCGTACATAGGGGGCCAAAGGACAATGGGTTGCTGAGGGCGCCTTCATCTTGGCCTTTTAGGGCGATTCATTGCCTGAAAAGGTCAAGGTGATGGTATACTGGTGTGATGTGAAACCATATTTCCCTGCCCACAGGGTGATGCTTCATATGTTTGAAATTTGGGCACATGTCTTCGTGTTACAACATTAACCCCCTATCTAGAGATTGTGGACAAGAGCTGACTGTGCACCTCCTTCATCTGTGTCAACTGTGGAGAGCACCACTCTCCCTGCACCAGATTGTGCTGTTTTCCAGAGAGAAAAGAAAATACAAGAATACAAGACTCTGGACATACTCATTCACCAAGAGGCCAAGAAGTAGTAAAGTGCTTGCACCCAGCATGTCGACATATGTTACAGCTATGATAATGTCACTCCCCTTTGGCAAAGGTACTCCTGCCTGTTACAACTCCTACAGTGATCCCTCAGGGGCACTTGACCTTGCCTACCCGTGATGGTCGGCAGCTCACACCTACATTGGGATCATTAGCTTCCCACCCATCAGCAACATTGGCGTGCATCTCCCAGCTGGAGAGAAATCGCCTTTCTCCAGCTTCTCTTGCCAGGAAGGGGCCCCTCGGGACACTTTCTTCCATTGTTTCCATCTGTCTACTACTGGACACCAGCCATTCGCTGAAGGAGCCGTAGGCTCCTGATTGCAGGTCTTCACGATCGTCCTCATTACCTGACAGTGATTCAGAGAAGCCCTCGCAATCATTGAAATCCTCTAAGGAGAGGAAGGAAAAGAAAAAGTCCTCAAAGAAGTACCATGACAGCAGATCCCACATCTTCCACTCCTGTGGCTGAGAGGATTTCTGCGGCCCCTGAGGCACTGGTTTGCATCACACAATATAACTCGGAACCCACGTATGTTGATACCATAAACCCTCAACCAGTAGCAGCAGATGACCCTAATGCATAACCTGCCCCCTTAACATCTTTTAAGAGCCTTCTGCATTGCTGTTCGGGAGACTTGGTTTCCAACAACACAGACCCCAGCCCTTCATGGATACCAGAGATATTATGAGAATTGTGCTGCCTATGACAGTGTGTCGAGCTGAGTTTGCACATATGTTGTAGACGCTCTATATAGTGAACACGTGCCTCTTAATACACCTTTGGAGGCTGTGACAGTTAGAGTAAGAGCATTTTAGGATATTAACATTTGCAATGTTTACCTACCTCCCGATCATGAAGTGCCTCAGAACATACTGTTTGCATTGGTTTCTTAGCTCCGCCACCTTTGATGATCTTGGGTGATTTCAGTGCCCTTGACTCGTTGTGTGGTGGAAACACGGTCACTGGCTGCAGTAAAGAGCTCGAAAATTTTCGAGCATAACTTGCCCTTTACTTCCTGAATATTGGTAGGTACCCCACACACTTCCGTGTGGCACACGGATCCTTCTTGGCCATAGACCTTTCCATTTGCATCCCTTGTCTTCCCCATCCGTCCACTGGAGTGTCCACAATGACCTGTGTGGTATTGACCACTTCCCGATCTTCCTGTCCCTCCCTCAAGGTTGCTCCCCTGGATGCCTGCTAAGATGGGCTCTCAATAGTGCTGATTGGGATGCTTTCACTTCTGCTGTTGACCTTGGCTCCCTGCCACATGGACGTATCGATGAGGCAGTCCAGAATACAACTACAGCCATTCTTTTGGCAGACGATTTAGTGATCCCCTGTCCCTCTGGCCTGCCCTGACAGAAGACAGTACCTTGGTGGTTCTCAGAAGTCATAGAAGTCGTTTGAGATTGTAGGCAGGCTCTCAAATGTTATAAGCGGCACCTGTGTACAGAGCACATCATTGCCTTTAAGCAGCTCCGTGCCTGGGTCTGCCACCTAATAAATAAATGGAAGCAAGAATACTGGGAAACGTATGTTTCAACCATCGGACCGCTTACGTCTCCTTCGCAGGTTTGGGCGAAGATCAGATTTCTCTATGGATATCAGACCCCTGCAGGTGTACCTGATATTACATTAAATGGCACAATCTACACTCACGCAGACCCCCCACCCCTATGAGACTCGCCTCTCTTTGGCAGATTCGAGCTTTGCTACCATGGGGCCCCAGCCTTTGCAGCATCTTTACCCTTCCATACTGCATGTCTATCCTCTTGCTATATTCTTTTTCCCCTCCCTTGGGGAACATGTCTGGGATGTTACTGGGAATGTTCTGCCTTGTCTGTCGCTGACATTAGAACAGTCTCACCATTGTTTTTCATTCTCTTTTCCTTTCTTTGTTTCCCTTCTCCTCTTGTTCGTCTGCTTTGGCATTTGAGATTCCTCCTTTTCTTCTTCCCCCTTGTGCACTCCTGAAGGCCGGCCCACACGCCTGACGTGTAACAGTTGAGTGGGTAACACGCAATTCCCAGCCCTGGGTCGACAGTTAGGGTTCACACATACCCCCTGGTACAGGCCAGGCCCAGGGAGGGGTAATTCCCTTAGCTGCTATCTTCCCAAATTGCCAATTGGCCCCTCTGTCAGGTGTTCGGGTGCGCCCCGTTGTCAAGGGGGCCCCCAGTTGGAAGCAGCGCACCATCAGAGACGCTGGCAATCACGGGGGATTTTCTCGCAATGAGCCAATCATCTTCACAATAAACATCTCCGAAATGTAAATTGAATGAGGCTAATGATTCAAAGACCCTTCCAGCTGCCTCACGGTTCCTTGTGGTCTCACGTACTGAAGACAGTCTGTCCTATGCCACAGTAAATCTGGTTATTATTCAGAAACGTGTTGATGCATTTGCCAGCCCTGTGAAATCCTGCTCTCATTTACAGAATAGCACTTTGCCTGAGTGGTCCGTTCTTTCTAACTCCTACTCGAGCTACCATTTCCCATGTGCTATCCGTTTGTTGACTCATGCACACCTAAATGGTAGCTTATTAAGACTGACTGGCGGCTTTACTCCTCCCTGGCAATCTTTGAAGAACAGGATTTTCCCACTTGTGATGACCAAGTGGAATATCTCACAAACGTTATCCTTACTGCTTCAGAATGTTCCATTCCTCGCACTTCCTTTTTACCACACTGTGTCCCAGTCCCTTGGTGGACTGAGGCATGCCACGACGCAATTCGCACATGGAGATGTGCTCTTCGCATTATTATCTGTCATCCTACAATGGCATACTGCATTCATTATAAACAGATGGCGTGCAAATTGTCGTCGCTTTCTTCGGGATAACAAGAAAGCTAGCTGGATTTCATTCACTATGTGACGAAGCAAGCTGGGATAATTTTAATTCCCCTCTTGTTTTGCCATCTGCCTCCTTAAATCCGTTTTGTTACTTTTAACTATTTACCATTAACATTTCTGAATATAACCTGCATTTTCATGGAGATTGGTCCTCAGTTTTAAAGGATATAACACGAGATCTAATTATGTGCTTAGTTTTATGTATGTAATTGATTTTCTAATTTATTTTGACTGTTCCTTTCATTATAGGGTGAAATCAGTAATTGTTTCATAACTTAAATTCTATCATTGACATATAAACAAGTATAAATTCTGTAACAATAGTAAACATTTGGAAGATGAAGTACTAGTAATCTTAAAGTATGTATTTAGCTGCATTCAAAAATAGGTTAGCAAAACCAGCGCTTCATTAATTCCAAAGTAATTAACAGTTTTGTCAAAAGTATTACCCCTTCTGCAAGTCCGGGGGTAAGAATAGGCCCGAGGTATTCCTGCCTGTCATAAGAGGCGACTAAAAGGAGTTTCGCATGTTTCGGCCTTTATGTGATGGTCTCCTATAGGGTTTGACCTCCATTCCACAAAATTTTCCCAAAGAGCGAGCAAATTGGGGAAGGGGGCCTTACATGGTGCATAATGTCCGTCACGCATTGAGATCTTTAGCCCATTTTCTTGTTGTCGCATTTCAGTTCCGCTAACTCTCCATCTCTTGGGCAAGGACACCTTCCTGACTGCGTTTTCCACCATGCACTATGCAGTGTCGCTTTCTGCGTCAACAATGACCATGGACTTCTTTACACCTGATATCCAACACTGTAGCCAGTCCATTGTGGTGGGGCCGCCATATATTCTGTTGGTTGTAGCCCCCTGACCACACAGGGATCGCTCTGCTGATGCCTGCACCGTTAATTCCCCATGTATGCCAAGGGGTAGATGCCCATTCCCCAAGGCACCGGGACTCCTGGCTATGGCCATCCTGCCAGGTGGCCTTTGCTGTGGCTGGGTGGTGCCCGTGGGGAGGGCCCCTGGTCGGAGTGGGTGGCATCAGGGCGGATAACATGCGATGAAGCGTAGTCCATCATCTCTTGCTGGTGTTTCACCACCAGCAGTCTCTAAGCATTCACGAGCTCAAATCAACACACAGAGGTACAACCACAAATCATTCATCGTTCCCCTACCTGGCCACACCATGGGAGGAATGTCAGGCTAAGGATGGCAGCGGATCTTATTCACCCCGGTACCTTGTATGTTGGAGAGCTGATGGGGAATCTTTCATGATGATGAAGCCTCAGTTCTGTGTTGAGCATTTAGAGGACAAGTTTGGGGAGGTGGAGATGTCCAAAATGAGATCTGGGTCAATCTTAATCAAAACAGCATCCTCTGCCCAGTCACGGATGCTACTCGTGTGTGACAAGCTGGGGGATGTTTCTGTAACCATCACACCCCATAAGAGCTTAAATATGGGCCAAAGTATCATATTTCAAGGGACCTTCTTTTGCAGTCTGATGATGAGCTGTGCGCCAATTTAGAGCGGCGAGGTGTACATTTCGTCTGGCGTGTCCACCGGGGTCCAAGGGATAATCAGGTTGCCACTCGTGCCTTCATCTTGGCCTTCGAGGGTGCTACATTGCCCGAGAAGGTGAAAGTGATGGTCTACCGCTGTGATGTAAAGCCATATATGCCTAACCCAATGCGGTACTTTAAGTGCTGGAAGTTTGGCCATATGTGTTCCTCCTGTACTTCCAGCATCACATGCCAAGATTGTGGACGTCCTTCGCATCCCAATACTACATGTGCCCCGCCGCCAAACTGTGTCAACTGCAGAGAGCACCATTTGCCTTGCTCGCCAGACTGCAGGATTCTCCAGAAAGAAAGGAAAATCGTGGAGTACAAGACCCTGGACTGACTGACTTACACTGAGGCTAAGAGAAAATTTGAAAGCTTGCATCCTGTGCATCTGTCATCGTTACAACAGTTCTGGCACCATCAGCTCCGACAACCCGAGTCACCTCTCAGAGCCAGAAGACTACACCTTCCCCCTTCATGGTGGGGGGTATTTCCCTCCCTGTTGCTCCTGCACCACCTACTTCAGGAGTAACACCCCCCCAACCGTCTGGGATATCAGTCCCCACTTCTGAGTTGGAGAAGCATAAGTCTTCTTCGGCTCCTCTCGCTAGGAAGGGGACCCTTGGGTCTCTCCCTTCCCAGTTTTCTGCTAGTGGGAAAGATGACACCCACCAGTGGCTGAAGAGCCCAAAAGCAGCTAATTGTAGGGCTCCACGCTCATCCTCAGTCCTGGAGACTGAGCCAGTGAAGTCCTACCAGCCAGGGAAACCCGAGGAGCAGCGAGAAGAAGACCCCTAAGACCAAGGAAATTGTGGTGGCACCCACACCACCGCTACCTAAAAGCTCTGTGTCTGAGGATGGGATGCAGGTTCTGGCGTCCGCTGAGGCTAGATATTGCCAGACCCTCGGACACAATGGATATAGACTGCCTCGACAAACTGTCGGTGGCATTATAAACTTCCTCATTGAATGTTCCATGCCTTCCCAGCCTCACGATGACGTTACGTTCGAGGAGAATTGGGGCGGTTTTTTCCACCGCCCGGCTGAGCTACAGTAATTGTTAAGCTTTACGCCTGCTATCTGCATTGCTCTCCAGGAAACCTGGTTCCCACCAATATGGTCCCCTGCCTTCTGTGGCTATAAGGGATATTACAGTAACCGTAGTGACTATAATCGAGTGTCATGTGGAGTTTGCGTTTATGTCCTAAACTCAGTCTGTAGTGAACATATGCCCCTTCAAACCCCACTTGATGCTGTGGCTGTCAGAATAGGGACGACACAGGAAATAACTGTCTGCAGTACCCCTTAATGTATTAGCTGCACTGATTGGTCAACTCCCTAAACCTTTCCTACTTTTGGGAGATTTTAACGCTCATAACCCCTTGTGGGGTGGCACCGTGCTTACTGGCCGAGGCAGAGATCTCGAAACTTTACTGTATTAGTTGGACCTCCCCCTCTTAATTAAACACTGGGGCTGCCACACATTTCAGTGTGGCTCATGGTAGTTACTCAGCCAGTGATTTATCAATTTGCAGCCCAGGACTTCTCCCATCTATCCACTGGAGAGCACATGATGACCTACGTGGTAGTGACCGCTTCCCCATCTTCCTTTTACTGCACCTTCCGTCAGGCCCACGGATGCCTGCCTAGATGGGCTTTAAACAAGGTGGACTGGGAAACTGTCACCACTGCTGCTATCGTTGAATCTCCTCCACACAGTAACATCGATGTGATGGTAGAGCAGGTGACTACTGCAATTGTTTCTGCAGCAGAAAACGCGATTCCTCACTCGTTATTGTGCCCCAGCATAAGGCAGTCCCTTGGTGGTTGCCGGAAGTCACTGAAGCAATTAAGGCGCATCAGCGAGCTCTACAGCGGCATAAGCAGCACCCTTTCCTGGAGCACCTCACAATCTTTAAACAGTTCCGTGCCTGCGTTCGCCAACTTCTCAAACTATGGAAGCAGGATTGTTGGCAGAGATATGTCTTGCCCATTGGGTACCATACGTCACCTTCCAAAGTCTGGGCAAAGATCAAATGTATTTTTGGATACCAGACCCCAACAGGTGTCCCTGGTGTTTCCATAAATGGCGTGTTATCTACCGATGCAAACACGATTGCCGAGCACTTTGTTCAAGCCTCTGCTCGGTGGCTGATGGTAATGTTGGCTATGGCTTTGTCCACAGAGGCCATACCGAACAACATTCCTTGCCCGATGGCTGCAGTGTATTCACTGCAGAGCTGGTAGACATATCTCGTGCACTTCTATATATCCATTCATGACCAGGGGAATCGTTTCTTCTGTGTACTGACTCCTTGAGCAGCCTACAGGCTATCGACCAGTGCTACCCTCGCCATCCTTTGGTGGCATCCATCCAGGAGTCCATATATGCACTGGACTCGTTCAGTGGTGTTTGTGTGGAACCCAAGACATGTAAGCATCCCAGGCAACAAACTTGCCGACAGGCTGACCAAACAGGCTACGCAGAAACTGCTGCTGGATATGGGCATCTCTGAACCTAACATGTGTTCTGGCTTACGCCGCAGGGTTTATCGGCTTTGGGAGGTGGAATGGCATAACAATACGCACAACAAACTGGTTGTCATTAAGGAGACTACGAATGTGCGCAAGTCTTCCATGCGGTCCTCTCGCAGGGAATCTGTTGTCCTCTGCTGGCTCCGCGATGGGCACACTTGGGCGACCCACGGTTACCTCTTGCACTGTGAAGAACAATCTGTGTCGTTGCGGAGCCCGGTTGACAGTGGCCCATATTCCAGTGCACTGTCCCACTTTGACAGCCCAGTGACGAAATCTTGGGTTACCAGACTCATTGCCGCTCATTTTATGTGACTGATTTAGTTTTACTTGATGTCTGCTTGTGTCTGTATGTGTGGATGGATATGTGCGTGTGTGCGAGTGTATACCTGTCCTTTTTTCCCCCTAAGGTAAGTCTTTCCGCTCCCGGGATTGGAATGACTCCTTACCCTCTCCCTTAAAACCCACTTCCTTTTGTCTTCCCCTCTCCTTCCCTCTTTCCTGATGAGGCAACAGTTTGTTGCGAAAGCTTGAATTTTGTGTGTATGTTTGTGTTTGTTTGTGTGTCTATCGACCTGCCAGCGCTTTTGTTCGGTAAGTCACCTCATCTTTGTTTTTATATATGATTTAGTTTTACATTTTATTTGTCAGGTAGGGGTTTTCCCATTCGATCTGAATTTTAGTGTGTGTCCTTTGTTCCTCTGTGTCCTCCACCCTAGTGCTTTTGGGGTGGAGGTTTTAATGTTTTGCAGAGTGGTTGGCTTTTCTTGTTTATTCTCATGGTCGGCAATCCACCGTAATCTGCTTTCTTGTTTTACTGTCTTCTGTTTCTAGCATGTCTCTGTTGTTTTCTTGTCCTCTTTTGTTCCTTTTAGTGGTTCAAATGGCTCTGAGCACTATGGGACTTAACATCTGAGGTCATCAGTCCCCTAGAACATAGAACTACTTAAACCTAACTAACCTAAGGAAATCGCACACATCCATGCCCGAGGCAGGATTCGAACCTGCGACTGCAGCGGCCACGCGGTTCCAGACTGAACGCCTAGAACCGCACGGCCACAGTTCCTTTAGTGTTCGTTGCCTTACCTTCGGTCATGTGGTTTTTCTTTTCTTTCCATTTTGTGTTATGTGTCTCGTCTGTTTTATTCTCACTTGTGGCACTGTCTTATTAGGAACAAGAGACCGATGACCTCAAAGTTTGGTCCCCTCTCCCCTCTTTTAAACCAACCAACCAAAAGTATTTTTTGCGTAACTATATTTGTTAATTTCATGATTTAAACAAATAATTTGGCATAACCCTTATAGTAGAAGGAACTGCTAAAAAAAAAGACGTATTAAGTTAATTTAATGAGATAAGTTTTAATTGTAATTTCTGTAAATTTGACTTCAAACATTGTGTAGTTTCAGTACCGATTATTGTGATGATATGTGGGGGGACCGATTTTTGGTCAAAAGGCAGTCAGTCCACGAGTGAGTTTCAGTTGAGTAACCTGTGCTGGTTAGAACAACAACAATGCTTCAATTTAACTGTGAAATAAGTGTTAAACAATTACGCCGTGTGTGAAAACTGCTTCATACATACCTGATTATTGTTAGGTTTTACTGCTCATAGATGTTCAACGAGAAACTATTGTAGCAGTATATGGAGTTTCCCCTGTTAACTATTAATGAGGCTTATTGAAGATAACATAATAGGGTACTGGCCATGTAACTGGGTGTTATTAGGGGGTTGTGAAAAGTGAAATTGAAGTACTGTAAAACGTAACTGTGCATACGTCGGCTACATCATTTAAAGTAGTCAGTGTTGGAATCCCCAAACCCCTTTTTTCTGCCAGTGTAGCAACACCGTATGTTGACACCGAGGACAACAATCGACAAGTGATTAAATAATAAAAAGCAGGAGGAACCGCCACAAATAGTTCTATTAACAGTTCCACCCATTCCTCTGTTGTGTGTTGCCAACTTCCTATGGCTCTCTGGGACCAAGATCCATTCGCTAAGTTCCAGCCTGACAGCAGCAGACGATATCGTTGTGGACCCTATTGCTATCTCCAGCACCTTGGGCCATCATTTTGTGGAAGTTTCAAGCTCTTCCCACTATCCATCGGAAACGCGAGGCGGCCCGGGTGATACCCTTCTCTTCTCAGAATCGTGAGTGCTACAATGCTGCCTTTACTGTGAGGGAGCTAGATCATGGTCTCAGTTCATCCTGATCTTCCGCCCCAGGGCCAGACGCTGTCAACGTTTAGATGTTGCAGCACCTTTCTCTTGCTGGCAAGCACTTTCTGCTTAACACACACAACTGCATCTGGGCAGAGGGCACATTTCCCTGACATTGGCTTTAAGCCACCGTCATACCCATACGTGAGCCCAGTAAGGACAAAAACCTTCCTTGTAGCTACCACCCCATCTCTCTCACCAGCTGCATTTGCAAGGTGATGGAATGTATATTTCGTGCCCAGCTGGTATGGTGGCTCGAGTCTTGCAATTTACTAACCACTGCACAATGTGGATATAGAGCACGTTGTTCTGCAGTTGACCATCTCGTTACTTTGGCCACCATGTCATGAATGGTTTTTTGCTGAAGTCCCAGACTGTGTTTTTCGATTTGGAGAAAACCTAAGACGCCTGCTGGAGGACTGGTATCTTTCGTACTCTTTACACAGGGGCTTCCTTTGCGGCCAGCCCTGTTTCCTTCAGGAATTTTTAAAAGATGGAGTGTTCAAGGTGCGTGTGGGTTCTGGCTCGTCGGACACCTTTGTCCAGGAAAATGGTGTGCCTCAGGGTTCTGTCCTGAGTGTCCTTCTCTTTGCTATCACCATTAATCCTCTAATGGCCTGTCTTCCACCGGTGTTTTTGTACTATTTTGTCATCTATTGCAGTGCTCCACAGACTTGTCTCGCTGAGTAGCATCTTTCACAATGTCTTGATTGTCTTTAATGCTGGAGCATCGACAATGGCTTTCATTTTTCAACTGACAAAACCATCTGTATGAATTTCGCGCGGCGCAATTGGATTCTCCCACCATCTTTACATCTTGGGCCTGTTGCTTTTTCATTCGTTGACACTGTGGAACTCCTCGGGCTCATGCCTGATAGGAAGCTCCCTTGGTCCTCCCATGTGTCTTACCTGGCAGCCCACTGTACGCGGCCCCTCAATGTCCTACATGTCCTCAATGGTACTTCCTGGGGTGCCAATCAAACCACCCTCTTCCGCTTGTACCAGTCCCTTGTAGACTATGGGTGCTTTGTTTATGCATCTGCACATCCATTCCTTTTATGCCATCTCAACACTATCCATCATCGTAGCATCCATTTGCCCACTGACACATTTTACACTAAACTGGTTGAGTGTCTGTGTGCTGAAGCTGCTGAACTACTACTGTCCTACTGTCTCCTCAGCAGGTATACATGCTGTTTGTCTGCCATGCGTGGCCACCCATCCTGTGCCACCTCCTCGAATGATTCCTGTGGTTATCAGTAAGGGGCATATCGCTCTTTTCTGTTACCTCCTGAAGTCTGCTTTTGGCGCTTGATCCGGCAGCTTAACTTCACAGTACCTGCAACTTTCCCTCTGGGTGTGAAATCTTCACCATCTTGGCTTCGTGAAGTGATCCTTCTTAACCTTGGTCTTCATTCTCTTCCTGAGGACACTACTCGAGCCTCACTCTATCGCCTACAGTTCCATGACCTTCGCATGGAATTTCGCAATAGTTCCTTTTTGTACACTGATGGGTCTCAGACTGACTGTGGTGTTGGGTGTACCTTCGTCATTGGCGCCCACGTCTTTAGAGGTCGGCATCCAGCACATGGTTCAGTATTTACAGCCGAGATCTTCATCTTGTGTCAGGTCACGGAGTACATCTGGTGAGACAGACTTTTCTTGTCTCCTCTACTCAGACTCCCTTAGCGGCCTTTAAAGTCTATGTGCGCTGTACACTGCCCATCCCTTAGTGCAAGGGGTCCAGGAAAACTGTCACTTGCTCACTCTTGGTGGAGCCATTGTAAAGTTTATGTGGGTTCCTGGTCATGTCGCTCTGCCAGGAAACGAAGCTGCTGCCAAGGCTGCAGTCCTCGTACCTCAGCCCACTAGTTCCATATTCCCTCCAGTGATCTCTGTGTTGCCGTCTGTCAGGAGGTGGTGTCCCTTTGGCATCACCATTGTTCCTCCCTTCGTGGGAATAAGCTCAGGTTTATTAAGGCTCTCCCAGTGTCATGGACGACCTTCTCTTGGCCCTCCCGCTGGGAGGAGGTCATTTTAACTAGGTTGCATCGTTATTTGATAAGTGGTGCTCCCCCACCACTTTGTACCCATTGCGCCCAAGTTTTAACTGTCTGCCACTTCGTGACAAAAGTCCTTTTTTTCCGTCTTGGGCTTGCCATCTAAGTTATCGGCCATTTTAGGCAACGACACGCGGGCTGTTGACCGCATTTTACATTTTATCCATCAAAGCTATATGGTGAATGCAAATTAATTTTTAGTTTTGGACCTCCGTTTCTCTGTGGTGTCTTTTGTAGACTTTCTCCTTGTCCCTGTTTTTAGCAGTCATCTCTTATGTTAATTGGGATTGATGTTAAGTTGTTTTTTAACTCATCTCTGTTTTCGTGTTCTATGGTTTTGACATAGGCGTGTATGACCCCAGTTGTTTTTGCGCCCTAAAACGAAACAAGCAAACTGACCCAGACGCTGTTGCCAAATATTTTGCTCTGCGCTATGCTCAAGCATCAGAGCCTGAGAATTATCAACCTGCCTTTCGTGTGCTGAAACAACGGTTGGAGCAAAACCAGTTACCTTTTACTACACCTAGAGCTATATAATGCTTCATTGTGAGAGTGGGAATTCGTCAGTGTCCTCACCCACTGCCCTGATACAGTCCCAGGGCCAGACTGCAACAACAGCCAAATGATCAAGTGCTTGCCAGTAGATTGTCAGCATCATATCCTTGGCTGGCATCTTCAACCGCATCTGGCGCAAGGGCGAGTTCCCATCCCAATGGCAAGAAATCGTCACTGTCCCAGTACTGAAACCAGATAAGCACCCTCTAGAGATGGACAGTTGTTACCCAATTACTCTCAACAACGTTCTCTGTAAGTTACTTGGACATATTGTGAACCTGTGGCTGTGTTGGCTCCTTGAACGTAGGGGTCTTCTATCTACGTCCTAGGATGGTTCACTAATGATAATCTGGTTTACCTGGAGTCTGCCATCCGAACAGTTTTTCCCCAATGTCAACACCTTAGAGCTGTTATATTTTACCTACAAAAGGCTCATAACACCACATGACACCAAACCCATGCTACCTTACGTGAGTGGTGTCTCTGGAGTCATCCTAATTTTCATCCAGAACTTCCTTTCACACCATATGGTCCAAGTTCGAGTTGGTACTTTCCACAGTATCCCCCATATCCAAGAGAATGGAGTCCAGCAGGACTCTGCACTGAATGTCCCTCTCTTTCTAGTAGCCATCAGTGGTCTAGCAGCAGCTGTGGTGTCCTCAGTATCACCCTCCTTGTATTCTGACAGCTTTTACCTCTACTATTCCTCCTCTATTGTGGGTGTCACTGAATGTTATTGCAAGGCACCATACAAAAGGTGCATCCATGGGCCATCAGCCACGGCTTTCACTTTTGTGCCACCAAGACTAACATCATGCACTTCTGTTGACACTGTATCGTTCACCCACAACTGGAACTTTATCTCGACAACCAACTGCTCAGTGTAGTGGAGACTTATCACTTGAGGACTGATCTTTGATTCTCGGTTGAATGGATTCCCCATCTTCACCAGCTTAAGTGAAAGTGCTGGCTGCACCTTAATACACTCACTGCCTGAGTAAGACCAGCTGGAGTACAGATCAGTCCACTGTTCTGCAGTTTTACAAAGCCCTGATACAATCCCGCCTTGATTATGGGTGTTTGGCATACAGTTCGGCATCACCCCCAGCATCGCAGATACACCACTGCCGGGGTTCAATTTGTGACAGAAGCCTTTCGAACTAGCCCTGTGAACAGCTTACTCATGGATGCTAGGATCCCTCTGTTGCGGATAAGCACCAACAACAGCTTGTCAATTACGCTACTCATGTTTGCAGCTTCCCTAAACGTCCAAACTACCATCTCCTCTTTCCGAACACTGTAATCCATCTCCCACAATGGCAGACTGACACTGATTGTGATTGCAGTCTGCATCCAGTCTGACCTCTCTGAACTTCAGTTGTTTCCTCTTCCACCTCTCCTCTGCACCCACCTCCGTGGTGCATCCCTCGACAACAGCTTCATTTTGATATATCACAAGGTCCGAAAGACTCGATTCGTGCCGAGGTCCTCTGCTGCCAATTTTTCTTCATCCTTGGCATGTCCCAGGGTTCAGAAGTCGTCTACACTGACAGCGCAATGTTTCCTGGTTGTGTAATCTTTGCTTATACTCATGTGGAACATACTGAACACCTCCCCTTGCCAGATGGCTGTAGTGTTTTCACTGTGGTGTTGGTCGCGATCTCTCAGCATATCTGGTCCTGCACTTGTGAGTCCTTTCTCATCTGCAGCGACTCCGTGAGCAGTTTGCAAGCTCTCGACCAATGCTACCGTCACCACCCATTGGTCATTGATAGCTGGGGCTCCGTGTATGCCCGTGAACAGTGTGAGCGTTCAGTGACCTTCATCTGGACCCTGGCCACCTTGGAATCCCGGTGAATGAACTCGTTGATAGCCTGCCCAAACTGGCTACCAGTAAACAGAGTCTTGAGATCAGTATACCATAAACAGACCTCCAATCAGTATCACGCTGACAACTTTTAGGTGCCTGGAATGAGATGATGCCCCAGTGATTGACTCAGTTTTACATTTTATTTGTGAAGCGAGCTTTTACTATTATCCTTAAGAGAGGGCCACTTCACCTTATTGCTACATTGACGTGGTGACCCTCTCAAAAGATCTACTGTCACCTCCACAGTTGTTAGTTTCTAATTGAGGATTTCGCAGGATGTGAGGCCTTATGTTATATGTATGTCTGAGTAGGATTAACCACTAATTTGATCACACAGAGAAGATAAAATAGTGGATGCACAGCAACAAAGGTTAACGATTTCAAGGGCAGGGAGAAAAAAGAGCCATGGCAAACCCCAAGAGTGAAAAATACCTCTGTGATAGTTTAGACAGGTAGTAGGAGCAGTAGCAGTTTTCTTGCTATCTGTAACAGATCATGCAGGGGTGAGGTGGTTGTTAATTTTGGGTATCGTGCAATGGTCAGTACCACTGTCAGTAACTTAGGTGATTATAAAGAGTGTCAGTCCTATCGAGGAGCGGTACTGCTGGGCTGGGCACCTATGAGTCAGGTTAAGAATGAAAGAATTGTTCGAATGTCTCATTTTCCTATACACTCGTATGTCGAGTTTTTTTTCCAGTATCAAGGCGGTATTTTCTGTGAAGGTCCACACACACACACACACACACACACACACACACACACACACACACACACACACACACACACACACACACACACACAGAGAGAGAGAGAGAGAGAGAGAGAGAGAGAGAGAGAGAGTGTATCGTAAAGCATTGCTTACGATGCATAGCACTTAGTTCTGTATGATCTGCAGACATGTAGGATCCGCGTTTCGTTAGACTGGAGCTGTATACTTCATCAGTGGTCTAATTAGTGTTATATATATGGTTGTCAACACCCTTCTATTCATTGTGCTTTGTGTACTGATCATGGTGTAAAGCTGTCTGAGCCTCACGTTAGCTTGGCTGGTCGTGTATTCAGTGTGATCCCACCACCCCCATGTATGTTTCTATTCCAGCCAGACACCGAGGTATCCAACTTCCTTACAGAAACGTGCTGGGCGTGTGTGTAGTGTCATTTGTTTGCAGTTTTGGTGTTTGTGCAGAATTTCAGTTGGAGTGTGAACAGAACAGCCTCAGACTTGTCAATGTTTACTTTAACATGCCATCCTTCCAGCCAATGCTCGACAGTTTTGAGTGCTGTCTGTAATTGTGAGTTAATGTTGGACATTTTCCAGTCTTGTTGTGCTAGGATGGCTGTGTCATTTGTGCAGATGGCTGTCGTCTCGTTTTGTGTAGCTGGGAAGTCACTGATGTAGACGTTAAACAAAAGGGTCCTAGGATACTGCCTTGGCGTACTCTCGTTTGTATACTGACTTGTGTTGGCTGTTTGCCCAGAACATCAGTTTAGAAGCATCTGTTGGTGCGGTATGAGTGTGTGAGACATACGAGTCCATCAGGGAACCCACCATCACTGAATTTGTGCACGAGACTGTTGTGCCATAGACGCTCAAAGGCCTTTTCGATGTCCAGGAACACTGCCCCTGTAGCTTTGTTAATGTTGTAGCTGTCTGTGATACATTTCATTACATGGAGGAGTTAATGGATTGTGGAGTGGTGATAAAGTGTGAAAGCTGGGTCAAAAGGAATTAGATTCGGTGTGAATGATGCTGCTAGTGTCATGGCCATCAGTTCAGCCTTCTCTGCAGAGCATAATGGTCCGTCAGGTCCTTGTAGAGTTGGTGTGTAGTGTTTCTCCTTTGTGAAATATAGGCTAGTTTGCACACAGCAGGCTGCATGGCATCTAGCCTTGTGAATATGTTGTTCACTGTGTGGTTTTAAATGTTTGCATTTTTCCCCATATGGTACGCCGGAGTCTGTTAACGTGCTGTTTGTAATGTGGGCACCTGGTGTGCTGCTAATATCTCCTGGAGTGGTTTCTCATTGTACTGTTGCCTCCTCTGCCCAGACCGGGCTGCAGCATCTGGGCTTGGTGGTCCAGCCTGCTCCATAACTCCCCCCACCCCCCCCCCCCCAATTGTGGTCTGTTATACTTGTTGTATTTTGTCTCGCTCTGTACTATTCTTGTCCTGTCTGTGTTGCTAGTCTTTCCAAGTCAGTCTCGGAGTAGAATACCTTTGGTAAGTGGCAGGGGCTGGGGGATGTGTGTCCTCTCATTGCTCTCTGCTTTCAGGGGCCTCCGACTGCTCCCTAGTTAGGGCATCTTGCTTGCCTTTCTCCCTCTGCCTCCCTTTTTATTTTTGTCCCTTACCTCAGCTTCACTGACATTGGTAGATCTTGGGCTTTTCTTCCCCTGGGTTTTGCATGGTAAGCTCTCTGTGATATGCAGTCATATAGACCTGTCTGTGCGAGCACAAAGGGACTTATGACCTAATAGTTTTCTCCCTTTAAACATCCATCCAACCAACCATTGTTGGTACAAGAAATACCATTTCACCATTGACTAATGTGATCTGCTGGAGTAGCTATCCAGCAGGCTTTGGCTTTCCTACTCGAGTTACATGTTGCTGAAATCTATCTTCAGAAAGCTTATGATACCACTTTGAAGTGCAACATCCACAGAGATCTTCATCAGTAAGGCTACCAGGACAACTACCCATTTCTATACAGTCCTCAGTCTCGCAGCACTATTTCAGATACTGTATTGGGAAAGGCAGTAGTGAAGGCAGCAGACGATCAAGTAGGTAAAAAGACGAGGGCTGGTAGAAATCCTTGGGTAACAGAAGAAATATTGAATTTAATTGATGAAAGGAGAAAATATAAAAATGCAGTAAATGAAGCAGGCAAAAAGGAATACAAAAGTCTCAAAAATGAGATTGACAGGAAGTGCAAAACTGCTAGAGGAGAGAATGTAAGGATGTAGAGGCTTATCTCAATAGGGGTAAGATAGATACTGCCTATAGGAAAATTAAAGAGACCTTTGGAGAAAAGAGAACCACTTGTATGAATATCAAGAGCTCAGATGGAAACCCAGTTCTAAGCAAAGAAGGGTAAGCAGAAAGGTGGAAGGAGTCATACGGAAATGGAAGAGGATGTAGATGAAGATGAAATGGGAGATACGATACTGCGTGAAGAGTTTGACAGAGCACTGAAAGACCTGAGTCAAAACAAGGCCCCGGGAGTAGACAACATTCCGTTATAACTACTGACGGCCTTGGGAGAGCCAGTCCTGACAAAACTCTACCATCTGGTGAGCAAGATGTATGAGACAGGCGAAATACCCTCAGACTTCAAGAAGAATATAATATTTTCTTAGACTTTCCCGGCGATTTGATGACGATCTCATGGAAATCGGGTTTTCTGCCGGATATCAGCGTCTTCCAAACACGATATTTCGACATCATTACTTGACGTCTTCATCAGGTGTTCCCTGAGACTGGCTGCTTGCTGGACCGGGTCGCATATTTATGCCTGCCTGGTGCCTGCTGTTCTGTTTGCCGTTCCCTAGTCGGTCTGCGCCCTCGACTCGCGCTATGCTGCCGCTCTAGGTGTTCCCTATTCCGTCCGCTCCCAATCCGGCCGCCTCCAACTGCGGTCGTGGCCTCCTGGTGTTCCCTTCTCGTCCGCACCAACGAATGGCGCTCCCCTGCTGCTCTGGACGTTCCCTATTCCGTCTGCGCCCGCTCTGGTTGCCTCCAACTGCGGCTGAGGCTTCCTGGTGTTCCCTTCTTGGTTCATGCCAGCAGTGTGCGGATGTCTGAGGCTTGTTGTTGTTGGTGTTGGAAACATATTTTCTCCGGTAGTGCTTCAGCAGTTCAAATGCCAGGTTCCATGCAGTGCTTAGCTGGTATCCTGCTTCCCGGTTAATCAGGTTTTGTGCCATCTTTATCTCTATAGATTCAGTGATGACACTATCCCAGAACCTGGGGGTCTGGACCATGACCTTGGTGTTCTCATAGTCCATGAAATGTCCCAACTCTAGGCAGTGTTCTGCTATTGCTGATTTTGTGGCCTGTCTTAGCCTGGTATGTCGCTGGTGTTCCTTACATCTGATTTCCACCGTTCTAGTTGTTTGGCCAGTGTAGGACATACCGCATTCACAAGGAATATTGTAAATGCCAGGCTTCCTTAAGCCCAGGTCATCTTTGACTGTTCCAAGTAAAGCCCTGATTTTGCTAGGTGGGCAGAAGACACTCTTGATGTTATGTTTCATTAGTATTCTGCTGATCTTGGCACAAACAGGCCCGGCATACGGTAAAAATGCCAGCTTCTTGATTTCTTCTTCTTGCTCATTCTCCGGTGTATCCTGATGTCTGGCGGGATGTAGAGCTCTGCGGATGTCCATGGATCAGAATCCGTTGTTAGCAAACACTTTTTGAAGATGTTAAAATTCCCCTGCCAGGCTGTCAGTCAGTGTCTTGGCTCGGTGTACGAGTGTTCTAAGCACCCCGGTCTTGTGTGCTGGGTGGTGGCAGCTGTCGGCCTGTAGGTATAAGTCTGTGTGTGTTGGCTTTCGGTACACACTGTGGCTGAAGGTGCCATCCGCCTTCTTCTTCATCAGGACATCCAGAAACGGAAGCTGACCGTCCTTTTCTAGCTCCATGGTGAATTTAATATTCGGATGCCATGAGTTCAGGTGGTTCAGGAAGTGTTCCAGTTTTTCGTGACCGTGGGGCCAAATGACAAATGTGTCATCAACGTATCTCAGGAAGCATGTTGGCTGGTAAGTGGCAGTTGTAAGAGCCTCGTCCTCGAACTTCTCCATAAACAGGTTGGCCACTACTGGTGACAAGGGGCTACCCATCGCCACCCCTTCAGTCTGTTCATAGAATTGACCTCCACATAGGAAGTAAGTCGATGTTTAGATATGCTTAAACAGATCCAGCACAGCTCCATCAAACTTCTCACTGATTAAGTCAAGCGTGTCCTTAAGGGCAAGGGCCACTCTGGTGAACAGGGACACCACGTCAAAACTGACCATTAAATCTGCATCTGAGAAACGTAGGTTTTTAAGACGTTCCACAAAGTCCCGTGAGTTGCGGATGTGGTGTGCACACTTCCCCACATATGGTGCCAACATTTTCTTGAGATATGTTGCAGCTGGGTAGGTGGCTGCCCCAATATTGCTCACAGTGGGTCATAGTGGTACACCCTCTTTGTGGACTTTAGGTAGTCCATAGAGTCTGGGTGGTACTGGTGCCTTGGATTTCATTTGTTTGATAACTTTCTCAGGCCAGCCAGTTTCCTTCAGCAGAGACTTGGTTTTTCTGTCCACCCTGTCAGTTGGATCCTGCTTTAGTGGTTTGTAAGCCGGGCCCTCCAGAAGTCGCCGGATCTTCAGGTCATAGTCACCTTTCTGCAGTATGACTATGGAGTTCCCTTTGTCTGCTGGTAATACAACCATGTCGTCATCTTCTCATAATCTCCTGAGGGCCATCCTCTCGTCTCTTGAGATGTTGGACTTAGGCGGCCTGCCTCTGGTAAGGGCTCTGCATGTCTCTCTCTGAATCTCTTCAGCCGTACTTGAGGGTAGTGTATTGACGACTTGTTCCACAGAGCTGATGAAATTGGCTACCGGTAGATCTCTAGGAGTGACAGCGAAATTTAGGCCCCTGCCAAGAACCTTCAGGGTAGCTTCATCCAGTGTTCTGTCTCTCAAATTTACAACCTTGCGAGTGTCATGATTTTGTTGCAATCTGCTGTTCAGGTGTTCAAATTTTGCCAATTGTCGGGCTGTAACATTGTCTTAATGCATGCTGCTAGTGACCAAGACACTCCATCAGTTCTGTCCCAATCCTCTTGTGCTAGTTTGGCAGCCATGTACAGATGTAGATGCAACAGCTCCCTGGACGTGACATCAAGTTTATGGCAGATGTCACGGACTCTTTCTCTCACCAGAGCGATGCTGGCACAGTGCTTGATCCTGTTGGCCGCCCTAGACGTAATACGATGTTTGATTTTAGCAAATACAGGCACCACATCTCCATCTCTGCACCTGAGGAGGAAGTTGAGTGAGCCCACCATCCTCTCTTTGCGTTGTCGCAGCTTGTCCAGTTTCTTCATATTGCAGCACATTTTCCCCCCGTAGAGTCTTGTGATGTAATTTCTTAGACTTTCCTGGCGATTTGATGACATCTCGTGGAAATCGGGTGTTCTGCCGGATATCAGCGTCTTCCAAACATGATATTTCGACGTCATTACTTGACGTCTTCATCAGGCGTGGACGGAATAGGGAACATCCAGAGTGGCAGGGCAGCGCCACTCACGGGCGCGGACCGAGAAGGCAACACCAGGAGGCCACGACCGCAGTTGGAGGCGGCCGGATTGGGCGCGGACGGCATAGCGGCAGCATAGCGCGAGTCGCGGGCGCGGACCGACTAGGGAACGGCAAACAGAACAGCAGGCACCAGGCAGGCATAAATATGCGACCCGGTCCAGCAAACAGCCAGTCTCAGGGAACACCTGATGAAGACGTCAAGTAATGACGTCGAAATATCGTGTTTGCAAGACACTGATATCCGGCAGAAAACCCGATTTCCACGAGATGTCAAGAATATAATAATTCCAATCCCAAAGAAAGCAGGTGTTGACAGATGTGAAAAATGCCGAACTATCAGTTTAATAAGTCACAGCTGCAAAATACTAACGGGAATTCTTTACAGACGAATGGAAAAACTGGTAGAAGTCGACCTCGGGGAAGATCAGTTTGGATTCCGTAGAAATATTGGAACACGTGAGGCAATACTGACTTTACGCCTTATCTTAGAAGAAAGATTAAGGAAAGGCAAACCTACGTTCCTAGCATTTGTAGACTTAGAGCAAGCTTTTGATAATGTTGGCTGGAATACTCTCTTTCAAATTCTAAAGGTGGCAGGGGTAAAATACAGGGAGCAAGAGGCTATTTACAATTTATGTTACTAAAATGTAGACTTTCACAGCCAGAAATATCATGTCGATTGTAATTATCCGGGCTGTTATGCCGTGGTCGGTTGATGAAATCTGTGGTGATTCCCAACGTTTCGTCTCTGACTGCGGGAGACCTCTTCAAGGGGGTCCGTAGCTTGATGGAAGGTCCAACACACACACACACACACACTGGCTCGCTACACACACACGCCGGCTCGCTACTGACTGCCGCTAAATTCCGTGTCCGCGCGCCCTCGCGTGACGTCACGTGATTTGAAAACGTCAGTGCAATTGGCCGCTGTCCGTCGCCGTCGATCGCCGTTGCCATCACCCAGTAGTGGACAGGTGGTACACATCTTCTTTAACACCGGCATCCATATACCGTTTAATTTGACGCCCTCCTCCTTTCGGTTGAAATTATTTGGGTGTTTAGCGATTTAGATTGCCTCCCTGTATAGCCTTTCGTAATATCCGCTCGTGGCCGTTAGTACTTGAGTCTCCTCGAAACGAATATTGTGGTTCCCAGGCTGGAAAGCATGCTCCGCAACAGCTGATCGTTCCGTTTCTCCTCTTCTACAATTTCCCTTGTGCTCTTCCAAACGTTTAGAAACAGTTCTTTTGGTGGTACCCACATAAACATCACCACAGCAGCATGGGATCCTATACACTCCAGATTTTTCCAATGGTTTGCGACCGTCCTTGGCAGGCTTAAGGTATTCCTGTATCTTCCTGGTGGACTTGTAAATTACGGTAATATTCCGCTTCGTCAAGATCCTCCCTATTCTTTCCGTTACATTTTTAACAAACGGCAGGAAAAACTTAGATTTTGCAGTAGCCTGTACGTCAGTATGATTTCTGCGTGGCTGCCTCAACGCACGTTTTATTTCGGCGGACGAATATCCGTTCTTCATTAGTGCATTGTGGAGATGTTCCATCTCAGCGTCGAGCAACTCAGGTTCACAAATATTTCTAGCTCTGTCCGCTAACGTCTTGATAATACCCCGCTTCTGTTGTGGGTGGTGGTTTGAATCCCGGTGCAAATAACGGTCCGTGTGCGTGGGTTTGCGGTACACTGAGTGGCCCAAACTACCATTTTCGTTTCTAAAAGAAAGGTGCAACTGTCATTAGACACGGTAGGAGTAGACTAAGCACTCAGGCTCCTAGTTCACCCCCTGCGGCTCCGGGGATTAGAATAGCCCCGAGGTATTCCTGCCTGTCGTAACAGGCGACTAAAAGGAGTCCCTCCCCCTCAAGGGGGTAGTTAGCGCCTGCGTCCGGAGAAGGACAGTTCCGCGACCTCTATTTGCGGTCATTTTGCATTTTCACTTCTCGTTTCTTCCTTCCTTTGGTTGGTTCCTTTCTTTGCTCTTCTCCATCTCACTGTCTTCCTTACTCTTTCCCTTGTCTTCTTCTCCTTGCCTTCTCATTGCCTTCTTCTCCTTGCCTTCTCTGGTCTCCGCCTCGGCGTTTGAGACAGCCTGTCCTCTCTCTCCCTCTCTCTCTTATTTTTCCTCTTCTTCCTTCCTCCCTGTGCGCGCCTGAAGGCCGACCCACGCATTCGCACGCGTAGCAGGTGACGGGGTAACGCGTAATTCCCCACCCTGGGTAGACAAGTAGGCACGCACGTACCCCCTGGTAAAGGCCAGGCCCAGGGAGGGGTGATTGCCTGAGATGATACCTTCTGACCATGCCGATTGGTCCCTCTGTCTGTTTCTCGGGAGGTGAGATCTGAGGTGTAAACATTCACCTAAGGCGGGAGTGCCCTCTGAGAGGGTCCTCACAAGGAAGGAGCGCGCCATCGGAGACGCTGGCAATCATGGGGGATTCCTCCGCAATGGATTTCTCTTCTTCTTCTTCTTCTTCTTCGTCTCTCTCGACTTCTGCCCATAAACGTAAACTTAACCAGCCACCAGTGACAAAAGTACTACCGCCTGCCCCACAGTTCCTCGTAGTTTCTCGATCTGAGGACGGCAAGGATTTTTCCTCTGTCAACCCTTTCGTTGTCCAGAAGGACGTAGATGCCATAGCCGGATCTGTCAAGTCGTGTACCAGGTTGCGTAATGGTACCTTGTTACTAGAAACTGAGAGCGCCTTTCAGGCACAAAAACTGCTTCGGGCCACACTCCTGTACACGTTCCCTGTCTGGGTGGAGGCTCACCGCACTTTGAATTCGTCTCGTGGTGTGGTATATACTAGATCACTTGACGGATTGACTGACGAGGAGATTCAGTCTTTCCTCGCTGAGCAGGGCGTGACGGCTGTCCATAGGGTCATGAAAAAGGTCAACAATGACCGTGTACCGACCCGGACACTTTTCTTGACCTTTGATAGTGTTAAGCTGCCGTCGCGCATCAAAGCGGGCTACGAGGCTATTTCTGTTCGCCCCTATGTCCCGACACTTACGCGCTGCTACCAGTGTCAGCGTTTTAATCACACTCGCCAGTCTTGTTCCAATGCGGCTAAATGTGTCACTTGTGGCAGGGATGCCCATGAGGGTGACTGTCCACCTCCGTCTCCTCGTTGTGTGAACTGTCGGGGTGACCATGCAGCGTCCTCCCGCGACTGTCCCATCTACAAGGAAGAACGCTGTATCCAAGAAATTCGGGTCCAAGAGAAAGTGTCCACCTCGGCTGCTCGCAAGCTATTTGCTAGTAGGAAGCCCACGCTGCTCCCAGCGGAGAAGTACAGTACTGACCTCGCCTCTCCTCGGACTACCAGGGAGGTGGCGACGCAGACATGCGATCTGACCTTCGGTACTACGGTCGTCCATTCGGCCAGTGCTAAGATCGCGCGGTCGACGTCTCCTCTTCCTCCCGCCACCCCTCCAACACAAGCACCTTCATCAGCTTCTGCCAAGACGAAGACCCAGAAATCAGATGCACGGGCCTTCAAGAAGGAACCGCCCCGTGCAGACTTCCTACGTACCTCGAACGCCCAGCCGTCGACGAGTACTTCCACTAAAAGACCTTCCAAGAAGGCTCATAGGAAGCACAGTTCTCCTTCTCCTCCACGGTGCATTTCTTCTCCTGCGCCACCCAGCGGTTGCCGCCCCAGGCCATCATCCGTTTCGCCTGGCCGCACCGCTGGTAGCCGAACATCTGGCCGTCCACCGGCGGAGGAAGCTCCTCCTCCCGGCCATCTTAACGAGATGGCCGATGAACCTATAGAACCAATGGACGATGACTGTCCGCCTACTGATAGCGGCGGCAATACTCGCTCAAAGCCAGACCCTCAGCGGCCTTTGAGGTGACCCCTTCTTTCATCTTCCTTTCCTTCTCACGATGGCACTTATTCACTGGAATATTCGCAGCATTCGCTCCAACCGAGAGGACGTGGAGTTGCTGCTCCGCTTGCACCGTCCGCTCGTCGTAGCCCTCCAGGAAACGAAGCTACGCCCATGCGATCACATTGCCTTGGCACACTACACCTCTGTGCGTTTTGACCTACCCCCTGTGGTAGGTATTCCGACTCACGGAGGGGTTATGTTGCTGGTCCAGGATGATATTTACTACGATCCCATCACATTGCACACCGGCCTGCAGGCAGTTGCCGTCCGAATTACTCTCCCCACTTTTACATTTTCTATTTGTACCGTTTACACTCCATCGTCGTCTGCCGTTACCAGGGCAGACATGATTCAACTTATTGCTCAGCTACCTGCACCATTTTTGTTAACTGGAGATTTCAAAGCCCACCATCCCCTTTGGGGCTCTCCAGCATCCTGCCCAAGGGGCTCCCTGTTAGCAGACCTTTTCAACCAGCTCAATCTTGTCTGCCTCAATACTGGTGCTCCTACTTTTCTTTCTGACACATCTCACACCTATTCCCATTTAGACCTCTCTATATGTACTACCCAACTTGCACGCCGGTTTGAGTGGTATGCCCTTTCTGATACATATTCGAGCGGCCACTTCCCTTGTGTCATCCATCTCCTGCATCATACCCCCTCTCCGTGCTCAGCTAGTTGGAACATCTCCAAAGCAGACTGGGGGCTCGTCTCTTCCAGGGCGACCTTTCAGGATCAAACCTTCACAAGCTGTGATAGTCAGGTCGCACACCTCACGGAAGTCATTCTCACTGCTGCTGAATATTCCATCCCTCACACTACTTCTTCTCCACGTCGCGTACCGGTCCCCTGGTGGACCGCAGAATGTAGAGACGCTTTACGTGCTCGTCGACGTGCTTTACGCACCTTTAAACGCCACCCTACAGTGGCGAATTGTATCACTTATAAACGATTACGTGCGCAGTGCCGCCGTATTATTAAAGAAGGCTTTCGCGGTCGCCTCCCTCTTTTTATTCGTTCCTTTTTAATGGATCGACAGTTCAGGGTACATGTGGGTTCTGTCCTGTCGGACACCTTTCGCCAGGAGAATGGGGTGCCACAGGGCTCAGTTTTGAGCGTCGCTCTCTTTGCCATAGCGATCAATCCAATAATGGATTGCCTCCCAGCTGATATATCAGGCTCCCTTTTCGTGGACGATTTTACCATCTAGTGCAGCACGCAGCGTACATGTTTCCTGGAGCGCTGTCTTCAGCGTTCTTTTGACCATCTTTACTCCTGGAGTGTTGCCAATGGCTTCCGTTTTTCTGCCGAGAAGACGGTCTGTATTAACTTCTGGCGCTACAAAGAGTTTCTCCCACCGTCCTTACGACTCGGTCCCGTTGCTCTCCCATTCGTGGAGACAACAAAATTTTTAGGCCTTACATTTGACAGGAAACTTAGCTGGTCTCCACATGTGTCCTATTTGGCTGCCCGTTGTACCCATTCACTAAATGTCCTCCGTGTTCTCAGTGGTATGTCGTGGGGAGCGGATCGAACCATCCTACTTCGCCTATATCGGTCGATCGTCCGCTCAAAGCTGGATTATGGGAGCTTCGTATACTCCTCTGCACGGCCGTCCATCTTACGCCGCCTCAACTCCATACAACATCGGGGTTTACGTCTTGCGATCGGAGCATTTTAAACTAGTCTCGTCGAGAGTCTTCATGCTGAAGCCGGTGGATTGGCACTGCCCTACCGGCTCGATATACTGCTTTGTCGGTATGCCTGTCGGCTACTGTCAATGCCCGACCACCCGTCTTATCGTTCCTTTTTTGACGACTCCCTCGATTGTCAATACAGGTTGTATGTATCTGCCCTGCTACCCCCCTGGAGTTCACTTTCGTCGCCTCCTTCAACATCTTGATTTTTCACTCCCTGCAACCTTTAGAGTGGGCGAGAGCCACACGCCACCTTGGCTCCAGGCTCAGGTTCGCGTTCACCTTGACCTCAGCTCGCTCCCAAAGGAGGTTACCCCCGGTTCGGTATACCGCTCCCGTTTTGTCGAACTTCGTTCGAACTTCATTAATATGACCTTCATTTATACAGATGGCTGTAAGACCAATGACGGGGTCTGTTGTTCTTTTATTGTCGGGGCACAAAGTTTCAAATACCAGCTCCATGGCCATTGTTCGGTCTTCACAGCTGAGCTCTTTGCCCTCTACCAGGCTGTTCTTTACATCTGCCGCCACCGACATTCTGCTTATGTCATCTGCTCCGATTCCCTGAGCGCCATCCAGAGCCTCAGTGATCCGTATCCGGTTCACCCTTTCATGCAACGGATCCAACGCTCTCTTCAGCAGCTGGTGGACGTCGGTTCTCCGGTTAGCTTTATGTGGGTTCCTGGCCATGTCGGTATCCCTGGGAACGAAGCTGCAGATGCCGCGGCCAAGGCTGCGGTCCTCCAGCCTGGGACAGCTTCTTGTTGTGTCCCTTCATCAGATTGCAGCAGGGTCATTTGTCGGCGCATTTTATCGCTGTGGCATGCCGATTGGGCTGCACTTACGGACAGCAAGCTTCAGGCCTTGAAACCTCTTCCCGCGGCTTGGACGTCCTCCTCACGCCCCTCTCGGCGGGAGGAGGTAGTTTTGGCCCGATTACGAATTGGACACTGGCGGTTCAGCCATCGCCATCTGCTGACGGCTGCGCCAGCGCCGTTCTGCCCATGTGGGCAATTGCTGACAGTCCGCCACATTTTAACGTCCTGTCCGGATTTTACTACACTGCGTCTTGATCTTGGCCTGCCATGTACTCTCGATGCCATTTTAGAGGGTGACCCAGGAGCAGCAGCTCGCGGTCTTCGTTTTATCAAATTGAGCAATCTGTCTAAGGACATTTGATTATGCTGTTTTTTTAATCCTGTGCCTGTCGATCTCTTATCGTGTTTTCCCTTTTAGTTGCTGTTTTAAACTTGTGCCTCGCGGTGCATTTCTAACGTAGTCTGGGCGCTAATGACCGATGAAGTTGTGTGCCCTAAAACCACAAAAAAAAAAGGCTCCTAGTTCTGTGCGTAGAAAACCGTGCACTGACTTCCGAACTTGTGACACGCACATAGTCCACCTGTGTTGATGAGTGGCATCATTATGAGTAAGAGAGTTTGGTGAGGTTTATGGGCCTCATTTCTGATGAAAAGCTCTCACAGCCATCACACGTTAGAGACCAGGGAGCACTGTCTCTCAAGCACTTGAACAACAGGCTTTGGACAGCACTCGTGCATACCTACTGTAACTTCATGAGACTTTCATTAGTTTTGGTGTGGATTATTAATTAGCAAGACCCTCACACCTAAAAATCTTGGGTATCGTCAGCCGTCGAGGACGAGGCCGACCACATTTGCCAATTTGCCAATAAGCCCCACCCAATTTCCAGCCTTCATTGTCAGGCTGATGAGCTACAATTATCCAAAGGCAGCTGCACACAGTATGTCAGGTGTGTTGATTCTCGTGCGATCCACGTTGCTAGTATTCCATTGTATATGAAACAGACTTCTTTAAATTTTCCACTAGTGCCAAGACCATTTGTGTTCGTGCCAAGCTCCGAGCAAAGTGTCACAGTGATAAGACATTGGACTCATCACAGTGGTAAGATATTGGACTCATTTTCAGGAGTCTGAGGCTCAAATCTCTGTCCAGTCACCTCGATTTACATTTTACATTGTTCCCATAAATCTGGTAAGACAAATACTGGGATGGTTCCTTTGAAAAGGAGATCACCCATATTCTCTGCTAAAGGGAGTAATGGGAGCCCAGACACACATGTGTGTGCTTCTGCATCAATTTTTTGTGTAGATAGGTGCACCATTCATGAATTCACACAAAGGTGGATGGCTGATAGGCCGATATATCAAAGCGAGAACTGTATGTCATCTGACTGCGATCTCAAAATCTTACGGAGTACTCATAATGCTGGTAAAACTTAGAGATAAAATCTTTTTTCTAGATCAAAGAAGACTTGTTGCATCTCAGTCCTGTGTTTCTGGCCACCGGTCGGTGTGTGATAGCTGTGTCGTGGCCAGAGGGAATACCACCACACCTGGTTGCGACGTGCTCGGCAGAAGTGCATAATGTCTGCAGAGACAAGATGCTGCACAAACTAGTTCAGCGAGAAGAGGGCCCTGCTGGGAAGGTGAGCTTTAGTACAGTAGTGTGCCTGATAAACTTTGTTACGTATGTGTTATATAACAGTTACTTGCAAGCAAAGATTATTTTTAGCTACATATTCGCCACTGAGCTCAGAGATTTCATTCCATTGGATTCCATTCCTTTCTATAAATCAGAAAAGAAATTGACATCTAGCTCTCCATATTATTAGTTTTTGGCACAGATAATCTACATCCGAGCCTAATGTTTTTTCTCAAAACTATTTTTTGATGTAAAGAAACAGAACAGAATCACATTTCAGTCAGATATGGTGAATACAGTAATGTAAGTGAGGAACCGTATTGAAGTCCATCACAAAAACAGATGTGTGAGCTGGCGTATTGTCCTCATGCAGAACCCTCTTTTGCATCATTCATTTATTTACAGATTGCATTCCATTAATCCCCTCGAGAAAGATAGTCTTTGGCAGTGTGGAATGAGCCATGTTGTACATTGTAAGTCAGAAGCAGCCACTGCAGGCAACATTGTGAATTATACTAACATTTCTTCAGATCAGGAAATAAGAGTCACAAGGGTGTAAATTTGGACTATTGAGAGGTTGAGGTATGCACTTCACATTGGTTTTTGCAAGAGATTGGTAACAATATTTGTGGTACCAGGTGTACCGGTATGAAATGAGAGTTAAGATACAAATGTGTCGATAGGGAACATTTGTTGTGACTGAGCCTTAATCTTTTTTGTTTGGTTGGTATGACATCTGTCAAAGATATTTAGTATACATCAAGTCATGGAACAAACAACATCATATGTTTTCATCATGTTAACAATGTCGAATTTTGTACCAGAAAGTGATGATTTGCGGAAAGCATTAAGTTTCTGTTTTCATTTTAAAAAAAGTGCTGCAGAGTCGCATCGAATGCTTGTCGAGGCAAATGGTGATCATACTGTATCAGAAGCAACGTGCAAAAGATGGTTTCAACGGTTCAGAAATAATAATTTTGATGTAAGAAATGAAGAACGTGGAAGACCACCAAAAAAGTTCGAAGACACCAAATTGCAAGCAATATTGGATGATCATACTTTGAGTCAGAAGCAGTCGGCAGCAAAGCTAAATGTTGCACAACAAACAATTTCTGACCGTTTGAAAGCTATGGGAAAGATTCAAAATTGTGGAAAATGGGTGCCACATGAATTGAATGAAAGACAGATGGAAACCCGAAAAACCATTTGTCAAATTTTGCTTCAAAAACATGAAAGAAAATCAATTTTTCATCGAAATGTTACTGGTGATGAAAAATGGATTTATTTTAAGAATCCTAAATGGGAAACATCGTGGGTAAATCTGGGACAACCATCAACATCGACTGCAAAACGAGATCGATTTGGCAAGAAGACAATGCTCTGTGTTTGGTGGGATCAGAGCTCCTAAAACCCAATGAAACTGTGAGTACTAATCGCTACAGACAACAAATGATCAATTTGAACTATGCATTGATCGAAAAAAGACCAGAATGGGCCAGAAGACATGGCAAAGTAATTTTTTTACACGACAATGCACCTGCACACAAAGCAAAACTGGTTCAGGACACAATCAAAACACTTGGCTGGGAGCTGCTACGCCACCCGCCATATTCACCGGATTTGGTCCCTTCAGACTACCATTTGTTTTCATCAATGGGACACGAACTGGCTGAGGTACACTTCGATTCCTACGAAGAAATCTAAAATTGGGTATCTGATTGGTTTGCTTCAAAAGACGAACATTTCTTTTGGCGTGGTGTCCACAAATTGTCAGAAAGATGGTTAAAATGTATAGAAAGCAATGGTCAGTAATTTGAATAAAATGTTTTTACTTTCAAATTCAAAATTAGTGTTTCATTTTCACAAAAAAAAACGCGCATTTCATACCGGTACACCTGGTATGTGGTTGGTTGTTCATTACTGTTGCACAGCATTCAGCCTGTATCGTGGATATATAGCCTTTTTCATCTAATGTGGACTTACAAACTTTTTCAGGATATCTGTGTCATATTGTCAAGTTGTTGATGTGTGTACAGATAGAACATGCTGGTAAACTATTCCATGAACATAAAACACTGAGATGGCCAAAACTTTCCCAGCAAAAGCAACAACTTTTCCTTTTTTGGGTCTTCATGATGGAAATTTCCACACTGAACTTCGCTCTTTGCTCTCAGGATCAAAATGACATAGCCTAGTTTCATCAGCAGTGTTTGCCTTTGAAAGATACTGTGGATCTCTGTCTAACATCAATTTTAACTCCATTCTGAAGTACACACAAATGGTCTTTCATTCGAGAATCGACATTCTTAGAACCCACTGCACACAAACACATCTTGTGTAAACTTTCTGTCACCAAGTTGTAGATGGCACCCAGTGAAATTTTCAGTATTTCAGAAAGTGTTCATAAAGCTATTCGCCAATCGTCTCTCACAATGGCACCAGCAATGCTAATGTTCTCTTGTGTAAGAGCAGTAAGTGGAGTGCTGGGTCCTCCTCCTTTTGAAACTGATTGTCTACTCTCTGCAAACATATTAAACCATCTTCCAGCCATGCTATGAGGAAGAACAGACTCTTCATAGGCCTCCTGTAACATCATATGGGCCTCAGCTGAAGGTTTGTTGAAATGAAAGCAGAATTTCAAAGCTGGATGTTGTTCATCGCATGTCACCTTTGTTGTTGTGGTAGACAGTGTAGCAGATCTTAACGACTCTACATCAAAGACTTAATTGAAATGCCGAAAATTTGCCTCTTGTGTATCACTAACTATGGGAATTTCATTTTTCTAATATTTTGAAAAATATGAAAACGATGTGCAACTCACTCTTGTTCCTCTTCCTGTTTGAGTTTCTGCGTGCATATTTTGTTGGCGTAATTTTATGGTGAAATAAAATTAAATGTTCGTTCCATAAAAACACGGGAGAACTGCCGGATATCAGTAACGTTCTGCCACGATATTTCAGCGCAGAGTCTTCTGGCCATCTTCAGGTGAATGCCACTGTAGTAGTACTGGCGAGTACGCGCTGAGCTCCGCTATTTAAAGCCTTCTGAGGTGACATTGCTCATGCGCTTCTCAGCGTGCGCGTTCATAACGGCTCCGTGCGCTGCGCCTCGCGTCCTCCACTGTGAAAGCCTGGCGTATCGGTGTCAGGTCGATTTCCATCTTTATGCAGATAACTACGTCGACTACGAAGTTTCTCTATAACAGGATTCCAAGAAGAGTTCAGCTGATAACTGCTATCTCGATTGATGAGAGTCTCGTTGTCAGACAATCTTATTTCCTCAGATTCATTGATAATCGAGCTCCAAAAGTTTGATGTATGGGCTAAAATTTTTGTGTCGTCGTAATTCATGTAATGGTCTGTGGAAATACAATGTTCGGCGATTGCGGACTTAGTGGGTTGGAGAAGGCGAGTATGCCGTTGGTGTTCCACAATGCGTTCCTGCACAGTTCGTGTCGTTTGCCCTATATATGATTTGCCGCATTCACACGGAATTTTGTAAACACCTGGTTTACGCAGGCCCAGGTCGTCTTTAACGGATCCCACCAGTGATGAAATTTTGAAAGGACGATGAAGATTACTCTCACTTGATGCTTTCTCAATATTCTGCCTATCTGTGAAGAAATATTCCCAATAAATGGTAGATAAACAGTCGACCTGAAAGCCGCCTCCTCTTCCTTGTTCCGTCGTTTCTAGGTCTTCATCACTCTGTTCACTTGCCTAGGTGAAAAGCCATTCTTCAAAAATACTTTTTGCAGGTGTTCCAGTTTCGCTTGAAGACTGTTGGCGTCAGAGATAGTATGGGCACGGTGGACCAAGGTTTTGAGAACGCCCATTGTTTGTGCTGGATGGTGGCAACTAGTAGCTTATAGATATAGGTCTGTATGAGTGGACTTTCTGTACCCCGAGTGACCAAGTGTGCCATCACTCTTCCGTTGCACCAAGACGTCTAAAAATGGCAGACAACCATCTTTCTCTATCTCCATGGTAAACTTTATGTTTTCATGTATGGAGTTCATGTGACGTAAAAATTCTTGGAGACGGTCCAGACCATGAGGCCACACTATAAAAGTGTCATCAACGTACCGCCAAAATACTGTCAGTTTAAAAGTGGCAGAGTCGAGTGCTCTCTCCTCAAAATCCTCCATAAAAAGATTGGCCACCAGGGGAGACAAAGGACTCCCCATGGCGACACCATCAGATTGTTCGTAAAATTTGTTGTTAAATATAAAATATGTAGAGGAGAGAGTGTGCTCAAACAACACACACACACACACACACACACACACACACACACACACACACACACACATATACATCCATCCACACATATACAGACACAACCAGATAAATATGTCTGCTTGTGTCTGTATGTGTGTGGATGGATGTGTGTGTGTGTGTGTGTGTGTGTGTGTGTGTGTGTGTGTGTGTGTGTGCGCGCGCGCGAGTGTATACCCGTCCTTTTTTCCCCCTAAGGTAAGTCTTTCCGCTCCCGGGATTGGAATGACCCCTTACCCTCTCCCTTAAAACCCACATCCTTTCGTCTTTCCCTCTCCTTCCCTCTTTCCTGATGAGGCAACAGTTTGTTGCGAAAGCTTGAATTTTGTGTATATGTTTGTGTTTGTTTGTGTGTCTGTCGACCTGCCAGCACTTTCATTTGGTAAGTCACATCATCTTTGTTTATATATATTTATACTGTACGAAAGGGCTGGCAGCTCGATAGAAACACAAACAGACACATACATACACGCAAAATTCAAGCTTTCGCAACAAACTGTTGCCTCATCAGGAAAGAGGGAAGGAGAGGGAAAGACGAAAGGATGTGGGTTTTAGGGGATAGGGTAAGGAGTCATTCCAATCCCGGGAGCAGAAAGACTTACCTATATATATGTATATGTCAAACGCTCTAAGGAGGAAGGGGGACAGGGGCCACCACTATATCTAGTATTGCCACGGTTTGGAAACACCGTTGATGCAGTACTGATGCACAGTCTGAGTTGTAGTGGAGAGTCTCCACGTGACCCGTGTCCACTTTGTGATTTTGCTGTTTCCTCTTTGTTTATTGTTCTCACATCAAATGAAAACAAAATGGATTTCTGGCTTTTATTAATCTTTTCCACTGAGGCAGTCAATTTATTTGAAACAAAGTTTTTAATTCTACACTATTGGCCAGTTTCAACTGTTCGCTGCATTTCAAAAGTGCATCTTTTCATCTTCTAGCATGTATGGCATTATGCCACGATAAAGAACCAAACATGAGATAATACAGTACTGGTACTCCAAGAAAATTTACGTACGAATTTGGACATACGAATATGCACTGTAAACCGAGTTACGTATTTTAGTATGGTTCACAAAATTCCGATGCTCTTGGAGTATCCTCTGATGTCTTGTTTCTTTTATGATGTAATGTAAGATCTTTTAATGTTTTACATGTACGAACATAAGGGCTTCCTTTGTCATTGTTGCTGGGCTCTCTGGCAATTGCTGAAATGGACTTATTTCTAACAGGTCGCAGGAAAATATTGTGTATGGTTGTTTGAAAAGCGTTACTTTCAAAGTGAATTTCCTTTTATGCAAGCTGAACTATGTGCTAGAATGTACGATGAATTTCTTAAATCACAGAGCGTTTTGACTCATTTAAAACTCATCTCTTTAAGGATGACCACTTAGAAAAATTTCAAGCCCAGAAGATCAGGCATTTATGTCGTTATTAAAAATTTTACTGGCACATTTGTGTGATGTATCTTAAAGTGTAACACGCAAAAAAAAAAAAAAAAAAAAAATCTGTATTATATTGCGAAAGCTTAGCTGCTCTTGCAGTATATGTGAAAGCTTTGATTTTCTTGTAGCAACACTGTGTACATATATATTAACATTCCAGTTTGTGTACACGTGTGCTATTTAACAGCGTTATTGCTATTGGCTATTGGCTGACTACGTCGCGCATCTTGTGCTCTGAATATCTGTATCATCGGCCGGTAAGATCGTGTGACACGAGTTATGAGTGGCTTACAAAAGTGCATCGCAATCTCGATTTCAATACTTCACAAAATAACATGCGATGTTTGGTGCAATTCAAATTTATACTTTCGTAAATGAAAATACGCAGCGTTCCTGTTGCTGCACATCAAAGATCTATCCAAAGCTTTATATATAACAGCTTGGTTTTCTAAAGGGCTGGGAAATTCTATGCCGGTGTATAAAGCCATAATCATACAAAGGATTGATAAGTTTTACTGAAAAGTGTATTTTCACCCAGGAGAAAATGTGTTTTTAATCTGGAATCTGTTTTCTTGTCTGTGTATACACCCTGCTGGTGTATTCTCATGTGTCCTTCAGGCCTTCAGACTTGCAGCTTTTATTTCCCTCTTCAAGTAGGTTTACCACTCTTACGTAATTAATCATTCATCTTATGTAGCTGGACTAAGCCAATATGGTGTGGTAGTCCAAAAACAATGTATCACCTTGATGGTGTCATTATAATTTTTACCATAATTATGTTCGTAACATAGCCTTTCTTAGTTTTTTGATGCAGTGGACCTGCTGTGCAATGCCACTGATACGTGCTGCTTGACTTCTTCACCATCTGTGTATGGTAGAGGGCTGTAATAGAGCTCTGATCTGCAAAACCTATGAAATGACACAACCACATTGTAATAACTTTTCTGTATTTCTTTGCTCATATACAACACTTACAAAGCTGGGTGAACAGGTCTCTTGTTAATTTGCAGATTGGAACAACACCTCTGAATGGAATCTTACATGGAAAACCCCGCTTCACACCCCCCTCAGATTTAGTGATAAGATAGCCTGTGAAGAAGGTGTACTGAACTGTAAAAAAGAAAAGCAAAATAAGAACAGTGAACGGTCCAAGAACAAGGAAAGCAATGAAGAGCAGGTCAAAACAGCAACGGCATCATGGGTAAGTGGTCATAGTGTTGGATTGCCAACTGGCTAAGCAGTGTGCAAAACAATTCCGTACCTAGAGGGAAACATTCCACGCAGGAAAAATATATTTAAAAACAAAGATGATGTGACTTACCATACGAAATCGCTGGCAGGTCGATAGAAACACAAACAAACACATACATACACACAAAATTCTAGCTTTCGCAACCAATGATTGCTTCGTCAGGAAAGAGGGAAGGAGAGGGAAAGAAGAAAGGATGTGGGTTTTAAGGGAGAGGGTAAGGAGTCATTCCAATCCCGGGAGCGGAAAGACTTACCTTAGGGGGGAAAAAAAGGACGGGTATACACTCGCGCGCACACACACACATATCCATCCGCACATACACAGACACAAGCAGACATTTGTAAAGGCAAAGAGTTTGGGCAGAGATGTCAGTCGAGGCGGAAGTAAAGAGGCAAAGATGTTGAAAGACAGGTGAGGTATGAGTGGCGGCAACTTGAAATTAGCGGAGGTTGAGGCCTGGCGGATAACAAGAAGAGAGGATATACTGAAGGGCAAGTTCCCATCTCCGGAGTTCTGACAGGTTGGTGCTAGTGGGAAGTATCCAGATAACCCAGACGGTGTAGCACTGTGCCAAGATGTGCTGGCCGTGCACCAAGGCATGTTTAGCCACAGGGTGATCCTCATTACCAACAAACACTGTCTGCCTGTGTCCATTCATGCGAATGGACAGTTTGTTGCTGGTCATTCCCACATAAAAAGCTTCACAGTGTAGGCAGATCAGTTGGTAAATCACGTGGGTGCTTTCACACGTGGCTCTGTCTTTGATCGTGTACACCTTCCGGGTTACAGGACTAGAGTAGGTGCTGGTGGGAGGGTGCATGGGACAGGTTTTACACCGGGGGCGGTTACAAGGGTAGGAGCCAGAGGGTAGGGAAGGTGGTTTGGGGATTTCATAGGGATGAACTAAGAGGTTACGAAGGTTAGGTGGACGGCGGAAAGACACTCTTGGTGGAGTGGGGAGGATTTCGTGAAGGATGAATCTCATTTCAGGGCAGGATTTGAGGAAGTCGTATCCCTGCTGGAGAGCCACATTCAGAGTCTGATCCAGTCCCGGAAAGTATCCTGTCACAAGTGGGGCACTCTTGTGGTTCTTCTGTGGGAGGTTCTGGGTTTGAGGGGATGAGGAAGTGGCTCTGGTTATTTGCTTCTGTACAAGGTCGGGAGGGTAGTTGCGGGATGCGAAAGCTGTTTTCAGGTTGTTGGTGTAATGGTTCAGGGATTCCGGACTGGAGCAGATTCGTTTGCCACGAAGGCCTAGGCTGTAGGGAAGGGACCGTTTGATGTGGAATGGGTGGCAGCTGTCATAATGGAGGTACTGTTGCTTGTTGGTGGGTTTGATGTGGACGGACGTGTCAAGTTGGCCATTGGAAAGATGGAGGTCAACGTCAAGGAAAGTGGCATGGGATTTGGAGTAGGACCAGGTGAATCTGATGGAACCAAAGGAGTTGAGGTTGGAGAGGAAATTCTGGAGTTCTTCTTCACTGTGAGTCCAGATCATGAAGATGTCATCAATAAATCTGTACCAAACTTTGGGTTGGCAGGCCTGTGTGGCCAAGAAGGCTTCCTCTAAGCGACCCACAAATAGGTTGGCGTACGAGGGGGCCATCCTGGTACCCATGGCTGTTCCCTTTAATTGTTGGTATGTCTGGCCTTCAAAAGTGAAGAAGTTGTGGGTCAGGGTGAAGCTGGCTAAGGTAATGAGGAAAGAGGTTTTAGGAAGGGTGGCAGGTGATCGGCGTGAAAGGAAGTGCTCCATCGCAGTGAGGCCCTGGACGTGCGGAATATTTGTGTGTAAAGAAGTGGCATCAGTGGTTACAAGGATGGTTTCCGGGGGTAACAGACTGGGTAAGGATTCCAGGCGTTCGAGAAAGTGGTTGGTGTCTTTGATGAAGGATGGGAGACTGCATGTAATGGGTTGAAGGTGTTGATCTACGTAGGCAGAATTACGTTCTGTGGGGGCTTGGTAACCAGCTACAATGGGACGGCCGGGATGATTGGGTTTGTGAATTTTAGGGAGAAGGTAGAAGGTAGGGGTGCGGGGTGTCGGTGGGGTCAGGAGGTTGGTGGAGTCAGGTTAAAGGTTTTGTAGGGGGCCTAAGGTTCTGAGGATTCCTTGAAGCTCCGCCTGGACATCAGGAATGGGATTACCTTGGAAAACTTTGTATGTGGTGTTGTCTGAAAGCTGACGCAGTCCCTCAGCCACATACTCCCGATGATCAAGTACCACGGTCGTGGAACCCTTGTCCGCCAGAAGAATGATGATGGAACGGTCAGCCTTCAGGTCACGGATAGCTTGGGCTTCATCAGTGGTGATGTTGGGAGTAGGATTAAGGTGTTTTAAGAAGGATTGAGAGGCAAGGCTGGAAGTCAGAAATTCCTGGAAGGTTTGGAGAGGGTGATTTTGAGGAAGAGGAGGTGGGTCCCGCTGTGACGAAGGACGGAACTGTTCCAGGCGATCCAACTCCCCAAGACACTATCCAAATTGAACCCTGCCTGGAACAGTTCCGTCCTTCGTCACAGCGGGACCCACCTCCTCTTCCTCAAAATCACCCTCTCCAAACCTTCCAGGAATTTCTGACTTCCAGCCTTGCCTCTCAGTCCTTCTTAAAAAACCTTAATCCTATTCCCAACATCACCACTGCTGAAGCCCAAGCTATCCGTGATCTGAAGTCTGACCGTTCCATCGTCATTCTTCCGGCGGACAAGGGTTCCACGACCGTGGTACTTGATCGTCGGGAGTATGTGGCTGAGGGACTGCCAAGGTAATCCCGTTCCTGATGTCCAGGCGGAGCTTCAAGGAATCCTCAGAACCTTAGACCACCTACAAAACCTTTCACCTGACTCCATCAACCTCCTGACCCCGCCGACACCTCGCACCCCTACCTTCTACCTTCTTCCTAAAATTCACAAACCCAATCATCCCGGCCGTCCCATTGTAGCTGCAGTCTCCCATCCTTCATCAAAGACACCAACCACTTTCTCAAACGCCTGGAATCCTTACCCAGTCTGTTACCCCCGGAAACCATCCTTGTAACCATTGATGCCACTTCTTTATACACAAATATTCCACACGTCCAGGGCCTCACTGCGATGGAGCACTTCCTTTCACGCCGATCACCTGCCACCCTACCTAAAACCTCTTTCCTCAGCACCTTAGCCAGCTTCATCCGGACCCACAACTTCTTCACTTTTGAAGGCCAGACATACCAACAATTAAAGGGAACAGCCATGGGTACCAGGATGGCCCCCTCGTACGCCAACCTATTTGTGGGTCGCTTAGAGGAAGCCTTCTTGGTCACACAGGCCTGCCAACCCAAAGCTTGGGACAGTTTTATTGACGACATCTTCATGATCTGGACTCACAGTGAAGAACAACTCCAGAATTTCAGACTTGTGTCTGTATGTGTGGATGGATATGTGCGTGTGTGCGAGTGTATACCTGTCCTTTTTTCCCCCTAAGGTAAGTCTTTCTGCTCCCGGGATTGGAATGACTCCTTACCCTCTCCCTTAAAACCCACTTCCTTTCGTCTTCCCCTCTCCTTCCCTCTTTCCTGATGAGGCAACAGTTTGTTGCGAAAGCTTGAATTTTGTGTGTATGTTTGTGTTTGTTTGTGTGTCTATCGTCCTGCCAGCGCTTTTGTTCGGTAAGTCACCTCATCTTTGTTTTATATATATATATTTTCCCCTCACAATACTATGAACTGTCTATATAGTCACTAAAATGTTTCTCTTTCTGTAGTCTTGGCAGTTGTCATATTGTATATTGGTTATAAAATATCCGTCATGTGGTAAGAATATGTTACCATCACAAGTAAATGTGATGAATAGTGAGAGCAGGCAAGATACCATGTAGATGTCTCACACAAATGTAAACAACAAATAAACGGGTGTGAATAATGTTACAAAAAAGGAATAAAAGTACCAAAACTTCGAAAATGGAACACAGCTTCAAGAATGTTAAAAAGATATGTGTTGACAGAGCACAGAGAAATTATGCAATTGTGAAACATGTGTTCATTTGTTGCAGCTTATGTGGCCAACTATTATGTTTTCATCATTTCCTTGGGAGTGATCACATTCATACAGACACCTAAATTGGGGAAGGAGGCATGTCTGTCACATGCCAGGATTTCAAATTAGGTATGTCGGTAAAAGATTCCAATTATATGACACAAGTACTGTCACTGATGCTGTGTGTGATACTCCAGACATGTCTGCCAGTGAGGGATTCGGTTGACACGTCTCCTTGTCATCAAACGTTTGCAGCTCCCATTCGAAAGCCATTTCCTTTTGGCTGCTAATACAGTAGTTGGGCGGAATCAACTGTCATTATAGAACCCTTCCATAAGCCTCGCTGTTGACATTACACCACGGCACAGCCACACATTTGAATACAGGGAAATAGAACAGGTTTTTGACATGAGGTGTGACGGTGCTTGCCTGCTTTGGTTCTTCATTTGTTGTCCTCGGTGTCGATGTACTGCATTACTACACTGGCTGAAAAATGGATCGTGGAAGTAAAACTACTGTCTACTGTAAAAGGTTTAGTCGACAGATGTACATTTGCATTTCACAGTCTTTTACTTTCAGTTTTCACAACCCAAATAATACTCAATTATATGGCCAGTGCACTAGTGTTTAACTTTCGATAAGCTTCATTAATAGGTTGCAGGCGAACATCCACATACTGCTGTAATAGTTTCCTGTTGAACATCTATGAGCAGTAAAACCCTAACCACAAAGTTCACAGTTCTTGAAGAATATAAAGGTACTTGTGGAGCAGACACTTTCATTGTTTTGACACATGGCCTAATTGTGTTACACTTGTTTCGCAGTTAAGTTGAAGCATTGTTCTTGTTCTAACCAACGCTTGTCTCACGTCTGAAACTCGGTCGTGGACTGACTGTCTCAGGGCCAACTGTCTCAGGACCAAAAATTGGCCCTTTATACAACCTCACAATAATAGGTGCTGAAACTACACATTGTTCTAAGTTAAATTTATAGAAATTACAATTAAAACTTAACTCATTAAATTAACTGAATACATCAAAAAATTCCGTCTTTTTAACAGTTTCTTCTACTACAAGGGTTAGACCGAATTATCTGTTTAAATTGTGAAATTAACAGATATTGTTATACAAACAATACTTTTGACAGAACTGTTAATTACTTTGGAATTAATTAAGAGCTGGTTTGCTAACATGTATCTGACTAGAGCCAAATAGATACTTTAAGAATACCAGCATTTCGTCTTCAAAATTTTTACAATTTTTACAGAATTTATATTTGTTTATATGTCAACAATAGAAATGGGTCAAATGGCTCTGAGCACTATGGGACTTAATTTCTGACATCATCAGTCCCCTAGAACTTAGAACTACTTAAACCTAACTAACCTAAGGACATCACACACATCCATGCCCGAGGTACGATTCGAACCTGTGACCGTAGCGGTAGTGCGGTTCCAGAATGTAGCACCTAGAACTGCTCGGCCACTCCGGCCGGCTCAACAGTAGAATTTAAGTTACGAAACAGTTACCGATTTCACCCTATAACAAACGATACTAAGTAGGCATGGTCAAAATAAATTAGAAAATCAATTACTAACAGAAAACTAAGCACAAAATTAGATCTGGTGTTATTTTCTTTAAAACTGAGAGCCAACCATTCTCTTTTATGAAAATACAGATTACACTCATGTATGTCAATGGTAATTAGTAATAAGTGAAAACATTAATTTTAAGGAGGCAGGTGGCAGAATAAGAGGGGGAGTAAAATTATCCCAGCATGCTTTGTCACAGAGGGAGATTTGAACATAGCTCACCCAATTGCAGTCCAAGACTGTGACCACTTAATCATGATGCCATTGCTCTCTTAGGCTCTACTATATATGACTTCCTGTCCTTGGACTATTCACCGTTTCTGTTTCGCTCTCTGTCTCAGTACAGTAAACCTTCTTCCTGTTTTCATGCTTGATCAGCGTTCAGGTTTTGACGGGCTGTCCACGGGGGAGGATGTAATGGGGAGTTTCCCTTGTTAGACAGAGGGGTGTTTTATGTTATGTGTACATCATTTCAACCGTTCTTCGGGTGTTGACATTGCCATCTGCCCCTTGATTTGCAAGATACTGCTAAGCTGAGATACCAAAGCACAACAGACTCCTTCACAGCAGGTGTAGATGGTCAATCACGTAGGCGCCTTGGTGACATTCTGCACTCCCCAAATCTGCACGTACATCATCCCGGCACGTGCACAGTGTGAAATTCTCTGCATACTAACTACCTAAATAACATTTTTACATGGACATCTTTCATTGGCTTGTGAGAAAGAAGTGAAACATGTTATTCTGGATGAACAACATGTCCCACCATACTTTGAACGTGCTCCTGGTCATATATATTATTATTATTTATTTTTTGCTCTTGGGAATAGTTTCCTGCAGGTTGTTTTCATTTAGCAAAACTTACCTGTATTTTGGGACTTAGTAGAAAAAACAGAAAAACCAATATGGACCAAGGAAAGAAAGACGTAATTATAACCAGAATAAGGATAAAATGCAAGTGTGTGACACACGTAACCTGGCGATGGACAGATGAAGTCTGTTGTTTTATTCCAAAAGTGAACAAAACACCCAGCTTATGGCTTAATGGTGGATGGATTTCTCCACAATGATAGAATTACCAGATAAATTGTAAATTTATATCTGTTATACAAGGAGTAAAACTAATTTCTATGTAGAGTGTTTTTGGTTCAGAATGAACATTTATATTCTGGAGCAAAAATCCAAAACATTTTCGTATTAGATATCGGGCACAAAATTGTAAGTCCTCATATTTTCAGGTATAAACTTAAAGCATACTTCAAATGGGTGCTGTCCCAGGGGTCAGTGTTACAGCCACTCCTGTTCCTTACTTACATAAATGATACGCCCTCTAGTATTGAGGTAACTCTAAAATATTTCTGTTTCCTGATCACACAAGCTTGGTAGTAAAGGATGTCATGTACAACATTGGGTCGGTTTCAAATAGTGCAGTTCATAACCTAAGTTCATGGCTTGTAGAAAATAAACTACTAAATCACCATAAGACTCAGTTTTTACAGGTTCTTACACACAATTCAACAAAACCTGATGTTTTAATGTCACAGAATTGGCATATGATTAGTGAAACTGAACAGTTCAAATTTCTAGGTGTTCAGATAGATAGTAAACTGTTGTGGAAAGCCGACATTCAGGATCTTGTTCAAAGACTTAGTGCTGCCATTTTTACTATTCGAACAGTATCTAAAGTGAGTGATCATTCGACATGAAAATTAGTCTACTTTGTTTATTTTCATTCACTTATGCCGTATGGTATTATATTTTGGGGTAACCGTTCCCAGTCTAAAAGGATATTTTTGGCTTAGAAAAAAGTGCTTCAGGCAATAAGCGGTGTAAGTTCACAAACCTCTTATTGAACGCTGTTCATGAGCCTAGATATTTTGACATAGGCCTCTCAGTATATATTTTCCACACTGTCATTTCTTGTTAACAATGACAGCTTATTCCCAAGAAAAGCAGCTTGCATCCAGTTAATACTCAGCAGAAATCAAACCTGCATTGGATCAGACTTCTTTAACTCTTGTGCAGAAAGGGATTGCAGTATACTGCTGCAGTCATTTTCAATAAGCTACCACAAGAATTCAAAAATCTTAGCAGTAATCCACACGCTTTCAAGTAGAAACTGAAGAGTTCCCGCATGGGTCACTCCTCCTATTCTGTTAGAGAAGTTTCTTGAAAAATTAAGCTTATTCTTGTTGTAGTGTTGATTGCGTTTACTTAAACTTATGGTTTGACATTTTTCAGGTTCATAAACATTTTATTTTTATCTGTTATTATTTTTGCGTTGTAATTTCATGTACTGACACGTTCCATGATCTTGGGGATTTGCTCCTCAGTTTTGTCTTGCAGACCTTGACATATAGATAAATAAATTAGTACCAATATGATATACAAAACTAAGTTTACATGAATTTGCAGACAGATGGCGCGCACAATTTCTCTTCCTTAGGTTGCCTTGATGGCTGTGATGTCTGGGCGTGCATTTGGTCACAAAGTTAATAATAAAATACAAAGTTTCCAAGTCGAGAACAAATGGACCCTGTACTAAATGGGATAAGTGCAAGGGGGAAAGAAATACAGAAGATACCTTAATATCAAAATAAGAATTCACTTGAGAAAGCTTTAAAATTTCTAGGAGACAGAAGGCTCTAAAGTTTGGGCATATTTCCAGTGCTGTAATAGATTGATTTAAAATAGAAAAAAATAGATTTAGGGACATATTTGGGATTGCGGTGCAGGTCACTCAGACCCCATATTGAAAGGGACTCGTGTTGCTGAGCCATAACAACATAAATACTGGCCAATCGATCCCTGTTATTGTAGTTTTACAGACTACTTTTATTAACAACTCGTGTAATGGGAATATTTGGGCCTGGGCGAATTAAGTTAACAGAAATATTTATATTATACGGATATATAATTTTACCAATATACATCAGCTGATTGTTGTTCTCGAAAGCAGTACATTTACATTTTAAAGCCATCAGAATCAGGATTTTTATTATCCTGTAACATACAGAGTTAAATCACAAGATGTAATGTACGGCGACTCGTCATTACTGCAACTGCAATTTATGTGTATTACAGAAACAATACTTCTTAACTTATAATTGACAGAGACTGTGTGTAGCCTAACAACAGTATTACTGTAAAAAGAGAGAATAATTACTACAGTCATTTATTAGACATAAGACTTCTAAGCTTAATCACCTAGTGGTGCAGTTCTTTTTGTTATGTCCATGCTTGCTACGAAACTGGGATGAGAAATTCTGCCTTCTGAGAAACAGGAAAAAAGGTGTCTTGCACAAGGCAGAATTTCTCATCCCATCTCGTAAGTTTAATTAAAAATAACATCAGCCGCTTGCTTTGTTGATCAGATTGTCATTAAGAAATTATTCTAAGGAATAATAACATTTCTATACTAACAATTGTCGTAGTTTTTGCTTTAGTTGTCCCATCTCCATGCTGAGGATCTATTTCTTTTTTGAGTGATGTAAATTTTCATGCCCATATATTCTGGGGTTTGTGCAAACAGATTTAGTGGGAAACACAAAATTCTCCTTGTACCTAGTACCATATTGATGTTTAAAGCCTATGAATAACAATGGGCTACTGTATACAAAAATAATTAGTTCATAAATGTATAACCATGGAGCACTTAATATCTTTAATTTTCTTAACAGTGGGCGACAGGATACTTTCGGTTTTGCATTAGGCATATTTCTAACAAATTATTTTTGTAAATTTAAGATTCTAGTCATTTTGCTTGTGCCTCCCCAAAAAATAATGCCATACCTTATAACTGATTTGAAGTAGCTGTGGTAAATTATTTTTCTTGTCTCCATGCTAGTTGAATATGACAGAATCTTCATTGCAAATGTCAGGCTGTTTAGTGTACTTGCTAAATACACACATTAAAAAAAGTTTTGTGTCACCTCGGTTCCGAGCATTCCAGAACCTATAGAGATCAACATCATCATCATCATCATCATCATCATCATCATCATCATTTCCACCCTTTTTATTGATAATGAAAACCACACATTGCATATTGTACCACCATACAGCGAGACCTTCAGAGGTGGTGATCCAGATTGCTGTACACACTAGTACCTCTAATACCCAATAGCATGCCCTCTTGCATTGATGCATGCCTGTATTCATCATGGCATACTATCCACAAGTTCATTACAGCTTCGTCGGTCCAGATTGTCAGAGTGGTTGGTGGGTCATGTCCATAAACAGCCCTTTCCAATCTATCCCAGTCACGTTCGGTAGGGTTCATGTCTGGAGAACATGCTGGCCACTCTCGTCAAACGATGTCGTTATCCTGAAGGAAGTCATTCATAAGATGTGCACGATGGGGGCATGAATTATCGTCCATGAAGATGAATGCCTTGTCAATATGCTGCCGATGTGGTTGCACTGTTGGTCTGAGGATGGCATCCACATATCGTACAGCCATTACGGTGCCTGCCATGACCACCAGTGGTGTAGGTCGGCCCTGCATAATGCCACCCCAAACCAGCAGAGAACCTCCACCCTGCTGCACTAACTGGACAGTGTGTCCAAGGTGTTCAGCCTGACCGGGTTGCCTCCAAATACGTCGCTGGTTGAAGGCATGTGTGACACTCATCAGTGAAGGGAACGTGATGCCAGTCCTGAGTGATTCAATCGGGATATTGTTGGGCCCATGTGTACCACGCTGCATGCTTTCGTGGTTGCAAAGATGGCCTCACCTTAAACGTTGGGCGTGAAGGTGCGCATCATGAAGCCTATTGTGCACAGTTTGAGTCGTAACACGATGTCCTGTGACTGCACGAAAAGCTTCAATCAACATGGTGGTGTTGCTGTCAGGGTTCCTCCAAGCCATAATCCACAGGTAGCGGTCATCCAGTACTGTAATAGCCCTTGGGTGGCCCGAGGGAGGCATATCATTGACATTTCCTGTCTCTCTGTATCTCCTCCATGCCCAAACAACATCGGTTTGGTTCACTCAGAGACACCTGGACATTTCCCTTGTTCAGAGCCCTTCTTGGCACAAAGTAACAATTCAGACAGGATTGAAACACGGTATTGACTGTCTAGGCATGGTTGAACTACAGACAACACCAGTCATGTACCTTCTTCCTGGTGGGATGACTGGAGCTGATTGGCTGTCGGACCCCCTCCATCTGATAGGTGCTGCTAATACATTGTTGTGTACATCTTTGGGTGGGTTTAGTGACATTTCTGAACAGTCAGAGGGACTGTCTGTGACACAATATCCACAGGAGTTGTGCAGAACTTTTTGTGATGTGTGTAGTTAGTGTGTGAAGACCAGGATAGATTTTGGTCAAAATGTATGCTTAAAAATTTAACACAGTCTGATTCTTTCAGTTTTTGGTCTCTGTGACTAATGTGGAATTCTTTTATCTTAGAGTTTGTAGTTTGAAACTGCAGCAAATGTGTTTTCCCAATATTCATTTTCAGCCCATTTAGCTGGAACCGGTTTTCCAAATTCTTTAGTAGTTTTGTGACAGTTGTAGGAATTCGTTTGGAGTCATTGCTTTCAACAAGGACAGAAATATCATCAGCAAATAAAACTGAGTGTGAATTTATGTGCAGGGGTAGATCATTTACATAAAGTAAAAACAAAATTGAACCCAGAATTGAGCCTTGTGGAACACCTTGAGAAATAATCATCCATTCAGAGAAGGAATTTCCCTTACTTGATGATATAACTACCCTTTGTTTTCTGTTTGTGAGGTATGATCTGAACCACTCTAAAGCACAACCCAAAATTCCATACCTTTCTTTTTATGCTGGAGCAAGTGAGGTCACTTTTCTCGTCTTGTTTAAGGCAGAACTGACTTTTTCACAAACTCATTAGTAGCTTCTATTGTACTCTTGCCTTTCTGAAATCCATATTGATTATCTGAAATTATGTTTGCATTCTCTATAATTTTTTTTTTAATTTGTGTTACCACCATTTTTTCAAATATTTTTGAAAAATCGGGAGAATAGAGATTGGGCTGTAGTTCCCCATGTCTTCTCTCGAGCCTTTCTTAAACAAAGGCGTTACCTCCTCATACTTTAGAACATCTGGAAAGTGGCCTCCTTCGAGCAATTTATTAATTATTGAGCAAAGAGGGTGAGTTGTTATTCTGGGAGCTGCTTTAACTACTTTGGTAGGTATGCCATCCCACCCAGAAGAATCTTCCCACCCAGCAGAATTTTTGTTTTGTAGCTGTAATATAGTTTTCTCTACATATTTCACTGAAATTTTCTCAAATTTGTTAAAATATTCTTCTGTCTTGTCTTAAATGTACTTTCTCTGCATAAGCATGTACATTTACATCTGATTTAGATACATTAATAAAAAAAAGTGTTGAATAACTCTGACATCTGAGCCGGGTTTGTTGCAATTTTACTCCCCACCTTAATTTTGGAAATATCTTTGCTGTCAGTTCTAGTACCCAACTCTTATTTTATGATGGACCATACTACCTTTGATTTGTTTTCATGAGCTGAGATGTATTTATTGCTAACCATTTCTTTCGCTGCTTTCATTACCCTTTTAAATATGCTTTTTATAGTGTTTAACATAGTTAATGAAAACAGGGTCTTTGTTGCATTTCAGTTCCTTGTGCAGTGGCTCTCTCTCTCTCTCTCTCTCTCTCTCTCTCTCTCTCTCTCTCTCCCCGTCTGTCTCCTTCATTAGATATTTGTATTTCAGCAGTTATCCAATTTAGCTTATTAGACACTGTAAGTGAAAATGTTTCATTAAATACATGTAAAAAAATTTCAGAAAATTTGTTAAAATGTACAGAGATTGGAATCTTGTTTTGGACTTGCCACTCAACCACTTAAATTTAGAGCAGAACAATGTTTAGATGTCAACAGTAAAACGTCTTTTGCTGAAGTTTTTCTGGTACTTTGTTGATTTGTTTTAATCATTTTAATAAATAAAAATGGTCCGAAAGTCTTAAATCTACACATAGCTTCCTTGCATCATCGAATTTATAATTTGTTAAAATGTTATCAATACAGGTTTCTGGATTGTCCATTTCTCTTGTGAGTTACATGAAGTTTGTCTTGGACCCAAATTTTTGGATTAGGTCCATAAACTGCATTGAGTCAATGGTTTCATTTGATAAATTTATATTGAAATCAGCAGCTATTAAAAACTTTTTCTTTGTGTCATTACTGACTTTCTGTAAGGTCCCATTAACTTTGGTACTGCTACACCTGGAATTATGTATATTGATATAATGACAATATTTTGTTTTTCTAATACAACTGAGCAGCTTTCAAATACACCTCTTCCATTTAAAACATTGAAATCATCTTTCACTTTGTATTTTAATGAGCCTCAATGGGTACTATTTGTTCTACAGAAACTTGAGGCTACGTTGAAATTGCTTAGGTTATTTAAAATTGTGACACAATCTTTTGAAAGCCAATGCCCATTTAAACAAATAACTTTCATGTGCACTTTCCAGAATTGAGTCTTTATTCTTAATGATCAATATTTAGCATGGAAATATGTATTCTTCAACTCTTTGTAACTGCAACCTATGTTCCATGATGAACCTAACTTTTTTTTAACAGTGGAAAATCCAGGATGGAATGTAACAATATAGCAGAGGTCGCAGATAGGCACAACAAAAAGATTTTCACATTTAAAGCTTGTCAACACACACACACACACACACACACACACACACACACTGCAGTCTCAGGCAATTGACACCACACTATGAGCAGCAGCACTACTGCGTGATTGGTGTGGGCGGAAAGGTGGAGGCTGAGGCGGGGAGGAGTAGGGATAGTATGGTGGGAATGGCGGACAGTGAAGTGCTGAAGTTTGGGCGGCAGGCAGGGAATAGATAGGGAGGGGAAGTAGCAGAAAAGGAAAGAAATAGAGAGAAATAAATAAATAAAATAAAATAAAAAAGACTGGGTGTGGTGGTGTAATGACGGCTGTGTAGTGCTGGAATGGGAGCAGGGAAGGGCTGGATGGGTGAGGACAGCGACTAACGAAGGTTGAGGCCAGGAGGGCTACGGGAACGTAGGATGTATTGCCAGGAAAGTCCCACCTGTGCAGTTGAGGAAAGCTGGTGTTGGTTGATAGGATCCATATGGCACTGGCTGTGAAGCAGTCATTGAAATGAAGGATATGATGATTGGCAGCGTGTTCAGCAACAGGTCGGTCCAGTTGTTTCTTGGCTACAGTTTGTCGGGGCCATTCATGTGGACAGACAGCTTGTTGTTGGTTGTCATACCCACATAGAATGCAGCACAGTTGTTGCAGTTTGGCTTGTAGACCACATGACTGGTTTCACATATAGCCCTGTCTTTGGTGGGATAGGTGATGATAGTGACCGAACTGGAGTAGGTGGTGGTGGTGGTGGTGGTGGTGGTGGTGGTGGTAGGAGGAGGATGTATGGGATAGGTCTTGCCTGTAGGTCTATTACAGGGGTATGAGCTAAGGTATTGGGAGCAGGAGTTGTGTAAGGATGAACAAGTATATTGTGTAGGTTCAGTGGATGGGAATACCACTGTAGGGAGAGTGGGAAGTATAACAGGCAGGACATTTCTAATTTCAGAGCACAATGAGAGGTAATCAAAACTCTGGCGGAGAATGTAATTCAGTTGCTCCAGTCCTGGGTGGTACTGAGTTAAGAGGGGAATGCTCCTCTGTGGCTGGACGATGGGGCTTTGGGATGTGGTAGGAGATAAGGCACGGGAGATTTGTTTTTGTACAAGGTTTGGAGGATAATTACGGTCAGTCAAGGCTTCAGTGAGACCATTGGTATTTTTGAGAGGGGCTGCTCGTCACTGCGTATGCGATGACCATTGGTGGCTAGGCTGAACGGAGGGGTCTTCTTGGTATGGAATGGGTGACAACTGTCAAAGTGGAGGTATTGCTGGTGGTTAGTTGGTTTGATATGGTCGGAGGTACTGATGTAACCATCTTTGAAGTGGAGATCAACATTTAAGAAGGTGGGTTGTTGGGTTGAGTCAGACCAGGTGAAGCAAATGGGGGACAAGTTGTTGAGGTTCTGGAGGAATGTGGATAGGGTGTCCCCACGTTCGATCCAGATAGCAAAGATGTCATCAGTGAATCTGAACCAGGTGAGGGGTTTAGGGTTCTGGGAAGGATTCCTCTAGATGGCCCATGAATAGGTTGGCATAGGATGGTGCTATGCAGGTGCCCATAGCTGTACCCCAGATTTTTTTACCTTGTGGCTCATATCCCTGTAATAGACCTACATGCAAGACCTGTCCCATACATCCTCCCACCACCACCTACTCCAGCCTGGTCACTGACATCACCTATCCCATCAAACGCAACTGTGGAACCAGTCATGTGGTCTACAAGCCAAACTGCAACCACTGTGCTGCATTCTATGTAGGCATCACAACCAACAAGTTGTCTGTCCACAAGAATGGCCACCGACAAACTGTGGCCAGGAAACAAGTGGACCACCCTGCACCCTGTTGCTGAACACGCTGCCAAACATGATATCCTTCATTTCAGTGACTGCTTTACAGCCTGTGCCATATGGATCCTTCCCACCAAGTCCAGCATTTCTGAACTGTACAGCTGGGAATTTTCCCTGCAATACATCCTACATTCCTGTAACCCTCCTGACCACAACCTTCATTACTCGCTGCCCTCACCCATCCAGCCCCTTCCCTGCTCCCATTCCAGCACTACACAGCCGTCATTCCTCCACCACATCCAGTATTTTTTATTTTATTTCTTTATTTCTCTCCTTTTCCTCTACTTCGCCCCCCCTCGCCACCTCTCCCCTGCCCGCCACAAAACCTGCAGCACTTCAGTCTGCCACCCTCACTATACTATCCCTCCTCCTCCCCGCCCCAGCCTCTTTGTTTCCGCCACCCAGTCGCCACGTGTGTGTGTGTGTGTGTGTGTGTGTGTGTGTGTGTGTGTGTGTGTGTGTGTGTTGCTGGCAAAGGCCACTGGCTGAAAGCTGTAAGTGTGAAAATCTTTTTGTTGTGCCTATCTGCGACTCAGCATCTCTGCTATATGGTGAGTGGCAAATTTCTTTCTCAGAAAATTGTAAACTTTTTTTGAGAATTTTTCTGCTTGTTCTTTTGAAAGAGCCTTCCTCTCTCGTTTTATAAAATTTTTGTTCTTGTAAGAGGCCATTACGGACTGGCCCACTCTGATTTTCTTCATTCTTATGGTTTTTGTAGACCAGTGTCTAGACATCAATTTTTTAAAACAGTACGATGCAGTTCTCAAACAAACACAAAAAATGCTATTTAAAGATAATTTTTCTGAGTGCTGTTAGTTATTGGTGAGATTCGAACCGTCAACTTTGGAAGTACAGGGCTGTTATGCTGACCTTCAAACCCTATGAAAAAAATCTAAGGAGGCTGGTTCATACAGTCCCCTTTTTAGAACTGTTGCTGGAAACCTAGTGCTCTTACTTGACCCTTTTGAGTTCCAACAATCAAAAAAAATTAAAAAATAGTTTTCCGCAAAATTGACCTTAGTCATCATCGTAAGCAACGAACAAAAGAAGAAATTGGCAACAAGTAAACAATCAGGTATCTTAAGGAAGAAGTTTCGCTTTGTCATATAATTTTAAAATTTTTCACAAAATTTACTTTTTTTTTTTTTTTTTTTTTTTTTTTTTTTTTTTTTTTTTTTTTTTTTTTTCCATGAACAAGCAACAAAGAGGAATAAAAAGAGAAATTGCAGAAAGTAAACAGTCAATTGTGGATCTACTGGGATGTACAATTTTCAACCACCCATCATTTCGTGATATATATTTGAAAGCAATTTCGCATTTTTCCTAGACAGAACCCCACATCTCGAAACTTTCATGAACTCGTAATACCTGGAACAAAACACGGTCCTAAATAACAATCTTGGTCCTAAAATTTAATAAATTTATATCAAATGTATGTACTGCTCCAATGGTTTCATTTTGAAACTGCTCATAACAGCAGTAGTAGAAACTCAAAATTACATTACAGTAACTTTAGATATACTTACTTTCAGTGGCAGTGATCTCCACAATATGATTACTATAAAAAAAAAAAGCGCGTCACAATCCCTTAAAATCACATAACACCAGCTCTGTGCCAACTGTTGCTCTAATCACTGTACGTGACTGCTACATTTATAGAAGTACGTCACTGTACCACTACATATCTCTGTATTGCAATCATATTGTTGATATCATGCAAAAGGCACTTGTACTTAAAAAATTAATAAGGCTGTGGTTTTAGGCAGAAGCCACTGGTACTCAAAGTGTTAAAAGAAACAGCCCAACAACATGACACTTTGTTGACTAAAGTAGTTCCTACAAACAATGCTATACACAATATGATTAAGCTGAGTATCAAGAGACAGTCAAAACTTGCACATACATACTCCACCAGTGCACACTAGCCATCTGGCTTGTGGAAACTTCCTAGTGGCTCACTATCGTGCCAGCTGTGACACCATTAACACATCATAACATGATTTACTGACTTTTCCGTTTTACAAACAAAGACCTATACTTCACAATTCTTCAAATGTACTTGTCTTTTTTTCTCTTCATTCCAGCAGTTGAAAGTTTCTTTAAAGTCAGTTAATTTTTCTGTGCAGTTTGATTGTGTTTGTGGTAACTCATGAGATTATATCAAATGTTTGTCGGCCATATCTGAGCATTGCTGACAAATGGACACAAAACACTTTTTGAAAACACGAAAGTAGTAGTGGCTCATGCATCAACATACTGGAATTTCATTATAAAAGAGGCGGCTGAGATTGGAATGAACAGTGACAATTTTAAGATACCAGAGATACATATTCAATAGAGCGTGATACCGAGCTTCGGGTGTCGAAAGGAAGTGACGACAAATGCTTGACGCTTGTAGGGAGATGAGAGCGACAATTTCAAACGTGGTCACTCAGTCCTGTGGTGGACCGGAGCTGCTATGAACTGCCCAATCAGCTTCCACACACGCGTCATTTTGGCCCTCTGTGATTGGTACCAGAGGCTGCAGTCATGGATATAAAAGTGCCAGCCCCCACAGTCGGTGGTTTTACTCTTGACGACGATAGTGGAGGTGGCTATCCAAAGCTTGAGAATTTTATTCTAACTGACGCGGTTTGAAAATTTAGATGATTCTATTCAGACTTGTGTGAAAGACTCCTGAAGTTGTTCATTAGGTGTGTAATATTTACGAATGCCTGCTGCTGATGGCAGAAATGGGACTAAATGCATTGCGGGGTAGTTGTTAATAGTAGGCTTAATTGCTTAAATAATTATTCAAAGGGAGTTTGTGTAAAATTATTCAAAAATATTTATCTGGTTGGCATACAAGGATTGACACAATCACAGGCAAAACAAAATATGCTTGAATGTAAGTGTTTGAGTTGTTGATATTAATATAGGAGAATTAGTTCCAACATCGTGCAGACAAGAAAAGCTTCTTAAACAAGGTGCTGATTTGCCAGTAGAAGTATGGTGCTTTTTTTGTTTTGGTGAGATAAACAGTTTTAAAGGGCTGCTCCTTTCTTCATCGTGAAAATTAATGTATTTGTTGTTGTGGTCTTCAGTCCTGAGACTGGTTTGATGCAGCTCTCCATGCTACTCTATCCTGTGCAAGCTTCATCATCTCTCAGTACCTAGTGCAGCCTACATCCTTCTGAATCTGTTTAGTGTATTCATCTCTTGGTCTCCCTCTACGATTTTTACCCTCCACACTGCCCTCCAATACTAAATTGGTGATCCCTTGATGCCTCAGAACATGTCCTACCAACCGATCCCTTCTTCTAGTTAAGTTGTGCCACAAACTTCTCTTCTCCCCTATCCCATTCAGTACCTCCTCATTAGTTATATGATCTACCCATCTAATCTTCAGCATTCTTCTGTAGCACCACATTTCAAAAGCTTCTGTTCTCTTCTTGTCCAAACTAGTTATCGTCCATGTTTCACTTCCGTACATGGCTACACTCCATACAAATACTTTCAGAAATGACTTCCTGACACTTAAATCAATACTCGATGTTAACAAATTTCTCTTCTTCCGAAATGCCTTCCTTGCCATTGCCAGTCTACATTTGATATCCTCTTTACTTCGACCATCATCAGTTATTTTCCTCCCCAAATAGCAAAACTCCTTTACTACTGTAAGTGTCTCATTTCCTAATCTAATTCCCTCAGCATCACCCGACTTAATTCGACTGCATTCCATTATCCTCGTTTTGCTTTTGTTGATGTTCATCTTGTACCCTCCTTTCATGACACTGTCCATTCCGTTCAACTGCTCTTCCAAGTCCTTTGCTGTCTCTGACAGAATTACAATGTCATCGGTGAACCTCATTTCTTCTCCATGGATTTTAATATCTACTCCGAATTTTTCTTTTGTTTCCTTCACTGCTTGCTCAATATACAGATTGTATAACATCGGGGATAGGCTACAACTGTGTCTCACTTCCTTCCCAACCACTGCTTCTCTTTCGTGCTCCTCGACTCTTGTAACTGCCATCTGGTTTCTGTACAAATTGTAAATAGCCTTTCGCTACCTGTATTTTACCCCTGCCCTCTTCAGAATTTGAAAGAGAGTATTCCAGTCAACATTGTCAAAAGCTTTCTCTAAGTCTACAAATGCTAGAAACGTAGGTTTGCCTTTCCCCGTGGCAACTAACAACACCTGATATTTATGGTACTGGTGAGAAAATGTATCATTAAAAATACCTTCACAGTAGTAATACACTGAAATTGTGAAAAAATTATTGACCTATCGTCGTTTTCTACCTTGGCCCTGAAATTTAAATGTTACAAATTTGAAGGAACTGTAAGGAAAAAAACTCACAAAACAAAAATGCTAGTTTGAATATAATGAAACGATATATTTTATGATTTGCTATTATTTGTAGGGCTGCTAAATTTTTGTTACATTTCAAAAGAAAAGAATTTTAAAATCAATGTTCTTCACGTATAGACTCCTGAAACAGATCAAGTAGTTCAGTATTCAGGCTTGATACAGTTGATACCGATAGGCAGTGGGTGATAACTGATTATAATCCGCGGCAGTGGTCTGACTGTCTGCAACAGGCGTAGAATATCCACAGTGATTCTGCCATCTGCTCGAGTCTCATAGACCATAATTCGGTTGCACCCGGTATCCATTCCCATGTTTATATGGTCCAGCTAATGACGTTATTGGCACATACTCTCCATAGCCTTGATGAGGAGTTTGCAGTGGAGGCATTTGTGCTCTTTTTATTCAGTCTATAATTTCCATTTTTGTAGTGAGCTTTCTGTGTTCTGGAATTTTTTTCGTGTCTTGTAACAACGAAAGCAGAAAGAGACGATCTGTATCGGATTCTAGTTTTCTTTCGTATGGCCTTTCTCACTCCTCCCTCATTGCGATACTCTGCTGGAGTACTGCAATCAATCTATCATCGTCAGTTTTCTGCTTTTTCTTTTCTGGCATGCTATTCCTTATGTTACTGCTCTGGTGGTTATTTACAGAAACTTCGGTTTTCAGGCTAGCTTCAGTTGGGTTGTTCAATACAGTGTCCTTCAAGAACTGTAATTGCCCATAATACACATAAGGGCTTTTACGCAAAGCTGCAGATCCACTTTTCGCACCTGCTCTGCATTCTAATTCCCTGCTAAAACTTGTTCTAATGTTCTTCCACTTCAGCTGTAGGGATTTTCCTGCAAAAGACATCTCAATTAGCGCTGCTGGGGTGAATTTAGGGATGCTAATTTGAAAAATAATTTAAAATAATGTACTAAAATTTCTGTCACAGATGCATGGGTTTCAATTTTTTCATATGAACTTGTTTTTCGTTTCAGATATCTGGCTTTAGGATGTACTGTGGCAGCACTGACTCACATTTTTCGGATAGGATATACCACTGTCCGAGAAGTCATATATGAAACTTGCTTGGCGATTTGGGAGAACATGAGAGAGAGAGAGAGAGAGAGAGAGAGAGAGAGAGAGAGAGAGAGAGCGTTCATTTCCAGAATTAAATGAGGGAAGGTGGATTGACATAGCAGATGGTTTTAATAAAAATTCAGACTTTCCCAATTGTGTTGGTGCCATCGACGGGAAACATCAGAGTAATAAAACCACGTCATTCTGGCACACTTTACTATAACTAGAAAATTTATTTTTCCATCATTTTACTTGTTTTATGCAATGCTGATTATAAGTTCACATATATAGATGTTGGAGCGTATGGAAAATGTAGTGACTCGTGTACATTTAAGCAATCAATTTTGTACGAAAAACTCGCGAATCAAAATTTACGAATACCTGAGGGAAGCCCGATTTTTAACAACGGTGTATCAATGCCATATGTCATTGTCGGAGACGAGGCATTTGGTTTATCTGAAAATTTAATGTGTCCTTGTAGAGGAAGGAGTTTAACAAACAAGAAGAGAATCTTTAACTACCGACTTTCTCGGGCTAGGCGTTTTATAGAATTGCACGTTTGGCATTCTGGCAAACAAATGGAGAATTTTTCATCGCCCAATGGACGTTCGAGAAGACTTCGCAATTGCCATACTACAAGCGTGCTGTGTTTTACACAATTATGTGCACGAAAGGGATGGTTATAAATTTGAAGACACATTGTATGTATCTCCAGAACTGGAAACTCCACCAGGTCATACAGGCAGAGGGTGCCACTCATCATCAGCATTTATGGATTTATTTGCGGATTATTTTACAAATGAAAATCTGCTGGAGTGGCAAAACAGAATTGCACTGGGGTAGTAATTACACTGGTCAACACTTATTTTCTTGCCAAGGATATTTGAGTGGCTTTAGGATGAGTTAGTGGTGCTGAGGACGAATATAGCAACCATTTATGCAGTTTGGCTCTAGTTTTTGAGATAATGCATGATTTATTCAAAAAATTAGAAAAAATTGCTAATACTGAACTCAAGCGCTACAAACTACAATGAAAAAAAGAAAATAATCTTTATAAATAGCTTCTATGAAAACCTGATAGGCATTTGTCCACGTATAAAACATAATTGAAAAGTTTCTCTATAAGTATATCATTTTCCGTCCATGACGAACCGCTTCCTGCATGCTTTCCTTTTATAGGTCTCTTCAGAACAGTCACGTTGCAGATTCCAGCAATAATCTGCCATCATATGCCTGTCCCATCTTCCTTTATATCTTTCCTCTATTCCTTTCATATCTTGATGGAACCGCTCTCTTTGTTCGTCACTGAAATCACCTAGATTACGAGGAAATCGATCAAAGTGGCTGTGAAGGAAGTGCAATTTTATGCTCATGTTAGCTCCTAAGTTTTGAAAGTTAGTGAGCATGTTTTTGACCAGTTCCTCGTAATTGGGAGCTTTATGATCGCCCAAAAAACATTTTACAACAGCGACAAAACTGTTCCAGGCCGATGCTTCAGTGACAGTCATGACACTTGTAAAATTGGTATCGTTGATGAGCCTGCGAATTTGAGGACCATCAAATATTCCTGCCTTAAGTTTTTCACTACTGAGTCCAGGGAACGTATTGCAGATGTATGTGAAGCAATTACCATTTCTGTCTAAAGCTTTGGTGAATTGCTTCATTAGTCCTAACTTAATATGTAATGGTGGAAGAACAATCTTGTCCCTACTAACCAGAGGTTCATTAATGATGTTTGCTTCACCAACAGCCATATGTTCCCTTGGAGGCCATGTTTTCTGCTTCCAATGTTCGTGCTTTGCCCTACTATCCCACATGCAGATAAAACATGGGTGCTTTGTGTATCCACTTTGTTGTCCAAGCAAGAAGTTCACCATTTTCAAATCAACACAAATCAACCACTGGTGCTGCATATACTGAATTTTCTGCAGAACCATCTTGATGTTAGCATATGCTTCACAAAGTTTTGTTGAGTGGGCAATTGGAATAGATGCGTAACGATTGCCATTGTGTAGGAGAACACATTTTAAACTTCTAGTGGAACTGTCTATGAAGAGACGCCAGTCCTCTGGTCTATATTCCGGCAGCCCCAATTCAAGTAAAAGTCCAGGTATATTGCTGCAATACACTATAACCTCTTCTTGGTTGAAGTATGGAAGAAGGTTTTCTTCTCTCGTCCGGTAAGCTGTTATTTTAACACTTGGATGAAGACAGTTCTTTTCCTTAAGCCTGGATGCTAAGAGTTCTGATGCTTGCTTTGAAAGATTGAGTTCTCGTATCAAGTCACTGAGCTCCTTCTGGTCGAACTGCTGGGATTGTGTCTCACGTCCTTCGTATTCCGAACCACTACTTGTACATTCCTCGCCGTGCACATCGTCATCTGATGATGTTAGCGTGGGTAATGTTGTGAAGGTTGGTACAGTAACATCGTTGCTGTGCACCACCGGTCTTCTTGCTGACTCCAAATCGGGATATTCCCACTTTCGTTTTTTGAACCTATTGAAACCTTTCACATTAACAATGCAAAAATAGCAATCATCTGTATGGTTCTTCTGCTCTCGCCATACCATAGGCACTCTGAAGTTTAAGCTTTTCCTTTTTCGTTTTGTCCACTGCCGTAAGCACTCCACACAGCATTTACAAACTTTATGGGGTGCCCACGCCTTGCCTTGATCTCCAAGTTTAATTCCGAAATATGCCAGATACGCTTCCTTCACAAAAGGAGTGATATTCTTCCTGTTCTTTTGAAGAACGTATTCACCACAAATGTAGCAGAACTCATCTGGATGGTTCACGCAAAGACAGCGTGAAGAACTCATGTTTTCCTAAAACAAAATTGCACAAATACTACATATTATGCAGAACTTTCTTGTATTTGCATGTCAATCACATCCAACAAACATCATTAATTGTTTTGTGTGAAATGAATACTCGCCTCTTATTTGCTACGTCACGATGAAAAGGTTCTATCTCCTTGAAGCTGCACTGCACATGTGTGTGACTTTCGACCATCGCCATTTTTCTTGTTTACACTGAACGCTACCTATCGGCTGTTGCGGGGATTACCTCGGCCAACAAATGAATGTCGAGTACCGCCGAATTCAAATCTGCACAACCCTCAATATCTTCAACACACGCACCGCACAACAGGACTTAACACATGCTGACAGTGTGATGTTTGCATGATGTAATCCTCAACCACACAGATGCACTCCCTGAGCACAATTGTTTAATAAAGATAGTACAATATCACTAATTAAAAAACAGGTAGCAAATACATTACACCATATATGGACCCTGCAGTCGATATTATCCACATGAAACTCTCATTTCCACAAATAACCTATATCTCAAAAACCAGAGCCAATTTGGAAAAAGTACAAATATACTCGGAATGAGTATCATAACAATATCCCATTTTCGTTCAAACTTCCCTGGCAACGAAAAAAAAAAAATTTATTTTGTAGAGCTGTGTTATCTGTGTCGTTTAGATAATGTGCTTCCAAGTGATTTAGTATCAATTATTGTTAAGTGTAAATTAATACCCTCTTTTCCATTATTGTACGTATAACAAATGTTCATTATGTAGTAAATAAAAAACACTTACCAAATTCATTTTTGTCATTTTCCACTCATATTCTGCTCACACATTATATTTGTTATTTCCTCCCAACTCCTTCTCTTCAAAATGACGTTCATTGCATTCTTCTGATCAAATATCCCAGATCGCCTTTCGGTTTTCAACCTCAGGAATAAATTTCTCCGTATCAAAAGTCACGGTGTATTTCGTCTCTCGGTCACTCGAACACACGGTCTTGCTGCTCGGACGAGTTCACGGAGACTGCAGGCAGCCATATATACTCGCTCACTGCGAGACATGCTGTTGCCACCTGGCTGCCGCAGCCAGAGAATTCTGGCTGCCGCAGCCAGAGAATTCTGGCTGCCCAGTGCGCGGCCTACCATACGCCGTCATTGTTTTACTGGCTGCTGCAGCCAGTCTGCTTAGTGCGTTGCCGCCCTAAGAATGTGCACAAGGCACCTAATGCGCTTTCAGATTTAGTTTTCTAATGCGTGCCTGCAAACCAGTCTAGGTTCCTGACATATTGCTTGTGTTGTCATATAACTGGCCTCTACTGTCAGTAATATCGATGGAATTTGTAGACAGGACTTTTAGCATGGCCTCAGCTAAGTTTAAGGATTTGTGTCCTGGGTTTGGTAAAAACAGAAGGAAACATTCAACAGGTTCACCATTCTCGTTCGCATGTCTTAATATGGAAGATAATTGATCAATATGTGAAATGTCCTCAGTAGAATCTACTATTATAAAGAAATATTTGGCCTGTTTTATTTCACTTACGATAATTCTTTTTATTCGTTCAGAAAGAAGCTCCATTATTTCATCACAGATTGTTGAAGAAAGATAACTTGTATGTCCCTGCCCTGGATTTCCGTATCGTTCAATGTGCTTGGCGAGAAAAGCGTCAAACTCTGCTATAAGTTCGAGAGACATCATAAATTGACCATTCTGCAATTAATGGAATCTTTCAACGTGCCCACGTAGGGGAAGCCCTGTCTCGACATATGACTCGAAATGGTTATCTATTGTTCCAACTGACTTTTTTCTTGTTAAGAGAGATAACTCAGAATTTTTGTGTTCAAGTGAATTCTCATGTTGAAATAAAATATTAGAAATATTTTTCCAATCTGCAATACCGTTAGTAGCAATCGCGGGCTTACCTCCGAACAATTTAACTCGTGTACAAAAAAAACAGCACTAGTGCTACAGGAGAATACTAGAAAATCAAGTATAGTTGATTCACCATTTAAAAGTTTACGGTAGAATACATTTTTGTTCAAATATCTGGTTTTATCGCCTATCGATCTTCTCGAATTGGAAAAATCACCGTTGCAATTTTGATTAATGCCACGTGGTAAGGTAATGTCGATTGTTGATTCACTGACAAACCATTCTGCAAGATCATCTCTAACAAGTTTATTTCTTTTTGAAATATCTTACTCGACACTTAGTTTTGCAACAAGTTTATTTCTTTTTGCAATATCTTACTCGGCACTTAGTTTTGCGTGAAACTCGATATCAGTAACAATTTGCTTTTCTTCATTTTTAACTTTTGTTTCGTCTGTATTTACTTCTTCTAGAACAGTTGCAGTGCCACAAATATTATCCGTGCTACTGAACTCGATGTCAAACCAACAACACTTTTTGCGAAAAATTTATCTACTACGCAGAGTGTTTTTAGAACATTGGCTTCTCGTTCTCACCTTTCCTTCGATAATTGCTTTTTTCACTGTTACTCGTTTTAAGGCACTTAAAAAATTGTCAACCAACGGACAGATCTTAAAATATCTAAGCTTGGAGCACAGTATGCTAACAATCGAGTATCCTATGTACAAGACGTTGATTTCATTGAATTGAAGGCTCTAATTCGTCTATTACTGTATTCGGCCATTTTCAAGTCAGGGAACGAGTCTGTTTACAGCTTGTTTGCAACCGATGGAACAGGCAGAGATGTTTTCAGGTGTACTGTTAGCAAAGAAAGATTTCTGTTTTTATTATCTGCATTACAATTTGACAATCCAGATGATAGTGTGGAAAGAAAGAAAATAGACAAATCAGCAGCAATTTTACAAATCTTTTTGCATTTCATTGAAAACAGTCAACTTTGCTACTCTGTAGGTGCCACAAACAGTGTGTGTCGATGAAATGCTTGTTCCTTTTCGTGGAAGGTGTGGGTTTAGAATGTACATGCCAAACAAACCGGCAAAGCATGGCCTGAAAGTTTAGTGTTTGATTGACACTGGTACTAATTACTTATACAATGCACACATTTATTCTGGAAAAGGCAGCGACGGTCACACCCTTCCCAGCCATGAGAAAGGTCACAGTGTTGCCACACAGGCTGTTCTTCGATTGGCAAAACCCATCGAAAACACAAGGAGAAATGTTAAAGGTGAGAACTGGTACTCATCAGTAGAACTAGTCGATAAACTTCCAGAAAAAGGTCTCACATACTTTGGTACACTGAAAAAGAACAAAAAGGAGATCCCACAGAACTTATTTCCTAATAAAAAATGTGGTGTGAAGATATCTGTTTACGGCTTTGCAGAAGACATGACTCTGGTTTCCTCCGTGCCCAAGAAGTCCAAAACTGCAATACTGATCTCTTCTGTGCATCATTCAGTAAACAGTGATCCTAAATCCGGTAAATCTGACATCATCCTGTTTTATAACACAACAAAAGATGGTGTGGACTGTCTTGATCGAAGGTGTGCAGCTTATTCGTCAAGTTGCTGGACAACAAGATGGCCTTTGGCCATTTTCTTCTCATTAATGGATGTTTCTTGTGGTATAAATTGTTATGTGGTACGTCAAGCTTACCCCAAGGCAGAAGTAATGATTAGATTGCGTTTCATGAAGGCACTAGCCATAGACCTAATTGAACATCATATGAAGCGTAGAATTTCTGTTGGACGCTTGCCACGAGAGTTGAATGACACCACCTGAAGAATACTTCACTTACAATATGAGCCTCAGACACCGAAAGAATAATTCGACAAACGTGTGCCTTTTGCCCTCCTCGTGTGAGGAGGAAAAAAAAGTATCCATGTCAACAGTGTGGTGTTACGATTTGTTTGGAGTGTTCCAAAAAGGTCTGCATGAAGTGTTTGGAGCTGGAAATTGACTAAAGTATGATTCAGTGACACATGAGAACAAGTATTTAGTTTTTACTTATAATTTTAGAAGTAAAACGTGGCGAAGTTTCTCCATTCATAGACTTATGAACTGAAATATTCTCTCTACATTGCAAAGATGAGTCATAAACTGAAAGCTGACGAAAGTCAAGTTGGATTTTTCCACCTAGTTATATTGCCAATTTGTAATATAATCCCTCTGATTAAATCTGTGTGTGAATACAGAGCTAACTATTTGCTGTTATTTTCGTAACTCATCAAATAAAAATATACTCCAGATTTCGCTTTGTTTTAATTGTTAGAGTGTTTATAATACTGTATTGTTTTAAAAAAAAATCTACGAAGGCCTCCTCTAAGAACTGTAATGAATGACAGGAAGTCAAGAAATTATATATTGTTGTTGTGGTCTTCAGTCCTGAGACTGGTTTGGTGCAGCTCTCCATGCTACTCTATCCTGTGCAAGCTTCTTCATCTCCCAGTACCTACTGCAACCTACATCCTTCTGAATCTGCTTAGTGTATTCATTTCTTGGTCCCCCTCTACGATTTTTACCCCCCACGCTGCCCTCCAATACTAAATTGGTGATCCCTTGATGCCTCGGAACATGTCCTACCAACCGATCCCTTCTTCTAGTCAAGTTGTGCCACAAACTCTTCATCTCCCCAATCCTATTCAATACCTCCTCATTAGTTAGGTGGTCTACCCATCTAATCTTCAGCATTCTTCTGTAGCACCACATTTCAAAAGCTTCTATTTTCTTCTTGTCCAAACTATTTATCGTCCATGTTTCACTTCCATACATAGCTACACTCCATACAAATACTTTCAGAAATGACTTCCATACACTTAAATCTATACTCGATGTTAACAAATTTCTCTTCTTCAGAAACACTTTCCTTGCCGTTGCCAGTCTACATTTTATAACCTCTCTTCTTCGACCTTCATCAGTTATTTTGCTCCCCATATAGCAATACTCCTTTACTACTTTAAGTGTCTCATTTCCTAATCTAATTCCCTCAGCATCACCCGACTTAATTCGACTACATTCCATTATCCTCGTTTTGCTTTGGTTGATGTTCATCTTATATCCTCCTTTCAAGACACTGTCCATTCCGTTCAGCTGCTCTTCCAAGTCATTTGCTGTCTCTGACAGAATTACAATGTCGTCGGTGATCCTCAAAGTTTTTATTTCTTCTCCATGGATTTTAATACCTACTCCGAATTTTCCGTTTGTTTCCTTTACTGCTTGCTCAATATACAGATTGAATAACATCAGGGAGAGGCTACAACCCTGTCTCACTCCCTTCCCAACCACTGCTTCCCTTTCATGCTCCTCGACTCTTATAACTGCCATCTGGTTTCTGTACAAATTGTAAATAGCTTTCGCTACCTGTATTTTCCCCAGCCACCTTTAGAATTTGAAAGAGAGTTTTCCAGTCAACATTGTTAAAAGCGTTCTCTAAGTCTACAAATACTAGGAACATAGGTTTGCCTTTCATTAATCTTTCTTCTAAGGTGAGTTGTAAGGTCAGTATTGCCTCACATGTTCCAACATTTCTGCGGAATCCAAACAGATCTTCGCCGAGGTCCGTTTCTACCAGTTTTTCCATTCGTCTGTAAAGAATTCGCGTTAGTATTTTGCAGCTGTGAATTATTAAACTGATAGTTCGGCAGTTTTCACATCTGTCAACACCTGCTTTCTTTGGGATTGGAATTAATATATTCTTCTGGAAGTCTGATTGTATTTCACCAGCCTCATAAATCTTGCTCGCCAGATGGTAGACTTTTATCAGGACTGGCTCTCCCAAGGCTGTCAGCAGTTGTAATGGAGTGTTGTCTACTCCCAGGACCTTGTTTCGACTCAGGTCTTTCAGTGTTCTGTCCAACTCTTCATGCAGTATCATATCTCTCATTTTATCTTCATCTATATCCTCTTCCATTTCCATAATACTGTCCTCAAGTACAGCCCCCTTGTGTAGACCCTCTATATACTCCTTCCTCCTTTCTGCTTTCCCTTCTTTGCTTAGAACTGGGTTTCCATCTGAGCTCTTGATATTCATACGAGTGGTTGTCTGTTCTCCAAAGGTCTCTTTAATTTTCCTGTAGCTTACCCCTAATGAGATGAGCCTCTACATCCTTACATTTGTCCTCTTAGCCATCCCTGCTTAGCCGTTTTGCACTTCCTGTTGATCTCATTTTTGAGATGTTTGTATTCCTTTTTGCCTGCTTCATTTATTGCATTTTTATATTTTCTCCTTTCATCAATTAAATTCAATACTTCTTCTGTAACCCAAGGATCTCTACTAGCACTCGTCTTTTTTCCCTACTTGCTCCTCTGCTTCCTTCACTATTTCATCCTTCAAAGCTACCCATTCTTCTTCTACTGTATTTCTTTCTTCCATTACTGTCAATTTTTCCCTTGTATTCTCCCTGAAACTCTATACAACCTCTGGTTTAGTCAGTTTATGCAGGTCCCATCTCCTTAAATTCCCTCATTTGTGCAGTTTCTTCAGTTTTAATCTACAGTTCATAACCAATAGATTGTGGTCAGAGTCCACATCTGGCCCTGGAAATGTCTTACAATTTAAAACCTGGTTCCTAAATCTCTGTCTTACTATTATATAATCTATCTGAAACCTGTCAGTATCTCCAGGCTTCTTCCATGTATACAACCTTCTTTTATGATTCTTGAACCAAGTGTTAGCTATGATTAAGTTAAGCTCTGTGCAAAATTCTACCAGACGGCTTCCTCTTTCATTTCTTCCCCCCAAACCATATTCACCTACTACGTTTCCTTCTCTTCCTTTTCCTACTATCTAATTCCAATCACCCATGACTATTAAATTTTCGTCTCCCTTCACTATCTGAATGATTTCTTTTATATCCTCATACATTTCTTCGTCATCTGCAGAGCTAGTTGGCATATAAACTTGTACTACTGTAGTAGGCGTGGGCTTCATGTCTTTCTTGGCCACAATAATGCGTTCACTATGCTGTTGGTAGTAGCTTACCCGCACTCCTTGTTTTTTTAGTCATTATTAAACCCTGCATTACCCCTATTTGGTTTTGTATTTATAAACCTGTATTCACCTGACCAAAAGTCTTGTTCCTCCTGCCAGCGAACTTCACTAATTCGCGCTATATCTAACTTTAACCTATCCATTTCCCTTTTTAAATTTTCTAACCTACCTGCCCGATTAAGGGATCTGACATTCCACGCTCCCATCCGTAGAACACCAGTTTTCTTTCTCCTGATAACGACGTCCTCTTGAGTAGTCCCCGCCCGGAGATCCGAATGGGAGACTATTTTACCTCCGGAATATTTTACCCAAGAGGACGCAATCATAATTTAATCATACAGTAAAGCTGCATGCCCTCGGGAAAAATTATGGCTGTAGTTTCCCCTTGCTTTCAGCCGTTCTCAGTACCAGCACAGCAAGGCCGTTTCGGTTAGTGTTACAAGGCCATATCAGTCAATCATCCAGACTGTTGCCCCTGCAACTACTGAAAAGGCTGCTGCCTGTCTTCAGGAACCACACGTTTGTCTGGCCTCTCACCTACTGTATGGCACCTACTGTATGGCCATTTGTATCGCTGAGGCACGCAAGCCTCCCCACCAATGACAAGGTCCATGGTTCATGGGGGGAGGCAAAATTCTGGTTTAATATATGAAATATAAAAATGCGGTCTGAGAGACCCCTCCATAGAAGTTGTGTTTTTGTGAATGACTATAGTGGTTAAGGGTTAAGTAGTCGTGTTGGCAGTTAATGTGGTGTGTTGTCATTTGTGTGAACATTATTTTTATGTCTACACACAAATGCACCTTTTGTTCCAACATAAAACAAAAATAACCTTTCCTTGAAGAAAAAAAGCTTAGTTAAGAAGTTTAATATAAAATTTGCAATGTTACGTACTATTTGATTGCACAGAGTGGGAACTTTTGGTATCGTACAGGCTGCAGCACAATAAATAAGACAAATGAAAGTTGGTTTTTTGCCTAAAAAAGTAACTGAGTAAGTTAATAAATAAAAATTTTAAACTGTTGTGAAGTGTATTTCACACATTGTTAGATATTCTGCTTGTGTGCTTTTCGTATAAATGTGTGTTTAAAAATGTAAAACATTCCTAGTATCAACAGGTTTTGTTACACAGGTATCATTAAATCAAAGCTCAGATATTGAAGACCACAGAGCTTTCACATTAATTACAGTAATGGAAGGTTGACTTGATACTTGCCCATAATTTCTATAAGAAATTTAAGTAGAGTTGGGTTTTACAAACTGAGGTCCACACAAGTTACAGCATTTAAGAAACTGCTGATTAGTTTATCAGAGCTTTTCAGGGTTCTTGGTATTTTCATGGGGAAAATATGGTAGGGTTAAGTAGAAGCTGACAACATTCTCAGAATATTAACATTTCAAACATTGTATTGTATATTGCCATCCTGACAGTTTACTTCAAAATATTTTGAACAATCATGAAGATGATACCAGACAGGAACCCGGTCATCAAGTAAATTTGTATACTTCCAAACTTGTATTGTCAGATTTCGTTCTTAAGACTTACTTAAACTAGCAAGTTGTTTAACAATATTAAAATTTTTGTCGTTTGTAAGCGAGGTTATTTCAAAACGTAAAAGGTTAAAATGAGTACAGAGCAAAAAATGCCGCCCCCCCCTTAAGGTGCCATGCCTAATGGGCCTATCTGTAAATCCACCACTGGTCTGTACTTGATAGATGAGGACACATTCACCTCCACAAAGCCATTATGTTTTGGGGAAAATATTGAAGACAAGTTTAGCGAAGTGGAGTAACTCGGTAAGATGTGGTTACGTTCCCTGTTGTTCAAAACTACTTCTGTTGCCCAGTCTGCAGCCCTTCATGGTTGTGATCATCTTGGCGATGTTGTGATGTCCATTACACCTCACCAGTTTTTGAATATGGTGCAGAGACTCATTTTTCATAGGGACTTCTTCATTCAAATGGATGGGGAAATCTGGGCCAAGCACAGACAACAGCGCATGTATTCTGGCTTTTGAGAGAGGTAAAGGTTATATGTTGTTGGTGTGAGTGACGCCATATGTCCTGCCACTCGTGCAGGCGCTTTTGCTGCCTGCATTTCAGGCACGTATTTCTGATGTACAGTGGAACCTCTATGTTAGGACTTCCCAACCTTTCCAGCTGGCGGACCCCTTCTTCAGTCGAAAATCCATGGCGGACTCCTAGTCAGTCAAGAGCACAGTAACTTTAAATTCCCCCCCCCCCCCCCCCCCCCCCCCTCCCTCGAAGTATCAATAGTCTTTGGTTTAGAGATGAATGAAAACAACTTGAAATTAACGATACAATTATGAGATTTTCTGCAGTGGTATGAGCTTTGCCTGTTTTTGCCACTTGATAACTAACCAAGAAAGAAGCTTTTAATGAATTTTCATTAATTGTTTTTGCAAGAGTTTTAATACAATGCTGAGAAGCAGCTAGTTCAGCACTCTTCCTTTTAAATAAATCGATGTCTTTAGCCTGGAAACCCGGGTGAGTACCTTCAAAATGACGGCGCAATTTAACTGGGAGCATTGAACTGTTCGGAAGGACAGGCGCACAAATTACACACTGAGCTTTACCCTCCTTTGTCTCCATAAAGCCCATTTCTAAATAGTTTTCGCTGTACTTACGCTTGTTCGTTATCCCACTTAAAAATAAATGGCGCTGAGCACTATAGGACTTAACTTCTAAGGTCATCAGTCCCCTAGAACTTAGAACTACTTAAACCTAACTAACCTAAGGACATCACACACATCCATGCCCGAGGCAGGATTTGAACCTGCGACCGTAGCAGTCGCACAGTTACAGAATGTAGCGCCTAGAACCGCTTGGCCACTCGGGCCGGCTATCCCACTTCCACAGGATATTGCAACCAATGGAGTACTTGATGCGTTTTCACATAATAAATCTGGGCCGGCCGGAGTGGCCGTGCGGTTCTAGGCACTGCAGTCTGGAACCGAGCTATCGCTACGGTCGCAGGTTCGAATCCTGCCTCGGGCATGGATGTGTGTGATGTCCTTAGGTTAGTTAGGTTTAATTAGTTCTAAGTTCTAGGCGACTGATGACCTCAGAAGTTAAGTCGCCTAGTGTTCAGAGCCAATAAATCCGGCTGTGGAGCTTCTTGTGATTGTTCTTCATTTGGTCGTCCTCCCTCCTCATTCATTTCAACTGGAAACTTCCCTTGTTGCGAAGGCGATGGAAAAACTGCACCCTTCTTCAATGATCCTGACTTCAGCCACCGATCCATGTTAGAAGTAATAAACTGGTCAAAAAATCGACTTATGAAATAGGTAGTGCACTGACAAAGCAAATTTAATATTTAATGATGCCTGGGGCCGCATACGTGCCAGCGAGCACTGTGATTGGTCGACAAAGCTCGCTCCGCGCATGTGTAAGAGGTTTCAGTGCATCTAGCGCCGTGAGCCGGCGCACAAACGACTCCCATATTCTTGCGAAACAGTCGATCAGGGAAGCCGCATTCTTCAGCACTAAACTGTGTATGCGTTCTCACTTAGGAACCACAGAGGCTGCTGGTGAATACGACCTGAAGTAAAAGTACACGTTTTTCACACGAAAAAAAAAAAAAAAAAATAGTGATGAATTTGATTTTCACAGTTTTATTCAATAATTTTACTCATTATTTTACATGATTTGGTGAAAGGTGGCCGCGGACCCCCTAGAAAGAACCGGCGGACCCCTAAGGGGTCTGCGGACCACACGTTGGAAAGCCCTGCTCTATGTGGTGCATATGGACACGCACTCCTTTAGGGCAGCCAGTGTTCTGCCACCCGAGAGTGTTAATTGTCATGACCATCACTCTCTGTGCTCACCAAATTGTCCAGCTTACGAGAAAGGAAAAGAGATACAAAATATAAGTCTCCTGATCATTTATCTTACATTGAAGCTCATCAGAAATATGTCTACTTGATTCTGTGTCAGTGACTTCTACTGGGGTATCTTGTACAGAATGACCTCTTCAATGTGAACCAGCATGTATTCTGAAAAAATCAACTGTGGGAAACCCAACTTGCAATTTTCTCACATGACATGCTGAAGGCTTTGCATCAAGTCAATCAGGTAGATGCAGTATTTCTTGTTCTCTTGGATGGAAACTCTTTGCCAGATGGAGAAGTAACTTTGGGTGTAATCCAGAGACGAGTTTTATGATCCTTGCTGTTGATGTTGTATATCAATGACGTTGCAGACAATATTAATAATAAAATCACGCTTTTTGCAAGAGTTATCTATAATGAAATACTATCTGAAAGAAGCTGCATAAATATTTAGTCAGATCTTGATAAGATTTCAAAGTGGTGCAAAGATTGGCAACTTGCTCTCAATGTCCAGGAATGTAAAATTGTGCACTTCACAAAATGAAAAAATATAGTATTCTACGACTGTAGTATCTGTGAGTCACTGTTGTAATCAACCACCTCATACAATTACCTGGGTGGAACAATTTGTAGGAATATGAAATGGAATGATCACATGGGCTCATTCATGGCGAAAGCAGGTGGTAGGCGTGGTTTTATTGGTAGAATACTGGGGAAGTGCAATAAGTCTACAAAGGACATTGCTTACAAATCACGCGTGCAGGCCATCATAGGTTATTGTTAAACTACCAAATAGGACTGCACAGGATATTGAATGTATACAGAGAAGGCCAGCATGAATGGTCACAGTTTTGTTTAATCTGTGGGAGAGTGTCACATAGTTACCGAAGGAAATGAACAGGAAGATTCTTGAAGATAGAGGTAAACTATCCCGAGAAAGTCTACCATCAAGCTTTCAAGAGCCAGTTTTAAATGGGGATTTTAAGAATATTCTACAGTCCCCTGTTTATCACCCACATAAGGATCGTGAGAATAAGATTAGGATAATTACTGCACACACTGAGGTAGTCAGACAATTTTTCTTCCCACACTCCGTACATTAATGGAACAAGAAGAAACCATAATCACTGGTACAATGCGACGTACCCTCCGTCATGCACCTACCAGTGGTTTTGCAGAGTATAGATGCAGATGTAGAGGTAGATGTGTTTTTGCCTCTGTTATGTCCTTTCTGCCCCTCCCTTGTGGTTCCCACACCCTCCCCTCTGGTTGCCGCTTCCCCTCCCTGACTGAAGAAATGTCCCCCTTCTTCGGCGCCCATCGGTGCCAGAGGCGTGCTACGACAGCTGGGCCACAGGACGCACAGTCTTTGCACCCCAAGTACACCAGCTCTCTTTCGGATCCGGATCTTGTGGAAGTCTGCTGCCCCTTTGTGCCCTGCTCTCTTCAACCTATGAAAGAGAAGAAGAAAAAGAAATGTGAGTCCCTCGACATGCCACCCACTCTATCCCATGCCTCGGAATATGCCATGTCCCCTCCTCGCAACCTGAGTCTGACCTCTTATTTATGGATGTCACACCATCCTTGTTTGTGACCTGGTGGCGTGATCGGCTCCAGCACGTTCACCTCCCATTTGGATACCAACCACGTGCTATTTCGAAGGAACTGTAATGGATACTTCTGTCACCACCACTTTGTTGGAACCAGGTTGGCCCATTGAGGACTTCCAGTCATGTTTGCACTTTGGTCTGTATCGATATTGGTGTTACATGGATCCCACTTCGAACCACATTGGAAGCAGTTGCTGCCTGGGTTCACTTGGACTCTGCAGTCACGGTTTGCTATCTCTGTCCCACTCCTTACGGGCCACGTACATCTGCTGCCTTAACTGCACTTCCTCATCCTTGATGATGATAATGCCCATTACCCTTTGTGGGGCAATGCTTTTTCGTCTAGTCAGGGTTTAGTTCCCCTACTCATTTTAGCACAGCATATGGCACTTTCAATGCCATTGATCTTTCACTCTCTTTCCCGGCCCCTCCCCTTCTTCCTTCCTTACACTGGTCACCACACGATGACCTCTGTGATCGCGATCACTTCCTGTAGATTCTCTCGTTCCCATCGCACCTCCCAACGACCAGGTTATCCTGCTGGGCTTTCCACCATTCTGACTGGCCTCTATATACCTCCCATGTCATGTTAACATCTTCTTTAGCAGGTTATATTGGTGAAGTCATCCATGCTCTGTCCGATATGGTAATTCTCACTGTCGGCATTGCTGTTTCCCGCTTGACAGGCCCTGCTGGCATTGGCATTTTCCATTTTACAGGCCCCATTTGCCATCGACCAGTTCCATTGCGCAGCACAGTCATTGTCACCACTATCTGTGATTGTCATTGCAACTTGCAACATCTTAAGTGGCACCCGTCTTCTGCTGGTCTTGCTACCTTTGAACGTCTTCATGCCAAAGCCTGTTACTTAAACAAATAGAGCAAGTGGGTGTCTTGGGAACACTTTGTATTCTCCCTGGGTTCTTGTGTCCCTTCTTCACAGGTATGTGCTACAGTCCGCACTCTCCACGGTTGTCAGCAGTAGTCTTCTATGCCAGTCCTTGCCCTTCCAGGTTTGCTTTTTACAGATCTATCAGTTCTTGCGGAACACTTTGCGACCCATTTTGCGACAACATCAGCATCAGCGTCCTATCCAGCTGCTTTCCTCCGCCAGAAACAATGGACTGAAGCTCCCCACTTACGTTTTAACCCTTGTCAAGTGAATCCTAGAATGGTCCTTTTACTGTATGGGAAATTCTTCTGGCTCTCTCTTGTTCCCATGATTCAGTTCATGGCCCCAATTCCATCAACATCTCAGTTCTCAACAATGACAATATCTCGTCCATGTGTATATCTGTATTTGACTCTAAGGCATTTTCCCCTCACAGTGGAGAGAGAGTACTGCTCTTCCTGTGCTCAATCGGGTCCTCGAATCTTGGGACCTTTTCATCTCCTTACCAGTGCAGCTTACGGGAGCAATGGTCTTCGAACGATGGTCTGCTTCAATGAGAAACCACAGTTCGGCAGGCCTTTTCTCAGTGCTGTCATCTTGTCACAGTTTTCTTCTATCTTCTTAAGGCCTACAACACAGCTTGGTGCCATCACATCCTCCTTACACTCCACGAGTGGGGTCTTCGGGGTCCCCCTGCCAATTTTTATTCACCAATTTCTGTCCCACCAGTCATTCAAAAGCGACTGTGTTGGCACTGTTGTCAGTTCTCCACAGACCCGAGACGATGGCATTCCACACGGCTCCCTTTTAAGTGTACTTTTTCTCATCACTCTTAATAGACTTGTGCCCTCTGCTGGACCGTTGGTCACCCCTGCTCTATATATGGATGATTTCTGTAGTTGGGCTAGCTCCCACTCAGTGACCTCTGTGGAAAGACAGCTCCAGGGTGCCATCCATTGTGCTTCCACACAGACACTCTTGCACGGTTTTCATTCCTCTCCCCTTAAGTTGAGGGTGCTGCATTTCTGTCACTGTACTACGGTGCCTTCCACTAGCCTTGTTGATAGTCTTCCGGTTGATGCTGGGATCCTTCCCCTTTTAATTTGGCAGGCCCTGCTCCTGATTTCCTGTGCCATCACTATCCGCTCTCCCACTGCTCACCCCTCCTATTATATTCTCTTCACAACTTCAGGCCATTGCTCGCCCGCTGCCTGCCTTCAGGTGGGTTTACCGGTTGCGATTCGTCTCACTTCTCTCTGCCACGACTTCCATCTCCCCCCTCCCTGTACTCGTAACCATGTTCTCTCCCAACTAATCCCACCGGTTAGTTCTTCCGCCCTATATCCGGGTGGATCTCTTCCGGGGTCCGAAAGCTTCGGTCGCTTCAGTGGTGTTTCATTGACTGTTCCGAATGCTCGTACAAGAGATTCAGGATACCATTGCATTTTACACTGATGACTCTAAATCTGCTGATCATGTGGGGTATGCCTTCACATCTTCTTTGGCCTCTCTTGCCTGCTACGTGTGGGATGTTTACTGCGGAATTGATGGCCATCTATTGGTTCCTTTGCTTCATTAAATGGTCCTCTCATACCTGAGTTTTGTTATGTATCAACTCGATGTGTGGCCTTCAGGCTATCACTTAAGAGTTTCTCTGCTACCCCTTGTTCTCTGCCATCCATTACTTTCTCGTTGATCTTGGCAATGCTGCTTCTTCGGTTGATTTTGTGTGTGTTCCTGGCCACGTTGATATCCCTGGTAATAAACTTACTGACTGACTGGCTGGGGGTGGACACCTACTGCCTGTTCTATCCCCATCCGGGTAATGATGTGGGCTGGGCAAATGCCCAGAGGGAAGGACAGTTATAAATGGGCATTTGCCCAGAGCAGTTTTAAGTGCCCAAAATGTGCGCACTTAAAAAAAAGGTACTTTTTAAAGTCTTTACTTCTTGAATACATAATTTACCAGCTAAAAACTAAAATGCATTTAATACATTCTTCTTCTTTTTTTTACTAACATTCCAGCTTTCAGTACACAAACTCCTTAGGTCATCGCTTTATGATGTAACACATTTATAATCCGTGTCAAATTACTGAATGTTATTGAAAAATGATTGTTGATAACAAAATTATTACTGAATGTATTAAACAGCTGGCATGTGTTCCTTGATGATAAATATATTCTTAAATGTTAAACTGTTTTCAGTGGATGTTATTGTCAGATGTAGCGACATTTGAGACAGACTGTAGTTTTCTTTTCTGCTTCTTTCTTTATCTTCTTTTGTACGACTGTGCTGCTGTGAAGATAAAATGAGAACAGTAACCTTAAAAAGATTTAATAACTAAGAATCAATGTCCAAGATGCTGGAATCGTTAAGATCCCGATACTAGTTGATTCCTAGAGAATCCACAATTCTTGGAATTGTGGAATCTGAATTGGTACGCGACTCATCCATAAGTAAAATCATTATGGATGAACTTTTTTTAATCTAATTTCTTCTAAAGAAATATTAGTGCTGTTGCTGTTACTGTAAATAGGTAGTGATGAAATTTTGAGTGAGTGGCTGGTAATTTATGGAAATTAATGCAGTTTTGTGGGTTATTTAGTTAACTGGAACTGGCAACTTTGATGTGGCTGACTGACAGTCATTAAAATCTATGTGGTTCAATGAGAAGCAACATAATCTCGTCTTTGTGTTATTTACAGTGTTATAGACAATAGGCTGTTGAACATATGCAGGGTGTTCAAGCATAAGGATTCTGTTTGGGCCTTTTTGAATTTAAAAGAGAAAGGAATCTCATAAGTATTGTTTTATAGAATACGAAAAGTTACATTGCAAAAAAAATGGAAAATCATATCAAAAAGTGTTTAAAGTGGCCTCTGAATTTGAAAAAAGTGCTTGAGTTAGGTACAGTGATCGAGGACAACTTTTAGAATTTTTTGCAGTAGAAGTGAAAATACTACCTACAGGCTAGCTATTTAATATAAACGCAAAAATTTCTTTTAAACTCATTGTCTTTTTCTTTTTTTATTATGTACTACCCCAAGAATTGACATAATTAAAGTTGTTAAAAGTTATTTTCAAAGTCAAATTTATTTCTCCTAAGAACTCTCAAGCAACTTTTTCAACTTGGTTATCCATACACTGAAGAAACAGTGCTGCAAAACAGCTTTTCCAATACAAAATATCAACTTAAACTATTTTTATAAGTGCTGCTTATTAGTTAATCTTTGAAATGCCTGGGCATTTATGAATTTTGGGCATCTGCCCCAACTTATGAATTCCCAGACCTTTTACACCGCTGCCTCCAGGTGCGGATTTGCATCTTTACATCACATCCCTTTTTGCTTAATCATGGGCCGACTCTTCGGAGGCTACCCCCTGTCTAATAAACTTCATCCAATCAAAGAGGCTCCCACCACGTGGCATTCTTGCCTCTGCCAGTGGGATTCTACAGTACCCATGGTTTTTTTACTCTGCACTGAGCCCCGCCCCCCTCCCCACCTCTTGTAATTGCTATGCTCCCCTCACAGTGACCCACATTTTGCTAGGCTGCTCCCATCTTTTGGCCCTTCGCACTAAATATGCCCTCCCACCTCCTTCGTCTCTGGTGTTAGCAAATGACCCTCCCATGGTTATCTCTCTCCTTGTTTTTCTTCGTGAAAGTGGTTTGCCCTCTAACATTTAAATCTTCGAATATTCCTCTGGAAATTTTATCTCTCAGCGTAGGCATTGGTTATGGAGGCTTTGATTTTGATTCCAGACCAGCCAGATTCTCCCCCCTCCTCCTCCATTTTGTCTATTCTGTTTTGCAGTTTTGTATCCCCTTTTCTTGTGTCCTCTTCCCCTCGTTTTTTACTTGTTGTATCGTGATGATGGTTTGGTGTGACGGGTTGGTGGCGGTACTGGTGTCCCACCACTCATAGCGTTCCTGGGGTACTCCTGCCCCCCCCCCCCCCCCCTGTTCTTTCCTCTTTCTGCTGGCCTGTCATCCCTTTACCCTCTTTGCTTGTCCCTTATATCTTCACCTTGGCTGGTCTGTGCCGTTTGTGTTGGTCATCCCTTGATTTCTGTTCCCTTAGATAATGGGACCAATGACCTTGCTGTTTGGTACCCCCTCCCCTCCTCTGCCGCCCCCCCCCCCCCCCCCCCAACGAGCCTTTGGAATGATCATCTTCTTTAGAAGTTCTGGATCCGTGTCGAGAGTGTTTTTTTTTTTTTTTTTTGCATTGGCATGCTAGGGAGTTCATGGCGGTCATCATCTTCAACATTTTCTCGACCCTCTTTGAAACATTTATACCACCCATCAACTGTTGCCTTACTTGTACCAAATTCGCCAAAATGTCGTGCTGCACTTTATTCCACTTTATTCCACTTTTGAAGCAAAATTGAATGCAAATTCTTCAATCCATCCTTTTTGAAAGTAAAAACTCGCTGTGCACTTGGAAGCCTTTTCAACTGTCAACAATAAACTAAGAATTCAATACAGCTGAAAATGCAAACATACATCATGAACATGTGTACAACAAAATAAAAAAATTGAAAATTGGTTGCCTTTTGATCATACTTATTATGTATACTTCAGGGGAGATGTTAGGCAATGTGTGGATTTCAAACAAGTTTCGCAAAGTCCATGTTGTTTTCTGTTACCTGACAGTATTAACATGAACCCATACCTTTGCATAATTTACAATGAGCATGCCAAGTATACTAAAGAAAAATTCCATTGTAAGATGGTAGGAAAGTGAATATTTTAAATAAGATTTAAGACTGCAGAGGACAGAGCTGTGTAGCATTGTCATTTATGTAAGTTTAATTTTGTTTACAACACTAATTTTCACCATTAAACAAGCTGCCCTCTTTGTGATAAATGTGTTACATAAAGCCTTAGACACCCACCTGTAAGTCTACATATGCAGTAGTCACGATAGTCATGTCGACAGCTGGGTCAGGATTTTAACATTTACTAAAATGGGAGTATCATTTTCCAGTGATTTCATAATAAAGGTTGTATACATTTTCTGCAGTTAGTTACATTGTTAATATGTTGTTGTTTGTTTTTGTTTCATTTATGATTTGTTGAATGCCTGAAGCTTCAATAATTCAGTTTTGTATATGTCACGATAGAAACTGTTTGTTTTGAATAAATGTGAGTAATGATGCATGCACTAGTACTGTGATTGGTTTGCAAAGAAAGAAAAGTTATACATAAATAAATTTACTAAACCTCAAACTACAATATTAAACTGTGAACAACATATCAGTAGACATGTGAATGAATGAGTAGGTCAAAATGTTTTCATCAAAAGTGATTGCACTGTATCAGACATACAGCTGATTCAAAGAAAAAGAGTTTGCAGTGACTGTCTCCTGGATAATTTTTTTTAAACATGTTCAGATTCCTTGAGACTACCATAATAAATTACTACTAGCGCATCATATGTTACAGAAGCACCTTGCCGAAAGACTTCTACGCCTTGCCAGGACTGCTCGAGGGCTGACTGGTTCTGGAATACCAAATGTCACAGGCTGCTTCAACCCTGGCCACTACTGGCATTCCTCAGCTGGAGCAACAGTAATGCTACCGTCATGGGGTGTTGGTGGTGATGGTTATGATAGTGACCAATGACAAAATAATTCCCCCCCCCCCTTGGGGGGGGATCTTGGAGAAGTGTAAATAGTTGGGAAAACTGAGGATTTACTACAAATAGGTATAATTTATGCTCAAGTAAGCTGTAATTTATAATTCATTTGTGTAAACAATATATACAGACATATTTCTTCTACAAAACAATTACACTATTATACAGAGAGTGTGAAGATACTAACAACATTCTGTGCACTTGTTTCTCTAAACACTCCTTTTAGCAACTCAGCAGTTTTCCCTGTAATGTCAGCTGTTTCTGCTTTATTTTTTATTTTTTTTTTATTTTCTGTAGTTCTCATTATGGTAAAAATAATGAAGCTGCTGAGACACCAAAATTACATATTTATAGAAACAATAAATTAATCTGATTTGCTAACAAGTGTATAAATTTACCTTGATTGACAACAGGCTGGAATTTCAATACAATTCTTTCAAGAGTGGCTTAAAACTAAAGGCAGTCTTAAAGTTTGAGAAATATATATTCATACAAAATATACGGAAATTTCATCACAAGTATGTACGAAAATGATTAAAAATACTGATTTCTACAAACACAGTCTCTTGTAAATTTTGAATGTTTCCCTGTTTCTGCTTTGAAATCCCACAAGATCAGTGAAGTTGGTTGGTAAAGACGGGTCAGTCTGCGCTGGAGAGACCCGAGTGGCAGTGTGACAATGCAAGGCATTCAGCCAGGTCGCAGCAGTGGCCCGAACTAAACAAAATGCAGTGAAACTTTCTCCTGGTCCCCAAAATCAATATTGTATAAAATGTACAGTACCAAAGTGTAAAAGATTCCAAAGCTTCGTGACATTGTGATAAAATATTACAACTTACCACAAGCCTGAAATTTAACACTCTTCGCACACTCTACCTAAAAAGCATCATTTCTTTATTGCACAAAAGTGCAGCAACATTTTGTTTGCATCTAGACATTCAGGGAGACTAGGATTACAGTTTCCATAATTATAATATAAGGACAACTAGCTACTTCGAATAAGTCACATCTTTGGTTATGCATCGAGGAAGTAAGAGTCGTTAGCTGAACATTTGGTAACATTTTCATGTGATTCAGCTCCAGAATTTAAAAATTATAGTATGATTCTTCAAAATGATAGGCCAGCTTTACATTATAATGCAAAGCATTCAGTTTCAGTTGAATTGTTGTCGGCTATAAAAAAAAAATGTGGAATCAAAAATGATGTGTTTAAAAATTCAGACTTTACACAGTGTATGATGAAGCAATCCATTTTCCACCACAGTATTCTGGACAGGAAAACCATTGCCATGGCATGTGCTGGATTATGTTGATCCCTGTTTCCTCTCCTGAGACCGTATGCGCTTCACAGGGCAGCCGTGTAGGTCCTATAAAAGAACATTAAAACATCAATATTATTTTTAATAAAATCCTTAGTACTTGGAAAAATTTTCAGTATGTACAAAAAGAATTAGCTAATTGGTCAAATAGATTTTAGTGTTGCTTTGAATTGTTGAAAGTGTCAAACATTTAAAATTTTAAGGATAATAAATGATAATGAAATGATAACCAGACAAAATTACTCACATTCTATCAGCAACTATATAATAATATTATCATACAAGATCTAGAGCGTATTTAAATAACACTGCACCAACATTTTTTTTCACATGCATTTCACGAATGTGCTGAAAATAAAAGTGGAAATTTGGGAAATTGTGGTAAGTTTGCCAAGGCACCCTAGACCGCGCGGCTACCCAATGCGGCAATAAAAGTGCTGTGAGAGTTTAGTAATGTGTGTGCATGTGTGTTTTTTACCTTCTCTTGCCATGCTGTTAGTTATCTCTTTGTGGTTGGAAAATATAAATATTGTAACTTTTAGATGTTGATACTCGTACTGTTTGCTTTACATTAAATGAAGACATAGTACAAAGATAATGCAACAGTGCTGCTTCCAACAGAGTTTGTACAAAGTAAAAGGTGTTTTGTTGTTGTGGGTTACATTACATCTTTCCTTCTAGGTACTATGAATAACAACAATGACAATTTAAGTTATCAGTTGCACTTCACATTCTATTTTATACTATTTTGTTGCAAAACGTGCAAAGTATTAACCATGCTTATGGATTTATTAGAAATAATATTAATTAGATGAGATTTGTACTCATCTCATAGAGGAGACATTGGGTAGTAGAAGGGCACATCTAAAAGTAGACTGTTGAATATGATTAAATTGTTGGGCAAAGTCCTTCATCAGATGTAAAAAACATACATATGGTCATTGTCACTTCTGGGCATTGAGGCCTGACTGGGGTGCGTAATGGGAGGTACAGCCCGCACCAGGTATCTGAGAGCTTTGTGACTGTTACTCTGAAACAGCCGGATAGCCATTGCGCATGCGCAGAAGTGTGCAGCTCTGCCCAAATACATTCGGCTGCCCTCTGTGTGCCACGTGTGTCTTTCGTGAGTACAATACAAGTTCCACCTTTGTGTTCTTTTTCGGTATTTGTATTACTAGTACGCAGTGACTTCATACTGAATATGACGTCTATTAGTACTTCAAAACTGAAAGGCAGTAAACCGAATAGCCAGTCACAGGAGATTATACATAACGTTTTAATGTTTATGGAGGCTGAGTCCTCTCAGAGGATGAACATTCTGGTGGGGCAAGCTCATCTGAGAGCTGAAGTGGCCACAGGCGTTTTGCATAGCACTATCCAGAAAATTAAAAGGGAAGGCAAGCTATTGGAATATCGCGGGAAAAGGAAATTTGAAACTCCAGATAAAAAACGTAAACGCAAAAGAATTATAGATGTTGACAGTTTCGATTAGGTCGTTGTTAAGAGAATTGTTTACAACTTTTATCTGGCTGAAAAACGTGTGCCTACAGTGGAAAGAATTTAACAGAAGTTGAAAGAAGCAGTAGACTTTCAAGGTAGCAACACTAGTGTAAAGCGGCTACTAAAGAAATTCGGTTTCCACTGGAAGAAAACAAAATCAAATAGGCTGATACTGTTAGAGAGAAGCAATATTAGAGAAAAAAGAATATCATATTTGAAACAAATAAAAAAAGTAAGGAAGAAAACAGAGACATTGTTTAAGTTGATAAAACTTTTATTTTATCGTCACATGTAACTGGGAAATCATGGATTAAGAATACTGCTCACAGTCTCCTCAAAAAAGTATCAAAGGAACAACGCCTAATAACAACTCATGCAGGCGACAAAAATGGCTTTATTCCTAATGCGCTTGTTATGTGGAAGTCAAATCAAGCAACGGGAGATTACCACAATCAAATGAACCAACAAAATTATGAGAAGTGGTTGACAGAAAAGCTGATTCCCAATTTAAAATCCAACTCTATAATAATTCTCGACAATATGCCGTATCACAATGCAAAATAAATAAAGCTACAACATCTTACTCAACTAAAGACTATATCAGAAAGCGGATAACAAAGGAACGTATTCCATTCTCGGATGACATGTTGAAACCCGTTCTCTATGAGCTCATTCGAAGAACCAAGGCAACGACTGTCAAGTATTCCATCCATAAAATCCTTGAAACTGCTGGTCACGTTGCTTTACGCCTTCCTCCTCACCATCCAGAATTAAATCCAATAGAAAATATTTGGTCGACTGTAAAAGGCTGGGCAGCTTCTAGGAACGTTATTTGCAACGTAACGTTTGTGCAAAATTTGTGTGAGGAGAAATTTAAATCCATGAGTAAAGAAGACTGGATTCTGTTGTACGAACACATTAAAAAAATTGAGCGGGAATACATCCAGAAAGAAATACTTATCGACATTTAAATAGATAAAATAATCATAGATTTAAGTCGTGCAGACAATGATAGCGGAACTGGTTACTGTGATTTTAGCTCTGAAGATGACAGAGAACTGGAAGGAGTAGCTGTGCTACCTGATGATGACTGAATGTAAGTGCTCGCATTCTAAGCTCATCAGATTTCAAAGATAAAAAACCAGGACACTTTCGTGTATAGTTTACTGCAGTTACGTCTTACTCTTATTTTTCTTGCCAGGTACCTTGATATTTTGAAGCTGATAACAGACCTATGATGATGCTACAATTGAAGAACTGAAAACAAGAGTGCATCTTCAATATGTGAATTGGGATGGGAAATGTAAATATTACTAATCTGTAATAAGGCACAAAGTAAATATTTTATCCTAAGATTTACCTTAGTAGTATTTATGAGAAGAATGAATGGATTGATTTTAGCAGTTCCTCATTAGAAAGAAGGTATTTTATTATTAATACGGTAAGTATGGTAAATACTGTGAAATACATTTCTCTAACGTCTAACTACTAGGGAATTTAATTCTCATAATTTTTAATTAAATAAGAAATGTTACTGCACCCATTTTGTTTCTCGATTAAAACTGGGACAATTACATGTCCAGAGTGATTGTCTTTAGACACCTGGACATTAATGTGAAAGCTGAGATGTCTGGTCAGCCTAGCATAGCCAATGTTCTCAGGTTGGCATGCATACGCTTGCTCCGAGCTCCGCAGCAGTCCCCGCTGTGACATCACCCATGCTTTCAGATATCTGGTGCAGAGTGTACAGAAGAGGCAACGGGCAGCAGGGGGGGGGGGGGGGAGATAGCAGTGTAGGTATGCAGGAAGATGCTACGATGCTGCCCGTGGGAGTGTGCAGGGACATGGCGCGGCAGGGTGGTAGGCTGCCATATTCATCAGGAAGCTGTGCTGGTTGAGGCAGGTGGGGAGGGGAAGGGGGGTAAGGAGGGGTGCTGGGGGAATAGGTGGTCAATGTCATGCTGGTGTGGGAGCAAGGAAGATGATAGAGGGAGGATTACGGGAACTTGGTTGTGAGCCAAGTTGTGCCCACCATTTTACATAGCATGTTCAACAACTAAGTGGTCAGCTGTCTCTTTACCACAGTTTGGTGTTGGACTTTCATGCGGACAGACAGAATGTTAATGGACACAATCACATGGAATGCTGCACAGTGCTTCAGCTAAGATAGTAGACCACATGGTTGCTGTCACAATTGTTCCTGCCTGTGACCGGAAAGGAAATACCTCTGACAAGATTGGAGTAGATGGTACTGGGAGGCTGTATGACACAAATCTTTCACCTGGGTCTTTCACAGGCATATGAGCCATAAGACAAGGTGTTGGGAGCAGGGGGGGGGGGGGGGCGGGGGGGATATGGACAAACAAGAAGCTCACATAAGTTGGGTGGACAGTGGCGTAACAGTGAATTAGGGGTGGGGAGAATATTTCTCATTTCAGAGCACAAAAAATGGCAGTTGAAACTCTGGCAGAGAACATGGATGGTAGTGAGTCAAGTGGGCGGCAGTCTTTGTTGACAGTCACTGTGTATTTGTAGGAGATGATAGGTGACTTGGGAGAAAAGGTGCAGCAGATCTGTTGCTGGACAAGGTGGGGAGGTAACTTTCAATCTACATCTACATGACTGCTCTGTAATTCACGTTTAAGTGCTTGGCAGAGGGTTCGTCGAACCACAATCATACCTATCTCTCTACCATTCCACTCCCGAACAGCGCGCAGGAAAAACGAACACCTAAACCTTTCTGTTGGAGCTCTGATTTCTCTTACTTTATTTTGATGCTCATTCCTACCTATGTAGGTTGGGCTCAACAAAATATTTTCGCATTTGGAAGAGAAAGTTGGTGACTGAAATTTCGTAAATAGATCTCGCCGCGACGAAAAACGTCTTTGCTGTAATGACTTCCATCCCAATTCGCGTATCATATCTGCCACACTCTCTCCCCTACTACGTGATAATACAAAACGAGCTGCCCTTTTTTGCACCCTTTCGATGTCCTCCGTCAATCCCACCTGGTAAGGATCCCATACCGCGCAGCAATATTCTAACAGAGGACGAATGAATGTAGTGTAAGCTGTCTCTTTAGTGGACTTGTTGCATCTTCTAAGTGTCCTGCCAATGAAACGCAACCTTTGGCTCGCCTTCCCCACAATATTATCTACACTCCTGGAAATGGAAAAAAGAACACATTGACACCGGTGTGTCAGACCCACCATACTTGCTCTGGACACTGCGAGAGGGCTGTACAAGCAATGATCACACGCACGGCACAGCGGACACACCAGGAACCGCGGTGTTGGCCGTCGAATGGCACTAGCTGCGCAGCATTTGTGCACCGCCGCCGTCAGTGTCAGCCAGTTTGCTGTGGCATACGGAGCTCCATCGCAGTCTTTAACACTGGTAGCATGCCGCGACAGCGTGGACGTGAACCGTATGTGCAGTTGACGGACTTTGAGCGAGGGCGTATAGTGGGCATGCGGGAGGCCGGGTGGACGTACCGCCGAATTGCTCAACACGTGGGGCGTGAGGTCTCCACAGTACATCGATGTTGTCGCCAGTGGTCGGCGGAAGGTGCACGTGCCCGTCGACCTGGGACCGGACCGCAGCGACGCACGGATGCACGCCAAGACCGTAGGATCCTACGCAGTGCCGTAGGGGACCGCACCGCCACTTCCCAGCAAATTAGGGACACTGTTGCAACTGGGGTATCGGCGAGGACCATTCGCAACCGTCTCCATGAAGCTGGGCTACGGTCCCGCACACCGTTAGGCCGTCTTCCGCTCACGTGCAGCCTGCCTCCAGTGGTGTCGCGACAGGCGTGAATGGAGGGACGAATGGAGACGTGTCGTCTTCAGCGATGAGAGTCGCTTCTGCCTTGGTGCCAATGATGGTCGTATGCGTGTTTGGCGCCGTGCAGGTGAGCGCCACAATCAGGACTGCATACGACCGAGGCACACAGGGCCAACACCCGGCATCATGGTGTGGGGAGCGATCTCCTACACTGGCCGTACACCACTGGTGATCGTCGAGGGGACACTGAATAGTGCACGGTACATCCAAACCGTCATCGAACCCATCGTTCTACCATTCCTAGACCGGCAAGGGAACTTGCTGTTCCAACAGGACAATGCACGTCCGCATGTATCCCGTGGCACCCAACGTGCTCTAGAAGGTGTAAGTCAACTACCCTGGCCAGCAAGATCTCCGGATCTGTCCCCCATTGAGCATGTTTGGGACTGGATGAAGCGTCGTCTCACGCGGTCTGCACGTCCAGCACGAACGCTGGTCCAACTGAGGCGCCAGGTGGAAATGGCATGGCAAGCCGTTCCACAGGACTACATCCAGCATCTCTACGATCGTCTCCATGGGAGAATAGCAGCCTGCATTGCTGTGAAAGGTGGATATACACTGTACTAGTGCCGACATTGTGCATGCTCTGTTGCCTGTGTCTATGTGCCTGTGGTTCTGTCAGTGTGATCATGTGATGTATCTGACCCCAGGAATGTGTCAATAAAGTTTCCCCTTCCTGGGACAATGAATTCACGGTGTTCTTATTTCAATTTCCAGGAGTGTATGTGGTCTTTCCCACTGAAGTTGTTCGTTATTTTAACACCCAGGTACTTAGTTGAATTGACAGCCTTGAGAATTGTACTATTTATCTAGTAATCGAATTCCAACTGGTTTCTTTTGGAACTCATGTGGATCACCTCACACTTTTCGTTATTTAGCGTCAACTGCCACCTGCCACACCATACAGCAATCTTTTCTAAATCGCTTTGCAACTGATACTGGTCTTCGGATGACCTTACTAGACGGTAAATTACAGCATCATGTGCGTACAACCTAAGAGAACTGCTCAGATTGCCACCCAGGTCATTTATATAGATCAGGAACAGCAGAGGTCCCAGGACGCTTCCCTGGGGAACATCTGATATCACTTCAGTTTTACTCGATGATTTGCTGTCTATTACTACGAACTGTGCGACCTTCCTGACAGGAAACCACGAATCCAGTCGCACAACTGAGACGATACCCCATAGGCCCGCAGATTGATTAGAAGTCGCTTGTGAGGAACGGTGTGAAAAGCTTTCCGGAAATCTAGAAATACGGAATCAACTTGAGATCCCCTGTCGATAGTGGCCATTACTTCGTGCGAATAAAGAGCTAGCTGCGTTGCACAAGAACAATGTTTTCTGAAACCATGCTGATTACATATCAATAGATCGTTCTCTTCGAGGTGATTCATAATGTTTGAATGCAGTATATGCTCCAAAACCCTACTGCAAACCGACGTCAATGATACAGATCTGTAGTTAGATGGATTACTCCTACTACCCTTCTTAAACACTGGTGCGACCTGCGCAATTTTCCAATCTGTAGGTACAGATCTATCGGTGAGCGAGCGGTTGTATATGAGTGTAGGGAGCTATTGTATCAGCGTAATGTGAAAGGAACCTAATCGGTATACAACCTGAACCTGAAGACTTGCCCGTATCAAGCGATTTGAGTTGCTTCGCAACCCCTGAGGTATCTACTTCTAAGAAACTCATGCTAGCAGCTGTTCGTGTTTCAAATTCTGGAATATTCCATTCATCTTCCCTGGTGAAGGAATTTCGGAAAACTGCGTTCAATAACTCCACTTTAGCGGCACACTCATCAGTAACAGTACCATCGGCACTGCGCAGCGAAGGTATTGATTGCGTCTTGCCGCTTGTGTACTTTGCATATGAGCAGAATTTCTTCGGATTTTCTACGAAATTTCGAGACAATGTTTCGTTGTGGAACCTATTAAAGGCATCTCGCGTTGAAGCCCGTGCCAAATTTCCCGCGTCTGTAAATTTTAACCAATCTTTAGGATTTCGCGTTCTTCTGAACTTCGCATGCTTTTTCCGTTGCCTCTGCAACAGAGTTCAGACCTATTTTGTGTACCACGGGGGATCAGTTCCATCTCTTACCAATTTTTGAGGTATGAATCTCTCAATTGCTGTTGCTACTATATCTGTGAAAATCTCTGTGACTTCTTGCCATATTTGGAGAGGAACTATTCACACTGACCTTCTACAGAAACAGATTTGCGCCTTGTCCCCTAGTCACTTACAATCCTCCACAACCAACAAAGGAATGTCCCCAGTGTGGTCACTACCATCCGGGAGTGGAATAACTGAAGCATGTTCGTTTGTGTTTCAGCTGCCTCCTGTTATCCCCCAAGATGCAAAATATCCTCTACACCCCGCCCACAGTGGTATTCTGCACCTACATGGTGTCTTTGTTCATCCCTATTTCATTCCTGTTCACAATGCTTCATAGCAGGGTTTATATCCCTGTAAAAGACCTGTCTCGTACATCCTTCCACTAGCACCTATTTCAGCCCTGTCACAGGCATTTCCTCCCCCTTCAACATCTGGGCCACCTGTGAAAGCAGCCATTAGTCTACCGATTTAGCTCAAACCACTGTGCTGCACTCTGCTTGGGCAGACCTAACGAGCTCTCCGTCTGCACAAATGGTCACTTTAATATGGCGCAAAGACACCTGAACCACAGAGTTGCCAAGCATGCTGCACAAAACAGTGTGCTTGGCATCAGTATTGCTTAACAGTCCATGCCATTTGGATTCTTCCTACCAACATTAGCTTTACTGAATTGCACAGGTGGGAACTTCCCCTACATCATGTCCTTCTTTTCCCATAATCCTCCTATGCTCAATCTTCGCTACTCCCTATTCTTCACCTGCCTCTCTCCTGTCCCCTGCTTGCACTCCAGCCTCATCATACTCACTTCCCATCCACATGGTGCACCTGCATAATCCTTCCCTCCCCCAGACCATCCTAACACAACTGCAACATTCTGTTACCACCACATCTCTACACTTCCCATAGCGAGCACCAAAGCATCCCCTTTTGTACACTCACAGCCATTCCCAGCTAAGATCACTGTGCATTGCAGTTCGACCTTTAGAGGTCCCCAGCAGTAGGATTGACTTTCTGAAACCATCTACAAGTGATTTAAATTAAGATTGCAGGTATCACACTATGGTGAACCCTCATTTTCGATCAATCAATGAAAAAAATATTTCAGAACTTTTGCATGACTGTCTTAAGCTTTAAAAAAGGGCTGTAGCATAATGGGTATGCTAAGGTTGTGGCTCTGAATGTCGTTTGGTGCTTAACCTTTTTTTTCTCATCATAATGATTTTCTTCATTATTTTTATTCAGTTAATTGGTTTACACAGTTTTTTTATTTGTATTCCTTTGTCATACCATTTTAATCAAAGTTTTTATTCCCCTTGAAGGCGTCTTGTGATTGATTCACGAGTGCATGGCACGCATGGACCCTTCCCGGGCTGCTTGTCCTTCAGCGTGCCCCTCTCTCCCTCGTGCTCGCTCCTTCCCCACTGCCCCCTTCTTCCCGAAGCCCCTCTCTCCTCTCCCCTCCCCTCCTCTTCCTCGCTCCTTCCCCAAGCCCCTCTCTCCTCTACTCTCCTCTTCCTTGCTCCTTCCCCAAGCCCCTCTCTCCTCTCCTCTCCTCTTCCTCGCTCCTTCCCCAAGCCCCACTCTCCTCTCCTCTTCCTCGCTCCTTCCCCAAGCCCCTCTCTCCTCTACTCTCCTCTTCCTCGCTCCTTCCCCAAGCCCCTCCCTCCTCTACTCTCCTCTTCCTTGCTCCTTCCCCAAGCCCCTCTCTCCTCTCCTCTCCTCTTCCTCGCTCCTTCCCCAAGCCCCACTCTCCTCTCCTCTTCCTCGCTCCTTCCCCAAGCCCCACTCTCCTCTCCTCTTCCTCGCTCCTTCCCCAAGCCCCACTCTCCTCTCCTCTTCCTCGCTCCTTCCCCAAGCCCCACTCTCCTCTCCTCTTCCTCGCTCCTTCCCCAAGCCCCTCTCTCCTCTCCTCTTCCTCGCTCCTTCCCCAAGCCCCTCTCTCCTCTCCTCATCCTCGCTCCTTCCCCAAGCCCCTCTCTCCTCTCCTCATCCTCGCTCCTTCCCCAAGCCCCTCTCTCCTCTCCTCATCCTTGCTCCTTCCCCAAGCCCCTCTCTCCTCATCCTTGCTCCTTCCCCACTGCTCCATCCTTCCCCAAGCACCTCCCTCAGCATCGTTTTCCCCCACTGCTCCCTCCTTCCCCCCTCTCGGTGTTCTTATTTATGTTGACCTGGCTATCCACCTGGTTCCCTATATTCCTTGTAGTTTTGTTCCTCTTGCCTGCTCTCTATCATCCTTTTTGCCCTTGGGGTGTGACCTCCACTTCTAAATTTTCTGTCTTTAGTGTGAGTCATTTGGGGAAGAACTCCCTCCCTATTGTCTATGGTGTGAATACCCCGCCCCCTCCCTACCCCTCTTTCTTCTATACCATAGGCCTCCTCTGCCCCACTACGTCAGCAGCATGTGGAGCAAATCTTGCTTGGTGGGGCCATGCACACATCTGGCTGAGCCCCCTGAGAATACAGGAATGACACCATTGATACCTGAGCTGTTGCCTCGCCATGTATGCCAAGGTGTGGTTGCTTGTCATCTTGCAGCACCAGGCAATGGCCTCAGTGCCAGACGGCTCGTTGGCACCCATGGGAGAGACCCTGATTGGAGTGGGTCGTATCGGGGTGCATGCTTGATGCATGAAGCGCATCAAGCTGTGACAATTTGGTTGTTCTCAAATGGCCGTCTCTTTGAGGAGTACCAAATCACTTAATGTTGCTTCGCATGACCCTGCAGTCTTCCCTTCCCTGGCTGCACCCTGGGAGGAGGGCCACACTTGCTGCCATTGGATGAAATACCTTAATTGCTACCTGGTTTAAACTAGGACAGATAAGGACACATTCACCACCACAAAGCCATGGATTTTTGTCCACCTATGCTTGTAAATTGTCATGATCACCACTCTCCACACTCGGCAGATTGCCCGGCTTACAAGAAAGAAAAGAAGATCCAAGAGTGTACGGCCCTGGATTGTTTGTCTTACAAGGACAAGGCTTCCCCGGCATCTTCAACCCCTTCTTCTCACTTCAAATCAGACCCAGTTTTTATGGATGTTACCCTATCCTCATTGGTGATGGCCACACACCTCCTCTTGGCTTCTTTATGTCTAACCTGGACTCTCATGACACGATAATCCAGTGGAATTGCAACGAATATTACTGTCACCTACCAGAAATACAACACCTAGTTTCCTCTTATTCTGCATTCTGTCTTGCACTTCAAAAAACACACTTCTGTGATGACCACTCTCCATTGTTTCGTGGTTCTTGTGCATTCTGTCAGAACCGTGCCGGCGCCCAGATAGCATCTGGAGGGGTCTGCACTTCGGTTCACACTGACGTCATTATTTCTGGATCCCCCTTCATACCAACCTGGAAGGAATAGCGGTACGAGTACAATCGACACCAGCAATGACTATTTGCAATGTATACCTCCCTCCAGGCAGGACACTTCCTCACGTTGAACTGCCTACCTTAATACAGCAACTTCTGCCCCTGTATCTCCTCCTCAGGGACATCAATGTGCACCACACCCTTGGGGGAGAAGTGCCACTTCAATGGGCTGGGGGTCTTCTAATTGGTAAACTTATTACAGACATTGATTTGTGTCTCCTTGATGACTGTTGTCCTACAACTTCACTGCTGCTAATGGTACCTTTTCTGCCATCAGTCTCATGACCTCCTCCACTGCTGTCGTGGCTTCACTACAGTGGTCACCCCATGATGATCTTTGTGACAGTGACCACTTTGCAGTGACTGTTGTTCTTGTGCTGCCGCGAGGCAGACAGGCCCCCACCTTGGGCATTCTGTAGGGCCAATTGGCCTTTATGTATGTCTGCTGTGGACTTTGACTCTTCTCTTTCAGACTCCATTGATGCAGTTGTGCAAGACATCTCTGACACTAGTCTTCATGTCGCTGGCATTGCTATCCCCTTTACCACAGGCTCCCCTCGTTGTCGCCCGGACCGTGCTGGATCAAGAATGTAGCAGTCGCTGTCCACGACTGCTGACAGGCGCTGCAACAATTTAAACAACATGCTTCACAGACTAACATTATCGCTTTTAATCATCTCCTTGCTGAGGCGTGCCACCTTATTAAGCAGAGTAAGAAGGAATGTTGGGAGCACTATGTTTCCTCCCTGGAGACTTATGCCTCTTCATTCTAGGTTTGGTCCAAGCTCCATAGCCTTTTGGGCCGCCAGCAACAATCAACTATCCTGGGTCTTATCCTACCAGGAGTTCCATGTACTGATCCATTTGTCCTTGCACAACACCTCCCAACACACTTCGTGATAGCATTGGCATCCTCTTCCTATCCTGCGACCTTTGTCCGTCAGAAACAATTAGTTGAGTGTTTGTTTGAACTGCTACCAAGCTGAAGCCTATAGTGAACCATTCACTGAATGAAAATTCTTGCAGGCTATTACCTCTTCACATGAGTTGGCCCCTGGCCTGGATTCCAGCTGCAACCAGATGATCCAACACTTGGACATTACCCAGAGGCAACATCTACTCGGGGTCTTCATCTGCATTTGGCTCATAGGTGTCTTCTCGCAATGGCAAGACAGCGTAATTATCCCTGTACTTAAATCTTGGAAGAACCCAATGTCTCTTGACAGCTTCCAGCACTTTGTAAACTGCTCAAGAGGATGGTTAGCTTTCAACTATGTTGCGTACTAGAGTCTCGGGGCTTATTGTCCCCGTGTAGTGTGGTTTCCAGGAAGGATAATCTACAACTGACAATTTACTCACATTGGAAACAGCATCTACAGGCTTTTGCTAAACGCCAACAGCATCACGGTCTTCCTTGACGTACATACCCTCCATGATTGGGGTTTTCACAGGTCCCTTCCCATTTTTATCCACGAATTTGTATCCCATCGGCACTTCCAGGTTCGGGTTGGCACTTCACTTAGCACCCCTTGGATCTAGGAGAACGGTTTTGTCCAGACTAGATAATGGTGCTCAGGTTTATGGCTCGGCAGCTCCTTCCATTTTGAAACTATTTGACCTCGTTCATTATTATGTGTTGCGCCTCACTGTAGGTGCCTTTTGCACTAGTTCAGTTGAAAGTCTCCTCGCAGAAATGGGATTTGCCCTCTATAAATATGACAGCGCCAACTCCTCATCTGATATGCAGTCAGTTCCCTGACTGTCCCGTGTACACCATCCTCTTCGCAAACAATGGATGTCTCCCTCCTGAAACCCTCATGTGGGATTACCAGTTGGAATGCATCTCTCTTCCCCCTGTCATGATTTTCATCTCCATTCAATGGGATGTGCCCCGTGTATTTCCTCTTGCATACCACCTTAGATGGTGCCTTGACCAGGATTAGGATTGACCTATTCCAGGGTCCTAAAGTCTCTGTTGCCCCTACGATATTCTGGCATCTTGTGTGTTCCATCCTTCAAGAGTTCCATGGTGCTACCATCTTCTACAGTGATTGTTCTAAAACAATAGATAAGATGGGATATAAATTTACATCTCCTACTGGCATTGAACATCATTTACTGCTGATATCATGGGGTGTGAGCTGCTACCCATTAACAAGGCCCTTCATTTTGTTACTCAGGCCTCCCTCCACAGTGTTTTCATATGTACTGACTCTATGAACAGCCTACAGTCCACAGTCCGACGCTACTCTTGTCACACTTTGGTCTGTGCTGTCCATGACCTCCTTTCGGCCCTTGGCTGTGCCCCTGCTCAATTGTCTCTCTCTGGATCCCAAGTCATGTCGGCGTCCCAGGGAATGAACTGGCTGACCATTTGGCTAGAGAGGCTCCTTCCTTCACCTCTTTCTTCTCTGCCATAGGCCCCCTCCGGCCCACTAGGTCACCAGCATTTGGACCAATCTGCATGGTGGGGCCATGTACCCATCTGGCTGAGCCCCTGAGAACGCAGGTATGACACTATTGATAACTGAGCTGTTTCCTTTCTGGATTTCAGCTGCAGATATGTGGACACACGTCGGATCTCTCTTTGCCCAGAAGTGGAATGACATCTCGTGCGCTACTGCTCTCAGTAATAAACTCCGCAAAATCAAGGAGACTACTGCAATTTAGCACTCTTCCTTCCACTCCTCTAAGAAGGAGTCTGTCTTTTGCGACCTACGCATCTTTCATACTAGGCTCATTCATTGTTTTCTCTAGCATAACGAGCCACCCCACAATGTGACAGTGGATCCAGACTGACGGTATCCCATATATTGGTGGAATGTCCCATTCTTTTGGTCCTTTGTACTAAGTATAGCCTTCCAGATTCCTTGTCTTTAATATTAGCAGACGATTCATGGATGGTTGAACTGGTCCTTCGTTTTCTACATGAAAGTGATTCTTATTTTCAGTTAAAAGGTTTTGCTTTACTCGTGGAACCAGGAGCAGGTTGGTTGTGGTTGGGGCCTCTCTTTGCGTTTTCTGGGTCGGGGACCCATGACAACTTCCCCTAGTGAAGACTGCTCTTTTATCCCTCTGTTTTTCCAGTTTTTAGATTTGGCCTACCATTTTTTGCCTTGTACTGTCTGTATTTTTAGCTTTCTCGCTTTATAATGTGACCCCTCTGACTGGATCCACCCACTTTTATCAGACACTTCTATCTTATGCAATTAATTTTTTTGCTGTTTAGTTCCACAACTCCCCTCAATCAATCAATAATCGTTTTAACTTCATAAATTGCTCTTTTTTTCATTCTTTTCCACTTGGAATCTTTGTGCGTGTGAATCTAATTATTTTTATTTATCTATCATAATGTTTAAACAGTTGAAAATGAGATCTCTTGTTCCCCCCCCCCCCCCCCCCTAGTGACTGTGCAATGGTGGCAAAAATGTATTTTTCATTACAAGATGAGCTGCTGCCTTTTTTATGGTAATCATCTTACAAAAATTTAAAATATAAATTCCTATTGCACTATGGACAAAATAATGCAGGTGAAGATTTAAACGAAGGTAGGGGTTATAAGTAAAACAAAATTCAATCAAAATGAGGAATAGAAATAATGAATGCAATCAAATGGACGAAAATATAGGGTGATAAAATGTAGGAAATTAATTGCACTTAAAAAATAAAAGTAATTGAAATAACATGAACAACATTTGCAAATGGTAAAGTGGAAAAAGAATTATGCAAAGAAAAGCGAGCAAATTAAAAAATGATACGATAATTAAAATGTGATAAAGAAACAGAAATAAAAAATCAAATTTAATCCATTTAATTCAATAAAAATATCAAAGCATTTGACAATTATCGAATTTGCAACCTTCTGTATGTGAGACCAATACTCTATCCATTACGCTACAAAACTATTTTATGCATCAACATTTGAGCATCATGTAAAACTCAGAAAATTTTTTCTTTTAATCGGTTACTCGCAAATGTGAGTCCAGAGAGAGTGGGAGTGTTTCTACACCTGATGAAGAACTTTGTCCAATAGCCTGACAATATCCAATGGTCTGTGTCTGTCTGCTACTCAAGGCCTCCTTTGTGCAGTGAATAGGAAACTATCCTAATCTATATTGTTATTACTCCATTGTTGTGTTTACTATATGTGTTATAGGGGGAAACTGATCAATTCAGTTTCTATCTTTCCATTAAGAAATCATTGACCTGACTGTGCAAAAATGTATAGTTTCTCCATTACATGTGATTTAAGTGACTGAGTGTCACACAGTTTGCTCTTCATTGAAATGAACATTTGATTTTATCATTAGTTTGTTCCATGTTTCTGCATTCTTTCTATCATTGAGCTGGAAAAACCTGGGTCAATGCAAATTGCTTAATTATAAAATTAAATGTGTGACCAACAGTCCTTTAATAGGCAACACTTTCCAAAAAACAGCAAACCTATTTCAGTCACATAAAGTGAAAATAGCTTTTTCCATAAACTACAGCAGGAATTAGTTCACAGCTTACACAATAAAATACATTCTACAATCAGAAATACACAGAATCACATGTAAAACTTATTCAAGCTACTACGTAGGTCAGACTGGCAATAATTTCTGTACTAGATATATGCTAAAACCACACACACACACACACACACACACACACACACTGTACACGCATTAACATAGATTAATATAGATCTTAAGACACTCCATATCTTGACCTTAACCCAGATAGTCCTGAATTATTTGTTTTTCAAAATTGATTTATATCTTATCTACATTCATGCACAAGGTTATAAGGAAGAAAGTAAAAACAATTTTGTGTATTTATTTTTATTCAGTATTTCCAAAAATGGGCGTCCTTCCAGAAGGACGTCAGGACAATAAGGGAACATGTTTTTAAAGTATATGACATTGCACAATTAACTTGTTTTTGTTTTTATACTTTCAAATAAACATAAATAAATTAGAATTATTGTCTAAAACAGCTAATAAATTCAAAAAACAATGAAAATAACCTATACACTTTTTTTTATGCACTAGTATGATAAGACAAAAAGCAACAAACATGAAGTGGTTCGTCTCCATTTACGCACATAGTAGTAGCTTTTTTGTGGCAACTTCGACATTTCAGCTGCGTCTTCTTTTTTGTTATCTCGTCCGTTGGCAATTCAGCAACATAATGTTCTCTTCCATCAAATCTAGAATCTAGTTTTGCCCTCTTACTAGGACATCCTCTGCTGGTTGTGACTCTTTTGTTACTTTCAAGAATTGCAGTGACAATTCGACGACGAAATGTCAGATGACCTATGGATTATTTGTTGTGCTTGTAAAGACCCCAGGCATTTTGCTCTGCAATGTCTACAAAATGTGCAATGATCGAGAAATACCATTTTTCCCTCTTATAGAGCATCTATATAGGGATTCCTTTTGGTCTGTTCGATCTATGCCTCCCATATTAGTATTGTAGGAGTGTAATAACTTAGGTTAAAGCACACTAATTCTTTTCTTTTGTTCCCTGGAAAATCTTGCTACAGAGCGTAGTGGTTGCACTCTGTCAAAGTACAGTAACAACATTGTTGTCATTCCAACGTACAATGGAAATCCCGGATGCTGAGTCAGAACAAATTTCATATGATCCTCCATTTTCTTTTATCATTTTATCTACAAATGATAGAGTATAATTCTTAACGCTGTTTCCTCTTATTGTTCCTGTTACTTCCACACCCCTCTTTTTTAGGTCATGTAGTGAAGGTACATTGAGCTGACTTGCTGTTAATTTATCTACACCTGGATTTTCTTCAGCACCCGAATCTTCATCTGTTACGTCATCAGTTGAATTTAGAGGAGGGTGTAATGTTACATTCACACCAGTATTAGGTATTTCCTCATCTTTTGATTCTAACATGTCCAAAAGTTCCATAAGTGTACATCGTTTTCTGTGAATACAAAATGACAACACATTACCCTGACGTCCTTCTGGAAGGACGGTTGAAAACATTATTGAATTACAACTGACGAAAACTTTCAATCGCAATATGAGCCCATAAATAATATAGGTTAATTCTTTAAGATATTATATGACAAGTTTCAGAATTATTGACGCAATATGAAAGAAAATATACATACCCATCGATGACAAGGTCAGTCAGTTCGTCCATGGTAAAATCGGCCCTATTTTCATGACACAGTTTCTCACTCGCTATGAACGACAGCGTCAAACTGACTGGCACAGTGCGCAACTGACTGTGCCTACTTCATATAACAATGCGTCACAGTCCGTTGCAACAATGCGTTATTTGTAAAAATAAGTAATTTATACAGTGAGTTACGTCGTCCTTCCAGACGGACGTCAGGGTTACCTGGGTTAATTTAGCGAAGGAGTTAAAAAATTCACCAATTGCAGTGACAAGGCTTTTTCATTCAGCACTTTTGTTTTGGGCAGATCATATTTCATTAGAGCCATGCAAAACAAATTGCTAAATCAGTGCACTAAACGATGACTCTTCACTACATTTCCAATAAAATTATTATTTTTATAGTTACTGGCAGGTATTAATAGGTAACATAATTTACGAAATGTATGTACAGTAGTAGCAAGGAAAACAATCTATGGGATGTTGTAGCAAATCTTGCTTTGGCTCTTTGTGGAGTTGACTCATCACACAATAATAGTATGTGTAAATGTAGCCTGAAAATTTTTTTTTTTTTATTGTGTCACATTTTATGTTCAGTTTTGTCTACACTACCCTTTTGGACAACTATGTTTCCTTTGGAATGGATATTCTTAGTAAAAAAAAAAAAAAAAAAAAAAAAAAAAAAAAAAAAAAAAAAAAAAAAAAAAATCAGAAGGATCTGTGATGTTAGTGAAATTCCTGCAGGTGATAGTGAATTTTAATACTTTCTTGCCTGTACAATATAATGTCTCACAGGCACTGTGCATAACAACACAGTGTGTCCCAGGTGGAATGGTCAGTATCCAGGGATATGACAGGAAGTACCGTTCAAAGCAAAAAAGTCTAGTAAACATGGGCCAAAAATGGGTACCTTAAGGGCTATGAGCACTTGCTCATTTTCACTATTGCAAGATATAGTCCTTGTACTGAACTAGTGCTTACAGCTGTTGCAGTGTGCACAGTATAAACCTGTTCAAAAGCAACTGTTGTAAAATAACTTGAAAGTGGGGTAGGGGGGAAGTGAAGGAAAAAAGACAATAGCCAGCCACATACAGAGTGGGTCGAACCATTTACTGTAAACTTTTTATACATATATGAGTTCTGTCAGGTTTTCTCCGCATTATTAATTAATGGTATTCTGCTGAGTTGTTGTTTCCATGTTATGCACAATATTTTGACCATGAATCCAGCTAGAAAGAACACATAATGACAAAACTTGCAGCACCTGAAAAAGATGGCTGGGTTAGTCGACAAAATAGTGTGCATAAAATGGAAACAACTACTCGGCAAACACCCATGTTAACACCTGTAATTGTATATGAATGATAAACCTGCAGATTTTGAAATCCACTGTACTACATTTCATAATAACATTCTTGTTTTTATCCTGTGTAGGAAATTAGAGAGTAAAAGTAATGGAAGAGTTTTGCTATTTGTGCAGCAAAACAACTGATGATGGCTGAAGTAAAGAGGGTATAAACTGCAGAGTGGCAAAAGCAAGAAAAGCGTTTCTGAAAAAGAATTGGCTAACACTCAGTTTAAATGTAAGTGTTAGGAAGTGTTTCTAGAGTGTCGCATTGCAAGGAAGGCAAACATGGATGATAAAATGTTCAGACAAAGAGAGAGAAGAAGCTTTTAAAATGTGGATCTGCAGAAGAGTGCTGAAGGTTAGTTTGGAGAGATTGACTAATAGAATTAGGGGAAGGGGAAAATAGAAATTTATGTCACTAGTTGAGCAAAAGATAGGACACATCCTTTGCATTAAGGAATAGTTTGGATATGAAGAGAAGTGGGCGGGCAGGGGGGCGGGGGATGCAAATAACTGTAGAGGCCTGACTATAGCAAGCAGGTTCGAATGGCTGTAGGTTACAGTAGCTACTGTGACATGAAGATTCTTGCACAGGATGGATTGGGGTGGACACCTGCATCAGACCAGTCTTAAGGACTAACAACAGTACAGGTATGTCTCAAGTATTGGACATATCTGAATATTTTTTTTTTTTTATTTTATCTGAATCCTGTTAAGTATACAGGACTTGTTTCAGGACAGTAACTCTGGATAAGATGCTACCACAGAAAGTAAGAACAATAAAAAGTTATTAAATGATATAGGTAAGTTCCTGATACTTATCTATAACACCTATTTAGAGAACTGTAACTTGTTAATTAATCAGGCATCCACCTACGGTAGAGATCAGTGATGGTAAATCTGCTCCCTACACACAACTGAAGTTAAATGTCCATGGGGTGGAGTGTAGCTGTCACCACACATTTAACTTTGTTCCAGTACACAATCAATGAAAACATGGAACGTTTGTGGCAGCCAGTAGTTCTCCCATGCAACTACTAAATCAATTTATGAATAAAAGCGTGAAGTTAATAACTTGATTGATGCACTATCAGAATTTATGCTACTGTATGCCATCGCCTTCCAAGAGTGCATCCAGGATATTATTAATTCTTGTTCAGATACTTTTGCTGACAACCCATCAGCCATTCTTAAGACAAGTCACTTGCGAGATTTTTGAATCACTTACACAATACTGTAGAGTAATCACAAATGTGTCGGGGACAACACTGTTGGTAAAGGGAGCATCAGTTATAGAGAAAACTTTATGCGTCAAAGAGTAAAAAAGAAGTAAGTGCAGTCAGCATATCCACAATACTTACAAAGCACCTGGTTTATTATTACGGATGGCCTGTTTTGGAATGCCAGGAGTGGAAATGCAGTGTACAGCCACTGCAGATTTACTGGGCTGTGGAAGACAAGTGTATCACTGGTGTTAAATGAAATATTTTTTTACAATGCATATGCACCACACTCGCACCACCCCTGGGTACTTGCTGCACTTTGGCGGG